>NC_067399.1:394547516-395747516 GCF_016432865.1 Antechinus flavipes | reverse complement strand
AAAAAGGGGAAAAAAAGGGACACATATGTACCAAAGCATATGTAACAGCTCTTTTTGTGGTGGCAAAGAATTGGAAATTGAGGAGATGCTCATCATCTGAGGAATGACTGAACAAGTTGTGGCAAATGATTGCGATGGGGTATCGTTGTGTTGTGGGAAATGATCAGAGAAAGTGTTTTCAGAAAAATCATGACAATATCTGTATCTATACTTATATGTATATATATGCATATCTATACTTATATGTACATATAAGGCAAAATGAAGGGAGAAGAGGCAGCAGATCATTATAGATAGTAAAAGCAATATTGTAATAATGATCAACTATGAAAAATTTGGCTATTTTGATCAATACAATGACCTAAAATGATTCCAAAGGACATACTATAGTTATTTACTTTCAGAGCAAGAACTGATGAACTCTGAGTTCAAATTGAAGTATAATCTTTTCATTTTCTTTATTTTTCTTGCTTTATTTTTGAAATATGGTTTATATAGAAATATGCTTTGCATAATTTCACATGTATAATTGATATCATATCACTTGTCTTCTCAGTTAGTGGAAAAGATAGTGGTAGGGAGAGAATTTGGAACTCAAAATTTAAAAAGAAAAGAAGGTTAAAATGATTAAATTGTAAATTTTTTTTAAAAAAGAAAGAAGAGGATTGATATACATGTTAAGCAGGTTAGCAACTTACAGAAATACTCATGAACAAATAGACATCACTGTATAGAGCGAAAATGAAAACTGACAGTGGAGCAGTAACTTATACAAATATATCAGCAAAGAATCATTAAATAAGAAATAACCAAGTTATGTGGATTTATTTATGAAAAAATGTGAGTTTTGTAATGGTGATTCAGGATCAGGTCATTGGCATCAGATTACAGAAAAGTTATCCTTAAGGGATTCAAACTTAGTAATCAATGTAGTTTATATAAGGAAATAGTAGAAATTATGCTAGTTGCAAAAAATTTATTTTCTACTGAATACATAGAAAAACATGATCAAGGAAACATGATTATATTTCACACTATTGCTATCCTTTATAAACTTTATAAACACTTCCCATCTTAGTGTATAAACACCAAAATATACTTGAGAATTCCACAATGAATCTATTAGACCTGAAGCATTATCAGATAACTCTTACTCATAATTGCCCAGATCTAACATTGATCCACATAGATTTAAGAAAAACATTGTTAATTAAAGTCATCATGATGGATACAAAAAATTTCTTAGCTATGTGAAATCAAAAACTGTTAAAATAGAGAGACTTAGCAGGAGAAATAAAACCATATGGAAAGTACATAAAGAACATACTATCCCTGTCATACTACCTGCTGTCAATGTTGTACAAGGATGCTTTCATTGAGTCTATTCAGCTTGTATCCTAATACTTTCATTCAACTACAAAAAGCAATTATTTTATCCACATATTGTGTTGTTAAAAATATTAAAAAATAATAGTAAAATAGAATCTTGTCTCAGGATCATTTCTATTTGAATTTCATCAAAAAGATGAGAATTAAATAATATAGTATCTCATATATCACAATAAAATAAAAAGATGAGAACAGAACAATTAGGATGATGATAATAATTATAATGATAGTGCTCACAATGAGGATGATAACAGAGGCAATATAATGAGAGAGCAGAGAGTTGGTTTTGGAATCACATGAATCAAGTCCTTATCTGGCCTTTGACATATATAGAACCTGAGCAAGTGACTTAAACTCTCACTGTCCCAGACAGTTCTCTGAGACTTTAAATTGCATATACTCTGTATAAATGTAAAAAGTTTCCTCTTTGAGAACTCTCTATACTAAGGAAACTTTACATGCAGACTCATATGCCTCCCAAAATCATAGTTGTAATAGCTGAAATTTATATATGTCAATATACATAACTCTTCAAGGTTGTTAAAATTTCACATGCATTGTTTTATCTTATGAATCAGCATCACTATCAGATATGAAGCTCATTTGGAGCTGTATTGCTGAAATATGTTGTCAGTACCCCCTAATTTTTAGAGCCTTAAGGATGAAGCTTCAGTGGCCCTGCTCTTGTTATGGTTGTGAAAACACCAGGAAGCAGTTGCAGAAAAAATTTATTTCATTTTTTCTTGGTTTAAATTTCAACTCTAACTTCATTTTTTATTGTTGAATGCTTGTATTCTTTTATGGCCACAGGTTTATGAATAGAAAAGATGAGTTAAAAAACCATGCAAGAAAAACAGCACAGAAAGACAAAGATCAGAGTATGTAGTCTGTTTTTGTGTTGTACTTTATTCATAACTTGAAAGTTGATAGCTTCTATTTCCACTAACTTAAAAACCAGCAGCCATGGAATTTCAATCATCTTATATATCACCAAGGGTCTGGCATCTCTTAGAATGTTTTGGAAATACAAAATCAAACCTTCCTTTCATGTTTCCCAAATGAGTAATGCAATGTTATGGAAATTAAGATGGAATGGGAGACAGCTGGGCTCTCTCTCTTAGGTGATGAAGGTCAGAGATATCTTCCTTCTATTTCACATTTCCCTCCCAAATTTATTTTAAATGAGAGTCCAGCTTGAACACCAAGAAATCCTTGAATTGTTTTGGACCAATTGTGAGAGGTGTCAAGCCAGTATCATCATAGTTGATTGTGTCTTCAGATAACCTGGTTATATTTTTCTTCTTTAACATGAAGTCACAGTTTCCATGAAGTTGGGCTATATTGAATTCAGGAAGAACTGGGTTCAAATCTTGATACAATGAGTCATTTATTTAACTTCTCTGATTTTTCTGTGAATTGGGAAAATAATAGTCCAGCTGCCTACCTTAAGGATCATAGAACTATCAATCAAAAGATATTTATTAAATGGTAGTATGTGTCAAGCAATGAGGATACAAAAAGAGTCAAAAGATAGTTCCCTGCCCTCCAAGAGCTTATAAATCTAGTAGGAGGGACAACATGGAAACATATATATGCAAAGGAAGCTATATGCAGGCTAAATAGGAAATAATTAAGAGTGAAAGTAATGGAATTGAGAAAGATTAGGGAAATCTTACTTGAAAAAATGGGATTTGGGGGCAGCTGGATGACTCAGTGGATAAAGCACTAGCCCTGAAATCAGGAGGATCTGAGTTCAAATTTGATCTCAGAAACTTAACACATCCTATCTGTGTGACCCTGGGAAAGTCACTTAACCCCAATTGCCTCAGGAAAAAAAAAAGGATTTTCTTTGGGATTTAAAGAAATCCAGGGAGGACAGCCTGAAAAAATGCCTGGATTGTCTTGTTTGTGAAACACTCAGGAGATCAAGGTCTTTGAATGATAAACATAACATTTTGTATTTGTTCCTGAAGGCAGTAAGAAGTCACTGGACTTTGTGGAGTTTGTGTGGATGGGGATCACATGCTTCATACTAGTGGCTGAGTGGAGGATGAGGAGAGAGACATGTGGCAGGTGGACCCACCAGCAGCCTTTTGTATATTCCCAGCATGAGGAGACGAGGATCTTCCCTAGACTGACGGCAGTGTCCGAAGAAGGAGGGGTATTCAAAAGATGTTGCAAAAATGAAAATCAGGTCTTGGCAATGGCTTTGATTTCGGGCTAAGAGTATTGAGAGAGAGTGAGGACTCCATGATAACTTCTAGCTTGAAAGCCTGAAGATCTGGGAGGTCTAAAGAAGGAAGTCTAAAGAAACTTTAGAGGTCCCTATCTATTCTAGTCAAACCTCAACACTTTATGTTGAAAAAATCCAGTCCCAGGCAGCTTCTAATTTGTCTAATGTCATTAAGTATCGGAGGCAGGCTTTGAGTTTAGGATTCCTTCCTTCAGAAAAAACTGCTTTTTTTTTTTTTTTTTTTTTTTTTGTTATCCCACTTTGCCTCTTCTATTCTTTGCTGCCATGAGACTCAATTATATAAATTATACAAAATATTTTGCAAACTTTAAAGTGCTATAAAGAAGTAGGTTATCAAGTAGGTGACACAATGGACAGAATAATGGTCCTAGAGTTAGGAAGACCATGATTGAAATCTGTCCTAGACACTTAGTAGGTGTGTGATCTTATGCAAGTCATTTAATTAATTATGTAAATAAAACTTTCTGCTGTTTACACTTACAAACCACAATCACTTTGTTTTAATGCTTGAATCTCAATATATTTGAAAAATCTGAATTACCTTTAAAAAATAAAATTTGGTATCTGTGTATGAATATATATAACAGTACTAATTTTATGTTAAATTGATGCATTGTACTTTTTATATGTGTCAAAGCTACATACTTATAATTTTCTATGGAATGGAAAGAACTTCTAAATATGTTTCCAGTATTGAAGATTATGATTTCAATTAAATCATTAACTCCCCCTCCCCTAAAAAAAACAAAAAAGATTTAGCTAAATACTGTGCATTGTAAAAGAAATTCATTGAGAACTATGGTTTGTAAAAACAAGGTCAATAAAAGTTAAACATTGTAATTGTCAAATTGAAACAATTTAATTTTATCACAATGTTTAAAAAAACAAAACAAAAGCAAAAGAAAGGCAGATAGAGTATTGGGCCTGGAGTCAGGAAGATTTCAGTTCTAATACTGCTTTAGACACTTATTAGGTTTGTGACTTTGGGAGACATCATCTGTGTGACTTCATTCCTTAATTGTAAAATGGGGTTAATAATATCACTAGACTTTTTGTGAGAATAAAATAAGATGACATTTATTTATTTTTTGCTTTCATTATTTATTCACTTGTTTATTTATTTTAAAAAATTTACTTTTTAATTTTCAATTTATGAAATAAAACAAACATTTCCATAACAATGGAATAATGTAAAGATGATCATAAGATAATATTTATAAAGCACTTAGCACAGAGCCTGGTTCATAAGAGGCACTTAATAAATGCTTGTTCCTTTCTGCTTTCTTCATCATTCTTAACACCATTGATACAGCTAATATGAAGAGATAGGGAAAGGGCTGATTATACATTAAAAATGTAAATGACAAATCATATTACAAGGCTTATCATTTTGGAAAATGATCTTTATTTGTTGACACTTATTTAAAAGGTATAAGTGAATTTATAGTTTCTTTAATATCAAGATCACTGAATTTATAAGTCTTAGCATATTGATTGCCTCAGTAAAATGTAAATTTCTTGGAGACAGAATTGATCCTATTTTTGCATGTGTATTGGCAGCATATAGCATAGTGACTGTCACAGAGAAACAATTTAATTAGTGCTTGTTGATTGATTGACATGTCTCAGTAAAATTGTAAAGCTACTTAAGAGTGAGAATTGTGTCTTCCACTGCTTCTCTATCTCCTTTGGTTCTTTACAAACTGTAGGGACTCCATAAATACCTTCTGAATGGCCTTTGAAGATGTCAGATCTTTTTAAAATCATTGGTCAACAGCAGGATGAATACAGAGAGGCTTGGAAAGACTTACATGAACTGATGCTGAGTGAAATGAGCAGAACCAGGAGATCATTATACACTTCAACAATGATACTGAATGAGGATGTATTCTGATGGAAGTGGATTTCTTCAACAAAGAGAAGATCTAATTCAGTTCTAGTTGATCAGTGATGGACAGAATCAGCTACACCCAGAGAAGGAACACTAGAAAATGAGTGTGAACTGTTTGCATTTTTGTTTTTCTTCTCAGGTTATTTTTACCTTCTGAATTCAGTTCTTCCTATGCAACAAGAAAACTGTTCAGTTCTGCACACATATATTGTATCTAGGATATACCGTGACATATTTAACATTTATAGGACTGCTCGCCATCTAGGGGAGGAGGTGAAGGGAGGAAAGGGAAAAGTCAGAACAGAAGTGAGTGCAAGGGATAATGTTGTAAAAAATTACCCATGCATATTTACTGTCAATAAAAAGTTATAAAAAAAATAATCAAGTAATACTGGAAAAAAAATCATTGGTCAAGAGGTATGTGGAGACTTTACATGTCTAATTTGAAATTACCTGTATTATTTTGTTGGATTTCTAGAGAACATGGCATCACTGCAAAGGCTTATGGATTAGTTAGGTACTTGCTAAAACAAATTATGGGGAAACAGATTGCCTCAGGAAAGAAGTAAGATAATGGGAGATATATATAGTCCTTTATATATGTGTGTATATATATTAGGGATTATGTATCCATATCTGAATATGGATACATAATCCCTAATATATTCATATTAGGAATGTATGGGATATACCCTTGTCTTTTACTTCATGGTATGTCTGTAGCCTGTTATAAAGTCAGCTAATATAGTAGAATTTAAGGATATCCCTTTTTATTCTAAAGACTCTTGCCCTGTGGGCTTAAGGAAGAACAAGTAGTATTCTTTTGCACAGTGTTTAATTGCATAGTGTTAAATAAAATGCCATTCTTACCAGTGAAATTCTAGAAAATTTAACTAAAAGTTCAGAAATGAAAGTGTTAAGGAATTTTGATTCAGCTCTAATACAGATTGGAGGATTTTTGAGTAACAATGTAACTTGAACTGTTTTTTAGCCCTTAGCATCACTTAGGGCAAAATCCATCTCCTGAATTATCAACTATAGCCAGTAGTTATCACTGAAGGATTTTAAACTTCCCTAAGGAGACATTTAGCTAATAAGAGCAAAATCCATGTACATATGCTTGTCAGTCAGATGATTGGTAAGAGACCAATCAGTCCATTGAAGAAACTAGGGAAAATCCAGAGACCCATTTCCTCTCTTTTTGATAAAATAGCTTGATTTTGTGCAATGTCCAGTTACACTGCAAAAAAAAAAAAAAAAAAAAAAATCCATTTTGAGATTCATGATCCTGTCAACAAAACATGGGGCTCTCTATTGTTTGACTTACTAACACACACATTAGTTCATTCATACATTCAGTCAAAAAGATTTATTTAGCATTTATTGTACTTAGAGCACTGTGTGAATTGCTGGTGGCAATGCAAAGTTTAGTAAGGAAGTGTTGGAGTTTGGGAAGCTTGTAGTCTCTAGTGGGGAAAAACACACAAACACAGCTAACTATGATACACATTATCATTTGTCCTTGGGCATCATTTAACCTTTGTAGTTCTCCATTTACTCATTTTTAAAATGACAGCTTTGGACAAGATGATTTGTAAGGTTTCTTCTGGCTTAGATCCATGATTCTAAGCGCATTTGCGGCCATGCAAAACAACACATAACTTAGGTGAAAGATAGTTCATCTCAGACAAATGAAGTAAGGGGAGGCTTCTTAGAGGAGGTGATATTTGAGATGGAATTCAGAGATTGATACGAATTCAATAATTGAAGGGTTAGGAAACAATATAAGGAGAAGTCTAGAGTCAGGAGTAATGCATGTGTTGATGCGGCAAAGAGTGACTGCAGAAGAGAGTGCATGAAGAGAAGTGATTTGAGACAAAGCTAGAAAAAATAGATTTGTTCTACGATGTGGAATGAGGCACTGAATATCAAAGGAATTAAAATATTATTATATAGTAGGCAATGGTAAGCAGATAAAGAGCTTTAAAAGTTATTATTAAAGGACTGACAAAGTGAGATCTATGCAGAAGAAAGATTTGGGAAGCACTTAGATGAATGATGAGAGGGGCAGTTGGTAGGAGTAGGAATATTTATTAGAAGGTTAATGTTGTTCTAGAACAAAAATTACTGTTTACAAATAGTCAAAAGCATAAATAAAAAAAGACAAAAGTATAAGGAAATCAAAAAGCTTAATTTTGTCCATTTTTATAATCCAATGCAAAGAGAAAGAATTGTTATCCTATAAAGAAGGTATATTTTTCTAGATGTCTAGCTTCCTAAACTGTGGCTCACAACCTAACTGAATGTGGAGTTGCAAAATTATGATTTTTTATTAGTAAATGTTTGATTTTATATCTATTTTATATACTTATATATCCAGGATACATAAAAATTTCTTTGGCAAAAAGGCATTGTAAGTGGAAATATTTTAAGAAGCCCTGCCTAGGGCAAGTGACCTGATTACAAACCACTTCTAACAGGTACTTATAGTACACAGAAAATAAAGGGTCATGCTAAGTTAATAGCTAGTTGGACACAGGCCTAAGGAACAATTTGTTGTGTTTAGGGGAAGAGAACAGACATCCAAGTTTGTTTTGGGGAGTCTGAGACAGGGCAGACTCTTTTGGTGTGCTTGCATAAGAACTGGAATTAAAAAAAAAAAAGTAAAATACCTCTTTGCCCAATTACCCTGAAGTGGAGGATTTATCTAAAATTGTATTATTTCTCAAAAATGGAAAATACGTCTTTCTCTTTCTTCTTCACTATTCTCTTTCTCTCTCATTCTATTTCTCAATATTCTCTCTCTCTCTCTTTCTCTGTCTGTCTCTGTCTCTCTAAGACTGTCTGTCTCTGTCTCTGTCTCTCTGCCTGTCTCTCTCTGTCTCCCACATTGCAATAGTCTGGGTAGTATAGGAATAGAAAAGATAGAAATAGAGATATGCAAAGGTAGAATCAAAAGGAGGTAGGATGTTTATTTTACAAAGACAACTTGTTGCTTAAAGAAGAAGAAATATAGCTAAGTAGAGAGACAACGACCTTCCTCATTACCAAGATAAATTTCCCCCATTTATTAAAAGAATATTCTCTAAAGTAATTCTGACTAGGTAAAATTTAGCAATCTGTCATCAAGTAGGGAACCACAGGGGATTTTTAACCCTTAGTTGGAGTGAGATTTTTGACAGATATATTGCTTTTAGTGAGCACAAATTAGAGGCTTAAAAAGCTTGAAACCTATAGGCATTAGCTTAGGTGGATCTGATATGTATTTTAAAAGTCTTGGAGGGGGGGAATGATTCTGGTAAAATGGCAGAGTATGTCAGAACATTCCAAACTCTTCAGATTTCCCCTACAAACAAGACAAAATTGCAATTCAAGGTGAAGGTAGAACAATTAAACACAAATAATAGTTGAAACAAAACAATGGAACTCCTGGGACAATTAGAGAAGATCTGAAGAAAGATTCCAAGGTAGAAGTTTTGGGCCCAGTGAAGTGTGAACATTTTCAGGCTAGTTCTGCAGAAACAGCAAATGGGGATCCCTGGGGCTAGCTGGGTAGAGAGACAATCAGCCCTGCCAAAGGAATTTTCACCTCCCAGACAGTTTGAACTATTAATCAGGGAAGATTGAGAGAACTTCTAATGATAAGGAACACTAGGCCCAGTTGGGCTTGGGAAACACTCCTCTGGTAGAAAAGGAGCAAGTACACTACTGGTTGAGTTCAGAAACAATGGGGCAAGCATGCTGTTGACTTCCAGCATTTACTGAAAAATGAAGTTCTTGATTTAGTGTTCCAGGCCAGAGGGCAGTTCTGAAGGAGGACTTGAAACCAGAGGTACCATCCCCCAAACTAGAACCAGAGGTGATTACATCAACAATCTGCTACAAAATGAGCTGGCAAAGATGAAAGAAATGGATAATAGACAGTAGCTATGGGAATAGTGAATATTGGGGTTCATCTTCATCGGAGGAAACTGAAATAGAAAAATCTTTTCCTACCCCAAAGAGTAATGTCAAATGGTCACTTGCCCCAAAAGAATCTATAGAAGAACTTTTAAAAGTTCTTGAAAACCAAATGAGAGAGATTGAGAAAAAAAATTTTTTTAAGTTCATGAAAAACAGGAAATTATGTAAAGAAAGTCAACTAAATAGAAAAGGAGATCTAGAATCTTAATGAAGAAAACAACTCTTTGAAAACAGAATTGAGCAAGGGATAGCCACTGAAATTATGAGATTATCCACAGTAAATGGGTAGTTTGAAAGAAAGATTGGGGTAGCACTGAGTATAATATAATTCTAAAAACAAAACCATGGAAGAAAAGGTAAAAAAGAACAATTAGATTACACAAATGAGATGTGAGAGAAAAAAACTGATCCAGAAAAATTAGATGGAGGAGGAGGGCTGGTAGTTCTGGAACCTTATCTCACATTGGGAATGGGTTAAAGAGAAAACAATACATTCATAATGTACACACACACACACACACACACACACACACACACACACACACGGATTGTGTGTGTGTATGCACACCTACAAGAGTATACAAATTTATTAAGAAATAAAAGGGGGAAGAAATAGGATAAAGAACATATAGAAGGATGTGTAGATTAATGGGAATGGGATAAAAATGGAGGGAAGGTGGGGGAGGAAAGGAAGGGAGAAAATAATAAAGAGATCATTGGAAAGGTGATTAAGTAACAGCAAAGCAAGGTAGCAGGTAGAAGTAAAGTAGAAGAGTCAGTAAGCTTAGGAAATGAGATACAAACAAACATGACAATAGTGATTAGTTGTAGAACTTATTAGAAACAAAGCAGGAATAGTAGTCATTGCTCTCAAAGTTAAAGTTAAAATAGATTCAATCAAAACAGAAAAAATAAGGAAATTACATTATATGTTAACCATAGACTATTTAAAACTGGACTATTTTAAATAACTAGATAGTATTAACTTGAAATATTGTAGTAGTATAAGAAATGATGAGTTAGTACATTTAGAAAACTATGGAAAGATCTAAGAAGAATGACATTATCTACCTTCAGAAAAACAGAGGACAAACAAATATATAACAACTTACATAGATGTATATAAATATATATGTATATATATATGATTATAGATAGGTATGTACATGTATGTGTATGCATATACTTATGTATGTATGTATACACACACACACATATATATATACATACATATCTATATCTGCAATTAATTGTAGCTTACTTGGAAAAAGTGGTGGAGAGGAAAGGTAAAAAAGAGCAAAGTAAAAAGAGCATAGCAGAGAACAAAAGAAACTCTACAAGGAAGCAAAGAAAAAGTGGACAGTTCTGACTATAATGTAAAATATTAATTATATACATTTTCTTGAAACGGAAGTTAGTTGTTTTATAATTTAAATCCTCTCATGTTCTGCTCTCTGTGTTAAAAACACACGACATTGAAATTCAGATATCAAGGAAATTTATTAAAGAATAATGTTAAGGAATCATCTTAACATGTCTGGCCAGAAGTGTTCTTATAAATGGTATCTTATATTACCTTGAAGTTTGCAATATTCTGTAGAAACCTAACTTTCCAGTATTTCTCACATGCATGTGACAATGTTTTTTTTTCTACTTTCTATTTATGTTTTAAATAAATAAGTGCAATAAAAAATAAAGCTCTTGCTGGCTGGGGTGATGTATCTTCTTTTGGAGAGGAAATGATGATTTTAACCAAAGCACCAAGTATGGAGAGATCTTCTTTATATAGGAAATCACTATTAAGAGTTTTTTTTTTTTCCTTTTCTATTGGATTTGTTGGATTTTTTCTTTCCTAAAAGAGCTATAGTTTAAGGATTAGGCTTTAAGCTTTTAGAAAATAACAGCCCATTTTTCCACTTAGAATGGTAGAAATCTAGTTGAAAATTCCAAATGAATCCAATAATTGGAAGGAAAGAAAAGCTTTACAGCCTTATGTTTAGCGGAGCTCCACTTGGCAGAGACCAATAGTGACCACAGGATCAGTAGTAGACATAAAGGACAAGCAGTGAGAAATGTCCACCACAACCATTTTCCTGGCAGAGACTGTATATCAAAAACATACCTGGCAGAAACTTCATTTCTGCCAGTGAATGAATGTTACAGGAAGCCAGTGGAAGGGATTGTATCATCAGAAGACAAGCAACAGCTGCTCAGTGCCAGAGATATAATTTACACCTCTGTGTATGATCTCTAGACAGATCTGTTCCTTACCTATGAGACGCTTAATGTGTCCCAGCCACATATCCCTTAGATGCATATCTTCTATAAAATGAACCCTAGCCCTGTGTTCCTATGTTCATGCATGTGTCTAGTTAATGAGAAAAAATAAGCAAAATATTTTGCAAAGGTTAAATCTTTATAGAAATGCCAATCATTATTGTTTTTCTCATTATTATTGTGTTTTGCAAGGCAATTAGGGTTAAGTGACTTGTATAGGGTCACACAGCTAGAAAGTGCCAGGTGTCTGAGAGCAGATTTGAACTCAGGTCCTCTTGACTCTAGGGAAAGTGCTTTATCCATTGTACCACCTAGCTGCCACCTCATTATTATTGTTATTCTCATTGTTCTCAGCTTATATTTGATGAAGTACATATAGGAAAGGCCTTATAAGAAATTGTATTACTATTATTATGCAATAATTTATGTGAAATACTGTGCTCATGTTTAAATAAATTGCTTTTATTTATTGCTTTTGTAATTGAAAAAATATCGAATGTAAGGTCTTCATCATCATCATCTTCTCTTCCTCCTCTTTTTTCTCCTTTTCCTTCTCTTCCTCCATTTCTTTTTTTTAACCCTTTTTTTCTTTTTCTCCACCACCACATGTTTTTGTACATTTACGGGAAGCTATGATTTTTTTGGGGGGAAATATTTTATTACTACTTTTCTTATATTATTTCACTTACTACCATTACTTTGAACTAATTGTATCCTCTGGATGACTAGAAGATGTTTGCACTTTGGTGACAGTTTGTGAGTCATAGCTTTGAGTGTATGTAGAACTATGTACAACTATATGGTATCTTTAACCTAGAATAATCATTGTCTGAGTTGTGGAATATCCCAGGTTCTCCTTCTATTTCTTCATAGTGATATAGTTAGTACATCTAGATTTACATTTAGATAGTGACTTTGGCTAGAGTATGGAGGTTCTATGGAGGTTGAGGGCTTTATCTCTGTGGGCAAGGCAGCTTTCTTCTTTTGTGTGGCCAGATGCTGTGTTTTTGAGCAGTAGGGCATCTCTCTATTTTGTATCTGTGTGTCATGGCTCACAGGAGGGAATAGATGAGAGAGAGTAGAGATAACAGTAGAAACTCTTGCACAAAACAGCTCCAAGCACGAGCCCTGCTGACAGGTACTAGTAGAAAGACCAAGTATTTTTCCAGTGGAATTTTATTCAGGAGGAAGTGGGAATGTAAGCTAGAGGATAGACTTAAACTTTTGAGTTTTTGCTTAGAATTGGCTACAGGTACATTAAAATTGTTTCGGTTCTAATTACAATGTCTCTATATTTTTTGATTTGAGGAATCTTTGAGGTATTTTCAGATAAAGGCTCATTGATAGCCTATCTGATATGCTTTGAAGGTAAATCATTTTGGAAAGAAAGTTATTGTTGATTATGGTAATTATGACTCTACTCAGGTAAGCCCGACCTTAATGGATTTGCAAAACCCCATTGCTTGATTTTTGCAATATTCACCCTTCTAATAATCACTACATAGAAATGTTTTTCTTTTCTTTTTTCTTTTATTGGTGCTGTAATTCCAGAGAAACTGAGGCAAGATAGAGATTAGAGAGTTTTTAATATTTTATTTGAAAAGGAGAGATTGTACTGGGGGCATGCTGCCCCCAGGGCTGATGTCCAAAGCATCCAGCAGCTAATGTGTGCGTTCTATGAAGTGTATATACACACATGGCTCCAAGCTCGCAGAGGATAGACTGAGACAAGGGCAGAGTCAAAGCACGAAGAGCTAGAATGGACTATCAATCCAGTTCTGACGGGGGTGGGGAGCGGGGGAGGCACCAGACATTCTGATAAGTTAGAATCAAGAAGAACAATGACCGAATGGGGATAGGACCATAAATTCTAACAAACTGGGATTTAAGGAGGTGTCCAATTTAAAGCCAGGAAGTCTGGACTCCCCCTTATCTTGAGTTTACACATTGACAATTTATAATCTTAGAGTAAGTAGCCCTGAGTTATATCAGTCTTAATGAATCAGAGTGGGGTTTGCAACTAAGGGGATTGAGGCAGAGCAATTAGGGAAATTGAGGCAGAACCAATTAGAGACACTGAGATAGGACAATTAGGGAAACTGAGGCAGGGCAATAAAAGGGAACTGTGGCACAATAGTGCCTTTTGTTTTTTAAATCATGTCCATTTCTGAATGCATTCCTCTCTCTTTGTCCTACTCATGAAGCTTTCTCTATTACAAATATAATAGGGACTAACTAATGAGAGGTTAGCCCTTATGAACTTGCAGAATGTATTTGACTTGATGCAATTCTCCATGTGCATTTGAAAATATGCACAGGCATCCTGTGATTGTTTCCTCCATTAAAGAGCAGCACTCTTTCAATGCTGAACTAAGAATGCATTCAAACTCAAGGGTATATATTTGAGTGAGGGGCAACTCATGTCTCTCTTTCCTGGCTGTGATTTAGGAAAGGCATAGAAGCTTTTATATAGAAAGAAGTCTTGTGGTCTTTGAATATGTGACACCTCTGTTCTTTGCATCTTTGCATATATTCTTTCTTCTTTTAGGAAAAGAGTTTTGAAGATGGCTATGACCCTGTGAGTTATAAAAGGTTAGAAAAGCGGAGGTCCAGGGAAAATAGCCCATTCTTTATGTGACCAGATGAACTGGATGAAATGCTAGTGCAGCCCTCAGAAGTCAGAGCTAACTAACTCAGCTGAAAAACCATTGTTACATGAAGGAAGTGACTGGTCTACTGGCTATGTATTAGTCATAACTTAATTTAGTTAGACAAAGTTAAATTAGTGAAGTGAATGCTTTGTGGCTACCACTTTAAGTCTGAACACACTTTCTCCATGGAACAAAGTAGTACTGAACCAAAAAGGATCCTGTAAATTTCTCATGAGAACTTGAACTTTGCCTCACACACTAGATCAAAGTGACAAGCATGACCATAGACCATGTTCTTCTGCTTATTTGAGCATCACACCTGTGAGGTACTTCTAAGATCAGTTATTGTTCCCTAAAAATACTGAATCTGGAAGGTCTATTCCCATCATTGTATGCATCCTGTTACTCCCAGGATTGAATACATCCTAAACCCATTCCCATCATTGTGTGCATCCGGTTATTGCTTTAGGCTGTGAGAAATATATATTTTTTTTGTATTGTTATACAATGCTGTCTGATGACCTTATTGCATTCTTTTTGCTTCTGTATCACCTGCTTGCTTTGCTATATAAATGCTGTTTTCCAGTCACTCTGGAGCAAATGATTTTTGAACATGAGTTCGATTTGGTCAGCTAGCCTAAACTCTCCACAATTAAAAGATTAAAAAACAAATCTCTGTTTTGCCTCAGTTTCTCTGGCATTACAGGGTATAAAGGAATGTGCCTAGGATATTGGGGGGAGAAATAGTTTGTAACTTTTTAATGCTCCAATTTGTCAAATATCCCTTTTGTAAACATAATTTATTTTGTTGGTTAAATGATGCTGTTGTTCATTCTTCAATTCTGAAAAGAAACAATGACATTAGCAGAGTGATATCTTGACTTGCAGGTGAACTGGATTTAAATGAGGCAGAATTGTACAGTTATCACCCTCATTTTCTCTTCCTGAGTTATCAGAGTCAGTGGCAAGACAGAAGTCCAGATAATGATGAACCTGAATGAAGTGGGAGACCTTGGGCTTTTAAAACTAAGGTATTTACAACATCTCACTTAGTCTGAGGCTATATCCATTCAGTATTTAAAGGCTAGATAAGAACTGAGGCAAAAGATAACCTCATTTGCCTTTACAAAAGGAAGGGGAAGATTCTTAGAGTTTTTGATCAAAACAGAAACAATTGCTAATTTGCATTCATTTTGAGTCATCAAAATCCAAACAATGAACAAGTGTGGCTTGGGTTAGGGCCTATTATTAGCCAGTCAGTGAGAGCCAGAATGATTTGAGGTTAAAGGCATAGTCAAGTAGATCCATTTGAATCATAATGGGCTTTATCAAAGCATGGTTTTTCCAGAGCTATATTTCAAGAAATCATAAATTAAGAGTACATGAGATAGTGTTTTGGCACAGTTTCAGTTTATTGTCTTGCCTCAGTTTCCCTAAATGTTCCTGTCTCAGTTTCCCTAGATTGCCCTGTCTCAGTTTCCCTAAATTGTTCTGCCTCAGTTCCTTGAATTGTTCTGCCTAAATTCCCTTGGTTGCAACCCCCTTTCCTGTTCATTAGGACTGAGATAATTAGGGCTGTGGAGATCTGGCCACTCTGGCATTCCAAAAGAGTTGTAAACTATAAATATATAATCTCAGATAAGGAGGAGATCAGCCATACTGGCTCCTAACTCCTCCTAAATTATCAAGAATTTATGCTCCTCACCCCCTACCCTGTCAGAACCGGATTGATGGTTCCTTCTTGGAAATTCCCACTCTCAGTGTTCGGACTCCACCCCTAGCCTTTGTCTCCCCTGATTGCTAAAGAGCCATATATAAATCATTAGAATCTCACATTTGATGCTGATGCTGAATGCTTTAAGACATCAGCCCTGGAACCAAAATGGATCTGTTGGTCCCAGAAAATCTCTCCCTTTCAGAAGTCCAAATAAAATATTAAAAACTCTCTAATCTCTTTCTTGCCTCAAGTTTCTCCAGCATTACAATAGGAAAGTTAATTGTCCCAGTTTAAAAAAAAAAGATAGAATAAATAAATAGAGAAGAAGAAGAATAATCTAGTTTCCAAACCCCTAAATCCCTTGCAAAGTGTAGCTATTCAAATTTATATTCCTTTGGACAGAGCACCCATATGTTTGGATATGATTCCCTATGTGGACAGAGATGAAAAAGGAGGAGGAAGAGTTCGAGGATGAGAAGGAAAATGGGAAAGAGAAGGAAATAACAATATTGCCCAACTAGGAAATGACCTGGATACAGCTATAACTATTTACACATTGTTTTTTGTACTTTGTCCTCAAAGAAGACCAATGACATCAGCAGGGTGATATGTTGACTTGCAAATGAATTAAACTTAGTAAGACAGAACTATGTGAAATGACCCACCTCACTCTCTCCTCCAGAGCAATGATGTGTTAATAAAAGATAATAGTGACATCTAAGAAACAGGTATTAATATAGGGGAATTTGAACTGCTAGCTAGAGAACGATCCCAGTCTTTATAAAGACTATACAAAGATTAATAAAGAAAAAAATAGTTCTGTAAAATCAATCAAAATACAAGCAGCATCTGGAAATATATACAACATACTACATTCATAATCTCCTTCCTCTTTAAAGAAAGAAAGAAGATATTTCTTCTCCATCCTTTTTCCAAGCTAGAGACAAGCTAATACATAATTACATAGAATTGTTTCATTTTATTGTTATTTATGCTCCTGTAGTTATTATGTATGTTATTTTCACTTTACCACCATTTCATTTAAACCATCATATGTTCCTTTTCATTATTCATAATCATTTTTTCTTACAGTACAGTAATATTCCATTACGTTTGTATGTGTCAATTTGTTTAGCCTTTGCCTAATGATGAGCATCTACTTTATTTCTAGTTCTTTACTACCACAAAAAAAGGCTGCTAAGCATATTGTGCTGTGAATAGAACCTTTGTTTCCTTTAAAAAAATTTCCATGGGGCAAAAGCCTATAAGTGAAGTCGCTAGGTTAAGGAAAATGGACATTTTAATAATTTTCTTTGAATAATTCTAATTTTTGGATCAATTTTTATATTTCTACTATGCCTTTCTTCCACATGACCAACATTAACCCTTTCTACCTTTGGACATCTTTCTGATTGTGAAGTGAAACCTCAAAGTTGTTTTAATTTTCATTTCTCTTACGAGTAGTAGTTTGGGGCATTCTTTCATATCTCCTTTTCTAAAAGAAAGTGATACATGTTAATATTGATTTAAAAATCTGAAAGCAATTTGAATTTTTTAGTAAAAATTTTATAACATTATTTGAGATCAATTACATGAGTTGCTCTATTTCCTTTGAAGATACTGTGCACTTGTTCTTGTCTCTGTGGTGGTACTTCCACAGTCTCCCTCAATTAAATGCCTTTCTCTTTTCTCATTTGCTTATTCAATCCTACTTAGTCTTGTTTCCATGAAGTTTTTTTTTCTAATTACATCCGTTCCATAGATATTTGCTTCCTTTCATATGACAGCATATTGAGTACTATAAGGCATTATACAAATGCTTTGTATTTGTTATAGTATCAGTTCCAATCTTTTCTGTAACATGTTGCTGGTCTGGCTGTACATTGACAGTTATTTCAAGAATGATTTCCATATTCTTAATTAGCCATTTTGAATCAATTAACATATAATCAATTCTACTTTCTTTTTCTTCTCGTGGTATTATTTATACTTGGCATTTTTGGGATTTTCTGACTGCTTTTCTCAAAGGAAGTATAAGTGATGTGTAGGCACAAGGACTGTATAGTCTACAGGTCTTTCTTTGATTTCTTGTTCTTGAATAATTTAAAAAATATGTATATAGCATATATTTATTCTTTTTTATGTCTACTTTTGCATTGAGGTTTCAAAGCATATGATGATTTAATTTGGAGGTCTTTTTGAATTGCTTATAGAATCTCTACCTTTTTATCCTCTTCAATAAATGTTGACTCATAAGCTGTGATTATTTTCTGTTATCTTTTTGTGAAGACCAAGTTAGCACCCTGGATACCTTAGAATTAGCTAAAGACAGGATAAGCAAAAATCCTTGGTCTTTATTCTTGTTCTTTAAGGGTAGAAGTGAACAGGACCTTTCTTCTCTTCCTCTACTGCTAAACATGACTCTGGCTTGTCTTACTCCACCCCCAATCCTTCCCACAATTCTCTGTATTCATCAAAAGATTGAACCAGCACAGAATAGTGGGAAGGGCCATTTTCCAAGCATATGCTAATAGAGTATTGTCCAATTGGCTGTTAGTCTTAAGTGCTCGGTTGTCCATCCTCAGTGTATTAACTCAGAGTTTCAGCCCTTTACACCTTTTTAATTTTTTTTTGTTTTTTTGGTGAATGTCTATCCTGAGCACTGAAATATGAGATGAACAACTGAACTGTAAAGTAATATGTCCCATCATGTTTTTTTGCCTTTCCAAGAACCATCTGTGAACAAGGAATATAATCCTGTACTCTATTGGTGTCTTTGGAAAATCAGGATAACTCAAGAAATTGGTTAAAATAGCAGACTTATGCCAGGAGGAGGGAAATAGTATGTACAAAAGTTGGGCATGTTGGGTAAATTATAATATGTAGTATTGAAGGGTATAGTCACATTGATGATATCTTAGATGCATTTGAAAATCATTGCAAATCCCTCATGTTTTTAGTCCTTGTCTAGACTATTCAGTCAGCATTTAATTGTAATAGCTCTGTATTATTTATCTTAGTGTGTGTTTGTCCAAGTGTATGCATATATGAGGTCTTGCTAAACTGATTTTGTTATTGAACAAGTATTGTGAAATCCAGTTGCAGGTTTTGGCCAACAACCTCATTCTGGAATTTGTACAAGCTGGTGTGACTTCTGGACCTTGATTAGCTTGTTTACAAATTAAGCTGAAGATCTCCCACCCCCTCCTTTTTTTTCTTCCAAATGTGAAGCTTAAAGGCAAGTGAGATAATACACAGGATATGTTTTGAGGTCTTCTCACAAATACTACATAAATGAGAGATTGAGTAAAATTTACTAGGAGAAGTTTTATATTGGCTAAATATTTCTCAACATTTGCTATTCTTTTTAATAACTCAAGAATGAATAAGATTTTTTTTTCTAATTTTAGGAAGAGAAAATGTAATTTTAAATTAAAGGTACATAGTTACTTAGGGCAAGATATGACTTAAATAAAAAGTTTTTAAGAGAGGAAAGAATGGAGACCCAGATAAGGTAGAAATCATAAGACCATAGAAAACAATGATAAAGTGAAAATGTTGGAAGCATACTAAAAAATCTGGGACACATTCATTGTTGGTGGAACTGTGAACTGATCCAATCCATTTTGAAAAGTAATCTAGAATTATGCTCAAAGAGTTATTAAACTATCTTTGACCCTTTGGCCCAGTAATACAACTATTTGGTCTATTTTCAAAAATTACTAGGAAAAAAAAAAGAATCTTTATATTCTAAAATATTTATAGCAGTTTTCTTTGTAATGGCAAAGAATCGGAAATTGCAGGGATGTCCATTAATTGGGGAATGTCTAAATAAGTTGTGGTAAATGATTGTGATGGAATGCTATTACATTGTAAGAAATGATGAGCAAAATGATTTTAGAAAAACATGGGAAGATTGACTGAAATAATGAAGAGTGAAATGAGCAGAACCAAAAGAATGTTATATACAGTAATGGCGATAGTGGTTTAAGAATATTTTTGAGCAATTTAAGTAAATTTTGCAATCATAAATATGCTGTTTCCAGAGAAGAAAACTGAAATATAGAATTATGTATAGGATAATTTTACATTTATGTTTATTTAAACCTAATAGAAGCCATCCTTAGAGAAGGAATGGAGATAAAAGAAAACAAAAGGAAAACAAAGAAAAAAAGAACAGTAAATTTACATGGTAACTTTATTATATATTTAAAAGGAATAGTAAATTGTATATAGTAGATTTTTAGTTTCATGTGCAATCATCTTTTTATTATATTATGTATTGGAAATGCTTGTTTTATTCCATAAATTTAAAAAAGATATCTGTGAATAAATTAAAGCATATGTGATAGGGGAAAAAAGATAGGACAACTTGAAATGCAAATGCATATCATGGTAAAAAGAGCATTGGATTTGAGGCCAGCAATCTAGGTTTGAATCCTGGCTCTAGAGACTTCCCTAGCAAGTGTCTAAAAAGATTTGAAACACCAATTACTCCTCCATTAAACATAGAACTACACTAAGAAGGTTTTCAGAAGCTTTTGAGTTCTAATGCATATATTTAGGGAGGCAGAAGGCAAAAAAACAGTTTTGCTAAAAAAAGGTCTGAATTCAGCAGTATCTTTTCCCTGAACTGTTAGATTAGCAAAGTATGACAGAGACAGTCGGCAAGTGTGTTCAGCCACTTTTCAATCATGATCCACTTTTTGTGGCTCTATTTGGGGTTTTATTTTAAAAATGAGAAAAATGAGGCAAATAAGGTTAGTGATTTGCCCAGGGCCACAAAATTGTTAACTAGGTAAGGGCAGATTTAAACTCAGAAAGATGAGTCTTCCTAACTCCAAGACAAGTAACTCCTCTACACCATCTTACTGTTAAGGAAGATAAGTATTGGCCCTTTCAAGAGCTCTGAAGCTAGGGCTCTTCTCAGAGCCATATGAAGAGAAAGAATCAAATTAGGATGTGGACAGTGAGATCATGAAGCAATTACAGAAAACAGGGCCCCTGAAGTACTAAGGTAATTAATAGGAGGGGAACTTCCATATCTGACACCAATATAATCTCTGAAAATCAATTAAGAACTATTAGGTCCAGAGCAGAGTCTAGAGCCAACTTCTTGTTGGCAATTGTTCAAGATAAAGGAGACAGAGATAGAATAAAAGAGAAAGAGATAGTATAAAGGTCAGCCCCCATATTGCACTTCCACCTTCTGATGGATTCAGAAGCGAGAAAAACCATAGGCAGGACCTATTTTCAACCATACCATACAAAAGTACAAAACTGGCATTCAAAAAAACCCAAAGAGAATAACATGAAACAAAGTCTGCCCTTTCATTTAAGAATGTTGGCGAAGGTATAACCATGTTTTAGCACAAAGTTTTAATCTAGGAGCTGAGCTTATAGATATGAGTAAGCAGAAGAAAATTCCAAATATAATAAATATTATGGTTAGGAGAAGTCCAAGACGCAAACTAGAAGAAAATAATACTTTACATAATAAGTCCTTATTATTATTATAGTAATGGGGAAAATGGCTTGACCACAATAGCTTTAAAAATAAATAGAAAAAAATGAAGTAGAGATAAAATGAAATTAGAGCTCTTGAGGTGAAAATTGGAAGAATAGAAATTGTAAACTTTATTTCAAGTAGGAGAACCATTAAAAAATAGAATAGAGCAAATAAAACTCAATGATTCCATGAGAAAACAAACCATATTAGGGAAAAGTCAGAAAAATGAAAAAAATTAGAACATGTAAGGTCTAAAAACAACAGATCTGGAAATGATGTCAGAAAGAGTTCATTTAGGATTAATGGTAGTTCCTGATAACTGTGATCATATTTAAAAAAACAAAACAAAACAAAACAAAACACACAAAAACTTGGTTACCAAGTTTCAATAAATCACAAAACACTTTAGATTCACTGGAACTGGAGAGCAAAATAAAAATAGAAAAGATTCATCAAATTACTTCTTGAAATTTCAATCTGAAAATTAAATAATGTGATAGTTAAAAAGTTTAAAAATATTGCATGTAGCAAGAAAGAAAGGATGAATACAAATTTAGTCAGGATTGTGCATAATGCTGCAACTTTTTTTGCTGCAACTTTTATAAAAGGGAAAAGAAAATCTTGGAATTTAAGATTACAAAAGGCAAAAGAGAAGGGTTTATTGTGGTTAATAATTTCCCTTAGCTAGGTATAATCTTATAAGGGGAAAAGAATATTCAATGCAATAAAAAAACTTTTAAGAATTCTTGATGAAAAGAGAATCCTAGATAGGTGAATGTAGTAATTGGTAGTGGCTAAATAAAGATGGATGTGATTACATTACAATGTGGAAAGAACAGGCAGATATCCCTTTATCACCTCACTGTCTTCAAGGGTCACAAAAGAAGCAAAAATGAACAAAGTTAAGAAAAATGGTGTTTCCACCCTTTTTGTTGATTTTACGCAGAAGAGAAAAAGAAATGAAAAACATAAAACTGGGAAAGAAATGAAGAAGGGGAAAAACTTTTTTTTTTTATAATTAAAAAGTCATAGAAGCATAACCTATAAGAATAGAAGAGTGATGAGAGCTCACATTTCACTCTAATCTGAAACCAGCAAAGAAAGCTGAACATATATGCATGCATTCATGCACACACACATCCACAGAGCTTGAGGTAGAATTATGCTAATTTCCATGGAATATATGGAATAGAGAGAAGTGGGGAATTTAAGAGGGAAGAAAGAACCGAGGAAGGATTATTCTACAATAGTGGGGGGTGGGTGGGGTGGAAACTGAAGCTTTAGAAGGTGAACTATATAAGGATAAAAAGGTGAGAAAGTGTAAGAACTATTATATACATATATATTTAAGATGGATAAAATGGGCAATAGAATAGTATAAAATCGCTTTAATAGTTTATTGGTCAGAGGATTAAAATTATTCCACCTACAATAAAAGACTGAGACAGAGCTCTGAGCCAATGGCACTTTATTAATGAAGTGGACCTTAGACTTTTCTCAGGATCTGAGATACCTTCTCCTTGTAGGGCCTTATTTTTTTAGGGCTAGATGTGTCTAGTCAATGCAAATAATTCAATAGAATAAGTATAATAATATCAACAGAGTCACATGTTGGGTGAAGCAAGGAATATCTCCATACAGGATGAACAGGCTTTTCCTTAATTAAAGCATGAGGAAATGATTCAAACTATCACAGTCAGTGACCTAAGTGGCCATAAGATGGGGTTATCTACTCCTATTAGACAAATGATTAGTCTGAAAATAAAAAATTATTTTGGGGGACTTTCCATGTAGTTGTGATCTCTACTACACCAGGCTTAGTCACAACGACAAGAAAAAATCAGGGTGGAGGCCCTTTAATTAACTTCTATAGTTAAGCAAGTGAAGTTAGAATCTGCAGTTCACACCTCTGGCACCTTATAAACAGAACTTTGATATGATTCTAAAAAGTGATTAATACTAATTGGAATTGAATAGGGATCCAAATGAATTATTTCTCTTATTTGTGTTGATTGCATTTAATTTTTTTTAAAATTATTTTTATTTATTTAAAACTAAATACAAAATAGAAAATTAAAAATAAACCGAAACAAAACATTATCATGTACCCAGCAGAACATAAGGGAAGATTCAAAATATGTAATAATAAATTTGCATTTCACAAAAGTATGTATAATAAAAGTAGAGATTATATATTTATTTATTTATTTATTTTTTTCCTTTTATATAAATTTCTTTTTTTTTCTTTTTTTTTATTTATATATATATTTTTTAATTTTATTTTTTAAATTTTTTATTTAATAATTACATTATATTGACACTCGTTTCTGTTCCGATTTTTTTCCCCCTCCCTCCCTCCACCCCCTCCCCTAGATGGCAAGCAGTCCTTTATATGTTGGATATGTTGCAGTATATCCTAGATACAATATATGTTTGCAGAACCGAACAGTTCTCTTGTTGCGTAGGGAGAATTGGATTCAGAAGGTATAAATAATCCGGGAAGAAAAACAAAAATGCAGATAGTTTACATTCGTTTCCCAGTGTTCTTTCTTTGGGTGTAGCTGCTTTTGTCCGTCATTTATCAATTGAAACTCAGGTCTCTTTGTCAAAGAAATCCACTTCCATCAAAATATGTCCTCATACAATATCGTTGTCGAAGTGTATAATGATCTCCTGGTTCTGCTCATTTCACTTAGCATCAGTTCATGTAAGTCTCGCCAGTCCTCTCTGTATTCATCCTGCTGGTCATTTCTTACAGAACAATAATATTCCATAACATTCATATACCACAATTTACCCAGCCATTCTCCAATTGATGGGCATCCATTCATTTTCCAGTTTCTAGCCACTACAAACAGGGCTGCTACAAACATTTTGGCACATACAGGTCCCTTTCCCTTCTTTAGTATTTCTTTGGGATATAAGCCCAATAGAAACACTGCTGGATCAAAGGGTATGCACAATTTGATAATTTTTTGGGCATAATTCCAGATTGCTCTCCAGAATGGTTGGATTCGTTCACAACTCCACCAACAATGCATTAGTGTCCCAGTTTTCCCGCATCCCCTCCAACATTCATCATTATTTTTTCCTGTCATCTTAGCCAATCTGACAGGTGTGTAGTGGTATCTCAGAGTTGTCTTAATTTGCATTTCTCTGATCAATAATGATTTGGAACACTCTTTCATATGAGTGGTAATAGTTTCAATCTCATCCTCTGAAAATTGTCTGTTCATATCCTTTGACCATTTATCAATTGGAGAATGGCTTGATTTCTTATAAATTTGAGTCAGTTCTCTATATATTTTGGAAATGAGGCCTTTATCAGAACCTTTAACTGTGAAAATGTTTTCCCAGTTTGTTGCTTCCCTTCTAATCTTGTTTGCATTAGTTTTATTTGTACAAAAGCTTTTTAATTTGATGTAATCGAAATTTTCTATTCTGTGATCAGTAATGGTCTCTAGTTCATCTTTGGTCACAAATTTCTTTCTCCTCCACAAGTCTGAGATATAAACTATTCTATGTTCCTCTAATTTATTTATAGTCTCGTTCTTTATGCCTAGGTCATAGACCCATTTTGATCTTATCTTGGTATATGGTGTTAAGTGTGGGTCCATGCCTAATTTCTGCCATACTAATTTCCAATTATCCCAGCAGTTTTTATCAAATAATGAATTCTTTTCCCAGAAGTTAGGGGCTTTGGGTTTGTCAAACACTAGATTGCTATAATTGACTATTCTGTCTTGTGAGCCTAGCCTTTTCCACTGATCCACTAATCTATTTCTTAGCCAATACCAAATGGTTTTGGTGACTGCTGCTTTATAATATAATTTTAGATCAGGTACAGCTAGGCCACCTTCATTTGATTTTTTTTCATTAATTCCCTTGAGATTCTCGACTTTTTATTGTTCCATATGAATTTTGTTGTTATTTTTTCTAGATCAATAAAATATTTTCTTGGAAGTCTGATTGGTATAGCACTAAATAAATAGATTAGTTTAGGGAGTATTGTCATCTTTATTATGTTCGCTCGGCCGATCCAAGAGCACTTAATATTTTTCCAATTATTTAAGTCTGACTTTATTTGTGTGGAGACTTTTTTATAATTTTGCTCATATAATTCCTGACTTTCCTTTGGTAGATAGATTCCCAAATATTTTATGGTATCAACAGTTATTCTGAATGGAATTTCTCTTTGTATCTCTTGCTGTTGGGTTTTGTTGGTGATGTATCAAAATGCTGAGGATTTATGGGGATTTATTTTGTAGCCTGCTACTTTGCTAAAATTATGAATTATTTCCAATAGCTTTTTGGTAGAATCTCTGGGGTTCTCTAGGTATACCATCATATCATCTGCAAAGAGTGATAGTTTGGTTTCCTCATTGCCTACTCTAATTCCTTTTATATCTTTCTCGACTCTTATTGCCGAGGCTAGTGTTTCTAATACGATATTAAATAATAATGGTGATAGTGGGCAACCTTGCTTCACTCCAGATCTTACTGGGAAAGGTTCCAGTTTTTCCCCATTGCATATGATGCTTACTGATGGTTTTAAATATATGCTCCTGACTATTTTAAGGAAAAGTCCATTTATTCCTATGCTCTCAAGTGTTTTTATTAGGAATGGATGTTGGATTTTATCAAATGCTTTTTCTGCATCTATTGAGATGATCATGTGGTTTTTGTTTGTTTGGTTATTGATATAGTCAATTATGCTAATAGTTTTCCTAATATTGAACCAGCCCTGCATTCCTGGTATAAATCCTACTTGGTCATCGTGTATTATCCTGGGGATGATTTTCTGTAATCTTTTTGCTAATATTTTATTTAAGATTTTAGCATCAATATTCATTAGGGAGATTGGTCTATAATTTTCTTTCTCTGTTTTCAGCCTACCTGGTTTAGGTATCAGTACCATATCTGTGTCATAAAAGGAGTTTGGTAGGACTCCTTCAATCCCTATTTTTTCAAATAGTTTATATAACATTGGAGTTAATTGTTCTTTAAATGTTTGGTAGAATTCACATGTAAATCCATCTGGTCCTGGGGATTTTTTCTTAGGGAGTTGATTGATAGTTTGTTCTATTTCTTTTTCTGAGATGGGACTGTTTAGGATATTTACTTCTTCCTCTGTTAGTTTGGGCAAGCTGTATTTTTGGAGGTATTTTTCTATTTCATTTAAGTTGTCGAATTTATTGGCATAAAGTTGGGCAAAGTAACTCCTAATTATTGCTCTAATTTCCTCTTCGTTAGTGGTGAGTTCTCCCTTTTCATTTTTAAGACTAACAATTTGATTTTCCTCTTTCCTTTTTTTAATCAGATTTACTAAGGGTTTGTCTATTTTGTTGGTTTTTTCATAGAACCAACTCTTAGTTTTATTAATCAATTCAATAGTTTTTTTACTTTCAATTTTATTGATCTCACCTTTTACTTTTAGAATTTCAAGTTTAGTGTTTGACTGGGGGTTTTTAATTTGTTCCTTTTCTAGCATTTTTAATTGCAAACCCAATTCATTGACCTTCTCTTTCTCTATTTTATACAAATAGGCCTCTAGAGATATGAAATTTCCCCTTATTACCGCTTTGGCTGCATCCCATACATTTTGGTATGATGTCTCATTATTATCGTTTTCTTGGGTGAAGTTATTAATTATGTCTATGATTTGCTGTTTCACCCAATCATTCTTTAGTATGAGATTATTTAGTTTCCAATTATTTTTTGGTCTACTTCCCCCTGGTTTTTTGTTGAATGTAATTTTCATTGCATCGTGGTCTGAAAAGGATGCATTTACTATTTCTGCCTTACTACATTTGAGTTTGAGGTTTTTATGTCCTAATATATGGTCAATTTTTGTATAGGTTACATGAACTGCTGAAAAGAAAGTGTATTCCTTTCTGTCTCCATTACATTTTCTCCAGAGATCTATCATATCTAACTTTTCTAGTATTCTATTTACCTCTTTGACTTCTTTCTTATTTATTTTCTGGTTTGATTTATCTAATTCTGAGAGTGCAAGGTTAAGATCTCCCACTATTATAGTTTTACTGTCTATTTCTTCTTGCAGCTCTCTTAGTTTCTCTTTTAAGAATTTAGATGCTACCCCACTTGGTGCATATATGTTTAATATAGATAGTGCTTCATTATCCATGCTACCCTTTAGCAAGATATAGTGTCCTTCCTTATCTCTTTTAATTAGGTCAATTTTTGCTTTAGCTTGATCTGAGATCAGGATGGCTACCCCTGCTTTTTTGACTTCACCTGAAGCATAGTAGATTTTGCTCCAACCTTTTACCTTTAACCTGCATGTATCTCCCCGCTTTAGGTGTGTTTCCTGTAAACAACATATTGTAGGATTCTGGCTTTTAATCCATTCTGCTAACCGCTTCCTCTTTATGGGGGAGTTTACCCCGTTCACGTTTATGGTTAGAATGACCAATTCTGTATTACTTGCCATCTTGTTAACCCCGGTTTATGCTTTCCTCCCTTCTTTCCCCTTTCCCCCCCTTCCAAGTATTAAGCTTGTGAGCACCCCTTGCTTCTCACAGCCCTCCCTTTTTAGTATCCCTCCCCCCACCTTAGAGTTCCTCCCCCTATCTTACCCCTTTCCCTCCCAGTTCCCGTATTCCCTTCCACTTAGCTTATTCCTTCCCTTTCCACTTTTCCCTTCTCACTTTTCAATGAGATGGGAGAAGTTTCACCATAGATTGAATATGTCTTAAGATTTTTCACTTAAAGCCAATTCTGAAGGCAGTAAGATACCCACTATATTCATCCCCCTCCATTCTTTCTCTCAGATATAATAGGTTTCCTATGCCTCTTCATGAGATGTACTACCCCCACTTTACCCTTTTTCTGGTACAATGTCCTTTCCACATCAATTTCTAGAACAAGGTATACATGTATTCTTTATACATCTATATAGTCAAAATATAGTTCCCAAGATTAATCTTTACCTTTTTAGATTTCTCTTGAGTTCTATATTTGTAGATCAAACTTTTTGTTAAGTTCTGGTTTTTTCATCAGAAATAGATGAAATTCGCTTACTTCGTTGAATGTCCATCTTCTTCCCTGGAAAAAGATGCTCATTCTCGCTGGGTAAGTTATTTTTGGTTGCATACCAAGTTCCTTAGCCTTTCGGAATATCATATTCCAGGCCCTTCGATCTTTTAATGTGGATGCTGCCAGATCCTGGGTGATCCTTATTGTGGCTCCTTGATACTTGAATTGGGTTTTTCTAGCCGCTTGCAATATTTTTTCTTTCATCTGAGAGTTCTGGCATTTGGCCACTATATTCCTTGGTGTTTTGATTTTAGGATCCCTTTCAGTGGGTGATCGATGAATCCTTTCAATGTTTATTTTTTCCTCTGTTCCTATGACTTCTGGGCAGTTCTCTTTGATAATTTCCTGGAAGACAGTGTCCAGGCTCTTTTTTTCATCATGTTTTTCTGGGAGTCCAATGATTCTCAGATTGTCTCTCCTGGATCTGTTTTCCAGGTCTGTTGTCTTCCCCAGAAGGTATTTCACATTTTTCTCCATTGTTTGATTTTTTTGGATTTGCTTGACTGATTCTTCTTGTCTCCTCGAGTCATTCAATTCCACTTGTTCAATTCTGATTTTCAGTGAAGTATTCTCTTCACTCACTTTTTTAAAATCTTTCTCTAATTGTCCAATTGAGTTCTTTTGTTCTGTGGAATTTTTTTCCATTTCGCCAATTTTGTTTTTTAGAGAGCTGTTTTCTGTTTCCAGTTCACTAATCCTATTTTTCAAGGATTTTACTTCTTTATCCACTCTCTCTTTAACTTTCTCCAGGCTCTTTTGCCAAGCCTCCCTCTCCTTTTCCCAAGCCTCACTCTGCTTTCCCCATTTTTCTTCTAGCTCCCTTGTGAGAGCCTTTTTAATCACTTCTATGAGGTTCATCTGTGCTGAGGAACAGACAATCTCCTCCTTTGGGGATTCACCTGGGGACTGCCTGTTTTTAGTCTCCTCAGGATTTAGAGTCTGCTCTCTATCTGTGTAGAAGCTGTCAAGGGTTAAAGTCCTCTTCAGCTTCTTGCTCATTCTATCTATTAATCAGAGACAAACTACCAAAGAAAAACAGAAAAAACTGGAGTCTTTCTTTGGGGGGGGGGGCTGGGTGTGTTATCGAGCTTCCTCTACAGACTGCAGGGGGCAGCAGTGAGGCACTAGCAGGACTGTGCTGCGCCTGCGCTCTGAGATCCCAAAGCGTGCTGAGTCACTGAGGGGGAGAGAAGGGGGGGGCGGCCAGGTCCTGAGAGACTCCAGCTGTTTGGGGTTGTATTCTTCAGCCCCGGTGTTTTTAGCTTCTCTGCTGGGCTGTTGACTTGCTGCCGGAGGAAAGTATCCAAACCTGTAGCGAAGCTCTCCCCGCAGAAACGGCTACGATCACTCTCCACCCCCTCTCCAGTCTGCTCCTGTGCCCTCACTGCCGCTGCCCGCCGCCTGCGCCCGATCTAAAACAGCCCCAGCCCTCCAGTAAAGACAGACCTTTCTTGGCGGATCTCAAGGATGGCTTCTCTTGGTAACTATTTGTGGGTTTTTTTCAGTCAAGCATTGATTCAGAGGCTTGTAATGAAATGGATAGTGAGAGAAAGCGTGGAGCTTATGCAGCTGTGAGCCTCCTCTCTGCCATCTTCGAGATTATATATTTATCATTATCCATTTTTTTTTTTTGCTTCCTCATAAGGTTATTCCTTTGTTGTCTTCTGTGCACCTTTTATTTTATTTTTTTCCCCTTTCATCACTCCCACTTCCCTAAACAAGTGACAGTTAAGCAGAGATATAATCACACACACAAACACACACACACACACACACACACACACACATTGATTCACACAAACATACACATGTATACCTATATATTCACCTTCACACCCATACTCATACAATACCTATATTTATATACCCACATACATATATACTATATATATTTATTTATACATATGTAGACTACATATTTATTTATACACATATAAATATACATTTATACATGTGTAGCATACATATGTATAGTATATACATATTTATTTATACATATACCCATACAATACCTATATTTATGTACACACATACATATATACTATATATATTTATTTATACATATGTAGACATAAATCTAAAAGAATATTAATATAGCTGACACATAATGTAGATTTCTCTCTTGATGATTGAGTCTGTATGGGATATGAAGATCCTAACCCAAAATGACTACTCGGAGATCTCTCAAAGTGAAGGTAGAAAGGTTTTATTAGAATCTCACAAGAAGGAGGCAGTCCTTACCTCTGGGAAGTCCAGAAGGAGGAGGCCAATTTCACAGAAGGAGAATTCAGTTAAATAAGCCCCTTCCCAAAATACTCTTATGCAAAGCTTTTAATCTAGATTGGCTCATGTGCTACTTTTCCCTTATATGTATATACTTATACTTCCCATATATAGATACTTCACCCTTATAGGGTGAAAATGGGCTGACTAGAAATGAAGTAACTATGTAACTATGCAAAAAGTTTCATTTCTTCAAGGTCATATGATTTCTAAGAAATGAAAACCGAGGCATAAGGCTTCTCTTACTTTAGCAGACAGCTTTTGAAAAACCACATTGCTTACCCCACACAATCCCTCCTCCTCTATACCCTACTGTGGTTCCTCATTAAAATTTCTCAATATTCTTTCACATTCTTTATTCTCAAATAATCAGAGTATACTTTCACAACATCTCTCTAAGTCATCGATTCCTTCTGGTTCATCCCCTGTGGCAGCAGGTACTGGTTCCCCAAATTCCCTCAAATCAGAAAGTCCAATGGAAACCTGTAATATTCTCCTCTAAAATATAATGTTCTCTGGGATCAGGTTTCTTGTGGGGCTTCTGGGAGCAGCCTTCATTTCAGTTCAGTGTAATCACCCCAAATGCAACCAGGTATTAAAGTCCAAATCTTTTATTGTTTCCTTCAAAGTTTTATCTTCTTCATTTGGGGCTCAGCTAGTTTTCTGGAGGCCTTCCAGATGTTGCCTCTAGTCCTTTGCCTCTGCCAGCTTCTGTCTCTAGCTCCCTCCGAATATCTCTAGCCAGCACAAAGTTGGAATATGGAATGAATCTGTCTCCCCCTCCGAGAGTGGGCTTGTTCAAGTCCTGGCCCTGAGACTTCCTCCTTATACATGCTCTCTTAAGGGTGTGAATCTTGTGGAATTCTAGTAAGTACTAAATTAATATCAATTAGAGAATCATTATCTCATCAATTCCACTTATTACCTTGTTTCAAGTTCTGGCCCATAACATCTCCTTGTAGGATCAGATCAATCATACTGAACCAGGCTAAATTAGATAATTATTGTCTCTATCAATTCCACTTTCTTAGTACTTTGTAAGAATCCTAACAGAACCTGTATACACAGTCCATCAATTCCCTCCCAAAGTTGGTGAGTCCTTGTTTTCAAGTGTAATTTCAATTCTTCTATAAGGTCAGGCTCTACAATCCATTCTTTTGAAGAATCCATAGGTTCTGTGACTCACGTGTGATAAGTTTAACTACATTTCTGGGTTCTTATAGCAATGTCAGAGGTCAGGAGGACTTGGAAAGGTCCTTCCCAGATTGAGATCAACTTTTCCTCCATTTGGATCAGGTTTGGATCAGGACCCAGTCTTGGGGCTGGTATTTATGCACAGCAAATCCTAGAGATGGGGTCTGAGCAATAAGACCTTTTAATTGCAGTTCATGTAAATGCTTAACAAGTTGTAAGACATATTTTCTAATAAACAAGTCTTTGGTGTCCCATATAGAGTCTACATCTTTTAGACTTCTTCCTCTGGGATATGGATGTCTGTATAAGAGTTTGTAAGGTGACAATCCCATATCTCTCTGAAGTTTAGTCCTAATTCTAAGCAAGGCAAGGGGAAAACATTTGGTCCAAGGCAACCCAGTTTCTAGGCCCAATTTAGCCAATTGTCTTTTTATTTCCTGATTCATTTTACCTTCCCTGAAGAGGGAGGATGCCAAGGGGTATGAAATTCCCAAAAGATCTCCAGGTTCTGGAGACTCTGAAGAACTCTTGCTGTGAAATGGGTGTCCTGATCTGAGTCAATGCGTTCCACTATCCCATACCTGGGGATTATATTTTCCAATAAAATTCTCACCACAGAGGCAGTTGCTCGGGACAAGGGAAAGCCTCATCCATGAGGTGGTGGTCCATTACGACCAAAAGATATTTGAGGTGGCTCACTGTGGGCAGCTTGGTAAAGTCCACCTGTATACTATTGAACGGTTTCAATCCTGGGGTCTCCCTCTGGTCTGAACGTGGCTCGAGGCAGCCTTATGTGTCCTTTGACAGATCAGGAATCCCTCCACCAATTGCCAGGCCAATGTGTATAATCCAAGAGCATCATGGAAAGCACAGCATCACACAGCTTTTGGGCATCCCAATGGCTGCCTTGATGAAGATAACATAGAATTTGCCTCATACCTGCTTTGGTCAGTACCTCCCTGCCATTTGGAAGAAATCATTGTCCCATGTTATCTTCTCAGGTGCCCAAATCATGGGCTCTTAGTTTTTCCTTCTTAGTAAAGGACAGGGAAGGTGGATTGGGTGGCAGAGCAGGGATTAATATCATCATTCCTTCAGTAACATTTCCTTCATTCCCAGCCTTTCTCACCTCTTCATCAGCAAGGTGGTTACCCTGGATCTCAAATGTATTCCCCACCTGAAGTTGTTTCACATGTACAATAGCAATAGCTTTAGGTAATGAGGGACATGATTTCTTTAAGGCAGTTTTACTTCAGATAACTGTCCTAATTTTTAACCATTCCACCTTAAGTCAGACTCAGGAATAATCACGTGGGTTCTCATTCAAAAGAACACCACTGGGAAACTGAGTCAGAAGGATCTTACTTTCAGCAGAGGCCAAGATCATCCTTCTAATTCGTTCCCAGATACTAACTTCCACCTGTAACAACTTCTGAGCAGCTTATGGCATATTCCTTTCAGATGGTGGCTCACTAGCTTGATGATCTCTCAGACAGTCATACCTGCCTTCATCAAGGCAGCCATTGGGATGCCCAAAAGCTGTGTGATGCTGTGCTTTCCATGATGCTCTTGGATTATACCTCCAAATAATATCAACTGCAGTCCCAAGAGATTTTATCTCCTACAGCAATTCTCATTAATCAAATCTTCAGAAGAGTCTAGCTCTCAAGGATCAGAGTAAGAAATTTATCCTAGAAAGTTCACAGCTTATCTTTCATATCTAAGTAGATGGTTCTAAGTTTAACATTACACAGATCATTTTGCTTTTAAAATACCCCATACACAGAAAAATTCTAAATTGCATATTGTTCATAACAGAAACATTTTCAAAGGGACCAAGGTAAAAACTATTATTCTCAGAGTCCCTTTAAAAATGGTGCAAATTTAGGATGATACAATACAATCAATTAAAACTCACAGAATATCCTATTTACACATAAAAGAACCTTTCAGATTTGACATTAATAATCCCATCATTCTTAAAAAAAGCTATTTTATTAAACTTTTTGGAAATAATCCTATCAAATTATCAGATCAGATTAAAATTCTGCTCTAGGTTTTTTTGTTATCATATTCTTTAAAAAAGGAGACCATTGTGCACTTAGATAAACATTAAGTAATTTGCTGAAGACAGATGGGATACCTTAGTAGAAATAAATCGCTTTCAGAAAAGCAATTTAGAATTTCAACAAACCTCTTAGAGCAGTTATAGACTTGAAAAATAAAAATAAAACATTCAGTTATTAACACCATGTAAATGTAGCTGTTCCTTTAAACAGTATAAGCAATTAATATTTTAATCAGCAAGGAGTTGCAATTTGTTTTAAAAAAAAAAGTGACTGTACCATACTTAATGGCGGAAGGGAGAATTAGATTGTCACCTGACAAGGCCCTTTCCACGTGGCTGCCCTTCCCTCACTCCACATGGCATTTCTCCCAATTCTGCTTCCCGACTCCTCACTTCTCACAGCTAACCCTTTTAGGATGCCAAATCTCTCAGGATTCAATCTTCCAGCTAAAGACAGGCCCCAACCTTTTGCGGTATCTCCTTTTTCCTTCTCTCACACAATCTCTTTCCCTGTCCCATCTCAATCTCCTCCTGATGCCTACTTGCTCAATCTTTCTCCAAAATATTTTAAATGTACTCCCAAACCAATAACTTTCTAACTAGATGCTCCATTTAAACTATTAATTGCTTTTGCAAATCAATCCTTCTTGTTCCTTGTCTTTAGATCACTTAAAAAAAATTAAACTTTAAGATTTGCAATTAAATAACTTTAAATCAAATTTCATAAAACTTATACATTTATACAGCAGAGCTGACAGAAGTTAAGATATAACTCATAATGTACAAACTACTCAATACTTCTAGAAAGCAACATACTATATAAGTAGGAAGATACAAACAAGACCTTCCCTAAGGTAAGCTACTGGCACTTTGTTTTAATAATCTATATTGTAACTTAAAATCTAATCAAATACAGCTTTAAATTCCCAATAATATGAAACTGCTTATCTCAAATAATGAATTTCACTAAAGTGATTAACATTGTTTCTTTCTCTCCCTCTCACCCCTCGTAGCCTGCTGCAGTCAGGGAATGAGGAAGGAAAAGAAAGAAATTATCTCTACTCTCTCTTCAGTCTCTGCACAATTCTCCCCAATTTAATTGAATTGCTTTGGGATTTTGAAATGACCAATTGCCAAACTCCTCAATCATTATTCTCAATGGACTTTTCCTAAAGCTCCAACTTTGGCCAGAAATGGAGCCTACAGGAAAGTCAGACCTTTCCCTTTCTCTTTCTAGCTCACAGAATAAACATAACAAAGACATTCTGCATAGACACAGACAAAAATTACATGGGAATTAGGCTTTCCCACATACAACAGAAATACCCAACTACACTTTTCTTTTTTTCTTTCTTTTTTGCTCCTGATTTTGGGGTTTGGACAGCACTTTCCCCTAATTTAGCAAGGACTGCCCTTAAATGCCTCTATATTCTGAATTATTTTGATAAAGGTTAACCCTTCTGTCTGCAGTCATTTGATAGTATTCTCAGCAAGTCCTTTCCCCTGGGGTCGTTTGTAGTCCGTTTTACCACATAATTTATGTGAGACGTTCTTCCTCTCAGGTCTTCCTCGACGCAGCCAATTGACCCCCAGACTCCAGAGTGCTTACCTTTGGGCTACACGCATGTAGGTTCTCCTGACTGCGAGCTCAATCAATATCTGCACAGGAGATTTGGATCCCTCTCTTTCACTTTCTCCTTTACTGAGTCTCTCCCTCCAGACACTTTGCTTGACAGAGAGGAGAAACACCACTGGGCTCTGGAAACCACAGGAACAACATGTCCCATGGGCCCCTGCCCCCAAATAGGGTTAGTGGTCATTCCCACCGACTCACATGATCCTGGATGATCCCCCAAAACTATGTGAGGTACAAAGACCCTAACCCGAAATGACTATTCAGAAATCTCTCAAAATGAAAGTAGAAATGTTTTATTAGAATCTCATGAGAAAGGGGCAGTCCTCACTTCTGGGAAGTACAGAAGGAGGAGGCCTATTTCACAGAAGGAGAAAAGGTCAAAGAAAGGTAAATTTATAAGAGGATATTATGGAATAAAACAAAGTTATCAGTTATAATTTTGAATTTGAATGGAGGAAACTCACCTATAACAAAGAATAGAGTAGCGTGCATTAGAAAGCAGAATTACTGCTTGAATATTGGTTTTGATACTTGCCATTTTAATAACCACTTAATCTCTGCAGGTGACAATTTGCTCTTCTGTGGAATAAAGGTTTAAACAATTAGATGATCTCCATGGTTTTTTTTTAGTTCTCTATTATCTTTAATACATAATACACATATATACTATTGTAAGGAAAATTCACTGCTGCATTTTGACATAAATGTTGTGATCCAAGATGATAATCTAAAGCTATTTTCCTAATTAATAAATATTTATACACATATACACACATATACATACATATTTTATTATTGTTCATTTGTTTCAATCACATCCAACTTTTTGTGGCCCTATTTGGGGTTTTCTTGGTAACAATATTGGAATGTTTTACCATCCCTTCTTCAGTTCGTTTAACAAAACTGAGAGAAATAGGCAGAAGTAACTTGCCTAGGGTTACAGAGCAGTGTTGGAGGCCAGATTTGACCTCAAGAAGATGAATCTTCCTGACTGCAATCCAAGCACCTACTGTACCAACTAACTGTCCATTCATGCATATACATACATACATATGTATACATATATCTATACAGATACATTATATAGAATATTTTTCTCTTTCTTTGTTCTCTTTTGGGTATAGATCTAGTAATAGTCTTGCGGATTCAAAGAGTATTTGTTGTTGTAATGTTGTTTGAGTTGTGCATAACTCTTTATAGCCACATTTTGAGTTGTCTTGGCAAAGATACTGGGGTAGTTTGCGACTTCCTTTTACAGCTCATCTTACAGATGAGGAAACTGAGACAAATAGAGTTAGGTGACTTGCCCAAGATTACAAAGCTTCCAAGTATGAGAAGTCATATTTGAACTTGTGAAAAGAGACTTTCTGATTTTTTGACTCCCAATTTCAAGAAGTTGGACATGACTGAAACAACTGAACAGATCCAGGTCCCTCAATGGTTATGCACAATTTAGTAGTTTTTCAATATAGTTTGTACTATACAGTACTATATAGTACAGTACATCAGTGTGCCTGTTTTCCTAAAGCCACATCAAAATTGTCATTTTCCTTTTTTTTTTTTTTTTTTTTTAAATTTTTGGTTGTTGTCATCTTTGTCAGTCTGATAGATATGAGGTAAAACTTTAGCTAGGTGGTACATTAGAAAATCCTGAAATCAGGAAAATCTATCTGAATTAAAATCTGGCTTTATTTGTGACCTTGGACCTTGGACAAGTCATTTAACCCTGTTTGTCTTATTTTCCTTATCTGTAAAGTGAGCTGGAAAAAGAAATGTCTATTTGCTGAGAAAATGCCCAAAGGGCATTATGAAGAGTCAGACATCACTGAAAAATGACTGAAGAACAAATTTTTTCAGTGATTTAGAATTTTTGCATGACTGTTGATAGCTTTAACTTCTTCCTTTGAAAATTTCTTTTCATATTTGACTATTTATTAATTTGTCAATAGTTCTTATTTGTATAAATTTGAATTATTTCCTCTAGTAAATTAGACATCAGAGAATATTGTTGCATGGATTTTTCTTAATTAACTATTTCTCTTCTATTTTGATCTTTTTTTATGCAAATATACAATGTAATCAAAATTATCAGTTATATTTTCTTTACTTCATTCTAACCCTTGTTTGGTGACTGAATCCTTTACTCTTTCTAGCTCTAAAGGGTAATTTTCTTTCTTACTCCAAAAATTTGTGTATAATTTGACCTTTTCTATCTTAGTAATTTATTCATTTGGAGGGTACCTTCATAGAAGGTGTGAAATGATGACCCATATCTATTTTTTGCCACATTGTTTCTGTTCTGCCCAGCAGTTTTTGTCAAATATTGAGCTATTCTCCTAATATCTGAGGAAGGAGATCTTTGACTTTGAACAGAAGTCTACTAGCATTATTTACTTCTATAAGTGATATATCTAATCTATTAGAGTAGCCAACCTTAATTTTCAACCAACAAAAAGTAATTTTAATGATTCTATTTTCTAGTACAGTTTGAGATTTGGTATATCTATTTCTTTTCTTTTTGCTATTTTTCATGATTTCCCTGGAAATTCCTGGTCTTTTCCCCTTCCAAATGCATTTCATTGTAATTTACCCCATGTCCTATAAAATAATCTTTTAAGAATTTGGTTGGCATGACACTGAGTCAGTAAATTAATTTAATTAATATCGTCATTTTTATTATATTGGCTCAGCTTATTCATGAGCAATTAAGAGCTCTCAAATTATTTTGTTCTGTATTTCCATAAAGGGTTTTACAGTTATATTAATGTTTCCTCTGTGTGTCTCTGTAGGTAGATTTCCAAGTATTTTATACATTTTATAGTTATTATAAGTGAAATTTCTCCTTTTCATCTTCTCCTAATGGGTTTTGTGGATAATATACTGACAGGTAGATGACTATATTTATTTTATATTCTACAACTCTGAAGAAATTTTTGTTTTAAGTAATTTTTAGTTAGTTTTCTAGGGGTCGCTAACTACATTATTATATTCTTTTCAAAAAGCTATATTTCCATTTTATCTTCTCTTATGCTTATTCTCTTAATGGACTTTTCTTGTCTTATTGCTATAGCAAGCATTTCTGGAATTATATAAAAAAGTAATTATGATAATGGACATTCTAGTTTTATTCTTGATTTATTGGAAAGGTATCTAGTTTATTCTCATTGCATATAATGATTGCTCTTTTAGCATATTGAGGAAAGATCCATTTATTACAATATTTTCTTATATTCCTTTTAAAAAACAAAAGAGGAATAAGTATTGAATGTGCCAAAAACTTCATCTACGTCTATTGATGTAGTCATATAATTTTATTGTTCATATTATTACAGTGATTTAGCAAATAGTTTCCCTAGTATTGATGCATTCTTGAATTTCTGATATAAATCCAACCTGGTCATAATATATGGTCTTTTTGAAATGTTATATGGCCTGTTTGTTAGCTTATCATTAATTTTTTAAAGTTTGTATTAATTAGGAATACATCTCTCTCTGAATTGGCTTTCTGTTGTTTAGAGATAAAGACAATATTTGTATCATAGAAGGAATTTAGTAGGATCATTCTTTTCCTTTCTTTGTAAATAAGTTTATATCAGTTTGGAATGAATTTTTCTTTGAATGTTTGGTAGAAATATTCATCAACTTAATTTGGGTTGTTTGTTTTATTAGTATTTTTAATTTTTTTGTTTTATTGGTATATTTTGGTCAAATGCTTTCTAATAATATCTTCATCATTTATTATGAATTCTCCTTTTTCCATTTTTGATTTTGATAATTTGTCTTTTCTCTTTAAAATACAATTGATTAATAACATCTATTTAATTAAAATCTATTCATATTATTTATTCATTCAATATTTTAAAACTTTTATTTATCCCTTCCTTATTTCACTTTAGCATTTTATTTTAACTTTTAATTGGGTTTGAAATTTTTGTTTTATAAACATATAATTGCATATCCATCTTAATGTTGTGTTTTGTTTTCTCTTTTATTGATTAAAGTGTTAAGATATAAAATTTCCCTTAAAGATTAATTAACAGGATTCCTCAGATTTTCAGATATTGTTTTGGACTTTGATTTACCAATTTTTTAGCATTAAATTATTTGGTTTATAATTAATTAAGTCTTTTATTCAATGGCCCTTGATTGAATATAATTTTTAATTGGCTCTTAGTGAAGGATGATTAATATTTATGCCTTTTTTGGGCATATATATTCTCTTCTTATGCAATAATTGTCAAAGATATAGTATATATATATATATATAATTTTAAAAATATGACTGATATCCTTAGTTTCATTATTGAATTAAAAAGATTTATCTCATGAAAGGGGTATATTAAAGTCTTCCATTGTTATTGTTTTATTATCTAGTTTTTATTTTAATTCATTTAACTTTAACATTTTAGATGGTATGGTGCATGTTGTTTTCATATTAATTCATCATTTATGGTCAAATTCAACATAATCTAGCTTCCCTGTTTGTCTTTTTAAATCTATTATTGTTATCTGGGAAAGGGAAAGAGAAAGAAAGCCATAAGGTTCAACAGACTTAATTGAGCATCGGGCACTGGTATTGAACACACTTCTTTCTCACCGCTGTAAAGAGGCTGCAGGTAACAAGCATAAAAAAAGTATGAGAACAGGAGGGTGTGATATGCACATTTAAAGTTTATAGCCATTAATGTGGATAGAATGAATTTAACCATAAAATAAAGAGAATAGAAGAATAGATAAGAAAGTGGAATCCAAAATTATGTTGCTGCGATAAACACATTTGAAACATGAATTGTTAAAATGAGGAGTTGGGTCAAAATCTATTATGCTTCAGCTCACTCTAAAAATAGAAGCTTTTTCTTATCACAGGATTTTTTTTGCTGTTGTTTATTAATTCTTTCAGCCTTACTTCACAATTGAAACTGTGTATTAGGTCCAGGCTCTACATTTTTCAGGAATTTGGTGGGGTCATTCTTTTCCTTAGTAAAAAGGAGTTTTTTAGGCCAGGGAGCTATAAACATTTAGTATGTCCTAAGCAATCTGATCAAAGACATGATTTGATTGCGGTTTCCTGATCTGACCTATGCTGGATCTAGGCACCTATATGTCTGTTTACCCCTGATTGAGACTCCTATAGACAATTGCGATCCTTTGTACTGCAGTTGAGGTGAAAAGTTCTATAAATCAAGAATTTCAGAGATATTTCTCCTCTAAACGTGCATCCTTGCCCTGGTCATTTGCCTGTGGATTCAATTCATGATACTATTATGGAGTTGTAGTGATTTAAATTGGATGTGATTGTCATCCCATCCCTGTAACACTAGTGTTCTGAATCTATGAGCCAGTATTGCAGAGCAACTCCTGTGTTAATACTTTGAGCTAAATCAACAATCAGATACAGAATCAGACAAATAGAGCTGCAGATCCATTTTCTTTTTCTGCAGTCAATGAGATTGTCAATTGTCAGTGGAAACTAAATTCACAATCTTGTTTTGTAAAAATGACCCATTGTAGTTTATTTTTGAATTTTTCTTTCTTTCTTTCTTTTTCCTTCCTTCCTTCCTTCCTCTCCTCTCTCCCTTCCTTTCTTCCTCCCTCCCTCCCTTGCTCCCTTGTTTCCTTTCTCCCTCCCTCCCTCTCTCCCTTCCTCTCCTTTCCTTCCTTCCTTCCTTCCTTCCTTCCTTCCTTCCTTCCTTCCTTCCTTCCTTCCTTCCTTCCTTCCTTCCTGCATCCCTCCCTTCCTTCCTTCCTGCATCCCTCCCTTCCTTCTCTCCTTCCCTTTGTTCATTCATTTGTTTGTCTCTTCCTTTTCTATATTTGAAAATAGGTCTCAACCTCACCCTTACTGGAATTGTGGCGTACTCATGGGCTCAAACTATTGCTTATATAAAGCTTTAACCTGCTCCATTTCTGACCTGGGTCAGTTTGCCCCTCCTTAGACAAGTCTCTCCTTCCTGGACACTCACTAAATTAGTACTATACTGGACACCTGACAATTAGCCCATTTTGGCTCAGAACTTTTGGGTTCAATCATTCCATCTGCTGGAGCTGAGGTTCATGATTTTTGGTTGCAGTTATTACAATCACGAATCACTATACCTGACTTCCACCTTTTAAAATCCAGTGAACTAAGATTTGTTAAATCCCTAGTATGTGCCAGACAGTGTGCTGGGTGCTGAAGATACAAGAAAAGATAAAATACAGGCTTTGTTCTTGAGAAGTTCACAGTCTAGTGGGGAAGACAAAACAATGATGTAATAAGCAAGATAAAATCTGTGTACATTAGGGGCAGTTTCAGAGGGAAGCCACTTAGTGACATTAAGTTGAATAAATATTCAATAGGAATCAAACTAAAAATTCACTGGTTTTTTATTTAGAATGATTTTGTGTTGAGTATAGTCCTCATGCTGACATAAAATTTGCATTGTGTTATTCAGAATCATTGAAATTCAGAGTTGTAAAGAACCATTATATTCAACTCATACTTAAAAAAGAATCTGTTTAAAAGTATACTCAAAAAAAATATACTCATACTCAGTATGAACTGCTCAGTTCAAACAAATCCCCATAGACTGGCAAATGAAGCATGTTCATAACAGGCTTCTTTGCATAGAATTTATTTAAAGATAAGAATTTAGCAATCTTAAAATAATCCTAAAGAGCTGCAGGTATGCTGCAAGGTTCCCATGCTTTGAGTATTCCAAATTTTGTGAATTTAATGGCTGAAACTAGGAGTTTCATTTACCCAGTTTAGACACATTTTAAAGCTGAGAAATCCATTATCTAAGATATTGAGATATTGTGTTTTGTGGCTAAAATGAGGGCTTTAGGCTAATGATCACACCCAAAATGGATGATTCAAAATTGACCTTTTCCAGATAGTAGTTATACCTTAGAGTTTTTCTTTATCTTGGGTTCAGTTTCCAAGTATGTTTCCAGGATAAATGTCACATAGTCTTTGCTTGAAGGTTGCCAAAGAAGAGGAACCCACTAACAATGATATCACATTCACTTGTGGAAAGTTCTAAGAGGGAGTTTCTCCATACATCAAGCCTAATTTAGATTGTTCACAACTTCTACCCATCACTTCAAATTTTGCTTTTTAGTCTTTAGAAGAAAATTTCCAATCCCTCTTTTATATTGTCCTTCAAATATTTGAAGATACCTACCTATCTTGTCCCCCTTAAGGTTTCTCTTTTCTTGGTAAAATGTTCCTAGTTTCTTCAACCAGTCCTTATGTGGTATGAACTCAAGGCCCTTCATTTAACTTATTTATTCTCTTCTAGATATAGTTGATGAGAAAGTTCTTTTATGACAGCCAGAAGTAAGTAAAATAACATTATATATTTCTTGATGAATTAGAGAACAGTAAGAAGGCCTGTATTGTAATTTCATCAATGTGGAAACACTTTCCACATTGATCAGAAACACGTGTAAAATTAGAAGTTTGTGATGCCAGTGTTTGCCCTCTATTCATTTGATATATCATATTGTCTCTCTAGTAGTGTGATCACTTCATTATCATCATTTTTTGACATTTTGTTTTTCAATTCAGTTTAAGATCTCGAGGCTTCTTGGAAGTTATCAAACTGTTAACTCACATCAAACTTTCAATTTTCTAATCTCCTGTCTCTCATCTTTGTCAGGCAAAGAGTCATTTAGTCACATTTCAAACTTCTGATTCATTCATTCATTTGTGTACTTATACTATTGAATTTCACTTTAGGAAGTTTGGCCAGAGCAGGAAAACTAGGAAGATAAAGTATATTTAGATTGTGCCATATAAAATTGAAACAACTGTGAATGTTTAACTTGGACAAGAGAAGACAGAAAAAATTTGATAGTTTTTTTTTTTTTTTTTTTTTTTTGGCATGGTCCCAGAGTCTAAAATTAGACCCTATGGGTAAAAATTATAAAGAGCCAAATTTTAGGCTTAAGAGAAAAACTTTATTGTAATTAGAACTGTCAAAATTAGGTTACTTTGGGAGATAATAGATTCCATCTTTGGAAGTCTTCATAAAGGCTAAATGGCCACATGACAAGGAGAATATAGAGGGGATTCTTTGGAGGGGAACAAATAGAATCTGAGGTCATTTCCAAAACTAAAATTCTCTGATTCTATGACATTCTTGATAATCACATCATTATATCACTTTTAATTAATAGAATGCAGAAATGTCATCTACTTTAATCCACACTAAAATGAGAATTTCTTCTAATAATAGTAGGAGTAGCTACTAGAATAAGGTTTAATTTTTTGAATTTTAAAACTAAATTTAAAAAATAACAAAAAAACAAATAGAAAAAGAAAGAAAAAGAAAAAACATATTAAAACAAATATTGTCATATGCCCAGCAGAACATCAGAGAGAATTCAAAATATATAATATTGTTTCCATTTTAAGAAGACATACTATGTAATAATAAAAGAGATTATATTAATGACTATCTTTTTTTTGCTTCCTTAGAAGTTATTCTTTTGTTCTCTGCTTTCTTCTTTTTTCCTTTTTCATTTCCCCCTCCCATAGCTAATCAAGGATATATTAATGTATACATACATACATATACATACCTGCATACCCTCCATACAGTATATATGCATATATATGTATATATACTTGCATGCAACCCCCCCACATTTATACATACAAAGACATATATTTAAAATAATATTAATATGGCTGACATAATGTAAATTTCTCTCTTGGCTTGAATCTTTAAGTTTGACTTAATTTGACTTGATTACTACTATTTTTTTTTCAAATAAATTCTTCTCTGGATCTTTGTTTTTGTATTTGTGTATGCCTCTTATTTACTATCCTTGTTAATCTTCTACTATAGTTTTACTCTATAACTAGCCTTTCTGTTACTTAACCTGCCCATACTTTTTCTCTTCCTCTTTCTTTTATTCTCATTAATCTAAATACCTTTCTGTATTTCATCTTGTCCTATCCCACCCTTTCCCTCTCTCTCTTTATCCCATTCCCATTAAACTACATACCATTGTTATAAATCTACACAACCTTCTATACCCAACTTATCATATTCCCTCCTTCCTTATTTCTTTATCATTTTTGAGGGTGCTATACCTCTCATAGTAAATATATATGTGTCTGTGTATGTATTGATGTATTGTTCCCTATTAAACTCATTTCTGATGTATGTTTTCAAAACTGTTGGCCTTCCCCCCACCGCAACCAATGCCTTATTGTCTATTTTTATGTACCTCATTATGTATGTATATATATATATATATACAATTTATATATACTTTATTATATATGTATATATATATACATATATATATATATATAACATATATTACTATTTTTACTTTTTCCTAGGAAGTTTTGGATTTTAGAATTATTTTTTTCTCTGCACCTCATTTGTACAACATTATTAGTATTTTTAACTATTCCTAAATGGTTTTGCTTTTTTTGAATCAAATCACAATCAGCTTTGCTCCAATTTTTCTTTTGGACTACTCAATTACTAATGTCAACCTTAGACATATGATTTACATTTCCAAATATAAAACATAAACACTTCATTATTATTAAGTCCTTTGAAATTAGTCTTTGATGTTGGCTCCTATATGTTAAATTTTCCATTCAGTTCTGGTTTGGTTGAGACAAAGTCCTTAAAATCTGTAAGTTTATCGGATGGCCATTTTTTTCCATTCAATATCATGCTTAATTTTTCTGGATATATTATTTTAGACTGTAAGCTTAGTTCTTTTGATTGATGATATATAATATTCCAAGACCTGTGGCCTTTTATTATAGCTGCCAATCAATACTGATAGATCTTATTATAGCTCTAACATATTTGAATTGTTTTTCTTACCTGTTTGTTCCTCATAAATTTTTCCTTTGATCTGGGGTTTTTGAAATTCAGTAATAAATATTCCTATGTGTTTTCCTTTAGAATGTCTTTGAAGAGTGATTAGTGAATTTTTTCTATTTCTATTTTCCCCTCTTGTTCTATCACTTCAAGACAATTTTCTTTGATTATTTCTTGTATTACTGTGTCAAGGTTTTTTTTTTTTTTTTTTTTTTTTCCTGGTCATAGCTTTCAGGTAGTCCAATTATTCTTTATGTTTTCTCTTTTTGATTTGTTCTCCAAGTCTGTTTTTTTTTTTTTTTTACTTTGTTCTATTTTTTTCATTCTTTATATTTTTGTTTTTTTCACCTTGTTCTATTTTTTTCATTCTTTATATTTTCTTTTGTTATTTCTTGATCTCTTCTAGCTATATTAGCTTCTCCTTGCCTAATTCTAATTTTCAAAGAATTGTTTTCTTCTTTAAGATTCTGTATCTCCTTTTCTATTGATTTTCTTTTAATAATCTTGTTTTTCTTGAATGTTTCTTCTTATTTTTTTAACTTTTTTTTCAATCTCTCTCATTTGGTTTTAAAAATCTTTTTTTGATTTCTTCTTTATATTTAATGTTACTTTTTAGGGCAAGAGATACTATTTTTACTTCCCTGTCCTCCTCTGAATATGAACCCCAGCTTTCCCTATTCCCATCATAAATTCCTATATTTGGGTGGGTGGGTTCTTTATCCTTTGCCTGCTCATTTTTTTAAAAAGGAAAACTTATTAGTGTAATCGCCTCTAATCCTGGGATTGGAGTGGGGTTGGGGGGGGGAATGGCAATCTTATTTCTGGCTTCACTTCAGTTCTCCCCTCTGGTCTGGGAGCCCAAACCAAGAATTCCACCCTTCTGTAAGTGAGTGCAGCCAGTAGCTACCCTGCCCCAAGCCTACATTCACCAGGTGTGTTGGTTCCTTTTCATCTAGGGCCTTGTCTCAGCACATAACTATACTTGGCATTCTTACTCAGCTGAAGTTCCCTCAGTCTTCCTGGACTCAGACTCCCAACTTCCTAGGTTGTTTAGGAGGTGGAAGTTCCTATGGTTCAGCCTGAGGCTACCTCTTGAACCCATCTAGTCCCAGAGCTCTCTGCTTGCTGTTTCAGTGGAGGTGTCCTGGAGGTTACACATCACAGCAGTTGAACATCCATTCTGGGGTCTTTCTTTGGATCTTCTTGGGTTGTCCCGGGAGGATTACCACCCTTCCCTTCCCCCATCCTCAGTATTATTTGTTTTTCACTGGTCTATGTTTGCCATGAGATACAATTTTGTTTTGTTTGTGGGGGAAATCTGGGAGCTTGGAATTTTCTGACCTCCTCTGCCAATCTCCACAATACTTCCCCTTGTGTAATACTTGTAAAAGCGATTCACACAATACCTGGCTGTGGGGATTAAAATTGTCCAACCTACAATAAAAGAGGCCAAGCCAGAGCTCTGAGCCAATGGCACTTTATTTAAAGGTCCATAGTCCCTTCTAATGTAGTGAATCTCAGATCTTCCTCATAATCCAAGATGCTTTCCTCTTGTATTACTTTGTTTTTATAAGCATTGATACTCAAATATACAAAAGAGGCATGGTGAAATCAGAATCTCATTTGTTGATTCAATCTTTCTCTTGTGGATCAAAAATCACTTCTCAGCAGGGCAGAGTTGGGTGAGTTTTGAAGCATCTCTACTGGCAAAATGGTCATAAGATGGTCACTTACTCATGTTGGACAAGAGATAGACATCCAGAAGTACAAAAATAATTTGGGATATTTTCCAAAGCATTGGGGCATCCTATTCATACTAGGTTTGGACATAAAGCATGAGCAAAAAACCATGGAGATGCCTTTGTTGGCATTTTTGTGGTTGCACAAATGAGTTCATAACTTGCTAAAAAAAAGTAGTGAATATTACATTAAAATTTGAGGTCCACTATAAGAATCTATTTATCCCTATTTGATTTGTGTAGAATATCAAACTGATTAATACTGGTTGGAATAGAATAGGGGTTTCACATGGCCCACAGTGGATACTTAATAAATCTTATTTTTTTTCTTCTTCCCCTAGCATTTTTATAGCATTTTAAGATTTACCGAATGCTTTACAAAAATTATCTCATTTTATCCTTATATCAACCTTTGGAGGTAGATACTATTTTCATCTCTATTTTATAGATGAAAGAACTGAGGCAGAAAGAAATTAAGTGACTTACCCAGGGTCACAAAGCTAATTAGTGATTGTAGCTGACTTTGAATTAATGTCTTTCTAGTTCCAAGTTTAGTTCTCTATCTTCTGTCCTACCATAGTTCTCTTGACATGTAGTCACCTAAACTCTTGTTGAAGACCTCCAGTCAGGGGAACCCATTACCTCTCAGAACAGTTCATTATTTTCCTGTACATCTCTCAATCATCTTTTGGCTATGTTTTTTTTTTAACCCAAAATAACAATGTTGTCTAGGTGAGCATCAATGGCTGCTTTTGCTAATTTATTTCTTTTGTCATCTGGGTTCTCCAAGAAAGAACTGAAGTCACTAGAGAAAATTCGAGGTAAAAGGGGCATTGCAATAATATTGCCCTTATTTGAAATAGTATAGCAAATAAATGTAACTTCATCTTTAAAAGTCAATATCTCTTTACTACTACTAGTCTGAGTTGCTCTTTTCTCTCTGACATATCATAGTGAGTTTTATGATTGCTTATAAAACTTTATCTGAATAAATCAGAGGGACAAGTCTGTTGTTTCTTAGCATAGCACAACTATAAACTGTTTCTGTGCTAAGTAAAATATTCTTTACATTTCTAAGGTCCAGAAAAAGTCTCTCCATTTGACATGGTAGGATCTTTATTCTTACAATACTCAATGCAGAGAGAAGGCATGGTAATCAAAGAAAATACCTTCCTCCAAAGATTCCTCTCCTGAAATCTACCTGAGTGTTATATTATCCCTATAGCAACTGAAAGGTAATAAGCAATAGAAAGAGTTACTCAACCCAAAAGAAAATGCAAATTGTTGAATTGAGAATTATGTTACAATAAAGTCAACCTGGCTACAGCTGACTTAAAATCAACCCAAGTTATAAAATGCAGAATGGTAAATCTCGTGTTGTTTCGTGCGTATGCAGTCTGACATATTTACCAGCATGTGCCAGCCTTTTAAATTTCGATTTAAATACCCAAGAATACAAACATTTTTCCACTGCCTGAGCTTAATGAGTTAGTGCTGGTAACTTATAGGGCAGGATAAAAAGAAAAAAAAAATTAGTTGAATAACCCAGCTGTGAATCCAAATCTTCAGAACTGCAGCCTCCTCTAGGAAGGAAGCAAAGATCACAGAACCATAAAATGTCAGAGCTGTAAGGAATCTTATATGTTGCCTAATATAAAGATTTTCTCCTGCTCAGTTCAATTTTATTCACTTCACTTCAATTCAATGAATATTTCTGAAATGCTTGCTATGTCCAAGGAAGCAAGTTGGGTTTTTTAAAGAAAACAGGACTGAGTAAATTCTAGATCCTACTTTTTAGTACCTTACATTTCAGTAAAGAGCATGAAAAAAGTACTTATCTAATTAGAACATAAGATGGATGAAAAATGACTTGAGAGGTATTAAAAAAAAAAACTGTTGTGGTTTCTAAAACAAGTTAAAGGTTCAATCAGAGAAATCAGGGGAAACTTCAGAAAGGAAGTGCTTTATAATTATAAGACTTTGAAGTCTTGGGTAGGTTTTTGATAAAGTAATATAGAAAGATGCCATTCCAGACAGTAGAAACAACATAGGCAAAGATTTGAAGATAGGAAGGGCAGTTTTCCTGAAGTAATCAATGATATATTTTGGCAAGAGTACATTATAAGGCATGTAAAAAAATAAGGCCACAAAGATAAGTATGGAACCCTTCGTATCACTTTTTATGCCAAGGGAAAGATACTATTTAGTAAGCCACAAGACTTGTTATCCATTGGTCAGTTTATAATATTCAATTTTATTCAACAAACCTTCTTAACTAATATGTGTGATATGCTATTTGTTAAGTGCTGGAGATCCAAAGAAAAAAAAATGAAAAACATTCCCTTGAAGAGCTTGCCTTTTACTGGTGAGATACAGCATCTAGAATAAGAGAAAACAATGCAATTCCAATTGAGAAAGGATGCTAATGTGAGGAGAATGAGAATGATCCCATTTCAGAGGTGGTATTTGAGCTATGCTTTGAAGGAAGTTAGAAATTCCACGAAGAGATGGAAAATAGGGAGGGCATTCCAAGTAGGGAGTACTATTTTGTGCAAAGGCTTTTAGGCAGGAGATGGAATGCTCTATATTGGAAATAGCTAGCAGGACCATTTCACTGAAAAAGAAAGTATGTGAAAAAGAATGCTATGAAATTTGACTTGAAAGGTGTGGGGGGGAGCCAAGTTGTGAAAGGATTTATAAGTCAGGCTGAAAATTTTATATATAGATACATTTCCTTAGAAGCAAAAGGGAGCATTTGAAAGCCCTCCCCCCCCATAAAAGAATGGCATGAGTAAATCTATGTTTTAAAAATATTAATTTGAAAGCTTTGTGCAGGATGGGTTGGAGAGGAGAGAGATTGGAGGGAGGGTGATCAATTAGGAATACACATACACACATATATAGGGTATAGAGTATTCATAAAGATTAATATCTTTGCTGTGAAGGCTACTGAACTCTTTTCAGGGTTGGTCTCCCACCTTTGCTGCCCACCTGATTCATCCAACTCTCACCTGTGGCTCTAAAAAGTTGTAGTATGCACAGTGGCCACATGCTGGTAAACTCTCTAGGCAGACAGGTTAAACCAGGTTGATAGTAACTGACAGGTCTCAACCTTGTGGTGAGTTAGGAAGATGTCTATTCCAAATTGTGAAGATTCCCTTCGATGGAATGGATGAATGAGAACAATTTGTTCCATTGGCATGAAGGTGACATAAGGCATTGCAGATCATTTAGAGCTTGGTCAGATATTGAAGATATCAAAACTATCCACTGCATCCCAGGCCGTTGTCAGTCATTTTGACTTTTGTCCTACCACTGGACTATGATGACTTTAGCAAGAGAGAGTGAAGCTGATGACTTTGTAGAAATCTGCCTCTCTTAAATCCAATTCACCTCAAATCAAAGACATCAACTGTGATGTCATTGGTCCTCTTGGAAAATAAAGGACAAACAATAACAATTCACCAAGCAAGTTTCTGTAACTATTTTTATTCCTCTCTTCTCTTATAAAGTTAGCTCTGTAAGCAAGGGGTACCTTGTCTCTGATATCAGAAGAGTCAGATAACCTGCTTCAATATACAAATGCTAACTTTGCAAATGAAATTATAGGTGCTCAGTCATCAGTTTTATTTACTTTCAGATAATTAATTTTAACAGGTAAGGGCCAGAACTAGAGTAGAATCAACAGATTTCTTTGCTATTTTCTCTTCATTTTTTGGTCTTCCATTTTTAAAAATTCAAAACAGTACCCCAATGAATCCAATCTCTTCTCCCCTTCTTCCCTAAGTCCTCTATCCAGGGTATTATAAGCCTATTAGATTTATATTGTTTTCTTATCCTACTACCAGACTGCAAATTCCATTTGGACATCAACTCTACCTTATCAAAATGTTGTGGTTTCCCTATTGCCTAGTAAAGTTCTTTGTACAACATAACTGTTTGATGTCTGGTAAAAGAATGAACAGATATACCTTTTCCAAAATCTCAAATGCTCAAGTCAATCTGTGATGTCATGATAACATTTCTTGCAATGATGTTCACAGTAAGTTCATAATTAATATCTACTGAACAAATATAATTATATGCAATCTGACTAATTTGTTCAATTCAATTCCACAAGCATTTTTTGAGGGTCTAAAGTGCACCATGCATATAACCCTTGGAGACATAAGACAAAGATGAGAGTTTTTGTTCTCAAGGAGTTTACATTCTACATGGAAAAAAACCCAAATCCACAAATATGTCTGCAGAAAATAGAAACAGATTGAATGCATGATACTTTTGTAATTAGGTACTGGGAAATACTAACAACAAAAGTGGGGACGGGGAGAGCAGAAATCACAAAAATGTAGCAGGAAGAGTTCCCTGACAACTTAGAAAGAACATAAAAAAAAAATCTCTAAAGAGGAAGTGAGAGCAGAATGAATTTCAGGAATTGGGAACTGACTATGCAAAGATACAGAAGATGGATATGGAATGGGAGGAGAAAAGAGGAGTGGGTCATTTTGTTTGGATGTGGATCACATGTGGAAAGTAAGATCTTTAGGCAGTAGCTGCTTTACCTACATTCACATTATGCACATTTAATTCCCCTGCGGATAAATGGCAGGGATGACAGGACCGAAGCTGCAGAAGCCATTGCTGCCCTCCTCCCCACCCCATCCCAGAGTTTTAGAGCACATGGAGCTCTTCAGAATAGTCTGCTTCCACTAAGTGAGAACTGATTCTATTCAGGCTGAAAAGATAATCTCTAGCCATTTCACCCGAATATATCTGAACTCAGTTGATATCAGAAGCTAAATAAAATCAGGTCTGGTTAATGTTTAGATGGGAGATTGCCTGGGAATACTAACATGCAGTATGGCACAGACTTCGAAGCCAGAAAGACTAGTTTAAATTCTTCTTGGATACATAGGAGTGGGCACTTAGGTAGCATACTCTGTTGGGTAGGTGCTGCTATTATCTTCATTTGACATATGAGGAAATTGAGGCTAAAAAAAATAAATGATTTGCTCATGGCCAAAGAGCCATGCTCTGGGGTTTACATAGTTCTCTTGCTTGCAGATCCCACTCTAACTACTATGTCCCTTGAACATACTATTCATGCCATGCCATGATGGACCCAGTTCCAACTGATGGAAGAGAGTTAATCATTGAATTTTCAGTGAGAGAATATACCTTGAAAATGAGCAAACTCTACAAATCAAGGTTTCAGTTGTTGTTTTATTGGTTTCTAGATTTAAGAAAGTAATAGAGAAAATATTAATAATGTAGATATAATTTAAAAGCATACTATGGCTACATTTTTTTTTTTTGAGAGTTGATTGTTAAACTTTAACCAGCATACTCCTGGACCCTGTGTTAATCAATGAGCTGCTCAGTGCCCACAAGTGCTGATTTAGTAGGGTGCATGGTGTTTCTTCACCTCAGAGTTTCTTAAAGTCAAGAAGACTTGAATTCACATCCAGCCTCAAACTCTTAAAAGCTATGTGACCCTGGGAAAATAATTGAACATTATTTGCCTCATTTTTCTTATTTCTACAATTATCTGGAGAAGGAAAATGGCAAACCACTCTAGTATCTTGAAGTGAAAAAGTATCCCAAAATGGGACCATGAAAAATATAATCTTGAATCTTGTAGTTGGAAGTTTATTACTAGTTCTTCACCCCCTAATGCAGATGGTATTTTTAACAACCCAGATGTACTATCCTGAGAGTCTTGAGACCTTGACAACCTGATAAGCTTAAAGAAATGCTGCTTGCTGCTGCCTGAGAATGACCTCCTTAGAGTGACAACTTTTTTTTGCCTCCTGTTTAGAATAGAAATTCCTTTATTATGACAAAAGAATCAAGAAACATTTTGATGTCTCTCTCTTCTTTCTATAAATATATGGCCATGAGGCCACTCATTACTGACCCCTCCAGTGTTGGGGTTGGGGTTCAGTTGCTAGCTAGCAATAAACGCTCTTAAAACTTCATTATTTTGGCTGCCCTGTTTTTCTCTCGCCTGGGTAATCAATCTTTGCCAAGAAAAACCCAATGGAAACACAAAAAATCAGACATGACCAATCAAAAAACAAGTTCTCTATACTAAAGAAATCACAGGTTCTAACTCTGGAAAGGTAGGTTGGAGTCAATTTTGAAGGGATTTAAATAACAGGTTTGTATTTTGTCCTTAGAGAGGTAACGAGAAATTACTTTGAGTAGAAAAGTAACATGGTCAAATGTGGCAGCTATGTAGATGAATTAGAGGGAGAGAGACATAATGCATAAATATCAATTTGGAGACTGTTATAGTGGTCTAGGCTAGAGATGTTGAAAGTCTGAATTGGGTAGATGGAAGGTGATAATTGTAAGAAAGGAGATAAGGGGGTCGATGTAGAAATAGAATTATAGGACTAGATAAGCCATTAGACATTAGAGAGAAACCCAGATATTCGTTTTCTAACAATTAGTTTCAAATTTTCTCTCTTACATTTTATTTCATTCCCAGCATTCTCTATTTAGTTGCCAAAGTAGTTTTTCTAAAGTGTAGACATGAGCATAGCATTCCTATTTAATAAATTTCTTTGCTCCCTATTACCTCTAGGAACAAGTACAAACTTCTTTGGCACTTAAAACCTTTCATAGAAATTCAGAGACACAGAAAGAAAAAGTGACAGGCAGAAAGAGGAGGGAGAAAGGAAGAAAAGAAGACAGGAAAGGAGGGGGAGAGAGAAAGAAGAATCTACTTGGCAGAATACATAGAGAAGATAAATTATAAAATAGGACTGCTAAGCTGTTGCAAATATTCAAAGGAGACTTGAATATTAGCCTCTCAACTGATTGTAATCATTCCATGATTCATCATTCCTTAGTCTTATTTTTGTGAACATGGAAAAATAAAACCATCTATTTCATATGTGAAAATAAAATCATTCAACCTTACTTCCCAGTATTATTAGACATTTCTTCTCCTTCATTCATCCTATGGTACAATCAAACTGATCTTTTTTCTGCTCCTTTTATATGACACTCCATTCCCTGTTTCTGTCATTTTGAACTGCTCTTCTAAGACATATTTCCCTCTCCATTCCTTTTCTTTGCTTTTTGGAATCCTTAGTTTCTTTTTCAAGTATCGCATTCTATAGCAAGCCCTTCCTTATCCTCTCAGCAGCCAATACCAACTCCCTCTCCAAATTACTTTTTGGTTAAATTTATATATATATATATAGTAAATATTTGTATATGCACATATTGCTTTCCTCAATAGAAAGTAAAATTCCAGAAGGCAGGGCTTGTTTCAATTTTTTCTTTGTATGCCCTATACCTAGCACAATGCCTAGCACATAAACAGTTCTAATATTGGTTAAATGATTGCTATCTCAGGCAGGAGATGAAAGGGAATGAAAGATAGAATTTGGAACTCAAAACTTTATTTTAAAAAAAGTTAAAATTGTTTTAACATGTAATTAAGGAAAAAATAAAATAATATGTAAAAAAGAGTTGAAAATAAATTTGAGGTCACAAAGCTAGGTGATTGGAGGTATATATATGTCCTTGACAGAAATATTCAAGTTAGGGGAAAGCATGAGGGCTATTTGGGGTATGGCAAAAAGAAAAGGAGAGATAATGACTGAATGAATATAGAGGGGAGAACTTCATGGAAAAGCTACGTTTCTCATTAATTCTCTGCATGAAATAAATGTTCTTTTTTGGTCAGGAGCACTGAGCAAATGCATTGGAATGAATACTTTAACTAAGATTCTGCAGTACTGCCCCAGGGAGGTGAAGGATGATATCAAGGGTGATAGCATTAGGTGTCTATTTATATTTAGAAGAGCTATGCTGCTTGTCATACTTAGACACAGTACTGACTTCTAACTCTAAATGCATGACTCGCTGTGACTATTTCTACTTTGCACATTATGTATCTGAGTTACTTCCCTTTCTTTGCAGATTTTAGATTCTCTGATTTCAGCAGGTTGTCTGTTTGGTGTGCTGGAGGATTTTGACACAATTGGCTGAAGTGATTTATGGGATTGTCATAAACACTAGATTATACATTGAGGCTTCCTGTTAATTACATTTCTACCTTTTTTATAAATCTTATATTTACTAAGGATTTTAAACATTTGATTCTTTCATCCTACTTCCTTACCATGACTCATATCAAAATCATATCAAGATGAGTTGCTTTCAAAACTCTTCTTTCTTTGGATACATTTGATTGCAGATTAGTTCATCTGTGTAGTCAAGAACCCTTTCACATCTCTTCAAGAAGTTTCATGAATTAAACTAACACTAAATGGAAGTAGGAATAATTCAATACCAAAATTTTTCCAAATTAAAAAAAAGTAACCTATTATTGAGAATTATTGGGGTAATTTTCCCAACCACTTGCCTTTTTTGTGATTACTCACTCTCTTCAGCTACTTTGCTAAGAATTTTGAGACAGTATTGTAGATTTTGCCTTATGAATGAAATATGTATTGATTTGGATTGCTTGGATAGAAGAATATTCTAAATTAATGAAAAATATGAACTGTTGATTAAAAAAAAAGAAAAGAAATGTAATCTTATAGTGTGAGGTCCTTTGGACCCAGGAAAGAAAGAGACCTTGCTGTTTAGTACTTTCAGTCATATCTTACAACTCTATCTAACTCCAAACTCTATCCTTTATATCACTAGAAATATATTGCCCATGCAACCTCAGACAAAATAGTGATCTACTCAGTGCCAAAGAAGGTGCCAGACTGCATTGGTAGAAGGGCTTGTCTCACCTGGCAGTTCTCTAAACTAATGAAATCACAATCCTTATCTCGTAAAAGGTAGGTTATTGTTTTCACATTAGTAGGATCTGTATTAATGAAGCTTAATTAGTTAATAATTACAAATAAATGTTAAAAAAATCAATGGTTCATTGAATATGTAATTTCTTCCTTAATTCTAGAGCTGGATTAACTCATTGAATACCAGGATCCCTTTGAGTGATAGAGTTAAAGAGTTGCAAGGATGGCTCTTTGAATGAATGGATCAATTTTGTAACCATAATGCTTCCTACAAATGATGAATTAAAACTATAGCATCTTCACTTGGTGCTTAATATAGTAGTTTGTAGTTATTAACTGACTTGAGGATTCCCTCGAATGTTAACTAGAAGTCCAGGCAGAGATAGCTTTATCATAGTTGAAGTGTGTGGCCACCTGTATGTTATAGTTTCAAGAATACTTTGAAGAATTCCTGCCCATTCTCTATTACTCATATTCTTGCCAAATATCTTTCCCATTTGATTACTGATTCCTGAAATTTCTTTGACAATTGTCTAGAGGCCTGGTTCTACTATCAATTATCTGTGTGCTTTTGAACAAAAATGATTGTTGTAGGGACAATCATTAATCTATTGTAAATTAGAACATTCATTTCATTCAATGAATGTTCTCGTCTTAAAATACAAAGGACTTCAGAGATAGAAAGACAGTGACCTAATTTTATTTTCTGACAATTGATTTTGGTAAAAAGAGAAGGATGAAAGGGAATGATAGCTGTGGTAATATAGTGAAAAATGGAATGACAGAAAATCAGAATTTTCATCACTTCATTAGTTGTGTGACCTTGTACAAGTTACTTGGGCAAATCATTGGGCTTCTGATTTCTCATTTGCAAAATGAGGGGATTAGGTTAGATGATTTTTGAGGTTTTTTCTACCTTCACAAGTTTATAACAATGTTTTTATTTTGTTATGGCTATAAAAGAGTTGAAAGAAGTAAGAGGTAGAAAAAAGGCATGGGAAAGGGAAGTTGGGAACATGAAGACAAATATCATTAGTAACAAGGTGGTGTCAAGAGAATGTAGGTATTTAGGTCTTACTTTACATATTCTGTGACTCAGTTTCCCCATCTGCAAAATAAGAAGGTTGGATTTAGTGGCTGCTATGTTCCCTTGAAATTTCAAACCCATAATTGAGTGACCTATTTTTAGTCAAGGCTCTTCTTGATGCCAACATAACAGAACAAACCATGAAAAAGAAAATCAGACTTGTTTAGATTTGGCTAGACAAAAATGATTACTGCACTAAATTATTCCCTTTTTGATGGTTGGGTATTATGAGGACAAAGCCATTTTTAACTCATGAAATAAAAAAGAATTATAATTAGCATATTTAACTCTATATTTTTAGCTGAAAAATCTACATTCCCTTAAGGGTGTTCAGGAAATTAAAATTTTTTATCCTTACAAATAGATTAAAATGGCCTTTAAAGAAATTATTAGCACCCCTATTATTCCCTCAAATGGCATTCAGTCCCTTTATCTCTGCCACCTCTTCTCCTTCTTAGTCATCTCCACTTCCTTCTCTTTACTAGACCAGCAATAAAGCCGCTCATGAAAACTAAACCAGAAGGACCTGGGGAAAAAAAGAGTAAAGTGTATTAAAAGAGAAGGAAAGTGTGTTAAATTTCTTTTTATTTGCCTTTGGGGCCATATTGTTATTTTCCAGGCCCTGGAAACCTGATTATATACTTATTTTCATGTGAAAATTAAAGCACAAGTTTATCACAGTTTCTAAAAGGCTGGGCCCAAGTTAATTGCCTTGAACAGAGCTAAGCATTCTGGTCCCTACAGACTGGAAGAAAAAAGGGCATCATATATTTTACCCCCCTCACCTTGATCTTTTAAAGACACAGACCACAAATCCCAACTCTTTTTCTATCTTGAAAATTGTCAAGGATACTTTATAGGAAGAGTAATACGGAAGTGTAGAATCTTTTGTCAAATTACATAAAAAATTAACTCTTTCTTTTTGGTCCCAACCACAGCTTATTTCCCTATCCATTGAAAGGTTACATTTCTCAGCAGCCGCAGTAGGTATTCAAAGTAAAATGTCCATCAATTATTTGCTGCATTTTTGTACACAGATCCGGCAAAACCATATCCTTTTCAGAATCAATAGTATCATGTCTATTTCTGTTTCTTTTCTAATAATTTGGGATAGAGAAGGTTTATCTGCATTCATTTCTTAGATCAATGCTTTAGTGCTTTCATGATTTTATCCAAGCATGACTTTTATAACCTTGTGGAAATTGCAGTGATAAAGGATGCATCAGTCATTCTCAATCCCATTTCTTAATGTTGAGCTATGCCTCAGTTGCTTATTTAGACCACTGGAGAGGGCCACCGTTCTCTTCATCAGCCTTCCTTTTGAAAAAACTTTGTTTTGCTCAAGAAGACATACAACATAGAAATAAGGTCAACATAAACTTAACATTTTTTTTTCTCTGCATATGTAACAAAGCTTGATTAAATGTTAAAACATAGGGTCATTCTATTGCCTTATTCCCTTAAATTGGTTTCAGGGGAATTGGTTGTTATGGAAACAGTAGGGCTCTGGACTTTCACAAGATATCTCAAACCTTTAAATATTGAACAGGTATAAATTTGTGAATTTTGCTTATCCTTAGGTTCTAGAATATGCCATTTTAAAATCGAGGCAAGGAGAGAGAAATGAAAAATGGATTTAAAAAAGGCATTTGTTAAAAACTTACTGTGTACTAAGTGCCAGGGATTAAAAAAAAAAAAAAAAAAAGAAGACAGAGAATATTTTTCCACAAGGAGCTTACATTCTAATGGGGGAAACAACACATATAAGAAAGTGGTGGCCAGGGAGGCACATTTTGCTTTTTGGAAATTATAGACATAATGAGTGGAGCCCTTGGAGTCAGATTTAGCTGATTAAGATTTCATACATGAAAAGGCAATAGTACAGGAAAGGTTACCCACATGATGGCTTGGCAGCTGGTGAAGAAATGGCTGAGTAGTGATATGAAATAGAGCTGGAGACCAAGCCAAGATATGGAGGTTGATCTTGGTGTTTATTAATCCTCATGGGAGAGGTGGTGGGAGACAGGGAATTCCATACATTAAAGGGTTAAGTTTTTCAGGGATTGGTTTCTAGATCAGGGACCTTCAGTAGTTGGTGAGGAAATGACCCAGGAGTGAAGTGAAAATGTAAATAAAATTTTCTCTGAGAGAAAAGATCTTTTCTCATATGTTTGTCACATTTAATTTTGTATTATAGTTATTTGTGTATATCTCTTACCTTCCTTTCCAGAGTGGCTAGTAAGACTATATTTTATTTTTGATCATAGGATCATTATAGATTAGAATTGAAAGGTTCTTTAAATACCATTAAATGTTGTATTTTTCACTTTATCATTGAAGAAGTAGAGGTCCAGAGAGGCTGTGTTGGCTTCCCTGGGTCATATTGCTAGTAAACATCTTAGTTAGATTCCCCTTGGAACTTAATATAGTATCTTGCAGAGATGGTATGTTCAATGTTCAAAGAATTAATTAAAGAATTAGAGATGATGAATGAAATCAATTGAACTATATATAGATTATAATATAAGAATAGACAGCAAGATTGTAAAAAGATTGTATCTTCTGGTCAGCTTCTCAACCCCATGGTACTTCTTTGCCTTGAAATTAACCAGGCAATTAAACACTGAATAACATTATTTGCTAATGAGACAAGGAAACCTGTACTTTGGGGAATATTTTTCCCCCATTTAATTAAAATAATTATGGTTGAAAAAGTTTTCAGGGCAAAATGAAATTTTGTAAATCTATATAAGTTCAGCAGAAATCTATTGTTATAAAAGAAAGCAGGAAGAACAATGTAATGGGCTGAGGCTTGAGTTGATGCACTGAGGTCCCAAGCACATGAGGCTAAATAGTAATTGGACCATACTCTATTAATATATAAGCTTGGAGAAAGAATGGCCCCCGCCCACTCTTTGTGCAAGTCCTGATGTGTTGTATAGGAAATGACGATTTTGGTGGGTGGAGGCAGAGGGGCCTCCCTCTGGTCACCCTGGGAGAGAGGGGAAAGAGAGACTGCTGGCTGGCTTCTTGACAAGCTGCTCACATTGCTATAGCAATCCCCCTTCACCTCTGCTTCCCCTTCACCTTTGATCCTTCTTCACCTCTACTAAGAATTAAGATCGACGATTTTCCCCTAACCTGAATTCCTAACTCCGGCTGATTTTAAATAAAAGGTCATCACAGAACAAGGCTCATTTTAAGCACATAGATGTTTTTTGTCTTTTGTTTTTTGAGGAGGATCTATAACATCATGAGGTGATGATTTGTGCATGAATTGGATTTAAGTAAGCCAGAGTTGTACAAAATCTTCAGTCTCACTTTCTCTTCCAGAATCATGGAAGTAGAGTGACAAATCAAAAGTCAGGATGATTGGCAATGACATAGAATGCAGTGGATGATCTTGGTATCTTTGAGGTCTGACTATTCAACTGCCTTCATGAGAATTGGAACAAATTGTTCTTATTTATCCACTGACCTGGGGGGAAGTCTTCTCATCCTTGGATTAGCCACCTCCCTAATTCACCAGTGGGATAGAGACCTGCCAATTACCCTTAATCTGTTTAACTGGATTGTAGAGAAATAATTTACAAGGATATTGCTGATGGGCATGATGCAACTTGGAGCCACTGGGGAGAATGGAATGACAGATAGATACCAAAGGTGAATGAGCAGCTCTGAAAAGGGCTCACATCAGCAAACTCTCATACCAAAGTCTTCCTTGCACACTTCATATACTTCAAACACCATTCCTATTGTCTGTAGCACAGTGGATAGAGTATTGGCCCTAGATTCAGGAAGACTAAAAGTTTAAATTCAGACTCAGATACTAGATTTATAATCTTGGACAAGTCAGCCTCAGTTTGGATCTATTTCCTCAACTATAGAGTAAAGATAATAAGAAGAACTTACCTCCCTGGGTTAAGAGAGAATCAAATGAGATAATATTTGCAAAGTGCCTGGCTAAATAAAGTCCTAAGAATTCTTTATTTGCATGGGATTTGCATTTCTATAGTATTATGAGGATTTCCATTTAGAGTTGTTGTACAAAGACAACTAAAGTATCAAGGAATGTAAATGCCCTCTAGTCTCATTTAATTGTTCCAGAGAATAGAGATTAGAACTGGAATCTCAGAGACATTAAATCAAATCCAGTTTTTTTTTTTTTTAATTTTAATAGCCTTTTATTTACAGGTTATATGTTATAGGGTATAGACCCTATAAATATGGGTAACTTTACACCATTGACAATTGCCAAACCTCTTGTTCCAATTTTTCCCCTCCTTCTCCCCTCTCCCCTCCCCCAGATGGCAGGGTGACCAGTAGATGTTAAATATATTAAAATATAAATTAGACACACAATAAGTATACATGACCAAACCGTTATTTTGCTGTACAAAAAAAATCGGACTCCGAAATATTGTACAATTAGCCTGTGAAGGAAATCCAAAATGCAGGCAGGCAAAAATATAGGGCTTGGGAATTCAATGTAATGGTTCTTAGTCATCTCCCAGAGTTCTTTCGCTGGGCGTAGCTGGTTCAGTTCATTACTGCTCCATTGGAACTGATTTGGTTCATCTCATTGCTGAGGATGGCCAGGTTCATCAGAATTGATCATCATATAGTATCGTTGTTGAAGTATATAATGATCTCCTGGCTCTGCTTGTTTCACTCAGCATCAGTTTGTATAAGTCTCTCTAGTCCTTTCTGAAATCATCCTGTTGGTCATCAAATCCAGTTTTTAGTTGCTTCCTGGCTATGTGACCCTGGTAAGTCATTTAACCTCTTTTTGATTCGATTAACTCTGAATAGCACCTATCTCTCAGGGTGGCTGTGAGGGTGAGTTAATATTTGTTAACGACTTTGCAGTCTGTAAAGCATTTTACAAATTCCAGTTATTTTGCTAGCTATTATAGAGTTGATGAGGTCTTCAATATTAGGTGTGGTTAGCAGAATAAGACATGAGATCATCTCAGAGAACTGATCCCTGCTATAATGGGCTACAGTTCCAGAAAAACTTCATTTGCTTGTACTCTAGCTTAATCTCACCCAAAACACTTTGTAATCTATAGTCCTCTTGTTCTTATATCCTGAGGGTGGAGTGGATTTCCGTGAGAGACTGTGAGCTTTGATGCTAAGTCTAGGACAGCTGGGGCCCAAGATATGGTACAAATTGTTTTAGGGTATAAAAACCATTCTTCATTGCCTGTTCTTTGCTTCACTTCACTAGGATACCCTGGTGAAGGTGACCCCCTCCCCCTTTTCCTGCAGGAATTGAAAAATTGGTTTCTGCTGTGGCTCTGACAAATATCTATCTGAATTATTTTAGGTTAATGGTTGCTGTCCCACACAAAAGGACTCGATCCCTGAGGCAGGTAGGGAGAAGGCTCTGACAGAGATCATTTCAACTCCATAGCCCCACTCTCTGGGAAGGCTGACCAGTCTGAAATCGGAGTTATGTCAAACTCCTGAGATACTTTGTAGAGGTCTCCAGAAGTCTCACCTTGCCATTGCCAGTCATGTCCCTGAGGTTAAATTTTTCCTATAAAATCTACGATGGACCATCCCATGGCTGCTGCTCTCCTTTGGGTCAGTCTGCCTTTATGCTCTGCCTCTTGATGTGTTTCCCTTTCCTTTTTCCCCTTCCCCCATACCATGTGGTATTTCTCCTAATTCCACTATGCTTCCCAACCCCACTTCTCCTCATAGCTAGCTAACTCTTTTGAAGTACTATGTTCCTTTCAGGAACTTGTTTTTCATATGCTCTCCCAAATCTATTTCACATTTACCATTCCCCGTGTCTATTGTATCCCTTTAATTTGTCTGTAACTTCTTCCCTAAATAAATCTCCCTTTTGCCTGAAAATTGCCATTGTGAATTCTTCACATGACTGAATCCCAACTTTTGGTGCCAAGATCCACAACATAAACCATATCAGAATAATTAATTCACTCTCACAGGACTACTCAAATATTTACCTCTGACCTAGGGGATATCTAAGCATGTAAAACAACATTAAAATGACATTTTCTTGAAAGTGAGAGCCTTTCAGGAGATGTTGATATCACTTGATTACTTTTTTTGGTGTTGAGGTTATTAATTTTTCCTGTATCTTTGGTATCTTCCTCTTTTTTCAGATGCTTATATACTTCCTCAATGTTCTCACAGTTGTAATTGACTTCAGCATTGACCTCCTATCTACATATATATTTAAGTCAATCTGAATGCTTTCAAATTTGTCTTTATTGCCATTTCTGCCCCTTCCAAATGAGCACATCTGGGATTATAGATAGGTCATTGTCTTATTGATTTTTGCAAATCTTTTCCATTTTTTGTTTGTTTGTAAGTTCTTTTTACCCTATAATATTCCTGGGATTATTTTGTTTACTTGACAAATCCGTGCCAAATTTCTTTAAATTGGTTTTATTCTCCATTGCTTCTGTTTTCTTTATCACACAGTCTGGCCCCAAATTATCCATTTTCCTTCTTTATAAAAGTTTATAAATGAGTTTATACTTTAAACCCGTGTTGCCTTTGGTTGCCACCTTTCTTTCTTTGGTAAACTTTAGACATTTGCTGAAAAAGATGTTTTGTAAATTCTTTTATTCTCATTCTTATTGCAAGAGATTAAATTGTGATGATCAATATCAGTATTATTTGGTTCTTCATTTCCTTTATTTATTTTTTGGTTTTCAATAAATCATTGAAGAGATGTATCATAGAATAGTAAATAGAGGACTGATTTTGGGGTCAGAGAGACCAGGGTTTAAGACTTGTCTTTGACATAGGCAAGTCAATTAACTCAGCACAGCTTTCTGAGACTATAAACTACAGAACTATCTTTGTAGAAGGAAATATCTTATCTGTGAATTCCCTATATCAATAAAATGACAGATTTAGTTCTTAACTGAATAACTTGCTTAAATAATTCAGAGTAAAGTTGTTTCAAATGTATGTTCTATCTTTTTTTTTTTTTAATGTCTGCCTGCCTATCTGCTACAAAATATTTATGAATGCCATTTCAATGAGTTGAGGAAACTTTGATAAAGATCTAATCCTCCCTCTAACAGGGAACAAGTAGGCTTTCATAAATGATTTTCAACAATAGACCTTATCTTTACCCTTTCACAACTGGTCCCTTCCTACCTTAGTAGTCGTATACTATATTCTTTACATACTCTAAAATCCAATGACAGCCAATGGCCTCATTTTTACAGCATTAAAAGGAAATCACTTGAAATACCATTTTGTGAAATTTTTTTTTTAACGTTTATTTATTTTTTAATAGTATTTTTTTTCCCCAAAGGTAGTTTTCAACATTCACCTTTGCAAAATCTTGCATTTCACATTTTTTGCTCTGTCCCAGAGGACAGAACCAGGAGCAAAGGACATAAGCCAGAGAGAAATAGATATAATCTTTTTTTTAATAATAACTTTTTATTGACAGAACCCATGCCAGGATAATTTTTTTACAACATTATCCCTTGCACTCGCTTCTGTTCCGATTTTTCCCCTCCCTCTCTCCACTCCTTCCCCTAGATGGCAAGCAGTCCTATATATGTTAAATATGTTGCAGTATATTTTAGATACAATATATGTATGCAGAACCGAATAGTTTTCTTGTTGCACAGGGAGAATTGGATTCAGAAGGTAAAAATAACTTGGGAAGAAAAACAAAAATGCAAATAGTTTATATTCATTTCCCAGTGTTCTTTCTTTGGGTGTAGCTGCTTCTGTCCATGATTTATCAATTGAAACTGAGTTAGGTCTCTTTGTCAAAGAAATCCACTTCTATCAGAACACATCCTCATATAGTATTCTTGTAGAAGTGTATAATGATTTCCTGGTTCTGCTCATTTCACTTAGCATCAGTTCATGTAAGTCTCTCCAAGCCTCTCTGTATTCATCCTGCTGGTCATTTCTTACAGAACAATAATATTCCATAACATTCAAATACCACAATTTACCCAGCCATTCTCCAATTGAGGGGCATCCATTCAATTTCCAGTTTTTAGCCACTACAAGCAGGGCTGCCAGAAACATTTTGGCACATACAGGTCCCTTTCCCTTCTTTAGTATTTCTTTGGGATATAAGCCCAGTAGAAACACTGCTGGATCAAAGAGTGTGCACAGTTTGATAACTTTTGGGGCATAATTCCATATTGCTCTCCAGAATGATTGGATTCGTTCACAACTCCACCAACAATGCAATTTTTTCCTGTCTCCTTAGCCAATCTGACAGGTGTGTAGTGGTATCTCAGAGTTGTCTTATTTGCATTTCTCTGATCAATAGTGATTTGGAACACTCTTTCATATGAGTGGTAATAGTTTCAATTTCAATAGATATAGTCTTGATGTAAGAATCATCAGTGGTGAAAAATTAATTATCAGGAAATGGTGACTTCCTCTAGCTGGAGGTCTTTCCTCTGTGCAAATAGTGGAGGACCACTTTAGGTTATTACAGAGGGGATTCACAGTCAGCTACAGGACTGCCAGAATCTCTCTGGATTATTTAAACTCAGATTCTGAGTTCAGATCATATCCTGGGTCATTTGTATTCTGTTGTGGCAAGAAACTCTGCAACTCTTCCCCTCTGAGACTGATATTTTTGTGATGATTAATTGAGCCATATTTTGTCTCTATTCCTTAGTCCTTTAGTTCTTATGAATGGAGATGGTGTCAGACAAGCTGAGACCTAGGAAAGACATTTAGAAAGCCAAGGTCACCCACTGCACATTGGGCTGGCACTTGTCATCTTGACTTTTGTTTTACCACTGGATTTTGATGACTCTGGAGGAGGGGGTGAGCTGGAGACTTTGCCCCACTTATTCAATTCCTGTGCAAGTCAGAGTGTCACCCTTGTGGTGTCCTTGGTCAAAGTATTAAGGTTCAAAAAGAAAACCCAAAAGGTTGGGGTCACAGACTAGTGTTGCATGATATCTTAAAAGAATTTGCAGGCTTGAACCCTTCTCCAAATCGAGGGGCAAAGTTTATTGTAACTGTAATGCCAATTAAACATGGCTAAATTCCATAAGGATTTTAGCAAAGAACCAGGAACAAGAAGACAAATTTATAGGAAAAGATAGAAAGAATTGGTTTTTCATGTCACTGATATGCTAGTTTTATGACTCAGAGGTAGAACTGAGGAGTGGTCTATTCACTATTGTCTCAGGAACTTGTTTATCACTGACCAGCAGATCATCTGTCTGTTTGTAGGATTTTCCTAATATCAGAAAACTTTAGAATCATTGACAGACAGATTATTAGAACAATAGCACTGAGGTCAGGGAACCTCAGGATCATTACTATATTTCATTAAAGTTTAGGGGAAGAAATATATAATTGTCATTGACAGATTGTTAGAAAAATAGCACTTTAGGGGACCTAAAAATTACAATTTTATTTCCCTTAGAAGCTGTACTTTATCAATAGGAAGAATAAACAACAACAATAACAGCAGTAGCAGCAGCAACAGCAACAAATAAGAGTTAGAGGTAGAATTCTATCCCAGGTCTTCCATTCCAAATCCAGGGAGCTTCTCTATATAGCATTGCCTTTCAACCTTGTTATTTCTTGAAATTACCCCTCTCCCAAACAAAAAGTAAAGTATAATTAAGTGAAACAAACCAACACATTGGCCTTAGTTTTTAATATATCTTATTCTTTATCTGTGATCCACCACCTTTGTGCTGAAAGGAAAAAGCATGACTCACTACTAGTTCTTTGAAGACAAGCCTGTTCACTTAGCTCTCTATTCTCAATTATGCCTTTAGCTACTGTGGAGTAGGACACAAAAGGCATTAACATTCCTTTTTTTTTTTTTTTTTTTTTAAACATTTTTAATGGTATTTTATTTTTTCAAATATATGCAAAGGTTGTTTTCAACATTCATCTTTGCAAAAACGTGTTCTGTAATGACAGAAAAATTGAGGCAAGACAAAGATTAGTTTTTAATCTTTATAATGAGAAGAGTTTAGGCTACCTGGCAGGATGGAACTCATGTTCAAAAATCATTTGACCCTGAGAGACTGAAGCAGGGATCTTTTATAAGTTTTTTTTTTTAAAAAAAGGATAAACAGGATAGATAGCCTGAGTATACAATTTTTTAGGGGAACAAAGGCAGATAAGGGGGGCAAAGACACTAGGTGGGCAAACAAGCCATAATTCCAGGAGAGGACCACAACTTAGTCCTGACAGGAAAAGGGTCACAATAAGAAGGTCAGGGGCAGGAGACAGCAAGACAAGGAACAATACTCAAAAGGAGGGGGAATTATACCAACCAGGATTGAGAAGAAGCACACAGAATTTTATGACTCAATGGTATTTCAAGGCTTCTTTTCTTACTCAATTCTCTTACTCCTAATGGCGAGGAAAATGTGGGGGAGCTATACTAATTTTGTTCAGGGCATAACAGTTTCAAATTTTTTCCCTCTCTCCTTTGCTTCCTCTTTCCCAAGACAATAAGCAATCCCATATAGGCTAAATTAATTCTTCTAAACATATTTCCATATTCATCATGCTGCACAAGAAAAATTAGATCAAAATGAAAAAAAAAAAAGAAAGAAAAAAAAAACAAGCAAGCAAACAACAACAACAACAAAAAGGTGAAAATACTATTCTTTGACCCACATTTTGTCTCCATAGTTCTCTCTCTGGATATAGATGGCACTTTCCATTGTCTACTGGAATTGAGGTATCAACATTCTTTAAGGAGTGAACAGAATGCTCTGTGGGAATGCTCCTGGCATGTCAGGAGAATCCTTGCAAAAATAGCCTTTTCTTCAGTTTTTAGGTTATACTTCAGAACATTTATCTTTCAAGAAGGACTCCAGACCCCATAGACCAATTCCAGCAGCTTTCTTCTTTTAGGAAGAAAAAACCAATCTTTTATTAAGAAACATATAAACAACAAGGCAAAAATGTTCTTCAGAGAATTTGGCACTTTTTCAGAATGTAGTCAAAACCTGAAGATTCAACACGCCAGACTATGGTGACTAATTGAGAAAGATCTTATTCCAATATGCTTAACATTCATTTAATTAGGTGATTAATGTGAGCTCTGGTATGGGGAGAAGAACCAGGGCTTGAAATTCAAGCCATGTTTATTAATGCCATCTGGTAATCCAAAAAAAAAAAAAAAAAAAAAAAGATCAGCTCCTTTATAATGAGATACAACCAGACACTGAAAATTATGATAGAATCACAGAATTGAGAGTTGGAAGGGGCCTCTTCCCCAAGCAGTGCTTTTGAATCTTTCCAGACTTTTTTATTTTGACCCAGCTGCCTTCTCACCTTCTAACTCCCCTCACTATCTGGGATCTTTTCATCCTGGATTATTATCCCCTGGCTATGCCAGTTCCTTGCTCTCATTAATGAGTTTCTTTTTGGACATCCTTTTTCCTGATAGACCCAAGCCAGCCATACTTTGTTCAAATGTCACTTGTAACAATTATTACTATATGACCTTTTGCAAGTCCCTTACCCTAAGTTTCTTCTTCTATAAAATTAGAGAATTGATCTTGGTGATTACTAAGGCCTTTCTGTCTCTAGGTCTATAATTTCTTGGACTCAAGAACTTCATAACCCCATTAAGCTTTTTTTGGGGAAAGATGGGAAACACATATCATAGCAAAGACACATTCTTTGATTTAAAAAAAAAAAAAAACCCTTCATTTTTGTAATCCTACTTTCTCTTGCCTAGATATTTTCCCCTTATCCAGGATATAGTTGTTTTTTTTTTTTTTTTTTTTTTTCCTTCCTGGAAGAGTGAATCAGATGAGGACTCAGAATATCTTAATTCTATTCCAATTTATCAATGACCAATTTACTTGGTGGTGAGTTAAATCCTTGAAAAAGTATATAGACCATTTCCTTATCTGCCTTACAAGGATGTATGTGAAAAAGAGATTAGATGGTGCATATCCAAAATGCTTTGAATAATAATACATTATAAATCCAAAATTGAGATTCTAATGAGTCAGCTTAGCTCCAGACTTACTGCTCTGGAGAGCCAAGTCCACTATGGTGGGCCTAGAATCAGGAAGCTCTGTGTTCATATATCCCCTCTGACACCAACTGGGTGCTTTTCGACAAGTAGTTTAAACTTTCTGAGTTTCAATTTTCTCATTTTCAAGTTGAGAATAAGAATATCTGTAGACTCTATGTCACAAAATTGTTATAGAGCTCAAAATGAGGTAATCTACATAAAATCCTTGGCAAAATTCAAAGTGCTATCTAATTGTCTGAATTGTTTGTTAAAATTTTGAATAGGGAAAAGGTAGAAGTGAATAGAATTTCTATATTACCTTATAATTTATGATATTTTATGATTATGAAATTTAATGATCCCATTACCTACCTCTAAATGCAATTTAAATTTATATATTTGGGGCAGAATAGAACATGACAGATTCTGCATTTATTTAATTCACTGCTTTTATTCTATAAGGCTCTGTGTGCTGGAGCTCTAAACACACTATTCTCAACAATCATTGGTTAGGCTTAATAGATCAAGTTAAATTGGAATGAATGACTCAGCCCAGTCTGAACAAGCCTAGCTATAATTCAATATTGGATGTACATTCCCACTTCTTTCAAAACTAGTTTAGAGACTTCAGAATCAGTTTAAGTGCTCTGACAAATCCAGCATGATTACATCTAGTTAGCGCAGAGCTGTAATTAAGTCTGCAATTATGTGTTCTGATTTTAATATTTTTTCTATATGTGCGTTTTGATAGTAATTGAACTAGGCAGTATTTGCAATATTCCATTTTGGATTTGTTTCACCATATTTCATTATGTGCCAAATTAATTTGTTAAGTCTTAGGAGCAAATGGAAACTTCTGCATGAATCCAATTAATCCTAGCACAGGACCTTTTTGCTCATGTGTCTTCTTGTGTAAAACTGAATAAGCTATTAGAGAATCTCTATCCAAAAATATATCCAAAAAGATATATTTTATGTTGGGGATTAGGGTAAAGTTGATGTTACTTTTTCCCCCCTCACTTTACTATTTCTTTTCACAAGTGTGTCTTACATACTTAAAAATCAAAACTTGGAAGATAAAGAATCATTAAGGAGAAATTCATATAAACCATAAAAAGATTTGGGGAAATTTTTTTTTCTTTGGTATCCTTTTGTACAATGGCATGCTTTTAAAATTTAATGTTATGCCTTTGATCTAGCAATCTAACTACTGGATATGTATACCAAAAAAATCACAAAAAATAAAAAGGACCCCATATGTGCAAAAATGTTTGTAGTAGCTCTTTTTACAGTGACAAGGATCTGGAAATTGACTGGATATCCATCAAATGGGAAATGGCTGAATAAGTTATTATATCTGAAAGTAATGGAATATTATTGTTCTATAAGAAATGATGAGAAAAGTCTAGAAAGACATACATGAAATGAGCAGAACCAGGAGAATATTGTGCACAGTAACAAAAAACAGAGATGATCCTCTGTAGTGGACTTGGCTCTTCTCAACAAATGTGGTGATACAAGGAAACTCCAATAGACTTGTTATGGAAAGAGCCATCCACATCCAGAGAAAGAAATATGGAGACTGAATGTAGATTGAAGCATAGTATTTTCATCTTTTTTTGGGGGGTTATTTTTTTCTTTCTTATGTCTTTTTTTCCCTTCTTTAGTCTGATTTTTGTTACACAACATGAAAAAAAAATAGAAATATTTTTAAAGGACAATATTTTAAATATTTTAATGTTTTAATTAATTTTTTAAATTTTTTATTTAATTTTTAAATTTTAAAATAAAATATTTTAAATATATCAGATTGCTTGCTGTCTTGGGGAAGGGGGAGATGAGGGAGAAAGGAAGAAAAATTTAGAACATAAAGTCTTACAAAAATGAATGTTGAAAACTATTTTTACATGTATTTGGAAAAATAAAATACTATTTAGGATTTACTAGTATGGTGCAGAGCAGAACAGACTTCTGATGTTCTTATTGTTTTCTAGGACCATTTCAAATGAGTAAATGAATTAAAATTCTTTTTGTCCTTTGCCAAGCCCTAGAGAAAGGTAAAATAAAAATGACAAGAAAAGGATGGAACTCCTGCAAGTCTGACATCTTCCTTCTTAGAGCTGATGACAGGAAGGAGATAGTTGCATTGAAGGAGTATCCTCAGGCAAAAATCTTGCTTCCCATTGAATTTATGAAGGATTACATTCTGTTTCTATGATCACAGGTGTCTTTTAAACATAGAAAAACTTTGGTGCCAAAGAGCAAGTTTGTAAAGATTGATGGTGGATCCAAAAAGAGATGATTTGTATTGAAAATAAAACTAGGAATTGAGGGATTAATCCTAATAAACTTCCCTTTCAAACACACTCTCCTCTAAACGTTGTCAAGAGCATTACTATCCTAGTTTATCTCTCAGACTTGTGGAGGAGGAAGAAATTTGTGACCAAAGATGAACTAGAGATCATTATTGATCACAAAATAGAAAATTTTGATTACATCAAATTAAAAAGCCTTTGTACAAACAAAACTAATGCAAACAAGATTAGAAGGGAAGCAAGAAACTGGGAAAACATCTTCACAGTTAAAGGTTCTGATAAAGGCCTCATTTCCAAAATATATAGAGAATTGACTCTAATTTATAAGAAATCAGGCCATTCTCCAATTGATAAATGGTCAAAGGATATGAACAGACAATTTTCAGATTATGAAAATGAAACTATTTCCATTCATATGAAAGAGCGGTTCCAAATCACTATTGATCAGAGAAATACAAATTAAAACAACTCTGAGATACCACTACACACCTGTCAGATTGGTTAAGATGACAGGAAAAAATAATGATGAATGTTGGAGGGGATGCAGGAAAACTGGGACACTGATGCATTGTTGGTGGAGTTGTGAATGAATCCAACCATTCTGGGGAGCAATCTGGAATTATACCCAAAAAGTTATCAAACTGTGCATACCCTTTGATCCAGCAGTGCTACTACTGGGCTTATACTCCAAAGAGATACTAAAGAAGGGAAAGGGACCTGTATGTGCCAAAATGTTTGTGGCAGCCCTGTTTGTAGTGGCTAGAAACTGGAAATTGAATGGATGCCCATCAATTGGAGAATGGCTGGGTAAATTGTGGTATATGAATGTTATGGAATATTATTGTTCTGTAAGAAATGACCAGCAGGATGAATACAGAGAGGACTGGCGAGACTTACATGAACTGATATTAAGTGAAGTGAGCAGAACCAGGAGATCATTATATACTTCAACAACAATACTATATGAGGATGTATTCTGATGGAAGTGGATTTGTTTGACAAAGAGATCTAACTCATTTTCAATTGATTGATGATGGACAGAAGCAGCTACACCCAAAGAAAGAACACTAGGAAATGAAAATAAGCTGTTTGCATTTTTTGTTTTTCTTCCTGGGTTATTTCTACCTTCCATATCTAGGATATACTGTGACATATTTAACATGTATAGGACTGCTTGCCATCTGGGGAAGGGGGTGGAAGGAGGGAGAAGAAAAAATTGGAACAGAAGTGAATGCAAGGGATAATGTTGTAAAAAATTACCCTGATATGGGTTCCGTCAATAAAAAGTTATTTAAAAATAAATAAATTAAAAAGACAAAAGAAAAAAAAAAAAAAAAAAAAAAAAAAAGGAGCATTACTATCCTTCCAGTCATCCATGTTTTTAACTTCATTGTCATATTCAGTGTATATAATCAATTAATATATTGCCAACTTTTGTTATTTATATCTCCACATTATCTTTTGGATATGTCTCCTTTTTTTTTTTTTTTTTTTTGATGTCATCTGCAGTTTATTGTTGGTTCTATTATTGTATTTTAAAAAATAATAGCCTTTTATTTTTCCAGATACATGCAGATAGTTTTTAACTTTCATCTTTTCAATACCTTGTGCTCTAAATTTTTCTCCTTTCCTCCTCTCTCCCCATCCTTTAGACAGCAAGCAATCCAATATGGGTTAAACATGTGCAATTTTTCTAAACGTGTTTTCATATTCATTATGCTGTGCAAGAAAAATCAGATCAAGAGAGGAAAAATGAAAAAGAAAAAAAAGTCCCAAGCAAAGAAACAATAACAAAAAAAGTAGAAATATCATGCTTTGATCCACATTCATTCTCCATAGTACTCTCTCCAGATATGGATAGCTCTTTCCATCACAAGTCTATTGGAATTGCCTTGAATTATCATGTTGTTGAGAAGAGCCAAGTCCATCACAGCTGATCATCACATAATCTTGTTGCTATGTACAATGTTTTCTTGTTTCTACTCACTTCACTTAATATCAGTTCATGTGAGTCTTTCCAGACTTTTCTGAAATCAGTTTGTTCATCATTTTTTATAAAACAATAATATTCCATTACTTTCAAATATCATAACTTATTTACATATTCTCCAACTGATGAACATCCACTCAATTTCCAGTTTCTTGACACTACAAAAATGGTTGCTACCAACATTTTTGTATATGTGAGTCCTTTTCTCTCTTTTATGATCTCTTTGTGATACAGACCAGTAATGGCACTGCTGGATCGAAGGATATGCAGAGTTTTATAACCTTTTGGGCATAGTTCCAAATTGCTCTATAGAATGGTTGGATCAGTTCACCACTCCACTAACAATGTATCAGTATCCCAGTTTTCCCACATTCCCTCCAACATTTTTCATTATCTTTTCCTGTCATCTTAGCAAATCTGACAGGTATGAAGTGGTATCTCAGAGGTGAATTCATTTGCATTCCTTTAATCAATAGTTATTTAGAACATTTTTTTCATGTGACTAGAAATGATTTTAATTTCATCATCTGAAAATTGTCTGTTCATATCCTTTGCCTGTCCCCTTTATTTTCAACCAAAGTTATCAGGCCCTCACCATCTCTCACCTGTAATATTGTAATGACATGGCTAGGAATACAAGCATTATGATGAAAATAATATAAGCATTCTTATAAGGGAAAACAGATTGTGAGAGATGAAGTTACTTTTCCATGGTCACCAGAATGGTATTTGGAAGCCAGATGTCTCCTGAAAAAGCAAAGAAATTAGGGTTAGTAGAAATCATGAAAACCAAAGATCCCTAATGAAACCTACTTGATGTTTACATGCTCTTGGAAGAATGTGTGTTCCTAAGAACAGCAATCAATTTGGTGTACAATGTTCTCTTGGTTCTACTCACTTTACTTAGCATCAGTTCATACAAGTATCTCTAGGCCTTTCTGAAATCATCTTGCTGATCAATTCTTATAGATCATAATAATAACAATAAATTCTGATTGGCTAAAAAGTAATAAGAAAATGCATATTGTAATGCTAAGTGGACCTATCCTAATGAGAGATTAAATGTAAATTTAATTATGTCATTTACTTCCAGTGCACCTTAGCCTTGGGCAATCTAGAGGAAGACCCCACCCAAGCATGAGTAGAACACAATAGGTTGGAATTTATTTTAGGTAAATTCTTTGTAAAGTTCTCTAGTTGCATAAGGTTACAACTCACTTAGATAAAATAGTTTAAGTACAATAAATTTTTGGTAACTTAATAATCATTTCTCTCAAAGTGTTAAACTCGTTTATTTTATTTTTCTGCTTTCTTTAATATTTTTGTTTTCTCCAATTACATGCAAAAAAAATTTTTACATTAAAAAAAAAACACTTCAAGATTCAGATTCTCTCCCTTCTTCCCCACATTGAAAAAGCACATGTGAAATTATACAAAACATTTCTATAAAAGTCATGTTGTGAAACAAAGATCTTTCCCCCAATCTCTCCGCTCAAAAAAACTCTAATAATAAAGAATAATAAAGAAGCATTTTTTCAATCTATCTATATATAATCCCTGGGTATAGGTAGCATTTTCCCACCATAAGTCCTTCAGAGTTGTCTTGAATCATTTTTTATGATTTATGATTTACCATAAATCATGATTTATGACTTGCTGAGAATAGCAAAGTCATTCACAACTAGTCATCCCATAACATTGCAATTGCTTTGTACATAGTATGCTTCACATTGCTTGAGTTCATGGAGGACTTTCCAGAACCTGTTCTTTTTAGACTGAGTGGTATAGTTGAAAGAATGCTGAAATGAGAGGACTCAGATTCAAAGTCTATCTTTCATCTACTACTCATGTGAGTATGAACAAATTGCTTAGTCTCTTAAGGACTCAGTTTCCTCATCTGTAAAATGAGTGTTTGGACCAGATGAGTGACCTCACGTCCTTTCTAGCTCTACATCTACAACTTTATGTTGGCTATATATAGGGAATAAACTGGTCTTTAAGTGGTTCATTATCTTTTTTTGGGCCACCTGAGCAACACTTGGTGAAAGACTTCTGCACTAAGCCTCAGGGATCTGTTAAAGTATACCTCTGAGGGGCTGACCAGCTGCTCTGCCACAGAAGAAGAATTTCCACTGAAGTAGTTAGAGACAGATCCTCAAACTGTTCTCATCATAGAACGATTTCAGGTTAGATAACTGCCAAGGGCTTGCAAAGGACTGTGAAAATTCATTATATAAGTGTTATGGAAGTATTACATGATTGCATTCATTTTAATCCCTTACTGTGCCTAATTATAAATAAATGGTTGAAACATTTAAACATACCACGCGCAAACAATTACTAATGTCTCAGCAGAGACCATTTCTTCTTTCCCTATAGTCTGCACTGACCCATTTTTAACTTCTATGAATGAAATCCTGTCCTTACGGTGAAATCATTGAAATCTTTTCTTTTATCTCGGGACCCCAAAACATATGATCCAATTAAACCTTATGGTTTAATTATGGGAGCTCTTTAGAATTTATTTTTCCTGATACTTAAAAGCAATTGCTTTTAGTATAGGCATATACTTCAAAAAGCATGTCAATCAAAAAAGTTAAGAAATGATAATCAATAGAAAACTTTGGAATACTCTGTATAAAAAATGTAATTGATATATTACAATAGGATGTATAGGGGGATGGTAATTAAGGAGATCTGTGTCTGAAAAACTTTAATACTGACTTCTTGTATGCGACAGTTAGCTATGACCTCATTATTCTTTGAGTTTCTTATTTCTAAAAAAGATGGTAGTACAAATTTCCCATTGTCTATTTCTTAATCACTTCAAATTTAACAACAGTTTCTTCAGAATTACTCTAGACTCTTGAGATAGAAGTTTGTACACATACCATCTCAGAGCATGCTATGATTGTCCACTATCATATTGTCCATTGAATATTATCAGTCCAGGGTCTGATTGTTAATTACCAATTGAAGTTGCTATCTTCCATTGCAAGAACAATAGCAAATGGGACAGCTTGGTGGTGTAGTGCATGGGTCCTCAGACTTTTTAAATAGGGGGCCAGTTCACTGTCCCTCAGACTGTTGGAGGGCTGGACTATAGTAAAAACAAAAACTTTGTTTTGTGGGCCTTTAAATAAAGAAACTTCATAGCTCTGGGTGAGGGGGATAAACGTCCTCAGCTGCTGCATCTGGCCGCGGGGAGTAGTTTGAGGATCCCTGGGTGGATAGAGAACCAACCCTGAAGTCAGGAGGACCTGAATTCAAATCTGACCTCCAACACTTAACACTTCCTAGCTGTGTGACCCTGGGCAAGTCACTTTACCCCAATTGCCTTGGGGGGGTGGGGTGGGGAAGAACAATGGTAAAGACAGGTCAATGAAATAAGACAATATGGACTTTTTTATTGGAGATTATTTTTCCATTTTAGATATCTCCTCCCCAAAGCTACATATAAATAAATGCCACATATATGTAGCATACAAATCAATGAATTATTTGAAATTCTTAGAAGGTGCTCAATTAGATCAGAAAAATTGCTGATTGGTAACCATCAAGATACAATCCTTTCCCAATCTGGTGGTTCTATTTAAAATTACAAGATTCTTGAGTATGTTTTGGAAACTGAGTACATAGCTTAACAATTTAGACAATCATTTTATTTGATATGTTTCAATGATAATTTCAGACTAATTCATCAGATCAGAAGCTAATCTAATTTCTCCTGTTTTATTTTATTATTTTAAAATATGAAGTAAATTAATCATGAAATGATTGGGCACATTCAATTAATTTTAATGGCCTGTTAGTCTTCACATTATTGAATTAGAGACTGATAATTCCAGGTCAGAAGATATCAAATTAAAAAAAAAATTAAACTCTTGAGAATATTACACAGGATTTATCTGATCTAGGTTAAAGATGCTCTTACTATATATTTTTGTTCTGATAGCATATGGCTGAAATGCGTAAGTTGGTTTATAAAGTCTTATTTGAAACAATACTGTGGCAGTCAGAATTGGACTTCACAACTATGATGGAAGGAAAAGATTAATTTTAAAAGTCATTAAGGGTAAAATAAACACTGACCAATCAAATAGTTTTGGGAACTTAACAAAATATTACATGTGTTATGTTGGGATAGAACCATGTTCTCATAATTTTATATCTTACCATGATATCAAGGTATAAATCATTTGTGGGAAAGTATCAACATTATTCTCAAAATACTTGCTTTGTGTCCCCAAATATTTCTAGACTACCTTAATTACCAATTATACATCTATCCAGGAACTTCTATAGATACTTCTGGAATTATTTGTGTTTCTAATCCACTCAGCTTCTTGGAGTATATTACATTAGTCATCTGAGATCATAGGGTCATCCATTTAGTGATAGAAGAGAACGTAGATCTAGAAGAAATCATAGCGCTAGAGTTAAAGGGAACATTGGAGACTATCAAGTTCAACTCCTTCATTTTACAATTGGATAAATTAAGGCATAGACACAGAATATAAAATGTAGAACCTTTCATCAATTACAGTTCTCTGACTCCCAATGAAACCTTTCTACCTTGTACTATGATATCTCCCTTGAATTACACCTCCTTAAATAGAGATTTAATTTGTCCTAATTTTTTTGGCATCAAATTTAAAAGAAGCTTCTTAGTTCTAAGTATCTTAAAAATAATAAATAATTTCATGAGCTATTTTTTTTTTTCTGTATGGCACTGCCTCCCTTTGACAAAGCCTACCCAAATATACTCATCAGTATGTCATCATTCACTGCTAATTACATTGACACCCAAGCTCAGGATCTGTTGGCTTCTCTACAGTATTCTTTTTGACCATGTAGCAAACATGAGGGCTCAGAATCATGCAATTTAGACATACAGATCTTTTAAGAGTGTTGCTACCACATGTTTCTAATTACTGAGATTATTATGTAAGGATCAGTATTAGAAATTAGAAATATAGACCATGATCAGCAACAGAAAAGGAAAGCTTATCTTGGTTAGTCTCTAAGAAATGAATTCTTTATACATGCATCAAATTATTCTTCACTAATTTGGAGTGTAGGATGGGTCCTAAATGTCAGCACTCCTACATATTTCTTGATTCACAATTTACATCTTCATATTTTGTATCTACTCTGTAGGTATCCAGTAGATGATCCACATTTACTTCTTTCTTTTGTGTATCTTTTCTACTTCATTTATTCAATAGTGGTTCTTCCCTTTCTCATAACTTCAGTCAGGAATCAGATTCTATGCTACTGTGTCAAGAATTCTGCTTCTGTCCTTAGCATTAGGACAACATCTTAACACTCCTTCATAGCTATAGAGATAATTAACAATTGTAGAGTGGCGTACAAACTGCATCTTCAGGAGTTGTCTGCCTTCTTAAGGCTTTATAAGATTAACAGCCTGACAAGTGTTAGTACAGTTTCTGCTTAAACATTTTCAATGCCAGAAAATTCACAACCATGCAAGGCATCCTATTCCATTTCATTCTATCCTTAGATATAATTTATTTAACAACATTTTATTAACAACATTCATTTTTTATGTCACAATCATATAGAAATGAATACTTCTCCCAGTACATCATAGCTTCTAGCAAGGAAAAAAATTAACAAAAAACTTGACAAAATGCATCTGAAAGCATAAGCAACATTCATCACCAACAGTCTCCCACCTCTGTCTAGAAAAGGGAAATGTATTTCATTATCTGTTTTTTGGGATCAAATTTAGTCACTACAATTAATTTGAATTTAGCTACATTATTAATTTTTTAAAAATTTTACCTTAATGTACTCATTGAGCAAATTATTTTAACTTTGTTTTCTTGGTTCTTCATGAATTTAAGAGTTTCTCTACATGTCCCTGAATTTCTGATATTTGTTTATTGTATTATAATATTATTCTGTCACATTCATGGATCACAATACATTTAATAATTTGCCAATTGATGAAGATTTATTTAATTTTGATACTTATTTTTTTTTGCAGCCACAGAGAAGTAATTTTTATGAAAATTTTGTTACATATAATAATAGCTATCACTGATATAGTAGCTTCAATGTATCAAATGCTGTGTTAAGTGCTTTACAAATATTTCATTTGATCCTCATAACAATTCTGTGAGACAGATGCTATTATCATTTTCTTTTTATAATTAAGGTAACTGGCAAACAGAGGTAAGTAACTAGCCCAAGAATACATAGTCTTGAGTCCAGATTTGAACTAAAATATTCCTGATTCTAGGCCCATGCTCTGACCATTGTACTACGTAGCTGGCACTAATATAAACAACATTCTTTCTATAATTGTCCTTCTTGGGAATATATGTCCAGTAGTAGATAGAAGAGTATGGGTAATTTAATTATCTTACTGCACAATTCTAAACTGAATTCTACAGTAGTCAATACACAGATCCAACAATAGTGAAGTGGCTTGTCTGTTATTCCATAGCTCCTTCAACCTTGACTATGTCAGTAATTTTTTTATCATCATTGCCAATCATGACATCTGGATAATTTTAACTGAAATTTCTTTTATTATGAGGGGTTTAGAGCTTTTTTTTTTGTTGTTGTTGTTAATAGTATGATTGTGTCAGTTTGTGGGTAGCAGCAGGTAGAGGAAATGGGAAAGGAAACCTTGACTAGGGAGGTAGAATATACAGGAAACATGTAAGGTCAGGGCAATATAGTTAAGAGCCAGATAAATAGGTTATCCCCAAAGACAAAGGACAGATTAAGCAGGAGGTCCCAAACGCATGCACATAGACAGCAACTAATAGCTATTTTGGTGTTGAAAGAACAACACACAGAAAGTTATCAAAGGACCAGGCAAACAAGAATCCATAGAATCATAAATTTAGAGTTAGATAAAACTATAGAGATCATTGATTCAACTTCCTAATTTTAGAAATGCGGGAATTAAGGCAAAGAGATTAAATGACTTATCCAGGTTCAAGCAAATAGTAAATATTAGAGATAGCATTTTAACCTAGCTCTTTGTGACTATAGGTCCATAACTCTATTTACCCATTTCAATCCATTAGGCTTTAAGCTGTTTGAGAGCAGGGACTATCTTTGACTTTTCTTTGTATCCACAATGCTTAATATAGTACCTGACTTACTGTTTGAATGGTATATACTCTCTTAATGTATAATAACATTTGATCTCTATCTATGTATACACATAACATGCACATATACATATGTATATATATAATATATATGTGTATATATATTATATATATACACACACATATATATCATCATAGCAACAATAGTTGATATTTATTTGGTACTTTTTATAGATCATCTAATTTAATACTCTACAAACAGCCTCAAGAAGGAGGTGCTATTATGTTGCCTTCTTTATAGCTGTTGAAACTAAGTTTCTGAGAGTTTAATTGATTTGCTAATAATTGCATAGCTGATAAAGGTCTGAGGAAAATTTTGAATGCCCATACATCTCAACACCCATATAATTCAGTTGCCTTCAAAAACTGGAGTAAAGCATGTAGTGTTGTGCTATGAGCAAAAGACTCTCTCCTGAGAGAGGGGGTTGCTCTCATCCCTGTTTTTACACAGAAAACCAAGGCTACAGTATACTACATGGTGTGTCCTAGTTCTCGGGGAGGATTAGGGTTAGCTTTGCTTTATTTTTTGAAATGACAAAACCAAATAAAGCTGTCAGGGTGGGAGGGTTCTCTGAACCAGGGATACCCCCTTATCTGCTCTTAAATCCCCATTTTCAACTTCCCTTTACTCCAGTCCAATTCCTGTAATATCTCTCTTCTACCTCCTCTTTGTCCATCTCTCCTACTGAACTAGGGTTTGATTTGATCATGGGAAGATAGCATTCTGTGTACAATTGTCCTCAGGGGATGAAGTATTCATGTCACAATTGTGTCGCAGAAAGAGAGAATTTAGAAAATTCCCAGGCTGAAGAGTGATTGGTTGGGGAATCTTTTTTTCCCTCTGTTTTGGCGGCCCTTTCCTTTCTTCTCCCCAGACTGACAAACCACTCCATCTATCTATTGAGAAAGAGCTGCAAGATTTAACTGAAGGGGAACTCTAACCTTCATTATCAGGCTGGAACATTCCTCTTCTTCCAGTCCTTAACACATACTCAGTACAGTCTCTGTCCTTCTATACCTTAGCTATGCTGGAACAGGGAGGGAAACAAGGAAATAGGCTTTCTGCAATCTATTTATGTGTTGATTTTATAAGAAGATTAATATTGGGGATAATTAAATAAGACCATAACTTAGGGGAGAGAGAAAGAGAGAGAGGATTAAGGTTTTTCTGATTTCAAGTGTAGAACTCCATCCACTGTGCCTTTATTGGCACAGAGAGAACTGGAAAGGAGAAGTATTGCACAGCTTTAAAAAAGATTATATGGAGCAGTTTGGTGTTTTAACCTCATCTACCTTAATCTCACCATCAGATTGGGTAGTTAGTAGAAAGCAGGATTTGGAGAAAACAACATTCCTTGCTGAAGGATGCAGGCTAATTAGTTTGACCTTACATCCCAGTTAGAAGATCTGAGAAGTATTATAGCTATTGTGTTTTTAATATAAATGTAATCTAGTTTCAGTCCCATTCCTCTCTTCAAAGGGTTCATTATCTAAGACTGACAGTGGCAAAAAGACTATAATAATGATGATGTTGTTGATCATTAACAACAATAATAAATACATGAAGTGGCCTTTAATGCTTTGAATTTTACAAAGCCCTTTCCTTATAGCAACAAACATTAGATAGTATTTACATTGTGGTTTCTATTTTTATTTATTACATTAATGAAGAATTGAAAACTCACACTGGCAAAGTGGTCTGACCATTATGCGTCTAGTATGTATTAAGTTCAGGATTTAAAGCTTAGTCTTTTGATTGTAGGTGCTGCACTATGTACTTGGGATTTAAAGGTGGAAGGAACCATAGATATTTAGTTCGACCATTCATGTTATACATGAGAAAAATGAAGACCCAGAGAAATCATATGATTTATATAAGCTAACACCAAATAGTAAACAATAGAATTGAGATTTTGAATTCAGGCCTCAACATTCAACAATATATTTTTAAGCATCTCATATGTTTAATGCACAACTCAGATGAGCTGAACTTTTTTCCATTTCTCTTTTCTCATACACTCTTACTCATTCCATCGCAATTTATATTTGGCTAATTCATTCATTAAGCATTTATTAGGTACCACATCCTAGGCATTGACTACACAAAGACAATCTGCACACAAGTGGATTAACTAATTATTTGACTGGAAGGAAGGAGATGAATACAGAAGATGTATACAAAAAAGTAGGTTCAAATAAGTTCAAAATAATAAAGTAAATCAAAATAGAAGAAAGTGGAGGCAGTGACTAAAAAAACCTGGATTCAAGTCATGTTTTGATACAAATTAGGTGTTCATTAGATTTTAAGTTAACACTTTGAGGTCAGGGACTATGCTTTGTATTCCCTACATGTAGCACAATGCCTGGCACATAATACATGCCTAAAATATGTTTATTGATTGATCATGGTGACAAATACAGAAGAAGAACCATTGTTCCTATACTGAAGCTACTTATTGTTTAGTAGGGACAACAACACATCAACTTATAAAACAGTTCACCATGTAGAATACCAAATGATCATAGAAATCTGCAGGAAGGAGAAGAAATCAAGGAATAGCTCTTTTATATGGTGATATGTTGTATAATAAGTATTGTACTCTGCTATCTGAAAAGCTAAACTTCAGTTTCACTTTGTTCATGCCCCTTTCTCAAGTCCATGGTTTCAAGATAGACCCAAAGTCACATAGTTTCTTATATTTTTCAACCATTTTTTCTCTTATTACAGACGATGTGGAATTGCTATTTTCTTTTTTATTAATGTGTTTATGTTGATGACTTTTGTTTTTACTTCATATTCATTTACAAAGATATCCTTTCTCTACCCCACTCCTATTTGAATGCCAATATATCTTTCTCCTTTATTATCAGAGGTAAAGGATTATCATGTCTGAAATTTAATTATGAAGTCCCTTGATAAACACACTACATATCACATTTTTTATGTATTTTAAAGACCAAAAAAAGACATTTTTATGTCATTTAAAATTATCTTTCATTTTCATATTACCTTGATTTTTCAATATGCCTGTTCCCCTTCCACTACCCAGTGATTCACTCCTTGTACAAAGAATAAGAAGAAAAAGAAAAAAATACTTTAACAAAATAAAAAAATATATCAACTGATGAATAATATATTTATTATTCTACCTCCAAAGTCCCTCAACATAGCAGAGAAGGAAAGGAAGTAAATATTCTCAACTCTTTCCTAAAGCTAAGTTTGGTCTCATAACAACATAACATTCTTTTTATTTTTTTTTTCCATTTCTATTACTTGTCATTGTGCAACTACTACTATTACTATTATTACTATTGTTGCTACTGTAGTAATAGTAGTAGTTGTTGTTGTTGTTATTTTTAGTTCTGTTTACTTCATTTTGGACCAGCTAATCTGAATGTTCCCTTTTTTTCTCTAAATTATTCATATTCTTATAGTACAGTGCGACAATTAGGTGGTACAATGGATAGAGTGCCTAGTCCAGAGTGGGGAGGACTCCTTTTTCTAAATTCAAATATGGTTTCATACACTTAATATCTGTGTAATCCTGGGCAGGTCACTTAATCCTATTTACCTCAGTTTCCTCAACTGTAAAATGAGCTGAAGAAAAAAATAGCAAATTACTCCACCATCTTTGCCAAGAACCACCCTCTCCCCGCTTTCTCCCCCCACCCGCCAAAGATCACAAAGGGTCAGATGTGACTAAAAATATGACTAACCAACAAATAGTGAAGTAATATTTAATCTCTTCCCACTGAGTGAAAAGATGATAAGATCTCTCTTAGATGTGAGAAAATATGTGTTCCTTTTTCTAGCTGATCATTGAGTTGGAGCCCTAATTAATTTATGATATTTACAGGTAATTTTCCACATTGGAATAACAAAGCATGTAGAAGATGAAATATTTTGAAACAAGAGAAACAAAGACTTCTTAGGGTTCTCTTAATATAGAAGTTTTTTGATCCTTTTAATATTCTATTTCTTTTAAGCAGTTAATGAATTTAACTTATAACCCCATACTGCAGGTAAGAAGATTTCTCTTAGACCTAGGAAAACAATGTACAATATATTAGCTGTTAGAAATAGTTTTCGTGAGATTGATGTTAAGCTTAGTCTAAATATGGCTTTGAATCAAATATTTCTGAGATTGAAATATCTTCAAAAATCTAGCATCTTTATCCCATAAATATTGCTTGACTTCTCTCTGTTCACAACTTTTTCCCCATTCCCTGGGATAGTATGGTGCAATGTAGAGAACTTTGGTCTTGGTATCAAAATCCAGATTTGACTCTCACTCCAACACTTATTAAGTAGCTTCTTATTTACATGCATTTATTGTTTCCCTATAACAAAATCCTCTCTTTAGCATTTAAAGCCATTTTCAAAGTCATTTACAACCTGGCACGAACATACTGTTTCAATCCATTATTCCTCTTTACAAACTCTGCAGTACAGTTCAACAGGCCTTTTCACTTTTCCCAACACATGGTCCTTCATTCTTTCATTTTGCTTTGAGCTCTGCATGGCCCTTGGAACATACTCCTTACTCATCCTTGGGTTGAGCATTTATTTATTTCCTTCAAAGGTCAGTTCAAGTATCATCTTATAATCATTTCTTCTAATTCTCCCAACTCCTGGTATTACTTCCTTACCTCTCTATTAATTTGTGTTTCTCTTGTATCTCTATCTCTATCTCTATCTATCTATCTATCTATATCTATATATTTATATATCTATATCTGTATATGTTTTCCATTCTCATTAAATGTTAGCTCTATGACATAAGGGGCTTTTTCATTTTTGTTTTATATCTCCAAAATCACACACTGTACTTGAATAATATTTATTTATTTATTGAATAATTTTTATTTGTTTAGTAGGAACAACAGAACAATCAAAGTGACAGAAAGTGAGAGACAAACAAAGACACAGAGAGAGACAGAGGCACAATCAGAGTGACAGAAAGTCAGAGACAAAGACAGAGAGAGAGACAGAGAGAGATACACAGATACACAAGAGACAGAGACACACAGATTTATTGAATAATTAGTTGTGTCCCTTTGGGTGCTTTCTTATTTTAACCCTCAGTTTCCTCATCTGCAAAACAGGATGATATTTCTTGCAGAGAAGCGTTTTACAAACTTGAAAGCACAATAGAAATGTCAGCTGCCTTATTATTCAATCTCATTCCCCTCAATAATGTATATATGCATATTTATATATATGTATATATATAAACAAATATATGAATATATATGTGTATACACACACAAATATATGTGTATATGCGGGTGTGTATGTGTGTGTGTGTGTGTGTGTGTGTGTGTGTGTGTGTGTGTGTGTATGTATGTGTGTATGTATAAATATTCCCCCCTGATCTCCAGGAAAGGGAGGCACCTCAATGATGTTTTAGTTCAAATTCCTCATTTTCCAAATGAGGAAACTCAGGCTTTCAGAAGTTAAGTCAATTGGCCAAGATTATGCAGATAGTGGGTGGCAGAGCCAGGTTTGCTGATTCCATATTCAGTGCTTTCTCCATAGTATAAGTCCTGGCAATGAAGCAAATAACCCCATGTGACCAAAGATGAACAAAGCAAATAAGTTCCAGGACAAGTTCCCATAGATTGACATAAAGGAAGAATTCTTTAACTCATCAGGATGTCCAGAAGTTAGGATTGTATTTCTGAATAGTGATTCTGAATACCAGATTGATGATTAGAAAAGCATCCAGAGATTTACTATTTTAATATGCATGGCTTTCCCCTGCCTGAATGAACTGAAATGAAAGAGTACCAAAGAGAGGGGACGAAAGAGTGGGAAGAAAGAAAAAGAAAATGCATGAAATTGACTGGCAGAAGGCTACAGGTTTATCAACTGTTTCAGGAGCTAGCCTCTATCACCTCAGCTTTGCCTCTAGCCCTCTGGAATTATTTTTAGCTGCAGGTTGGCTATATTCTTTTTTCCTCCTTTCTACATCAAATGACTGTGTTGGAAAGCTATCAAGCACGTGTCCAAGGCACAAAATCACAGCCAGCAATGCTTAAAAAAAGACCAGGATCCAAACACAGACTCATCTGTGCTATCTTGCTTTAAGTCAATCCAAGGACCCCTCAGTGGCTAGAATAATGAGAAAAAGAAGCCAAAGCTGTTCCATACTATTAAAAAGCAATGACATGAGCAAGAAAATCCTGACCGAATATTCTCCCAGGGCATGAGAGAGAGAGAGAGAGAGAGAGAGAGAGAGAGAGAGAGAAGAGAGAGAGAGAGAGGAAAGGAGGGAGAAAATAGAGAAAGGAGAGGGATAAAGGATAAGAGATGAGGGAGAGGAAGAAGGAGAAGGAGAGAGAGAGAAAGAGAGAAAGAGAAAGAGAGAAAGAGAGAAAGACAGAGGCAGAATCAGAGTGACAGAAAGTCAGAGACAAAGACACAGAGAGACAGACAGAGAGAGATGGAGAGACAGAAGAGACAGATAGAGAGAGATAAAGAAAGAAGTGAGAGACAGAGACAGATAGAGAGAAGTGAGAGACACAGAGAGAGAGAGACAGAGAGAGACAGAGGCAGAATCAGAGTGACAGAAAATCAGAGACAATAGAGAGGGACACAGAGACAGAGACAGAGACATACAGATAGAGAGACAGAAAGACAGACAGAGAGAAAGAAGTGAGAGACAGAGAGAAAGAAGTGAGAGACAGAGAGAGAGCCACAGAGAGAGAGAGAGACAGAGAAGTGAGAGACAGAGAGAGATAGACCGACAGAGAGAAGTGAGACACACACACACACATACAGACAGAGAGAGACAGAGGCAGAATCAGAGTGACAGAAAATCAGAGACAAAGACACAGAGAGAGACACACAGACAGAGACAGAGACATACAGATAGAAGGATAGAAAGAGAGAAAGAAGTGAGAGACACAGAGAGAGACAGAGAGAGACACAGAGAGAGAGAGAGACAGAGAAGTGAGAGACAGAGAGAGACAGACAGACATAAAGAGAGAAGTGAGAGACACACACACACAAAGACAGAAGCAGAATCAAAGTGACAGAAAGTCCGAGACAAAGACACAGAGAGAGACAGAGGCACAATCAGAGTGACAGAAAGTCAGAGACAAAGACAGAGAGAGACAGACAGAGACACACAGAAAGAGACAGAGAGATAGAGAAATGAGAGATAGAGAGAAATACAGAGAGAGACAAAGATACAGACAGAGACAGAGACACACACAGAGAGACATAGAGAAAGAGACACACAGAGATAGATAGAGAGAGAGAGAGAGAGAGAGAGAGAGAGAGAGAGAGAGAGAGAGAGAATAGGATGGGGAAGGAGGATAAAAGGAAGAAGTGAGTAGATGTTTCCTCTAGGTAAGAATTATGTAAATGATCAGTCTGCCACCTTTATTGTTTAACTTTAAATTAGAGCATGGTTTTAGTTGATACAGGAGAATGACAAGGAAACAAAGATTCTATCCTTGCCCCAAAGAAACACTAATATAAGTTTTTCTGCTAAGGAAGTGATTGACATATAAAATATTGTTAACTTGCTTAGAGATGTAATGAGGGATTGATAAATGCACAGAGTGTCACTGATGCTACTGCCCATGTGGAAGAATCTGGGTGGGAGGTAGGGGCTGGCTTCTGAGAGAATTGTGTAATGGAAGAGACAAAAAATCTTTGGAGTATCAGGAAATATTTTGGAGCTGATTTACTTCACCTGTTCATGTGGATAGCAGCTGACTGCAGTTGCAATCTTACTGTTGGATAATATGTTGAAAAAAAACTTAGCTGTCACTAGACACCAAATGTTTATCAAAGGCCTAATATGTATCAGGCACTGTCTTAAATACTAGAGATAAAAAGACAAAAAAAGTGTCCACTCGAGCTCAGCTTAACAGAGAAGAGACAGAATGAAGTCAACTTTATACAAACAAAATACATGAAGGATAAATTTGAGATAATTAGCAGAGAGAAGGTACTAACATTAAGGGGGGAATCAGGAGAGGTTTCCTTATAGAAGATGGGATTTTAGTTGGGACTTGAAGAAGTCAGAGAAGCCAGAAAGTAGAGATAGGGATGGAGAAACTTCCAGGCATGGAGGACAGCCAGTGAAAATACATAATCGTGAGATGAAAGTTTCAAGTGTAAGGAGGAGCAAAGAGGGTTCTGGATTCCATTGTACATGCAGGGGAATAAGTAGAAAGAAGATTGGAAACAAGAACAGGCCAGGTTATGAAGGACTTTGAACCCCCCAAAAGAATTTCTCATTTGATCTTGGAAAAACAGTGAGCTATTAGAGTTTATTTTAATGTTTTGTGTGTGTGTGTGTGTGTGTGTGTGTGTGTGTGTGTTACATGGTCAGATATTGTTTTAGGAACATTTATTTGACAGCTGGATCGAGAATGTACTGAAGAGATGAGAGATTTGAGGCTGACCAATCAGCAAGATATTACTATGGTCCATGCCTTAGATGAGGAAGACCTAATGGGTGTTTGCAGTATCAAAGGAAAGAAGTAGATGGGAAAGATACCATGAAGGCAAAAACAATAGGATTTGTCAACAGATTCGATATGGGAAATGAGATAGAGAGCGGAGTAGAGTATAATATCTAGTTTGTGAGCCAGGTTGACTGGGATGATATACAATAATAGGAAAATTAGAAATGAGATAGATTGGTGGGAAAGATAATGAGTTCCATTTTTGACATGTTGAGTTTAAGATGAATTTGAGACAGCCAATTTGGGGTACTCATGAAACATACTCCAATCCTTAGATTACCCCTAGAACTCTGATAGGGGAAACTTTAAGTAGACTAACTCTGGAATAGTTAGTTACAGCATATTTACTACAACTATCTATGTGCATTGTTATATAATCAATATGGGAATTCCCTACCTTTGTGCAATTCATTCATAGGATTCTTGTCTATATTTTTTCTCCTTCAGTGTTATCTTCTTTAATGTAAGCAACTTGAGGGTAGGAATTATCTTGCTTGCTTTTATTTGTATCCCTACAAATAAATTTACAATGCCTTGTAAATATTTAGTAAATTCTCTCTCTTTCTATGTCTCTTTCTTATTTTCTGTTTCAATCCATTGTTCCAACCAATACACTCAGGGAGGCCTTCCTCTGTTTCTAACAGCTAAAGTTTGTAGATAGTCTAAGATTTGCACAGTTCTTAATACCAGTTATCCCCTTTTCCATCACTCTGCTCCTAAAGCTCAAAAAGCAGAAGGAAGCTACACAGGATTGAAGGCTATTTTGCATTTTTATCTTTCGTGAGGCATCATGTCCCAGAAAATTTATCATCCAGGGGTCAACTTTCTCAACATGAGAATCTCTGCACTTAGGTTTTTTGATGACAGATAATCCATGATCATGATGAAAACTAACAGTTTTTCCAGCTTGGCAGAAACAGGCAGGGTTTGTGAAAACATGACATATCCATTTTAGAACCCTGGGTCACCTCTTCATCATTGTGAGAGATTGAATAAGGGGTTTTACTTAGAATACAGAATCTCATAGATGGAAGGGATTGTAGATACCATCTGATCCAACTCGTGTTTGATCAAGAATTCCTCTATGACATCCACAATAAGTGATCATTCAGGCTTCTCTTTTTTTTTTTTTTTTTTTTTTTTTTTTTTTTTTTTTTTTTTTTTTTTTTTTTTATTATTTTTTTTTTTTTTTTTTATAATAAATTTTATTTTATTTAATAATAACTTCGCATTGACAGAATCCATGCCAGGATAATTTCTACACGACATTATCTCTTGCAATCACTTATGTTTCGTTTTTTCCCCTCCCTCCCTCCTCCCCCCCCCCCAGGATGGCAAGCAGTCCTATATATGCTAAACATGTTGCAGTATATCCTAGATACAATACATATTTGCAGAACCAAACAGTTCTCTTGTTGCACAGGGAGAATTGGATTCAGAAGGTAAAAATAACTCGGGAAGAAAATCAAAATTGCAAATAGTTCACATTCATTTCCCAGTATTCCTTCTTTGGGTGTAGCTGTTTCTGTCCATCATTTCTCCAATGAAACTCAGTTAAGTCTCTTTGTCAGAGAAATCCACTTCCATCAGAATACATCCTCATACAATATCGTTGTCGAAGTGTATAATGATCTCCTGGTTCTGCTCATCTCACTTAGCATCAGTCCATGCAGGTCTCTCCAAGCCTCTCTGTATTCATCCTGCTGGTCATTCCTTACAGAGCAATAATATTCCATAACGTTCATATACCACAATTTACCCAGCCATTCTCCAATTGATGGGCATCCATTCATTTTCCAGTTTCTAGCCACTACAAACAGGGCTGCTACAAACATTTTGGCACATATAGGTCCCCTTCCCTTTTTTAGTATCTCTTTGGGGTATAAGCCCAATAGAAACACTGTTGGATCAAAGGGTATGCACAGTTTGATAACTTTTTGGGCATAATTCCAGATCGCTCTCCAGAATGGCTGGATTCGTTCACAACTCCACCAACAATGCATCAATGTCCCCGTTTTCCCGCATCCCCTCCAACATTCATCATTGTTTTTTCCTGTCATCTTAGCCAATCTGACAGGAGTGTAGTGATATCTCAGAGTTGTCTTAATTTGCATTTCTCTGATCAATAGTGATTTGGAACACTCTTTCATGTGAGTGGTAATAGTTTCAATTTCTTCATCTGAAAATTGTCTGTTCATATCCTTTGACCATTTATCAATTGGAGAATGGCTTGATTTTTTATAAATTTGAGTCAGTTCTCTATATATTTTGGAAATGAGGCCTTTATCAGAACCTTTAATTGTAAAGATGTTTTCCCAGTTAGTTACTTCCCTACTAATCTTGTTTGCATTCGTTCTGTTTGTACAAAGGCTTTTTAATTTGATATAATCAAAATTTTCTATTTTGTGATTGGTAATGGTCTCTAGTTCATCTTTGGTCACAAATTTCTTTCTCCTCCACAAGTCTGAGAGATAAACTATCCTATGTTCTTCTAATTTATTTATAATCTCGTTCTTTATGCCTAGGTCATGGACCCATTTTGATCTTATCTTGGTATGTGGTGTTAAGTGTGGGTCCTTGCCTAATTTCTGCCATACTAATTTCCAGTTATCCCAGCAGTTTTTATCAAATAATGAAATCTTATCCCAAAATTTAGAATCTTTGGGTTTGTCAAACACTAGATTGCTATAGTTGACTATTCTGTCTTGTGAACCTAACCTTTTCCACTGATCAACTAATCTATTTCTAAGCCAATACCAGATGGTTTTGGTGACTGCTGCTTTATAATATAATTTTAGATCAGGTACAGCTAGACCACCTTCATTTGATTTTTTTTTCATTAATTCCCTTGAGATTCTCGACTTTTTATTGTTCCATATGAATTTTGTTGTTATTTTTTCTAAATCATTAAAATATTTTCTTGGAAGTCTGATTGGTATAGCACTAAATAAATAGATTAGTTTAGGGAGTATTGTCATCTTTATTATATTTGCTCGGCCTATCCAAGAGCACTTAATATTTTTCCAATTATTTAAGTCTGACTTTATTTGTGTGAAAACTTTTTTGTAATTTTGCTCATATAATTCCTGACTTTCCTTTGGTAGGTAGATTCCCAAATATTTTATGCTATCAACAGTTATTTTGAATGGAATTTCTCTTTGTATCTCTTGCTCTTGGATTTTGTTGGTGGTGTATAAGAATGCTGAGGATTTATGGGGATTTATTTTGTATCCTGCTACTTTGCTAAAATTATGAATTATTTCTAATAGCTTTTTAGTAGAATCTCTGGGGTTTTCTAGGTATACCATCATATCATCTGCAAAGAGTGATAGTTTGGTTTCCTCATTGCCTACTCTAATTCCTTTAATCTCTTTCTCGACTCTTATTGCAGAGGCCAGTGTTTCTAATACAATATTGAATAATAATGGTGATAGTGGGCAACCTTGCTTCACTCCAGATCTTACCGGGAAAGGTTCCAGTTTTTCCCCATTGCATATGATGCTTACTGAAGGTTTAAAATATATGCTCCTAACTATTTTAAGGAAAAGTCCTTTTATTCCTATGCTCTCAAGTGTTTTTATTAGGAATGGCTGTTGGATTTTATCAAATGCTTTTTCTGCATCTATTGAAATGATCATATGGTTTTTGTTTGGTTGGTTGTTGATATAGTCAATTATGTTAATAGTTTTCCTAATATTGAACCAGCCCTGCATTCCTGGTATAAATCCTACTTGGTCATAGTGTATTATCCTGGGGATGATTTTCTGTAATCTTTTTGCTAATATTTTATTTAAGATTTTAGCATCAATATTCATTAGGGAGATTGGTCTATAATTTTCTTTCTCTGTTTTCAGCCTACCTGGTTTAGGTATCAGTACCATATCTGTGTCATAAAAGGAGTTTGGTAGGACTCCTTCAATCCCTACTTCTTCAAATAGTTTATTTAGCATTGGAGTTAATTGATCTTTAAATGTTTGATAGAATTCAGATGTAAATCCATCTGGTCCTGGGGTTTTTTTCTTAGGGAGTTGATTGATAGTTTGTTCTATTTCTTTTTCTGAGATAGGAGTGTTTAGGATATTTACTTCTTCCTCTGTTAGTTTAGGTAAGCTATATTTTTGGAGGTATTCTTCTATTTCATTTAAGTTGTCGAATTTATTGGCGTAAAGTTGGGCAAAGTAACTCCTAATTATTGCTCTAATTTCCTCTTCGTTAGTGGTGAGTTCTCCCTTTTCATTTTTAAGACTAACAATTTGATTTTCCTCTTTCCTTTTTTTAATCAGATTTACTAAGGGTTTGTCTATTTTGTTGGTTTTTTCATAGAACCAACTCTTAGTTTTATTAATCAATTCAATAGTTTTTTTACTTTCAATTTTATTGATCTCTCCTTTTATTTTTTGAATTTCAAGTTTAGTATTTGATTGGGGGTTTTTAATTTGTTCCTTTTCTAGCATTTTTAGTTGCAAGCCCAATTCATTGACCTTCTCTTTCTCTATTTTATACAAATAGGCCTCTAGAGATATGAGATTTCCCCTTATTACCGCTTTGGCTGCATCCCATACATTTTGGTATGATGTCTCATTATTATCATTTTCTTGGATGAAGTTATTTATTATGTCTATAATTTGCTGTTTCACCCAATCATTCTTTAGTATGAGATTATTTAGTTTCCAATTATTTTTTGGTCTACTTTCCTGTGGCTTTTTATTGAATGTAATTTTCAATGCATCATGGTCTGAAAAGGATGCATTCACTATTTCTGCCTTACTGCATTTGAGTTTGAGGTTTTTATGTCCTAATATATGATCAATTTTTGTATAAGTTCCATGAACTGCTGAAAAGAAGGTGTACTCCTTTCTGTCCCCATTACATTTTCTCCAGAGATCTATCATATCTAATTTTTCTAGTATTCTATTTATCTCTTTGACTTCTTTCTTATTTATTTTGTGGTTTGATTTATCTAATTCTGAGAGTGCAAGGTTGAGATCTCCCACTATTATAGTTTTACTGTCTATTTCTTCTTGCAGCTCTCTTAATTTCTCTTTTAGGAATTTAGATGCTACACTACTTGGTGCATATATATTTAATATAGATACTTCTTCATTATTCATTCTACCCTTTAGCAAGATATAGTGCCCTTCCTTATCTCTTTTGATTAGATCAATTTTTGCTTTAGCTTGATCTGAGATCAGGATGGCTACCCCTGCTTTTTTGGCTTCACCTGAAGCATAGTAGATTTTGCTCCAACCTTTTACCTTTAACCTGCATGTATCACCCCGCTTCAGGTGTGTTTCCTGTATACAACATATTGTAGGATTCTGGCTTTTAATCCATTCTGCTAACCGCTTCCTCTTTATAGAGGAGTTTACCCCGTTCACATTTATGGTTAAAATGACCAATTCTGTATTACTTGCCATCTTGTTGACCCCGGTTTATGCTTTTCTCCCTTCTTACTCCCTTACCCCCTCCCTTACCCCCCTTCCCAGTATTAAGCTTGTGAGCTCCCCTTGCTTCTCACAGCCCTCCCTTTTTCAGTATCCCTCCCCTCCCCTTAGAGTTCCCCCCCCCAACTTACCCCTTTCCCTCCCAGTTCCCGTATTCCCTTCCACTTAGCTTATTCCTTCCTTTTTCACTTTTCCCTTCTCACTTTTCAATGAGGTGGGAGAAGTTTCACCATAGATTGAATATGTCTAAAATTCTTCTCTTACTGCCAATTCTGAAAGCAGTAAAATACTCACTATTTTCATTCCTCTCCATTCTTTCTCTCAGATATACTAGGTTTTCTTTGCCTCTTCATGAAATGTAGTACCCCCACTTTCCCTTTTTTCTAGTACAATGTCCTTTCCTCAACTAGTTTCTAGAACAAGGTATACATGTATTTTTTATACATCTTTACAGCCGAAATATAGTTCCCAAGATTAATCTTTACCTTTTTAGATTTCTCTTGAGTTCTGTGCTTGTAGATCAAATTTTTTGTTAAGTTCTGGCTTTTTCATCAGAAATAGATGAAATTCGCTTATTTCGTTGAATGACCATCTTCTTCCCTGGAAAAAGATGCTCAATCTCGCTGGGTAAGTTATTTTTGGTTGCATACCAAGTTCCTTAGCCTTTCGGAATATCATATTCCAGGCCCTTCGATCCTTTAATGTGGATGCTGCCAGATCCTGGGTGATCCTTATTGTGGCTCCTTGATACTTGAATTGGGTTTTTCTAGCCGCTTGCAGTATTTTTTCCTTTGCCTGAGGGTTCTGGCATTTGGCCACTATATTCCTTGGTGTTTTGATTTTAGGATCCCTTTCAGTAGGGGATCGATGAATTCTTTCAATGTCTATTTTACCTTCTGTTTCTATGACTTCTGGGCAGTTCTCTTTGATAATTTCCTGGAAGATAGTGTTCAGGCTTTTTTTTTCATCATACTTTTCTGGAAGTCCGATGATTCTCAGGTTGTCTCTCCTGGATCTGTTTTCCAGGTCTGTTGTCTTCCCCAGAAGGTATTTCACATCCTTTTCCATTGTTTGATTTTTTTGGATTTGCTTGACTGATTCTTCTTGTCTCCTCGAGTCATTCAATTCCAATTGTTCGACCCTGATTTTCAGTGAGGTATTTTCTTCACTCACTTTTTTAAGATCTTTTTCTAATTGTCCAATTGAGTTCTTTTGTTCTGTGGAATTTTTTTCCATTTCGCCAATTTTGTTTTTTAGAGAGCTGTTTTCTGTTTCCAGTTCACTAATCCTATTTTTCAAGGATTTGGTTTCTTTATCCACTCTCTCTTTAACTGACTTCTCCAGGCTCTTTTGCCAAGCCTCCCTCTCCTTTTGCAGAGCCTCCCTCTCCTTTTCCCATTTTTCTTCTAGCTCCCTTGTGAGAGCCTTTTTAATTTCCTCCATGAGATTCATCTGTGCTGAGGGATATAAGGTCTCCTCCTTCGGGGATTCACCTGGGGACTGTTTGTTTTTAGTCTCCTCAGGGTTTGGAGTCTGCTCTTTATCTGTATAAAAGCTGTCCAGGGTTAAATTCTTTTTCAGTTTCTTGCTCATTCTGTCTATTTATCAAAGACAAACTATCAAAGAAACAGAAGGAAAAAAAACCCCTTGAATGGAGGCTGCTTTCTTTGGGGGAGGGGCAGGGTATTCGTGAGGCACAGGTCCTACTGTGCTATGGCGCCTGCGCACTGAGATCCGAGCGCTCTGAGATCCGAGCGGGCTAAGACACTGTGGGGGAGGGGTGGCCAGGTCCCTAGAAACTCCAGCTGTTTGGGATTGTATTCTTCACCCCCGGTGTTTTTAGCTTCTCTGCTGGGCTGCTGACTTGCTCCTATAGCAAAGCTCTCACCGCAGAGACGGCTGCGGTCCTACCCCCTCTCCGCTCCACCCGGTTCTGAGCTGCTATCTGTGCTCTGGTTGCAGCTGCTGCTACCCGCAGACTGCTTCCAAATACCGTCCCCGCCCTCGCGCAAAAACAGACCTTTCTTGACGAGTCTCAAGGATGGTTTCTCTTGGTAAGTAATTGTATGGTTTTTTTTTCAGTCGAGCATTAATTCAGAGGCATGAAATGACATGAATAGTGAGAGAAAAACACGGAGATTACACAGAAGTGTATTTCCTCTCCGCCATCTTGGCCGGAAGTCTCCCATTCAGACTTCTCTTGAAGTCACTGAGTAATGAAGACTCCACTGCTTTTTAAGGCAACCAATGCTCCTTTGAACATTTTTAATTTAGGATTTCTTTCTCCTTACATTAGTCATGTCTATCTATGAAAATTATACACATTTCATCTGGTTTTGCCCTTTAGGGCCAAGCGGAACAATGACTATCCTTCAAATATTTGAAAACAAGCTTCTTCCAGGAGGTTTTTTCCTGTTCTACAGTTGCTTCAATCAATGCTTACATTTAAAGACAGTGTTAGAGTCAGGAAGATCAAGGTTAAAATCCAACTTCAGATAATGACCAGCTGGGCACTTATTTTCTGTTTTCCTTAGTTTTCTTAACTATAACATGGAGGTTATAATAACACCCATCACTCAGGAATGTTGTGGTTATCAAAAGATAATATTCTCTTCTGGGTGGCAATTTTTGCTTTTTGGATAACTTTAACAATTAGGAAGTTTTTCTTTATATCAAGCCTGATTCTCCCTCTTGGTTGTTCACTGTTTTTGAAATGAAATGAAGACAGCCATTGTGTTCCTCTGAAGTGTTTTGTTCACTAGATTTGTGGAAAAAATATGTTCATACTTTAACAAAAAGATGGTAAAACAAGATGGTTAAATAAATAAATGGTCTGTCCAATGGCATATTTTTAGTCTACTACCTAGCCTCCTCTACCACATTTCCTCAAAATGTCAACTTTAAGGATGTCCCAATAACCATAATAATACAATGATGTGCTATTCTTACACAAAGAAAATGGGACGACTTGTTTTCTATGGAATGTGGCATATGAGTTGTTTTTAAATTAACAGAAATTGATTAATTTACAGTCATTTTCAGGATGTCATTGAGATCAAGTGCATGGAGATTGATTATGATTAGTATATTTAGACAGAATGAATCTTGGTTTTGTCTTCATCCCTCTCTAGGCTCTTCCATTTCTGACTCTATAGACTTTTTCTCATTTTTCTTCATCACTTTCTCACACTCTTTCACCATATCTTCACTCCAGATGTTCACTCCACTCCTGCTTTTCTCATAGCAAACGTACTCTTTGTTCCTGAAGTTCCTTTTTCAGATTAGCTGGTTTCTTCTACAATGTCCATTTTAGTGAAAATACCTAAGCCAGCCATGTCTTCATTCCTCTCCAGGCTCCACTCCTGACATTTTGGACTTCATTTATAATGCCCCTGCCTGAAAAGCAATATTTACCCTCTCCTCTCTGATTTTTAGCTCTCTTTTATGTGTTATCATTTCCCATTTGAACATAAACTCCCTTTTTTGTGTATCTTAAAATGCTGCATAAATGATTTATTATTTTGAATTTAATCAACTCAGGTCTTTTGACTTCTTATTCAGTGCTTTTTTTCCCTTTCCACTTCACCACAGTCTTTCACTAGGGTAAGGGACTTCTTAGATTTCACAATGATTCGCTCTGATATCATGGGTCAGTCTTCAACCTTTCCAGGAGCCTTGGTTTCCTATATTCTGATTATGGCTAACATCCCTTATCCTGCTTACTAGTAGAAATTGACTCTTACTATTGTTTATAGTGTAAGCTTCAAAATTCTACTATAATGATTATTTCAGTTCTTTTTCCTCTCACTTTTCACTTTCATAACTGTTTAACTGTTTCTTCCAGGTGTGCAGAGAAAATGGAGGAATCACTGAAGATTTCTAGCCGACTAGAAATAGAAACCTAGTGGGAGGTTTAAAAACCTCCAGCAGAGTCTGCTCCTCATGATGAGAACAATTGTATTTAATTATTGAAATATATAACATATAATAAAATATGTATATATATACACACATATATAAATGTATATATACACACACATATATAAATGTATGTATATAATGTTAGCATTTATATATCACTTTAACATTTGCAAAGCCTTGTACATTGATTTATCCTCACACATCTGAGATAGGTGGATGATTTTGCAGATGAAGAAATCAAGGCAGAATGAACATAAACTTGTTGAAGATAGAAATTGTTTTTCATTTATCTGTGTATTCCAAACACTTTAGAGAATTGGAGAAGTACTAATATATAGTAAGTATTTAATAAATTTAATAATTTATTATATAGAATTAATTTAAAATTATTATGTAGTTATTATATAATATAATTATAAAATTATTATGTAATTATATTAAATTCTTTAATAAATTTAATAAAAACTTGTTGACAAGATGTGTCTTAACTCAGGGATCAAGTTTCCTTACCATCCTGACCATCCTGGCTCTGCCTAGTCTTGCCCAATATGCTCCCTGGAGTTGTTACCCATCCCTGCCATTGCTAAGAATAATAGCAGCAGTGGTGGTGGCAGCATTAGTAGCAGCATTAGAAATTAACAGACTTGTTAGCCTTTTGATTTTCCCTAATAGATCAGATTATTAAGAGATTTCTGAATGGAATTATAACTATAATAGTGTGTCTTCTGACTAATTGGAAAATGGTTGGTTAAGATAGTATAAGATAGTTGAATAAATGTTCTCTGAATGTTGATTATTGAGAATCCTGAATCACGAATATTATCATGGGGGTCATTTAGGTACATTTAAGTAACTTCAGGTAATCATGCATTTCCTAGAATTTAATTCAATACTTAATGCTACTAATAATGATATGTGCCAGGGACCATTTTAAGCACTTGACAATTATTATCTTATTTGATATTCAAAATAACACTGAAAAGTTGGTGCTATTAGTATCCCCATTTTAGAAATGAGGAAACTGAGGCAAACAGAGGTTGTTATTTGCCCAAGATCACACAACTAATAAATATCTGAGGCTTGATTTGAAGTCAGGTCTTCTTGACTTCAGGCTCGATGTATGGCAACCTATGATTTTATTCTACTGTTGTAATCTATGTTGCAACCTATATATATATTAACCTATGTATTAATAGACAAACACACAATTCATTGCCAGTACTTTCCTTGAAGCATTTCCAGCTTGGTATCACTGGTCAGTGCTTGCATTCTGTTAATATTACCTCCAAGAACATGTTTCAGTTGCCAGAAATTGAACTTAGCATTTAAGGACCTAAATTCAAATCCTGGTTTTGGCATTTACTATTTTTGTCAAGTCAGTTTATCTCTCTGGGTTTCAGTTTCCTCATTTATAAAATGAGGGAATTGAATTAGATTAGTATCTCCTAGTTTAGATCCTTGGTCCTATGAACCCAGGATTATCACAACACAATGAGGCACAAGGATTGGAAATTAATAGATAGCCAGACCAGACCCTTAAATAATTAGACAGTTGAGTTTGATGGACAACTACACAGTTAGTTTTCATGCTTCTTTAGACCTCAGTTTTCCAGTTACCAATGTGGAATTTATCATATCTAACCCCTTTCTCCTTCACTAGGAAGCACGAAGAATTAATCATAGAATCAGTTAAGTGCTTTGTACTTTGGGGAGATGGGGTCTCTGTAAATATAAGGCACTACAGAAGAGTCATAAAATGTACTTGTTAAAGGAAAGCCAGGAATCAATCCAACTCCATATTCCAAATACAACATTTTATTGGAAGTTGGTAGAAAAAAAAATCACCATATCATTTAGGATTAATTTACAGACCATCTACTTATACCTGAGGGACAATATGAGGTAACTGGAGCTTATCATAAAGAAAAGTGACTGAAAATCAATCAGTTCAGATAGCTGTAAACAGGTCACTGGGGAAATGCAGCTGGGCAACTCCAACTTGGACTATTTAGTGTGACAACAGTGACCTATATTCCACTAATTCAGATGTCTCTGAGGGATTCAAAGTAGGAAAGACCGTAAAGTCAATATCCTGGCAGAGTCATCCTTCAGAAAGACATAAGGCAGATCCATTCACAGTATGCTTCTACCCCCATTCCACCCATTACTTATTTGGGTTAAAGCATTTTTATAAATTAAAAAAAAATCACAAAAGATGATCATTCTTGGGGATGGAGAGAGTATTTGTGGACTTCACACACACACACACACACACACACACACACACACACGTGTCTCAGTGTCTCCTCCCTCATGCCAAGGTAGCAATTCTGACAGCAATGTGGGGTTTAAAGAAATACTCACCATCCATCAGGCATCAGGTCTGGCTCTGTGTTTCATCAACCATTCAATAGATTGTCTTCTGAAAACAAGATTTAGACATCTATTTAGACATTTTCATTGAAAGTGGTAGTAGGAAATTAATCTTATTTTATCCCATTTTATTCACTTTATTATTGTCTGGATCTGTGATGTTTTTGTAAGAATTTCCCAAAGTATCAATTCCCTTCACTAAAGTGGATGAATAACTTTTTTAAAATTGTATTTTTAATTTATGGAATAAAACAAGCATTTCTATAATAGTACACTAAAAATAGATGATTGTACATTCAACCTAAAATCTGTTAAATACCACATCCTATTTTTTTGGACATAAAACAAAATTATCTTGTCTCTTCCTTCTTTCCTGATCTAGACATGGCTACCAACACAAATAGGTATATACACATGTATGTATGTATATGCCTATATATACATATATATATATATATTATGTGTATATGTGTGTGTATGTGTGTGGAAAAAAAATTATCCTATATATACCGATTTATCGGTCCTTTTTCTGAATGCAGATAACATTTTTTCTTCATATGTCCCTTATAGTTAATTAGAGAATTTAAAATAATCAAAATAAGTTATTTGCTCAAAGTTTTTATTGTTCTCTTGGTTTGCTCATTTCACTCTTTGTTATTTCATTCAATTCTTTTCTAAACTCATTGAACCCATCTTATAGCATAGTGATATTCCTTCACAACCATAAAGTACAACCTGTTTAGCCATTCCCCAATTGATTGCCATCCCTATAATTTCCAGTTTTTTGTCACTACAAAAAGCTGCTATAAATGCTTTAGAACATATAGGTTGTGATTTCCAGTTTTAGGGAATTGTCTGAGGGCACTAAAAGGTCTAGCTTTTTTTTTTTTTTTTGACATTTTTATCAATAGTTATTGAATTGATGCATCAGATTGAGCCATCCACAATACCACAACCTTTACATAATAAGCTACATATTATGTAAATAATTTGTGGGTTGTGGGCACATTTTCACCCTTTTTAATCATTGGCAAATTAGGATGTTAAGTATTTGTTTTCATTCTTTGATATAATTTTAAACATGTAGATAGATGGAGATAGAGATAGATCTACAGATAGATAAATAGATAAGGCATTTATTATGCCTTTATTATATGGCAGACATTATGATAAAATCTGGAGGCATAAAAATAAATACTCAAGGTAGTCCTTATTTTCAAGCATTCCAAAGAAGAAAGAACTCAAAAGAGTGCTGAAAAGGAGAGGGATGGAGCAGGAGTAAAGGCATAGTTTTTGCATGATAAGGTGAAAGTTCACTTATCAAAGCTGGGAGACCTTGGTGTAGAGTTTACAATTCTGGTAGGAGGGAGAGAAGATGGATTTCCTGAGAGGAAGCAGCATTCTGTTGTTAGCCAAGTGCTCAGCTAACCAGTCATAGATATACCGGATTGTTAGAGGATACTGAATGGTTCACCTTCCATGTCTTCTCTGTTGGACACCCAATCCAAGAATGAGATCTTGGGCAGCAGTGTGAGATGGCAGGATCGCAATCACAAATACCACTGGCTTTTGCAGCTATTATTTAGAATCTATCTTGTCAGAGAAAAGAAATCTCAGGTGTAGCCTGGTTAACACGAGGAGGAGAAATACCCTCAAATGTATAGTATGTATAACTATAGTTTGATGTAGTAGTTTATTATTTCTTTCATTTCCACTTGCTTTTGAGAGATAAAATTTTGTTGTAGTAAGAGTTCTGGATGTGGAATCAGAAGATCTGAATTAAAATCTTGATTCTTTTGCTTAATATCTATATGACTTTAATCAAGTCACTTTATATATCTTAGCCTCAGTTTTCTTATCAACAAAATGAGGTAATTATATATATATATATATATATATATATAATATATATATATATATATATATATATATACACATATATATATTTATAAATATATTTCTCAATCAGATGTATGCTAGTAAATGTTTAACAACCAGATCTCTGGGAAAAATTAAAGTTTAAAGTTTACTTTGCATTAATAAAACCTTTTTAATATCATATCCTTATGTCTAGAAAATTAAAAAAAAATCAGACTTTGATCTGTAGAGTTTGCCAATTTCTGAGCTATAATTGCTCACACTGAAAATTTAACAACCATCTTATGATCTGGTAGGGGCTAGCACCAATATACTTTTGCCTATGATCTACCCCTTTTCTTATTTGGGCCTAGGAAAAAACACAATTTTGCTTAGAAGAGTTCTGAGCAAAGCTAGAGGTTTGAGCAGTCCATTCTTTCTAAATGATAATAGCTTTTTTCTCCTTTTCAAATAATTATCATTTGCTTTCTGAGTCTAGACAGGACAGAGGTGGAGGTTAGATGACAGGGAGCTTGCTTGTTATACTTAAAATGCATAAATTGCGTAGAAGAAATAAATGGATCTGCCATGGCTAGGTGGGTTCATTTAATTGAGCCCCAAATCTTTTCATGTCAGGTAGACTATGAGACAGTGGGGCCAGAAGGGCTTTCAGCTTTCCTTGTGCATAGTTAGGCCAAATTCTTTTGAATGGTTATAGATTTAATTTAGGATGCTCTGTAATAATCTTGGACTTTCATTTTCAAAAATCCTTTCTTCTGAAATATAGATCAAAGATTCCTTCAATAGATATAAAAATTATTCTCACAAAGCTTTTTTTTTTTTTTTTTTTTTCCAAGAGGGGCAAGTAGTCAGACAGATTGTTAGTTACTGGTATCAAACAAAACTCTAGGACCAAAAGGTATACTTGTTGTCCTCTTCCCTTATTGTTGCTGTTTTGTGATGTGATACTGCCCATAATCCTCTAAACTCCATAAAACTTTATGAATGAATTTTTGTGACAAATTACTATTTAGCATATAAATTATGGCTGCTATTTTTTTTCTACTTGGCCAAAGGCTTGAATCTTTGTGATTTGAGGTGACTTCTAGATTTTGCTAATTCTTTCCATAGAGACATGAAGGCAAATGAAATCATTCTTGTCTTTAGAAGCCTATATTCTACTGGAGAGAGATATTTATATAAGTAAATAGAATACAAGGTAATTTGAGGAGAAAAAAAAAACATATTAGCCCCTGGAAAGATCAAGAAAAGTTTCATGAAAGAAATGCTCACTTGGCTGAGATTTTAGGGAAAAATAAGATTCTGAGAAGTAGAGATGAGGAGAAAATGTTTTTCAGGAGTAAGGAATTGCTTGCATTGATAAGTGGAGGTAGAAGAAGAGATGAGCATCGTACAACCCATAGTCAAGTGGTTCTAGGGAAGTTTAGGGGAAAATGATTTATCCTTCAGGATGACATAGGTCCCCAATTTTTTTCATTACTTTGCTAAATCTCCCTCAAACGTAGAATATTGTGACCCATCATTTCTGATCATCCTATATTATTCTCAGCCAAGTCTTTCCATAAGTTCTACATTAGTTTCAACCCCGTGAGCTAAGGATTTCCCTCCAGACTTCTTGACATTAAGTGGGTGACAAGAGAACCCACAACATGTCCTTAGGTTATCTCTTAATCTGACTGCCCATTTTCTTTTGTGGTCACATCACATATTCATGATATACATTAAGATATGAATGATATATGCAGAGTATATAAAGAATACAGATGAGGAAATCAGGGAAATTGAGATGAGAAGCAATAAGACTGATTGTTCTTCAAGCCACAGAATTCTTAATCCTTAAAATCAATTTGCATTTCAACTAGATGGTGTAAAAACTTAGTAATATATATGGCTTCCTAATTAAACTTAATTTAGGTTAATATTCAAATTATTCAACTGTTCTGAGTAAATTCTGAATGATAGAATAGGTAGGAATCTCAAATGGTTACTAAAGGGCAGAGGGATTAGCAATACATAATCTATGTCTTGGATCATAGAGAGCTATCTAAAGTACATTGATGACATGAAGGAGTTAACATTTTTTCCATAAAGAGAGATCCTCAGACTCTAGAATGATTTTATTTATATTATGGTGTAGCAGAAAAAAGGAAGGAAGGAGACAAGCAATTATTAAATATCCACTATTTGCTAGACCCTGTCCAAAGCACTTTTACAATGATCTCATTTGATTTTCATATGTATCCTGGGAGGTTTGTTGTTACTATAATCATTTTTCTGCCGAAATTGAGACAGACAGAGCTTAAGTGACTTACTCAGCATTTTAGAGGTAAGTAATATATGAAGGCAGATTTGAATTTGGGTCTTCTTGATTACAGGCCTAGTGATCTATCCACTGTATTACTAGGCCTCCAAGGAACTAAAAAAAGACAGAATCAGGGGTTCTGTGATTCAATCCTGGCAATGTCACTTGTTTTGGGTAACCTTTGGAAAGCCACTGAGCCTGTCTGGGACTTAATTTCTCCATCTGTAGAATGATGACATTAGACTGTATGACCTCTAACAGACTTTTTTTATGATCCCTGTCAAGAGGTGTCATAGTTTAGAAATCAAGAACTATAGTCACTAGTATTCAAATATCTTGTTTTCTCATCTATAAAACGGAGAAGAGAAAATGAGCTGATCACCAAGGTACTGAGATAACCCAGGCAATAAAATTTGACAAGGTGTTTGAAATTTAGAGAGCAGTTTATTCACCAGCCGGGAGGGATCTCTGGATCGAGTTCTGTCCCGAACCCAAGTAGAGACAGTCTTATAAGCAATTCTTGTTCTGCCTTGAGGTTACAATAGTGACTCGACTTCTCCCTGGAGAAGGGGGATGCTGGGGAACTTTCAGGATGTCTGACATTGTTAGACAAGCATTTTGTCTGAACATAGTTGAGCAAGCACTTTGTAAAAATACTTCCCTTAATTTAGTTTAAGCAACATTTTCCTATAAGCCTGAGGTCCCCCTGACCCAGGACTGAGGAGGTGCCAATCTTTTGTCCATTTCAATACTTTCCACTGTGGATATTTTAGGATTTTATTGGGAAGCTGTCAGTGAAAGATCATCTGTTTTGTTTCAAAACATCTGAATTGATTATACATGGATACACAATCAGAGAATGACCTCATGTGCAGGGTGATTTGGGAAAACTTTTTGGAGGCAAATGAATGCCCTGGAAGCCTCATTTCTAGAAAATGATGACCCAACTGACTTCTCTAAATCAGTGACACTTTTGATATATGCCCAGCTGCTTTGGTGTTCCTTCCAGATGTGTGCTGTATCATTCAGCTAGAAACTCCCAACATTTCTTTCCATTAATGACAAAATCTACGCATGCAAATAAAATCTAGAATGTTTCAGCCATCTGTCACATTGATAGCTCTCAGTGTTCCTATCAGGGAAAGGATTAAATGTGTTCTAATCCTTCTTCTTCAGGCATCTAGGTCAATGACTACTAGCAATTTCAGTCTCCCTGGAGACTGCCTGCTAATCAGATGGCTCTGCCCACCTGGAACTCAGAAAAATCCCAATATCTGTGGACTGTTGCTCACAAAATACTTGCCTGATAATCCTCTGGTGATTGTACTCACAATAGCATCTATTTTTGTGCAGGATTGTTTAGACAAAAGAAGCACTAAAAGCCTCCTTTCCAAATACACTGCTCAGTTTATCAGAGCATCAGAGAAACCCACCATGGGAAGCAATGATCCGATGAGCCTGTCTTTCCAGTGCATGATTGCCCCCAGTAACAAATTTTTCATTTGGTCTCATCTTGTTTGAAATAACTAGGACACTGAAGCTTTTGTGATTTCACCAGGTAGACTTTTTTTTTTTTTATCTTAAACAAACCAGACTTTCCTTTGAGAGTTGGGGAATTTCATCATCTTCCTCCCAGAACTTTTACTTCCTTCTGTCCAGTTCTTCCTACTTTTATTTTCTAAATGTTCTTTGATATATGTTTTGTCATTTCAATGAAATCATAAACTCACTGAGAATAGAGACTACCTGTTATTTTTCTTTAATATATTTCCTGGAGTCTGGTACAGTGACAGATAGGTAGCTGCTTTACCAAAATCAAAACCAAAACAAACCTTACATATGTGTGTATTTCTATATATATTTCTTAAAATGAAATAGGAAAATCTGGGCCACCTAAGTGATTCTTCCTTGATATAGTGTTCAGAATAGATCTTGCCTGTCTTCAAGAAGTAATGTAGACTGTCACCACTTTCCCAGAGTGTTTTTTAAAATATATATCCTGTCTTGCTTTGTAATCGAAACCTTTCTAACATATAAAACAAAGTCAAATTTTTTGCCTTTAGTATGGACTTTTGCTTCCTTTGGGAAGCACAGTTGGGAAACCAAGCATCACAGTAATGTATAGTTTTAAAACGTGCCCCATGTGCCCCCTTCACTCAAAATAGTAGTACTTATATTGGCAAGAAGCTAGAAAAGGCAAAGCTGTGATACTTGTAATTTCTCTGCTTCTATTTCATTTCATTCTATTTGACCAATATTTATTAAAATTAATCAGTTGAATTGAATATGCATTTATTCAATAGAATTCCTCATAAATCACTTAATCAGCTTCTCTTGATGGTGTTTTTGCTTATCCCCTACCTTTGCTTCCATTTTTCTCATTTCCTAGGAGCAGTGTGGTGCATTAAAGAGTGTTGGGTTTGGGATCAGTATCTGGACTTGAATTCTTGTTGTTACTTCCCACCTGTGTGACTGAATAATCCATAAAGCAACCTGTTCCTCAGTTTTCTTAATATAACAAGAAAAGGTTGCTCTAGATAATTTTGAAGATCCCTTTTAGGTCTAAAATTATGATCTTCTGTCTTTCTCAGTGAATATCAGTTCAATGGGCCAATTTGCTCTGGGACTATAGAATATAGTACCTAGTTCATTGACTAAATTTTATTAATGTTCCATATGTTGAATGAATATATTGTGCTAGGCACTGAAGATAGAAATACAAAAATAAGACAGTATTCTTAAGGACCTCCTGTCCTAATTTAGGGAGAAAATCTGTACAGAAAAGTAGGTACAGTTGCAGATTGAATGTCAAGGTCCAAGGTAGATTGTCAGGTTGAATGTCAATATCCAGTTTCAGGAGGGCAAAGAGGCCTGATTATCTTTCTTATCAGGATCATAGTATTATATGTGGTGACTTATCAAAGTGATGTGACCAGCTATGAGTTTATGTGTAAGGTCTGTAAGGGCTAGGATCACAAATGTTGGGAAGAACATTTGAAGTAGAGTGGGAGCCTCTAAATTCTCTCCCAGGAAATTATAATAGGGAGGCGATCAGTATCCAGTCAAAGAGGGAAGGGGTCATTGGCAAAGGCCACTGTGTCTGGCCCGTGGTGGGATTTGGAGGGAGAGTAGACTGAATCAGTAGAGAAGAAGAATATGGTGCCGTATATCCTCCTCTTTTGCTGGGCTCTCCCTCCTGATCATTGCTATTTGTCCTTTGTTCTTGAAGAGGACCATGACATCAGGGAGGGATGCTATGACCTGCAAGTGAATTGGATTGAAGTGAGAGAGGGAGGTGCAAGGTCACCTGAGCCTTTCCTCTCCACATTCCTCTCCAGAGTCATTTGGGACCAGTGACCAGATACAGATCAGGAAGACTGGAGCTGGCCCTGGATGCAGAGGGAGCCCTTGGCCTCTGTAAGCTAAGGTGTTCAACAGGTCTCAGTTTGACTGAGGTCACACTCATTCAGTGATTAAAACTAGGTAGCTGTTAAGGCAAAGAGTCTCCTCTTTCACCTAATTCATTGAGGACCATGACACATGATACAAGGTGAGGGAAATAAAAAATGCAAATGCCATTTTCCCAGACCTCATAGAATTTATGGTTTATTAAAAGTACAGTTTAGAACATAGAACAATACTGATTAAATGTTCATTATATTGATTTGAATGCCTGATAGGAACAGGGCAAGGGCTTCAATTTCCACACACATTACTCTAACATTACTCTGTTTCATAGTTATAGGTTTCTCACATGCCTATTCTTTCAAATGTAGGAGGAGTAATGATTTAACACAAACCATTTCCATGATTAGAAAACCATTTAAAAATGCATACTTTAATGATTATGGATCTGTGCATGTGCTTTATAATGTTAGTATGACATAATAGAAAGCATATTAGATTGCTAATTATGAAGTTGACATTCTAGGGAGTTACATTAACTAGATGTTTGGCTTTTGGAAGTCACTTCTCTGAGACTATTTCCTCATTGATTAAATGGAGATACTAGATCTCTAGAATCTTTTCTAGACCTAACCTTCTATTCTTTATTTTTTTCCTGAAGAGCTAGTACATTTATATTTGAAGGAATCTTAATTGAATCCTATTCCATTCAGCATGCCTTTCACTTGATGGGCTTTGTGCTAGGGGATGGGAATGTAGAGATAGAAAAATGAAGCAAAATCCACCTTCTAGTTTACCTTGTAATCTAGAGTTGAGTGGTGAGGCAGGAACCTCATGTACATAGATAAATTAGTACAAAATAAAAAAGTACATACATAATATTTTTTGAGAGGTTGGGATGGGGATAGTGTAAACAATTGGGAGAATCAGAATAGGAGATGATGCTTAAACTGAGTTTTGAAGAACCAGGGATTCTATGAGACAGACAAGAGGAGGGAATGTGGTGTTCCAGGTATGGAAGACAGTCAGTTTATCAAAGATAGGAGTAAAAGGGAAGGAGATGGAATGTGATTGAGATGAGGTGAGGTATGTCAAGACAGTTCTGAAAATCGAATAAAGCTTCATCTGCTTCAGAGTTGGAGTAGACAGGAAGGTCCTTGAGGATTGATTCAAGGGCACACCTTACTTCCCTTCCTGCTATCCTCCCATGACACCATTTTCTCCCTACTGTGATCAAATATGGACTACTATAAACTTATTGGTCAAGTTCAATTTCTTGGGTAGTTCCCGCATATACAATGTAAGACCCTTAGCCAATGAGAATGATGGTCAGTGGTGGGAGGGGTATTTGTGTTAGGGACTATTTAAAGTGTAAAACCTGTCCCAGAAGATGCCTCCTCCTTGCCTGACTGGAGGCTATTTTTTGTGAGAACGTACAATAACCTTTTGTTTTACTCCTAAAGACATCTCCAGCTTTTTATTAAATGGTGACTACTCACCATTCTAAGCTACACAAATGTGTTGTAAATAAAAGAGTCAGCCAAAAACTTTGGTTGAAAGATGGTATGTGTGAAAGGAAGCTAAGGGAAATCTATCTGAAAAGAGAGGCTACAGCCAGATAAAAGGATTTTAAATTCTAGATAGAGAAGTCTGTATTTTGTCCTAGAAGCAATAGGAATACACAAAATCTTCAAGAGCAATGGAATGACAATCACATCAGTGTATGTGAATATCTATGTGATATCTGGTAGAGAATAGATTGGAGGGAGGAGAAATTGAATTAGGGAGATCATGTTGGAGGGTATTGCAATAGAGCAGGTCACAAATTATAAAACCATAAACTAGGGTAGGGCGGTGTGAGTAAAAGGAGAATATATGTGAGATCTATTGTGGGTATTGACAACTGGTTGGATATACAGTGAGAGAGAAAGGGAAAAGGCTAGAATATCTCCTAGGTTGTGGTTGGATGACTGGGAGGATTTCATCATTGTGAGGAATTTTCTGCCAGTGCAGATCACAATGGAACCTATGCCTTAGTAGACAAGAATTAGGGAATTGCCTGAGGCACATAGATTTTGCTAGGATTTGAATGCAAATCTTCCTTACTTTAAGTGAGGACCTCAATTCTCTGTGACCAGACTGCCTTAAGAATAAGCATTAATTTTTATTTTCCAAGAAAAATACCTTTTGGGAGGTAATTCTCTTTGTCCCAATGACCTGTTTAAAGCATTTATCTATTTGTAGTAAATTCTTGTTTTAGGACATCAATGATCAGAGTTTTAATACCCACATTACATAATTAAACTTCTAGTTTGCTAACAAACATTCTAATAAGCAAAATCTAAAGATATATACTCTAAAAGCTAACTTTAGAGCTGGAAGGGACCTTGAAGATCATCCAAGACAAGTCTCAGAGAGATTAAGGATCCTGCCCTAAATCATTTAAGTAGTTTCAATGGGAACTCTATGGAATACCACAGATTTAACTATTTTTTTCTTGCTTCTTTCTTATCCGTTTCATTAAGTTATAAGTAAACACTTATCCTTCCATGATGAGCTAAACAGAACATTTATTCTGATATCACAGTTAAAATTGAAATTGTTCATACCCCATACCATTCATGTAGTTGTGACCATGAAATTGATTACATGCCATGCAGGCAGCCAGTGGCACAATGGATAGCCTGAAGTCCAGAAGACCTGAATTCAAATTTATCCTCAGACACTTTCTATCTCTGATACATTGGTCAAATCACTTAACTTCTGTTTACCTCTGTTTCTTTATCTGTATAATGAGTATCCCTATCTCTTGAGATTGTTGTGAGGATCATATGAGATTATATTTGCAAAGTATTTACACAATACCTGGAGCACAGTATAAATTCTAACTGTATTATTATTTTTGGCCTACATGTGCTAGTCTCTTTAAAAAAAGAATCAAAGAAGTGTTTGCGAAGTGATCCATTTATCCCACTATATACATATTTTCTTCACTAATCAGCTGATTCCTCATAGGCCATAATCTAAAGAGGGGAGTATTACTTAAAAAGCAAAAATCAGGAAAGATACATTTGTTTTCACCTGATTTTTCTAATACTTTCTTTCATGTAGTTTTTCTACTTTTTCCAGTGCTCATAGATGACTATGATTCTTATTCATTGCTCAATAATATTGCTTATCACATATCAATCCTTCAATGGTATTCTTTTCCATAGAAACCATTTTTGCAGAGTCTGGCTTAGAGTCAGGAGAACTTGAAGAGAAATTTAAAAAATATGAGTGTTTTCTGAAATGAGCAGGTGGTTCCTCTGTATAGAGGTGTGTGTGTGTGTGTGTGTGTGTGTGTGTGTGTGTGTGTATGTGTGTGTGTGTGTGTATGCATATTTGTATGGGTGTGTTTGTATGCTGTCATATACTTTTAGGTAGGAAGGAAAAGATGACCAGCTGTATTTTGAATGAACCAATCTTCAAAAATTCAAAATTTGGGATGAGTACAAATGTGGAATTAAAAAAAAAATCAAAATGAATGAAATTTTGGTTATAAATGCTCCACCCCTCCCCACCTCTACCTTGGATAACTGCTGACTTTCCAACTCAGCAGATGGGGTTTTGTTTAAACTCATACATACATACAAAAAGAAACATTCTTTTTTCTTTTTTGCTTGGTTATTTAATGAGGATGATTTTCCTTTCACAACACTTCTAAATAAAATTAGAAGAAAAAAAGGTCCAAAAGAAAAGCATCCATGGAAGTTAAGAAAGCATGGGGATAAACAGTTTGAAAATTTAAATAAATCTCTCAGGTATAAAATCATATCTAAGTTTGTTTAAAATTCGATTGTTGGGTAGCAAGCATTGGATATAATGGAAACATTAAGAATTATCTCAAGAAATTGTCATTAAATAGATATGGAATACATATGTGTAATATGTACATTTCATTCATATCCATGTTTTTACAATACACATATATCTTATGGTTGTATTTTTCATATGGAAAGCTAGCCATTAGCTAGCTAAAAAAACAATTTTGAAGGCAATATGGATTAATTAATCTCACTCCTCCCAAGCCATTTTGTATATCCCCAGTTAATTGCCAAGTAACATGGTGATTATTAGGCATTATTATAGAGTATTGATATGGAAGATACAGTCAATTTATTTTTAGTGTATGGCTTTCTGTAAGATTGAGCAACTATTCCCTTGCTGGCTCTCAAATATAGTAAAAAGGGACACATTTATGAATATGAGTAATGAGAGTTAAAGAACTTTTACTCTAAGAGGTGCCATATGATGACAATCATTTGTCATGAATAAATATAAATGTCTTACAGTGATAATAAATGTTTATTGAATTCTGAATATTTTGGGGATTTGTATGTTCTGCCCTTCCCAGGGTTTACAATCTATAGGAGGAGACTGCACTAATTAAGATATAGTAGTAATATAATAAACATATTGGAAATAAACATATAAATACATTGGTATATTGGTCACATATGATATATAAATCACATATTTGTGCTATTGCCAAAGATTAAATGTCATATTAAGCCTATGGTAAATGACTTAGTCAATTTTCTATTTGCTTCTTCAAATATTGAATGTTAACAATTTGGTCATTTATGCAAGATCTAATCATATTGTAATTATCATTTTCTCCACTTCAATAAATTTGGGATATCAAAGCAAGAGCTGGTTCTTTCCAACAAAATAGATTGCAATCAAGTTAACCATGTCTTTATCTCTCTTTAAGAATCTCATTCATATTCTTTTAAATCTTACATAAAGTGTCTGTCCAGTGGGCTTAAAAACTTCCTTCAAGTCATTAAACATTTTATGTATACCAATAGTTCCTTATAGAGACAGTTATGCCTTAACACAAAATTCTATTATACAAATTAGACTTTATATAAAGAATTATGAAAGGAATCTCTATTAAAAAAAAACAAACACCAAACACTTGTGTGTATTTTATGTACAGTACTATTCTCCCTGTCTCTCTTGGTCTGTCTCTCTCTGTATCTCTCTGTGTCTCGGTGTCTTTTTCTCTGTTTTTCTCTTCCTCCTACTTCTCTATGGCCTCCCACGATGCCCCCACCCAAAAAACTCCCTATAATCTTAAAAAAAAAATCCTTCCAAACCATGCTCAAAGAGATATCAAACTGTGCATACCCTTTGATCCAGCAGTGTCTCCACTAGGTCTATATCTCAAAGTGGTCATTAAAAAGGGAAAAGGACCTGCATGTGCAAAAATGTTTGTGGCAGCCCTGTTTGTAGTGGCTAGAAAGTGGAAACTGAGTGGATGCCCATCAGTTGGAGAATGTCTGAATAAGTTATGGTATATGAATGTTATGGAATATTATTGTTCTGTAAGAAATGATCAGGAGGATGATTTTAGAGAGGCCTGGAGAGATTAACATAAATTGATACTAAGTTAAATGAGCAGAACCAGGAGATCATTACACACTTCAACCTTACCATCTTTTTAGTAAATAAGCTCCTGTGATTCCCAGTTATCTCCAGGATCAAACAGAAAGAAATGATCACTTTTAAAGTCTTTTACAACTTGATTCCTTGCCTTTTCCGTTTTCTTACATTGATTTTCCTCCTACATATTATGTAAATAAATTATGCTGGTTTAATGGTGGCTAGGTAGTGCAGTGGATAGAGCACTGGACTGTTTTTCTGAGTTCAAATCTAGTTTCAGACACTTAACAGCTCCCCTACAGACATTTCATTTTCCTCTTTTACTATAAGTCTTGAAGTCAAGTACCAGGTAACCTGACAATTAACAGGCATTATAATAAAATATTGACATGGAAGACAGTCTTATTTACTTCTAATACAAATATTTTTATAAGATGGAATGACTTCCCTTTCTGGCTCTCAAATCTAGCAGGATCTATTATATATCAATATATTAATATAAATGCTCTCTCTCTCTGTCTCTGTCTCTCGTCATTTTTAAGTTGTGTCTGACTCTTTGTGACCCCAATTGGGGTTTTCTTTAAAAGATACTTAACAAAAAATCAAACCAAAACAAAACAAAAAGATACTTAAACAGTTTGCCATTCTCTCTCCATATCAGCACTCTATCCATTGTGCTATTTAGTGGTTCTATAATATACGCAAAAATTTGTGTGTTATTGCCAGCATTAGAATTTGAGCTCCTTGAGGGAAAGAACCATATTTTTTTTTTACTTTTCTTTGTATCCTCATTGTTTCATTCACTTCCTTGAACACTGATAAATGCTTTCTGATTGACTGCTAAACGATTTTTTTTTTATCATCTATCTCTCAAATTATCTTTGGAATCACTTATCATTTTCATTCTCTGGAGATTGCAACATCTACTGATTTCCACCCATAGAACCTCAATGGGTTCCATTTTTTAGATGGGAGACCATCATACACTTGAAACTAGAAAATAGGCACTAAAAAAGTTGAATTTTCAAGTTAAGAAGCAATTTGGGATTATAAAAAGTGCTACATAATTTCCCACAGGTAGGATATCTACTTTCTTCCTCCTTTTCAATGTAGTATATGTCCAAGAAAGATGTACTGATAGACTCTATGAGTACTGATGAGTATTAATGAGTGATCAATGAGTACTGGTGGTACTCAAGACTTCGATGTGCTCATTTGTTTCTTATTCTGATGCCTATTATTTGCATAATTTTATATAGGTAGGCATTTAGCTTCCCCAGACCATAATATCCTCATCTCTAAAATGAAGAGGTTGGAATATAGGGCTTATAAGCTTCTCTCCAGCTCAAAATTTAGAATTCTTGACTGGACAATATACATTTTTAATTTTTTATCTGGTTAGATTCTTCTTTCAATTTCTTTTGAGTTGTTATAGATTTTATTAAAGAAGATTACTTCAATTACCACAATTATCTTGTGCACATGGCAGTTTAATTTGGAGAACTTCACCATCTATTAGAAATCTTCCTTTTATCTGGACTTTGTCTGTATCTGAAATTCTCCACGAAAAAGATAAATCCTTTTGGTGAGAATATATTCCTTGTTTTGAACCTAACTTGCTATCTATAATCAGAGGATTGCTGAACTATCTTGTGGAAGGAGAATCTGCATTTTTTTCTTGCTGCCAAAAGTAGAACCTTGAATTTTTTACAATTTTTAGTCCATTGTATGACTGGGAAACTTCAGCACCATAATACTCTGGGTCAGAAGCATATAATATGACATGTGAGAGAAAAATAATATAGTAAAAAGAAACTGTATTATTAAACTGTATGCTGAAACTGGCATCAGGAGATCGAGGCTAACATTTTACTAGTGTAGTCTTGACAGTCTCAATCATTTCCCTCATCTATAATGGGGTATCTTGCAAAGATAATTTAAAGATCAAATGAGATAAAATAATCTATTGTTTTTAAATCTCAAAATATTATGTAAATATAAAAGTGACATAAATGTGCTGAAAAACATTTAACAGGCAGTTCTCCAAAACCACACTGAATACTTTTAAGTTTAATGTACATTATTAACATTTTTCTATTATTTTCTTAAATCTAGACAATCAACAACAACAACAACAACTACAACAACAAAGTCCTGACTTAAATCATTTGTCAATTTCTCAGCTATAAATGCTTATATAAAAATAAAACAGTCAGTCTGAGAGCTGGATCCAGCTAGATTGGGCACTGTTAGATTGACTACACTCCTTTGATTGAATCAAATACTCAGAATTCTGTGAACAGAGCTAATAAACATCTTTGAATTGTTTGGAACAATTGTGACTGAACCTAGAACTTTTAATCTAAAATAAACTCCTCCAAAGGTGACTCTATACATGCACATCACCAGATGGTCAATACTGAAATCAGAAAGATTATATACTGTGCAGCCAAATATGGAGAAACTCTATACAGTCAATTAAAATGAGATCTGGAACTGACTGTAGCTCAGATCACAAGTTTCTTATTGCAAAATACAGTTATAAATTGAAGAAAGTAGGAAAAACCATTAGACTGTATAAGTATGACTTAAATAAAATTCCACATGAATATGGAGTAGAAGTGATGAATAGATTTAAGGGATTAGATATGACAGATAGAATACCTAAAGAGCTATAGATAGAAGTTTGCAAAAAATCATTCAGGAAGTAGTAACAAAATCCTTTCCAAAGAAAAGGAAGAGTATGAAAGTAGAATGACTACCTGATGAAACCTGAGGAAAAGGACGCAAAAAGTAAAGGAGATAGGGAAAGATATGGCCATTTAAATAAAGAATTTCAGAGAACATCAAGGAGAGAGAAGGTTCTCATATGAAGGATATAAAGAAATAGAAGAAAACAATAGAATGGGAAAGACAAAATCTCTTCAACAAAATTAGAAATATCAAGGAAATATTTCATGCAATAATGGGCATGATAAAAGAAAAAAATGATAGGGATTTGGCAAAAATAGAAGAGATTAAGAAAGGGTCCCAAGAATATACAAAAGAACTTTATAAGAAACATATTAAAATCAGTGATAACCATGATGGTATGGTTATTGATCTAGAGCCAGACATCATGGAGAAGGAAGTCAAGTGGGCCTTAGGAAGCTAATATTCACTGGATTTGCAAGGGAATTAAAAAAAATCCACTTCTGCTTCACTGATTGCACTAAAGCTTTTGACTGTGTGGATTACAACAAAATGTGGCAAGTTTTCAAATAGAAAAGAATAGTAGCTCATCTTACTTGTTAATGAGAAATCTATATATGGGCTAATAAGCAACAATTAAAACTAAACATGATTGGTTTAAGATGGGAAAATAAGTATGAGAAGGTTATGGGATTGCTAACTTTTTTTATTTAACTTATATGCAGAATACATCAGGCTAAATGCCAGCCTGGATGAATCAAAAGCCAAAATAAATATTATCAGAATAAATAACAATATCAGATATGCAAATGATATCACTCTGATGGCAGAAAGTAAAGAAGAATTAAGAAGCCTCTTGATGAGGGTAAAAGCTGGCTTGACATCATAAAAACTAAGATCTTAGAAACTGGTTCCATAACTTCCTGCAAACAGAGGGAGAAGAAATGGAGCAGTGACAAATTGCCATTTTGGGGCCTCAAGATCACTGCACACAGTGACTGTAGCCCTGAAATAAAATGACACTTGCTCCTTGGAAGGAAAGCTATGGCAAATCTGGATGGCATATTAAAAAGTAGAGACATCATTTTGCCTACAGAGTTCCTTGTAGTCAAAGCTATGATTTTCCCCAGTAGCAGTATATGACTGTGAGAATTGGATTATAAGGAAAGCTGAACATTGATGAATTGATCCTTTCAAATTGTAGTGCTGGAGAAGACTTTCGAGAGTCCCTTGGACAGCAACGAGGTCAAATCAGTCAATACTTAAAGAAATGAGTTCAGACTATTCACTAGAAGGTCAAATACTAAAGTTGATGAGAGGACAAGACTCACTAGAAAAGACCCTGATGTTGGGAAAGATTAAAGGCAAAAGGAAAAGGGGGAAGCAAAAGATGAAGTGAATAGTGTAATGGAAGTAGCACAAAGAAGCTTGGCAGATTTTGGGAGATAGACGAGGATCGAAGGACCAGTATACTATAGTCTACAAGCTCACAGAGTCAGACAAAACTGAACAACTAAACAATAATGCTTACACCAAGTTTAAAAAAAGAGAGGAACAACTTTAATTTAGGGACTATTCCTTCTTCACTTAAAATGAGCTATTTATAGTAAGGTGTTATCCATATACCATCGATCACAATCTGTTTGTAAATTATTACCATCTCTTCATGTTTTCAAATATATTTGATTATTAGAAATTGATCCATTAGATAGATACTTGTGTAGCATTTCACCTATTCCAAGTGTGTTATATGCCTTGGCAACATTACACTGAAATTTCTAGATTTATTTTTTAATCAGATGAAAATGGAAGCTTTCTAAAAGCACAGAATCACAAAATTTAAAAGTTCAAAAGGTTATTTTATCAGCCTTCTTGTTCAACTTATATTTCCCAAGACAGCACCTCTATAATTGTTAGTTTTCCTTTGAGATAAACCCTAAAAGTTAAATTCCATCCATTGCTACTATTTCTGTTCCTCTTGATTAAATAATTCAAATCTATTCCCTCTTTTACATGACAGATTATTCAAATACTTGAAGATGGCTATCATCTCCTGAGATTTCCCCAGCTAAAGACACTAAATGTACTTTCAACTAATCATTATAAGGAATGGACTCAAGGTCTCTTACCATCTTGATTGCTTTCCTTTGGATGTTCTCCAGGATATCAATGTCCATTTTGAATAATGTTGCCTAGAATTAAATTCAGTGCCCTAGAAGTGATCAGAAGGCAGGGTACACTGGAATCATTTATCCCTGGAACTGGAATAACTCCATTACAGATTTTTCTCTTTATCCCTATGTCCTATGAAAATAAATTTTGGGAGGTGTGGAGCTGGCATATCACAGTATTGACAACATATCACATTGTATTTGTAGTCCACCAACACCATTTTGTGTAGAAAAACTGTCATTTTACCATGTCTTCCCTATATATTTTTGCCTAAATATAAGACAGTTTGAATCTTTGTATAAAGTATTTGTTCCTAAAATTCATTTTATTAGGGTCAGCCTAATTTTCTAGCCTGTCAAGGTATTTTGGTATCTCTACACTGCCATCCAGTGTATTAGCTATCCCTCTCAGTTTAGTGTCATATGTAAATTTTATGAGCATGTCTTTTATTCCTTTATCTAAATCATTGATAAAAGTGTCAAACAGCACAAGAACAAGAATAAACGCCTGGGGCACTTCTCTGGAGACCTCCTGTCAAACTGACATTGAACTTGAACTATTAACAACTGATCTGAGACTAGCCATTCAACAGTTCTAAATCCATGTAATTGTATTATCATTTAACCCACTTCTTTTCATCTTCTTCCCAAGAATAATATGATATTCTTTAGTGCTTTGCTAAAATCTGTCCCATTCATCCCAAGAAGAGATACCATTACATCCCAGTTCTCTTCTTTCTCCTATATTAGAACTAACTCTCATACCATTTTTTGTTGCCTTTAATTTTTCTTATCAGTTTCAATTCATTTTAAACTTTAGCTCTTCATGCATAATTTTCATACAACCATGACATGTTTTTATTTTCATGTACTTGCTGTACTTTCAAACTGCTGTTTCTTCCATATTCTTCACATTAAAAAAAAATCTAAATTCACTTGAAGTATGAGAATATCCTCATGAAAACATATATATTATAATCAGGGGATATTCAGTCAGGGTGTCTTTGGATCTTATCATAACAATTGATAATTTTGTTCAGTAGACTGCAACAAATCAGTCAATCAGGTCCCATCTTTCATATTTTTTCATAGTTAACTTTTCACCTAGGATATCTCCATTACTGGAATATGGGAAATTCCACTAGAATTAGTAGATGATGAGATATAGAAATATCAGCTTATGCACAATTTGTGCTTTATTTGTGGGAATGCTAACCTGCAATTTTTGAGCCTTTTTTCCCCCAACTCTTTAGATTTAATAGTGACTTGCAAAACTTTAATAATGTAGCATCTGTGTCTTCCCTTAACATGTGAAACTCCAGGTTCCAGATATTCTTTGAGTTAGGATACTTTGAAAATCATATTTTATGAGCTGCAACAGTGAGAATAATTTTATCAGACAACTAGAAGGAATATTCATTTGAAATAAAAGACATTTACTCAAATAGCAAAGCAAAAACAAATGATGATTCATCCTGTCACCATGGAGTACATTTTCCCATAGGTAATAATGGCAACATTAATGGGGAAGAGCAAAAATAGAGAACAAGTATGATTAGAGAATACAGACATAAGAGTATTTGTAAAGAGAGCACACAAGGTCAGGAAACATTCATGAAGGAATCCATGTGATTAGTATATAAACATATAAAACATATACAAAAAGACAAATACCAATAGGGAAAATAAATAACTAGGGTGATTCACACCTACCACTCTATAGGTAAAAACTGGTATTTTGTTGGTTTGCTTTTTAGTGGAAGTAATATTTTGTTTATAGCAAAAGCTCAGTTTTTCCTACAAAGGTAAATTTAGTTAAGATAAAATCTAATGGCTTATTCTCAATCCTCATTCTTTTTGATCTCCCTAGTGTTTGACACTGTTGATCAGTCTTTCATTCTCTGGGATTCCATGATGCTGCTCTGTCTTGCTTTTTCTCTTGCCTGTGTAAGAAGTCCTTCTCAGATTCCTTCACCCACTCATCATCCATACCATGTTCACTAATTTTCCATGCATTAAAATTCTCTGTCCTTGGTATCTTTTCTTCATTCCCATTACTTGTGAAGATGAATTCTTGATATGCATATCTACTCCTAGTCTCATTCCTGGACTCTAATTCTTCATAATAAGCAGATTATTAGACTTTTTAAAACTGCATGTTCCTTATTCATCTCTAACCCAGCACATTCAAAACAAAAGATAATGATCTTTTCCTCAAATCCTATTTTTTTGTGCTTCCTCTACTGTCCAGGCCATAATCATTTTTTCCAGTCCCTGAGGCTTACAACCTACATGTTATCTTTGACTCCTTTCTATCATTCATTCTACATCCAAAGAGTTGTTATTTTTTGGGGGTAATTTCTTCCTAACATTTCTCATATAAGTTCCCTTCTCATTACCTTTCCATAAATCTAAATGATGGTTCAGGATCTTGTCATATCTTGAGCTATCAGAATAGTCTCCTCCATGATATTCCAACCCTATATTTCCCCTTACTTTTGTCCATTTTTCATACAGTCATCAAAGTAAATTTTTCTAAAGTGAAGATTTGACCATATTACCCTTCTGGCATTTAATATACTGTAGTGGCTTTCTATTACCTTTAGTATCAAGCATTAAATCTCTTTGATGTTTACATCTTTTATCAGCTTGGCTGGTTTTATTTTCATTTATTTATTTATTTTTTACCTTTCCAGTTTGCTGGTATATTATTTCTTTCCATGTGCTTGCAAAACAGAACTAGATTACTTGTAATTGCTCACATAAGACATTATCTCCAGTTTCTGTGCCTTTATACTCATTGACTTTCCCTCATGTCTAGAGTATATTCCCACTTCACTACTGTCTCTCAGAATCGCTTTTTCTTTAAAACCCAATTTAAACTTTACTTTCTATCTGAAATCTTTCCTGATCTCATTCCTCCCTGTCCCCCACCAGCTTCTAAGTGTCAACAACTCTAGAATTTAGTATAGTGCCTGATATTTTATAGAGTATTTAATAAATGATTATTGATTGATTGCAGAAAGCAAAGGATTCCTAACCTTTTCCTCTTCTTTCCCACATCTGGTGCCTTCCCTCTGAGGTTACTTTCCATATATTCTGTCCTTATTTTGCAAATACAAAATTATGCTCATGTTTTCTCCCATATTAGAATGTAAACTTCTGAGAATAAGAGCAGTCTGCTTTTCTTTGTATCCTCACTGCTTAGCACAGCTCCTGGCACATAGTAGAGAGTAATAAATACATATTGATTGAAATACTAGATTTTTCTTCCTCCTTCCAAATGGAAGCAAACCAACACTTAACTTTTTTCAATTTATTTTCCAACTCATAGCAATATTTACATACATACATACATACATATATATATATGTATATATGTATGTATGTATATATATATATATATATATATATATGTTTACATTTTAAGAAATAGTGGGGTTTTTTTCTGAGATCTTGTGAAATCTTTGTGTTAGACTCTGGTTGAAAAAAGAGTGGCTTGAGATCATACAGGTGGAATACTGATATATTATAGTGTGGAACATCTTGTGGGGGAAAGACAGACACATTAAGTATCCAATTTTTTTTTCTTTTTTTCCCCAGCAGTTTTTGTCAGATAGTAAATTCTTATCCCAAATGGGGCCTTTAGGTTTGTCAAATACTAGATTGTGATAGCCATTGACTATTTTGTTTGTGAACCTAACCTATTACACTGATCAACTTCTCTATTTCTTAGCCAGTACCAAATGATTTTGATGATTGCTGTTTTATAATGTAGTTTTAGATTTGGTACAGCTAGGCCAACTTCATTTGCTTTTCTCTTCATTAATTTCTTTGAAATTCTTGACCTTTTGATCTTCCAGAGGAATTTTGTTGTTATTTTTTCTAGGTCAGTAAAATAGTTTCTTGGGAGTTTGATTGGTATGCACTAAATAAATAGTTTAGGGAATATTGTCATCTGTATTATATTTGCTCAACCTCTGCAAGAGCACTTGATATTTTTCCATTTGCTTAGATCTGACTTCATTTGTGTGGAAAGTGTTTTGTAGTTTTGCTCATATAGTTCCTGACTTTCCCCTGGCAGATAGATTCCTAAATATTTTAAACTATCAATAGTTATTTTAAATGGAATTTTTCTTTGTATCTCTTGCTGTTGGATTTTGTTAGTGATATTCAAAAATGCTGATGATTTATGTGGATTTATTTTGTATCCTGCAACTTTGTTAAAGTTGTGGATTACTTCTAATAGTTTTTTAGTTGATTCTCTAGAGTTCTCTAAGTATATCATCATATCATCTGCAAAGAGTGATAATTTGGTTTCCTCATTACCTATTCTAATTTCTTTAATCTATTTTTTCTTTTATTGCCCAAACTAGCATTAATGGTTTTCCTAATATTGAACCAGCCCTACATTCCTGGTATAAATCCTCCTTGGTTGTTGTGTATTATCATGGGGATGATTTTCTGTAATCTCTGTGCTAATATTTTATTTAAGATTTTTGCATCAATATTCATAAGGGAGATTGGTCTATAATTTTCTTTCTCTGTTTTTGTCCCATGTGATTTAGGTATCAGTACCATGTCTGTGTCATAAAAGGAATTTGATAGGAGTCCTTCAATTCCTATTTTTTCAAATAGTTTATATAGTACTGGAGTTAATTGTTCTTTAAATGTTTGGTAGAAGTCATATGTAAATCCATCTGGTCCTGGGAATTTTTTTTAGGGAGTTGATTAATAGCTTGTTCTAGTTCTTTTTCTAAAATGGAAATATTTAAATAATTTATTTCCTCTTTTGTTAATCTGGGCAATCTATATTTTTGTACATATTCCTCCATTTTACTTAGGTTGTCAAATTTATTGGCATAAAATTGGGCAAAGTAACTCCTAATAATTGTTCTAATTTCCTCTTCATTAGTGAATAGTTCTCCTTTTTCATTTTTTAGACTAACAACTTGATTTTCCTCTTTCCTTTTTCTAATCAAATTAACTAAAGGTTTATCTATTTTGTTTTTTTTTTTCATAAAACCAACTCTTAGTTTTATTTATTAATTCAATAGTTTTTAATTTCAATTTTATTGATCTCTCCTTTTATTTTTAGAATTTCAAATTTTGTATTTGATTGGGGGTTTTTAATTGGTTCTTTTTCTAGATTTTTTAGTTGCAAGCCCAATTTATTGATCTCCTCTTTCTCTATTTTATGCAAGTAAGCATCTAGAGATATAAAACTTCCCCTTATTACCACTTTGGCTACATTCCACAAATTTTGGTACATTGTCTCATTATTGTCATTCTCATGTATGAAATTATTGATTGTGTCTGTGATTTGCTGTTTCACCCATTCATTCTTTAGGATGCAATTATTTAGTTTCCAATTACTTTTTGTTTTTATCCTCTTGGCCTTTTATTGAATGTAATTTTTATTGCATTGTGATATGAAAAAAATGCATTTACTTTTTCTGCCTTTTTGCAATGGTCAATTTTTGTATAGCTTCCGTGAACTGCCAAGAAGAAAGTGTACTCCTTTCTTTTTCCATTCAATTTTTTTCCAAAGATCTATCATATCTAGCTTTTCTAATATTCTATTTACCTCTTTAACTTCTTTCTTATTTATTTTGTGATTTGATTTATCTAATTCTGAGAGAAGACGGTTAAGATCTCCCACTATTATAGTTTTGCTATCTATTTTTTCTTGCAATTAACTTAACTTCTCCTTCAGGAATTTAGATGCTAAACCACTTGCTGCATATATGTTTAATATTGATATTGCTTCATTATCTATGACACTCTTTAGCAAGATATAGTTTTTTTTCCCTCTCATCTCTTTTAATTAGATCAATTTTTGCTTTTGCTTGATCTGAGATCAGGATGGCTACCCCTCCTTTTTTAAACTTCACCTGGAGCATAATAGATTACGCTCTGCCCTTTTACCTTTACTCTGTATGTATCACTCTGCTTTAAATGTGTTTTTTGTAAGCAACATATTATAGGATTTTCAATCCAGTCTGCTATCCACTTACATTTTATGGGAGAGTTCACCCCATTTACATTTACAGTTAAAACTACTAATTCTGTATTTCCTGTCATCTTATCAACCCCAAATTATACTTTTCTCTTTCCTTTCCCCTTTCCCTCATCCCCAGTATTTTACTTATGAGCAATACTTGCCTCAAGTAGTCCTCCCCCTTTAGAGAACCTCTCCCTTTCTTATACTTTTCCCCTACTATTTCTTTTTGCCCTGCTACTTAGCCTACCCCTTCCATTTTTTTCTTTTCCCTCCCACTTTTCTATAAGGTAAGAAAGTTTCTCAGTGAAACCAAATATATCTAATATTCTTTTTTTCTGATGAGAGTAGGATTCACACAATATTCATCTCCCTCCCTTCTTTTCCTTAATTAAAATAAGTTTTCTTTTCCTCTTCCTGAGATGTGATTTCCCTCATGTTACCTCCACTTTCATCTTTTTTTTTCTGTTACAATCATCCCCTTTCCACTTCTAGTTTTTTTTTTTTTATATTATAACAGTAAAGTCAGATCATACATGTATTTTTATACCCATAACAGAAATAGTTCTCAAAAGGTTTTTTTTTTTTTTAACCTTTTTATGCTTTTCTTGAGTTCTATATTTGGAGGTCAAATGTTTTGTTTAGCTCTAGTCTTTTCATCAAAAATAAATGGAATTCCATTTCATTGAATGTCCATCTTCTTCCCTGAAAGAAAATGGTCAGTGTAGCAGCACAATTTATTCTTTACTGCATTTGAAGTTTCTTCATCTTTTGGAACATTAGATTCCAGGCCCTTTGATCCTTGAAAGTGGAAGCTGCTAGGTCCTGAGTAATCCTTATTGTGGCTCTTTGGTATCTGAATTGTTTCTTTCTGGCTGTTTGTAATATTTTTTTCTTGGTTCAATAATTCTGAAATTTATCCATGATATTCCTTAGGGTTTTAATTTTGGGGTCTCGTTCAGGAGGTGTTCGGTGAATTCTTTCAATGGCCATTTTACCTTCTGGTTCTATGTTATCTGGGAACTTCTATTTGATGATTTCTTGAAAAATAGTATCTGGACTCTTTTTTTTTTTTTTTTTCATCATGTATTTCAGAGAATCCAATAATGTAATGGGCTGAAGCTTGAGTTGATGCACTGAGGTCCCAAGCACGTGAGGCTAAATAGTAATTGGACCATACTCTATTAATATATATATATGCTTGGAGAAAGAATGGCCCCCTCCCACTCTTTGTGCAAGTCCTGATGTGTTGTATAGGAAATGATGATTTTGGTGGGTGGAGGCAGAGGGGCAGGAAGAGAGGCGGGGAGAGACTGCTGGCTGGCTTCTTGTCACAGCTGCTCACATTGCAATCGCGATTCTTCTTCACCTCCAGAAAGAATAAAGGTTGAAGATTTTCCCCTAACCTGAATTCCTGACTCCAGCTGCTTTTAAATATGTGGTCATCACATTAATGTGATGTAATCCTAAAGAAGGATTGCAATTGCAATCCTTCTTCACCTCCAGAAAGAATAAAGATCGAAGATTTTCCCCTAACCTGAATTTCTGACTCCAGCTGCTTTTAAATATGTGGTCATCACATTAATGTGATATAATCCTAAAGAAGGATTGTGAGCAATGTGAGCAGCTGTGACAAGAAGCCAGCCAGCAGTATCTCCCCACCTCTCTTCCTGTCCCTCTGCCTCCACCCACCAAAATCGTCATTTACTATACAACACATCAGGATTTGCACAAAGAGTGGGTGGGGGCCATTCTTTCTCCAAGCATATATATTAATAGAGTATGGTCCAATTATTATTTAGCCTCACGTGCTTGGGACCTCAGTGCATCAACTTGAGCTTCAGCCCATTACAAAATAATACTTAGATTATCTCTCCTAGATCTAGTTTTCAGGTAAGTTGTTTTCCCAATTAGATATTGACTGATTCTTGTTGTCTCATTGAATCATTTATTTCCATTTGTTCAGTTCTGAATTTTAGTGAATTGTTTTCTTCATTTACTTTTTTTTTTTTTTTTTACTTTTTATGTTTGTCCAATTGAATTTTTTTATTTTAGCTTATTAAAAAACATATGCATGGGCAATTTTTCAACACTGACTCTTGCAAAAACTTAAGTTTCAACTTTTCCCCTTCTTCCCTCTCCCCCCTCCCCTAGATGGCAATTAGTCCCATATATGTTAAATATGATAAAGCATATGTTAAATATAATACATGCATACACATTTATATAGTTATCTTGCTTCACAAGAAAGATCAGATTTATTTTTTATTTTTTTTATTAACAACAATTATTTTTTCCTACTTTTTTTTTAAAATAACTTTTTATTGACAGAACCCATGCCAGGGTAATTTTTTACAACATTATCCCTTGCACTTATTTCTGTTCCGATTTTTCTCTTCCCTCCCTCCACTCCCTCCCCCAGATGGCAAGCAGTCCTATACATGTTAAATAGGTTACAGTATATCCTAGATACAATATATGTGTGCAGAAATGAACAGTTCTCTTGTTGCACAGGGAGAATTGGATTCAGAAGATATAAATAATGCAGGAAGAAAAACAAAAATGCAAGCAGTTTATATTCATTTCCCAGTATTCTTTCTTTGGGTGTAGCTGCTTCTATCCATCATTGAACAATTGAAACTGAGTTAGATCTCTTTGTCGAAGAAATCCACTAGCATCAGAATACATCCTCATACAGTATTGTCGTTAAGGTATATAATGATCTCCTCATTCTGCTCATTTCACTTAGCATCAGTTCATGTAAGTCTCGCCAGTTCTTTCTGTATTCATCCTGCTGGTCATTTCTTACAGAACAATAATATTCCATAATGTTCATATACCACAATTTACTCAACCATTCTCCAATTGATGGCCATCCATTCATTTTCCAGTTTCTAGCCACTACAAACAGGGCTGCCACAAACATTTTGGCACATACAGGTCCCTTTCCCTTCTTTAGTATTTCTTTGGGGTATAAGCCCAGTAGAAACACTGCTGGATCAAAGGGTATGCACAGTTTGATAACTTTTTGAGCATAGTTGCAAATTGTTCTCCAGAATGGCTGAATGTGTTCACAATTCCACCAACAATGTATCAGTGTCCCTGTTTTCCCACATCCCCTCCGACATTCCGCATTATCTTTCCCTGTCATTCTAGCCAATCTGACAGGTGTGTAATGGCATCTCAGAATTGTCTTAATTTGCATTTCTCTGATTAATAATGATTCGGAGCATATTTTCATATGGCTATAAATTTTAATTTTAGGTTTTAATTTCTTTGTCTAAGAATTGTCTGTTTATATCCTTTGACCATTTATCAATTGGAGAATGGCTTGATTTCTTATAAATTAGTCAATTCTCTATATATTTTGGAAATGAGGCCTTTATCAGAACCTTTGACTATAAAAATGTTTTTCCAGTTTATTGTTTCCCTTCTAATCTTGTGTGCATTAGTTTTGTTTGTACAAAAACTTTTCAATTTAATATACTCAAAATTTTCTATTTTGTGGTCAATAGTGATCTCTAATTCTTCTTTGGTCATAAATTCCTTCCTCTTCCACAGGTCTAAGAGGTAAACTATCCTATGCTCTTCCAATTTATTTATAATTTCATTCTTTATGCCTAGGTCATGAACCCATTTTGACCTTATCTTGGTGTACAATGTTAAGTGTGGGTCAATGCCTAGTTTCTGCCATACTAATTTCCAATTTTCCCAGCAATTTTTGTCAAATAATGTGTTCTTATCCCCAAAACTGGGATCTTTGTGTTTGTCAAATACTAGATTATTAAAGTTATTGGCTTTTTTGTCCTTGGAACCTAACCTATTCCATTGATCAACTAGTCTATTTCTTAGCCAATACCAGATGGTTTTAGTAACCGCTGCTTCATAATATAATTTTAGATCTGGTATAGCTAGACCACCTTCATTTGATTTTTTTTTCCATTAATTCCTTTGAAATTCTTGACCTTTTGTTTTTCCATATGAACTTTGTTGTTATTTTTTCTAGGTCATCAAAATAGTTTTTTGGGAGTCTTATTGGTATAGTACTAAATAAATAGATTAGTTTAGGTAGTATTGTCATTTTTATTATATTTGCTCGCCCAATCCAAGAGCATTTAATATTTTTCCAGTTGGTTAGATCAGACTTAATTTGTGTGGAAAGTGTTTTGTAGTTTTGCTCATATAGTTCTGATTTTCCCTTGGCAGATAGATTCCTAAATATTTTATAAAATCAGTAGTTACTTCAAATGGAATTTCTCTTTGTAACTCTAACTGTTGGGTTTTGTTAGTGATATATAAGAATGCTGATGACTTATGTGGGTTTAAAGATCAAATTTAGAAAAAGGTAAAAATAACCTGAGAAGAAAAAACAAAAATGCAAGCAAACAATAACCAAAAGAGTGCAAATGCTACGTTGTGGTCCATACTCATTTGCTAGTGTTCTTTATCTGGATGTAGCTGGTTCTATTCATTGCAGATCAATTTGTCCATTTGGATTTTTAAATAAGTTGTTTTGTTCTATGGATTTTTTTTTTTCCATTTCCACTTCCATTTTCCATTTCCAAATTCTATTTTTTAAGGAGTTATTTTCTTTTTCCATTTCACAAATTCTGTTTTTTAAAGAATTATTTTCTTTTTCTATTTCACAAATTCTGTTTTTCTGGGAGTTGTTTTCTTTTTCCATTTTATCAACTCTATCTTTTAATGAGTTATTTGTCTTTTCCAAACCCTCTTGCAAATATTTCATTTCCTTTCCCTATTTTTCTTCTAGCTCTCTTTTAAGATTGTTTTTTATTTCTTCTAGGAGAGCCTTATGTGATGGAGATTAGATTATATCACCTTTTGGGGCTTTTTCTGGAGACAATCTGTCTTTAGCTTCCTCAGGGTTTGATATCTGTTCTTCTCTTTTACCATAGTATCTGTCTATCATCAATGTTCTCTTTACTCTTTTACTCATTTAAAAAAAAAAACAAAACAAAACTGTTAAGGTCTGCCTTTAGGGCAGGGAAGGTTTTCTAAGCATCCTGACTGTGCTGGGTCAGTGCTGACTCACTCCTGGTGTTGGGTGGGCATAGCCAGGTCCCATGAGATTCTGGCATTTTGGGGTTCACTATTTACCTTTTATGTTTGTATTGGATATTTTCTAACTTCTCTGCTGATCTACTGGCTTGCAGCCAGGGCAGAGTGGACAACACTGCTGTAGGTTCCTGTAGATTCTTCCCTGTAGATTTTCCACCAGGTGGTGTCTGCACCACCCTGTGGAGTCCCAACCATCCTGGAATTCTGTACTGTCTGCACTAGCATTTGTGCTCAGCTGCTTGTACTTGGCTGCCTCCCTCCCTTTTCCAATTGAAACAGACCTTTTCTGGTCTGGTGATCTTCATTTATCTTCTGTTGGTGATTTGTTGCACTCCCAATATGTGTGGGTTCTGCTGGTCCAGAGCTAATTCAGAGGCTGGATTTGCTAATTAGTCTGAGAGTTGTAGAAAGTCAGAAAGAAATGTATGATGTCTCTGCCATCTTGGTTCTGCCCCCTTCCCAACCCCCAGACCTCTGGCTCTGTCCCCTAGAACTCCAGTTATTTTCATATACATAAGTTCCCACTTAAGTCATGCAAATTAACAAGAGCTTTCTTTTGGTCCTTCTTTTTATTAGTATCAAAACTCCTTTCCTTAGTAGATTTTTTCAAACCTGTGTACTACCTCATGTGTATATGTGCTCCAAAAAAAGTGTCTGGAGCATTCTTGTTTTAACAGAGCTCTCTTAAAGAAAGTCACCAAGGCATACTTGGAATTTTTAAAGCATAAAATGAAGGTATTTTCTGCTGTTTCTAGAGTTTTTATTGTCTGCAAATAACTATGAATGGGCTCTAAGTGACACTGGCCCCAGTTCTTGAATCCCCCTTCCCTACCTCAGATTAACTGAAAAAGGGTTCATGAGAAATACATGAATTGTTAGACTCCATTTGACTATGTTCCCCTTTAGTTCAATTATTTGGTTTATTGCTTCTGTGCATGAAAATAGAAAAACAATCCAAGTCAGTCAGATGAAAAAAAATGCAGAATGTTCTCACAGAGACTGAAAATTAACTTACCATTTTTTCTATCACATTTTATCCCAGTGAGGTATTAAGGTATATAGAGGGAAGATATGAATAAGGCAAGGAAATATGTCTTAGGTAGATGGATGAATAGCTAGATTATGTAGATATAATTATAGATTGATAGATTGATAGATTTAACTTTCCTAGTTTGAAGAAAGATATCATTTAAGATCCCAGTGGCAATTAATACAAAACATATAGACAGAATTTGTTTTTGTCTGGATCACTAAATTGTCTTTCCATAATAATAATGGTACACTTTTAGATCTGGTTGTGAAGATAAATTCATACCTTGTGTCTTTGGACCAGATCCTGGAGGGATGGATAAAAAAGGGAGGGAGAAAGAGAGATAATCAGAGGGAAGGAGGAAAGGAGGAAAGAAGAGACAGACTCTGATTTCTTGTCATTTTTCTATCCCTGATAGTTCTCTGGTGTTGAGGACCCTCTGACAGCAGATGAACATGTGGCTAGCAGTGTGGGTGGATGGACTGTGGTGGTTAAGAATTTGAGTTTAGGGATCTTGGAAGTGCCAAGAATATGACAGGATGACAGATAGTGAGGGAAGAAGCCAAAGCTGTTTGGGGTGGCCTCTATTCAATCCATGGTTGACAGCCAAGGACAATTTGTGGTTGATGTCCCATGCCAACTCACACTGCACATATGCATGTTTACTCCAAAAAATGTCTTAGATATAATTATCTTAATAAGGCTCAGTAAAAAGATATGAAAGTATATTTTAAAACAAATCATCAAATGAAAGGGATTAATAGAGCTCTTTAATGAATGCAAAGAATATGAATTTAGTTATACAGTCAACTTTTCAATTCATATGAACAAGAATGTATTAGGTAACTTGCATTTTTGAGTTAGTGTTATAGGATAAATCCATCAAGGAAACATTAAGTTCCATCTATATACTAGGCATTGCATTAGTCATTATAGATACAAAGAAAAGAACTGGACCTATTCTTTAGAAGCTTATATTCTACTGGGAGAAGAAGCATGTACACACACTTATATACAAAATAGATTTGATCATATGTGGGAGATATATAAAAAAAGTGCAAGGTATAATTCTTGAGAAATGTTCAATCTATTAGCAGATTAATTGCCTTAATAATTATTTAATGATTTTCTCCCTAATACTTTTTGAAGTCTATATGGTTTATTAGAAGTATCTCTGTGTGTTCATGAACAAAAGTCTGGTCATTGGGTCTCTTCTTGCATTTCAAAGTAAAATGCAACATTTTTGATAATCATGGGCCACATCATCTTTCCCTTTCTCTATAGAGGATTCGTTGTTATTAAGAAAAGCTATGAAATCGGTAAAAAAAAAAAATCTATCGTCTCCTCAGATTCACTTGACCTTGGTATTTTCTCTTTACCAAGAAAATAATATCATTTGCTTTGTCTGAGTCATGTTAATCTAATTAGTCAAAATGCTTCTTGTATGTAGATATAGTCTGACTATAATGCTGAGATCATGTTTATACACAAAATTGTTTGGTGAAACAATTTTTGGTGTACAACATGTCAACTTGGCATGAGTAAGAAAGGAAGTAGAACAATAAAGGAAAGAAGGAGAAATGGGAAATAAAAAACAGAAGAGAAAGGGAAAAAGAAAAAGAACAAAAAATAGGGAAAAATGGAGGCAGAAAAGAAGGAAGTAAGAAAGAAGGGGAAGAAGTAAGGAAGGCTGAGATTTAAAATGTCAGTTTTTAGGTAAAATGAATCATTTTGTGACTAGAAATAGCTGTATGGTAAAAATAATTATTTCAGTGATTCTTTCTCCCTGATTCTGAGAACATTGTGGCTAACTCTCATGAATTAGGATTAGAAACAAATAGCAAGTTTGGAGAAAGTTAAAAAAAAACAACTTATTTTTAAAGTAAACACCATTTAGATCATTGATAAAATCCCCAAATCAAGAGAAGACCTATTGATATATTTTGAAATGATTGTTTACTGTGGAAATAGTTAATGAGATAACCCACTAATATATCGTTTATCTTCCAGTAAGTCATTAGATGCTTAAGTGAAATTGCTCATGCCAGTTTTCCTTTTCATTAAATATTCATATTTACTAATGGAAATTGTTCTGACAAATTGGGCAAATTGAGAAATGTATAAATTTATGTCACAAAAAGAGTAGTTTTGGAATTCCCAGTGATCCATGCTAATGTTTAAATCATTAACACTTCATCGATTTTATAATTAAAAAGCTAGAAAGTAAATATACCATGTGTTTTAAATGCTGTAATAGTTGTTTATCTTGAAGCTGAGAACACAGACTTTTTTATTGCTGATATCTATTAGATACTAAATATGCCTACTGTCATTTTGTCAAATCATCTTCTTTCTTTTGGGGAGGCAAACCTTCTGAAGTAGATTGCCTAGAGGTATGTTAAGGAAAAAACAGTATTTTGGGAATCATAGTTTTGTCATTGATTTTTTGTGAAGTTTCAGAACATCAGGTTCAATTCAATTCAATTAGTTTCAACTAGTTTTTATTAAGTGGCTAGTATGTTCACACCAATTGTACTAGGCACTAGGGAAGTGATGATCTCTGATTCCTTATTTTTAATACAAGACAGTTCATCTTAATGTTCTTTTTAGCTCTTTTGGAGAAAATCTGTCAAAGTGGTATTATGGCCCTACTCACTTTGAGTATTTTCTAAGGTCATATATTCTCTTGTGAATGCTTCTTATCTCTTTCCTGGCATTTGTCTTTCCCATGTGAAGGTTGTTGGGAACTAAAAACAGTCATTTAGATATGGCACCTCTTCAACTTTACTAATTATTCTTAAAATGTTGACAGCATTAGGACCCCACATACAAAAAATCTTGCTGGCTGGTCACATACACTGGAACAACTTCATGTTCCCGCCACCTTCCTTGCAAATATCTTCTTTGCTTCTATTATTTCATAAGTGTGGCTTTACTTCTCTATGTCACATTCACTAACAATTCTCTTTCACTACCACCTCTGCTTCCAGTTCTGGAATGACAAAGACTTAGCTTTTAGGAAAATAGAGATGTTAGATATCACTGTACTCTGTTCTGGTCAGATCAAATCTGGCATGTTCTGCTTAGTTCTGGATGCCATCATTTGTCAAAAGTATTGGTAAGCTGGAAATCAATTAGAAGAGGGGAGTCATGAAGATCAAGGGCCTTGATTACATTTATATAATTATTGGTTCAAGATGATACATATCCTTTGATCCAGAAGTGTCTCTATTGGGCCTGTATCCCAAAGAGTTCATAAAAAAGGGAAAATTAGCCATGTGTGCAAAAGTGTTTGTAACAACCCTTTTTGTAGTGGCAAAGAATTGGAAACAGAGTGGATGCCCATCAGTTGGAGAATGGCTGAATAAATTGTGGTATATGAATGTTACAGAATATTATTGTTCTGTAAGAAATGACCATTAGGATGATTTCAGAGAGGGCTGGAGAGACTTACAAGAACTGATGCTAAGTGAAATGAGTAGAACCAAGAGAACACTGCACACAGTTAACAGCAAGATTATATGATGATCAACTCTGACGGATGTGACTCTTTTCAATAATGAGGTGGCTGAGCCAGTTTCAATGGTTTTGTGATGGAGAGAGCCATCTGCCCTCAGAAAGAGGATTGTGAGAACTGATTGTGGATCACAACATAATATTTTTAATTTTTGTTATTTGCTTGCATTTTCTTTCTCATTTTTTCCTTTTTGATCTGATTCTTATTGTGCAGCATGATAATTGTGGAAATATGTATAGAAGAAGTGCACATTTAATATATATTGGATTACTTGCTGTCTAGGGTAGAAGGTAGGGGGAAGGGAGGGGAATATTTGGAATATAAGGTTTTTGCAAGGGTGAATATTGAAAATTATCTATGTATAAGTTTTTTAAAAAGTAAGAAATTTTAAAAAGAGCTATTTGTTAAAAGACTGGAGGTGTTTAGCCTAAAGAAGAGGATTTTCAGGGAAAACAATCAATAGCCCAAAAGTACTTAATACATACTAGATATAACATATAATAGTCCATATACTTAAGGAGTTTATATTCTAGATTGATAGAAAACATGAATATATATAGGTGTATACAAAATGAATACAAGTAATCTTGGTTGGGGAGATACACCAAGAGCTGAGGTAAAAAGAAAAGGTCTCATGCAAATGATAGCAGTTGAGCTGTATCTTGAAGGAAAATACAGTTACAGGAAAGATACAGCACTTAGAGACACAGAATCACATATGAGGAATCATAGTGTGCATAAAAGAGGAAGAATGTCTAATAAGACTGCAAAGATAGGAAGGACCCAGATTGTGAAGATCCTTAAATATGAGAGGAGCTATTGCTTAATCTTAGAGTTAGCATGGAGCTATTGTTTTTTGAATAGGGAACATGAGATGATCTTTTTTTTTTTTTTGACAGAACATATGCATGGGTAATTTTTCAACATTGTCCCTTGAACACACTTCTGTTCGAACTTTTCTCTTCCCTCCCTCCACCCCTTCTCCTAGATGGCAGGCAGTCTCATACATGTTAAACATGTTAAAGTATATCCTAAGTACAATATATGTGTACAAATCCATACCATTCTCTTGTTGCACAAGAAAAATTGGATTCAGAAGGTAAAAATAACCTGGGAAGAAAAACAAAAATGTAAGTAGTCAACATTCATTTCCCAGTGTTCCTTCTCTGGGTGTAACTGATTCTGTCCATCATTGCTCAATTGGGACTGAATTGGATCTTTTCTTTGTCAAAGATATCCACTTCCATAAAAATACATCCTCATATAGTATTGTTATTGAAGTATATAATGATCTCCTGGCTCTGCTCATTTCATTTAGCATCAGTTCATTTAAGTCTCTCTAAGCCTCTCTATATGAATACATCCTTCTGATGATTTCTTACAGAACAATAATATTCCATAACATTCATATACCACAATTTGCCCAACCATTCTCCAATTGATGGGCATCCATTAAATTTCCAATTTCTAGCTACTACAAAAAGGACTGCCACAAATATTTTGGCACATACAGGTCCCTTTCCCTTCTTTAGTATCTCTTTGGGATATAAGCCCAGTAGCAGCACTGCTGGATCAAACTGCTATTGCATAGTTTGATAACTTTTTGAGCATAATTTCAAATTGTTCTCCAGAATGGCTGGATTTATTCACAATTCCACCAACAATGCATCATTATCCTAGTTTTCCTGCATCCCCTCTAATATTCATCATTATCTTTTCCTGTCATTGTAGCCAATCTGACAGGTGTGTAATGGCATCTCAGAGTTGTCTTAATTTGCATTTCTCTGATCAACAGTGATTTGGAACACCCTTTCATATGAGTAGAAATAGTTTCAATTTCATCATCTGAAAATTGTCTGTTCATATCCTTTGACCTTTTATCAATTGGAGAATGGCTTGATTTCTTATAAATTAGAGTCAATTCTCTATATATTTTGGAAATGAGGCCTTTATCAGATACTTTAACTGTAAAAAATGTTTTTCCCAGTTTATTGCTTCTCTTCTAATCTTGTTTGCATTAGTTTTGTTTGTACAAAAATTTTTTAACTTGATATAATCAAAATTTTTTATTTTATGATCAATAATGATCCCTAGTTCCTTCCTCCTCCACAAGTCTGAGAGATAAACTATCCTATGTTCTTTTAATTTATTTATAATATCATTAAGTATTTGGCATGCCTAAATCATGGACCCATTTTGATTTTATTTTGGTGTATGGTGTTAAGTGTGGGTCCATGCCTAGTTTCTGCTGTACTAATTTCCAATTTTCCCAGCAATTTTTGTCAAACAGTGAGTTCTTATCCCAAAAGCTGGGATCCTTGGGTTTGTCAAATACTAGATTATTAAAGTTATTGGCTGTTTTGTCCTTTGAACCTAACTTATTCCACTGATCAACTATCTATTTCTTAGTCAATACCAAATGGTTTTGGTGACCTCTGCTTTATAATATAATTTTAGATCTGGTACAGCTAGGCCACCTCCATTTGATTTTTTTTTCATTAATTACCTTGAAATTCTTGACCTTTTGTTTTTCCATATGAACTTTGTTGTTATTTTTCTAGATCATTAAAATAGTTTTTTGGGAGTCTGATTGGTATAGTGCTAAATAAATAGATTAGTTTAGGTGGTATTGTCATTTTTATTATATTTGCTCATGAAATCCAAGAGCATTTAATATTTTTCCAATTGGTTAGATCTGACTTTATTTGTGTGGAAAGAGTTTTGTAGTTTTGCTTATATAGTTCTGATTTTCCCTTGGCAGATAGATTCCTAAATATTTTATACAATCAGTAGTTACTTTAAATGAAATTTCTCTTTGTAACTCTAACTGTTGGATTTTGTTAGTGGTATATAAGAATGTTGATGACTTATGTGGATTTATTTTGTATCCTTCAACTTTGCTAAAGGTATGGATTATTTCTAATAGGTTTTTAGTAGAATGTCTTCGGTTCTCTAATTATACCATCATATCTTCAGCAAAGAGTGATAATTTGGTTTCTTCATTACCTACTCTAATTCCTTTAATTTCTTTTTCAGCTCTTATTCCCAAAGCTAGCATTTCTAATGTGATATTGAATAGTAATGACAATAGACGACAACCTTTTTTCACTCCTGATCTTATTGGGAATGGTTCCAGTTTATCCCCATTACATATGATGCTTACTGATGGTTTTAAATAGATGCTAATGCTTATTTTAAGGAAAACACCATTTATTCCTATACTCTCGAGTGTTTTTTAATAGGAATGGATGTTGGATTTTATCAAATGCTTGTTCTGCATCTATTGAGATGATCATATGTTTTTTGTTAATTTGGTTATTAATATGGCCAATTATACTGATAGTTTTCCTAATATTGAACCAGCCCTGCATTCCTGGTATAAATCCTACTTGGTCATGGTGTATTATCCTGAGAATAATTTTCTGTAGTCTTTTTGCTAGTATCTTGTTTAAGATTTTAGCATCTATTTATTAGGGAGATTGATCTATAATTTTCTTTCTCTGTTTTCAACCTATCTGATTTAGGTATCAGTACCACAGCTGTGTCATAAAAGGAATTTGGTAGGACTCCTTCATTCCCTATTTTTTCAAATAGTTTATATAGCATTGGGGCTAATTGTTCTTTAAATATTTGGTAGAATTCACATGTAAATCCATCTGGTCCTGGGGATTTTTTCTTAGGGAATTGATTAATAGCTTGTTCTTTTTCTTTTTCTGAGATGGGACAATTAATCAATTTATTTCCTCCTCTGTTAATTAGGGAAGTCTATATTTTTGGAGGTAGTCATCCATTTCACTTAAGTTATCAAATTTATTGGCATAAAGTTGGGCAAAGTAACTCCTTTTTATTGCTCTAATTCCCTCTTCATTGGTGGAAAGTTCCCCCTTTTCATTTTTAAGAGTAACAATTTGATTTTCCTCTTTCCTTTTTCTAATCAGATTTACCCAAGGTTTATCTATTTTATTGCTTTTTTCATAAAATCAACTCTTTGTTTTATTTATTAATTCAGTAGTTTTTTATTTTTGATATTATTAATTTCTCCTTTTAATTTTAGAATTTCAAGTTTAGTATTTGATTGGGAGGGTTTAATTTGGTCTTTTTTCTAGCTTTTTAAGTTGCAAGCCCAATTCATTGATCTTCTCATTCTCTATTTTATTCAAGTAAGCTTCTAAAGATATAAAATTTCCCCTTATTACTGCTTTGGTTCCATCCCACAAATTTTGGTATGATGTCTCATCGTTGTCATTATCTTGAGGGAAATGATTAATTGTCTTTATAATTTGCTGTTTCACCCAATCATTCTTTAAGATGAGATTCTTTAGTTTCCAATTACTTTTTGGTCTACTTACCCCTAACTTTTTGTTGAATGTAGTTTTTATTGCATTGTGATCTGAAAAGAAAGCATTTACTACTTCTGCCTTCCTCCATTTAATTTTGAGGTCTTTATGTTCTAATATATGGTCAATTTTTGTGTAGGTTCCATGGACTGCTGAGAAGAAAGTATACTCCTTTCTGTCACCATTCAGTTTTCTCCAAAGATCTATGATATCTAATTTTTCTGATATTCTATTTACCTCTTTAATTTCTTTGTTTTGTGGTTTGATTTATCTAATTCCGAGAGTACAAGATTAAGATCTCCCACTATTAGAGTTTTGCTGTCTATTTCTATACCACTTGGTGCATATGTTTAATATTGATATTGTTTCATTTTCTATATTACCCTTTAGCAAGATATACTTTCCTTGCTTATCTTTTTTAATTAGATCAATTTTTGCTTTTGCTTGATCTGAGATAAGGATGGATACCTCTGCTTTTTTGACTTCATCTGAAGCATAATAGATTCTGCTCCAGCCTTTTACCTTCATTCTGTATGTATCTCCCTGCTTTAAATGTGTTTCCTGCAAACAACATATTATAGGGTTCTGACTTATGATCCAGTCTGCTATCTGCCTCTGTTTTATGGGAGAGTTCATCCCATTCACATTTATGGTTAAAATTGCTAATTCTGATTTCCTGCCATCATAATATCCCCAGATCATGATTTTCTTTTTCTTGCCCCCCATTACTCCCTTCCCTAGTATTAAACTTATGGGCCCCACTTGTGACACACAGCTGTCCCTCTTTAGGATTCCTCCCTCCTCCCTTTGAATTGCTTCCTCTTTCTTGTACCCTTCCCTTATTACTCTTTTTCCTTTTTCCTTTTCTTCTCCCACTTTTTAATGAGGTGAGAGAAGATTCTCTGTAAAACAAATATGTCAATTATTTTGTCTTTGAGCCAACTCTGATGAGAGTAAGATTCACACAATGTTCCTCCCCCTCTCTAAGTTCCCTCGGATATGATAGGTTTCCTTTGCCTCATAGTGGGATATAGTTTCCCTCTTTTTATCTCCCCTTTTCCCTTTTTCTACACTTCCCTTTTTCCATTTCTACTTCCCTTTTTCATGTCATATTAGTAAAGTCAAATTATACATGTGGTTTTTATGTATATCCACAACAGAAATACAGTTCTCAACAGTTCCTTTTACCTTTTTCTGCTTCTCTTGAGTCCTATGGTTGGGAGATCAAATTTTTTGTTTAGATCTGGTTTTTTTCTTAAAAACAAATGGAATTCCTCTGTTTCATTAAGTGTCCATCTTCTTCCATGGAAGAAAAAGTTTATTCTTGGCTGCATTCCAAGTTCTTTTGCCTTTTGCAATATCAGATTCCAGGCTCTTTGATCCTTTGATGTTGAGAAAGCCAGATCTTGAGTGACCTTTATTGTGGCACCTCAGTATTTAAATTGTTTTTTCCTGGCTGCTTGTAATATTTTTTCTTTAGTCCCATAGTTCTGAAATTTGGCCACAATATTCCTTGGAGTTTTTATTTTAGTTTTTCAGAAGGTGTTCAATGAATTCTTTCAACACCTATTTTACCTTCTGGTTCTATTATTTCTGGGCAGTTCTCTTTGATGATTCCCTGTAAAATAGTATCTAGGCTCTTTTTTTTAATCTTAATTTTCGGGAAGTCCAATGATCCTCAAGTTATCTCTCCTAGATCTATTTTCCAGGTCTGTTATTTTTGCAAGTAAATATTTGACTTTTTTCTAATATTTCTTTTCTTTTTCTTTTTCTTTTTTTTCTTTTTTTTTGGTTTTCTTAACTGATTCTTGATGTCTCAATGAATCAGTCATTTCTCTTTGTTCAGTTCTGATTTTTAGTGAGTTATTTTCTAAATTACCTTTTTTTTTTTACTTCTTTTTGTATATATCCAATTGAGTTTTAAAATGAGTTGTTTTGCTCTATGGAATTTTTTTCCATTTCACTAATTTTTTTTAGTGAGTTATTTTCTTTTTCCAATTCACAGATCCTACTTTCTTGGGAATTCTTTACCTTTTCCAATTCATAAATTCTGTTTGCCTGCACTTTTTGGGAATTTTTTGTCTTTTCTAATTCACATTTCAGGAAGTAGTTGCTCTCTTGCATAGGTTCTCTTTCCTTTCCCCATTTTTCTTCTAGCTCTCTTTTAAGATTTTTAATAATCTCTTCTTAGAGAGCCTTTTGTGTTGGGGACCAACAATTGTCTGGAGACTGTCTGCTATTAGTCTCTTCAGGGTTGAAAACCTGCTCTCTTTCTGTATAGAAGTTATTGATCATCCTTTTGATTTTTTTACTCATATTTTTTTAAAGCCTGTAGTGTCTGCCTTTAGGGCCAGGAGGTTACCAGCTTCCTCTGTAGAGTAACGATAGGTGTATGGACTTGTAGCTGTCCTGCCAACTGGCTACAAAGAGCAGCAAGGTATGGGAGTGCTCTGGGAAAGAGTTCCCCACTGGAAGTAACTTAGGCTCGTGTCCTACAAAAACCCCTGCTGTGTGGGTTAAGGACTGCTCTAGGGCTAGAAGTTGAGCAGTGAAAGTGACACTACCCCAGGCCAAAGCCCACAGTGGGGCTGTGGTTATTAGCAGCTGACCACTGAATAGTCCTGCATGGACTGGAAGTGTCTCTGCCCCAAAGCACTGTTGTGCTGTGGAAGTTCTATTGCCCCAGGCTGAGCACCCCACTGTGCAGATTAGAGACTGCCCTGGGCTGTGCCTCCTGCCATGCAAATTTGTAAGTGCCCTCACAAAAGCCCCTTAAGGCAGAATATGGCTTCAGGGTTGTGTTATGGTCTGCTCTGAATCACTTCCAGTTTGGGATGGTTATAGCCAGATCTTGTTAGGTTTTGGTGTTTTTTAGAGAGTACCCTCTGTCTTTGGCTTTAATTTCTCTGCTGGTTTACTGCTTTATAATTAAGGCATATCAGCTAGCCTATAGGAAAGTCATCTCTAGCTACAGAGGTCACTTTCACCCCTGGTCTGCTCCAGACCCTAGTCTCTCCCTGCCTGCACTCGTCTATTCCTGGCCCCTCAGGACAAACATTTCCTAGTAATCTTCCAGATTATCTTTGGCTAGTAAGTAAGTTGTTGTGCTTCTAAACTTCATGGGTTTTACCACTCAAGTGGTATTTTTGAGGCTGAATTTATCAGTTGGTCGTGAGGGCATGAGAGGAGCTTAGAAAGTTGCATAGGGAGAAATGAGAGAACAGTGTGGGAAAAAAACTCAGAAAAAAGGGAATATACATGAGGAAAGAGTAGTCAGCAGTGTCAAATATTTCAGAGAGGTAAAGAAGGACGAAGATTAAGAAAAGATCATTCAATTTGTCAACTAAGTGATAAGTAATAACTTTGGAGAGAGCAATTTCATTCAAATAAAGAGGCAGCAAATTACAAGAAGTTGGAAGTGGGGGAAATGAGATGAATGGAGAAAAAGAAGAAGAGACACAGAAAATGACCTTCATTTTCAGTAAAATATGAATTAGCTGAGAGAAGGAGAGTGGGAAAAGAAAGGGGTGGGAAGTTTGAGGGCATAGAGAAAATGTTTGTGACAATTGATGTGGACAATGTGACAAGGAAGCTCTTAGATATGAGTTAAAGGATTGATTTATTGTAGTGAAGTGCAGATGAGATTAAATAGCATAAATTTGTACTGAACAGAATCATGGTTGTTTGAATTCTTCTGGTCTTGTGACAAATGATCTTAGAACATTTTTATTTTTTTATTTATTTTTTGGCCCTCTGAACCTTGCCAAAATATCTTGGGATTTCCTGGCTAGAATTCTTTCTAAAGGACCATCCCTTAAACCAAAACTTGATTCTCATTGATTGGCCATAGTTAGGTCCCAGGCCACACTCCCTTTGGGCATTGTTTGGGTCTTGATTGACTTAAATTGAATGTAAATGGCAGTCATTTCTGCTTTGGCCAGAAAGGTCTTTCCCTCCCAGATTTATTTATTTAAATTTTTTTCTTTTGGATTTGGTGAAAGAGAAGATTTTTTGCCTCAGTTGCTATTTAGCCTTAATCACTGAATGGGACTTCAGTCAAACTGAGACCTCTTTGAACATCTTAGCTTAGAAAGGCCAAGGTCTTCCATTGTGACCAAGGGCTATTCTCAGTCATGCTGATCTACATACGGCCATTGGAGGCAGATAACTTTGGAGGTGAAAGTGAGGCAGGTGACCTTACATAGCCCTTCCTCCCTTCAATCTGATTCACTTGCATACCATGGCATCATCTCCCAGAAGTCTTGGTCCTCTTCAAAAATGAAAGAAAAAAAAGAACAGCAGCACATGAGTAGGAATGGTAAGGGTAATCCAGGATGGCTTTGACATAGAGCAAAACATCTGAGAGTAGGGGATAGTGAACAGTTGGATCCATTCATTAAAATATTAAGATAGTCAACAAGAACTTTATTGATTGCTTATTAATGTCAAGCATTGTCTTAAGTGCTGGGGGTGCAAAGAATTAAAAACAAAACAAAACATCAATTTTTGCTCTCAAGCAATACATAAATATCTAGGTGTATATGTGTGTGTAGGTGCATGTATGCAGTACATGTACACATTTAGTGTATGAAAACACTCTAAGAAGACAGGGCTTTAGGAGTAGGAGCTCTGGGGGAAAGCCTTTTATATTAGGCAAGATTTGAGCTTTTTTTTTTTTTTTTTTTGGCAAGGCAATCAGGGTTAAGTGACTTGCCCAAAATCACATCTCTAAACATGTCAAGTGTCTGAGGCTGGATTTGAACTCAGGCCCTCCTGACTTTAGAGTTGCTGCTCTAACCACTGCACCACTTAGCTGCCTCTTGAACTGGGTTTTGAAGGACAGGGAAACTATGAAGTCAAGATTAGATGGCAGAGAATTTTAGATATGGGGGAAAGCCAGTGCAAAGTCACAGAGCCAAGCAATGGTGTGTTGTGTTCAAGGAAGCGCAAGCAGATCAGTTTATCTGGCTCACAGAGTGGCTAAAGGGGCATAAGAAGGATGGAAACATAGCAAGGGACTAGGCTGTAATGTCAAACAGAGGAACTTGTTTTTGATCCTGAAGGTAATAGGCAGTCACTGAGAAATCTCAAGCAGGGAACTGCTGTTGTCATACCTATGCTTTGGAAAAATTATCTTGTTAATCCTTTTTTTTTGTCAAGGGAGATATTGAGGTGGGGAGCTTGGAAAGAGAGGAAACTATAGTTAGAGGAGGTTTAATTAGCTGGGAACATGGACATATTGAAGTTCATGAAGAATAAATAGGTTTAGGAGGCAAGTATAGATGAAATGAGTAATAATAACAATACATAGTATTTTTATAGCAATTTAAGGTTTGTGAGGTAACATTTCATTTTTATAAACACCCTGAGAGTTAGATACAAGTATTATACTTTTACAAAGAAGGAAACTGAGGCAAGCAAAAGTTATCACATTATCAGTCATATGACTAGTAAGTATCTGAGACACATTCAAACTGAGGTTTTCCTGACTCCAGATCTAGCACTCTGTCTTCTCCACAATCATGTGATGCTGTGATACTATGCTACATGAGCATATTCTTCTTTTGCAGACAGGAGAATTTGATTCTGGAACTCTTGCTCTTTAGTGTTTTGTTGTTGGGCTAATTGCAACACCCAGCTTAGATTCTTGGACTCTAGATCTCCCTGGTTTACAATGTGCCAGGTGCTGTGCCTCACATTTGGAAACTTGATTTAGATTATGGCTTTAATAGTATTTCTCACTGTAAGGCTATTTAGATTTACTTATTCCCTCTCCATTATTTTATCAATGGGGAAAAATAAGGCATGAAAAAGGAAAAGAGCTATCCCAAGGTCACACAGATATTTAGCAGCACTGAATCCAAGTCTCCTGAGTTTGAGTTCAGTATTTTCCCATTTTATTAGTCAATAAAAAATGCTGAACTTCTATTAATACTACAATGTGTAACTTGTTTTCTTTTGGTTTGCTGCTGCCTTCTGTTTATACAAAAAATACTTTTCCATAAACTCTCCCTGCTCTTCAGTAACTCTTCAGTTATAATAAATAAGGATTAACAAAACTAATAGCTATAGTGATCATGTGACAGTGTATCCAACATTCTACACCTACAGTTTCCTCTTTCTCCAATAAATGAAAGAAATACATTTCTTCATCTTTGATTTGGAGTTCATAATTGGTCACTATAAATACATACTGTTTGACTTTGTTTTCTTGTTATTTTCACTTACATTATTGTAATAATAATAATAACTATTATTATTATTATATATTCTTTTCCTGGTTGTTCCTATTTGAAAGAAAGTTCAGCTGCAAAACAGATGGCAAGGTCTATGTTCCTTAGTTGGTCTAATGAAAGTGTTGGAGGTCTGGAGAGAGTAGAGGCTGGATACATGATAAGTTCTAGGGCATCATGAGAGCTAACGTCAGGTCAAAAGACATGGCCTGATAATTCTTTATCTTACTGGAAGGTTTAGAGTTGGTGACTCAAAAACTCATCTAAGCCATATGAACAGTCAGGCAGCCCATATTGGTTCTTTGTGATCAAGACACATGAAAAGAGGCAAGAAGGAATGCAAAGATGAAGGTGATCTCTGAGATGATGGATCTTCTTGCAGACTAACTATCCTGCATGGATTCTGAAAAGCTCTACAGGGAAAGGAATCAAAGATTGAAGACTTCAGAGAATGGGCATTAGTTCCTATAAGCTTCCATGTTTCTTTGCATTTCTTATATTTGTTATTTTTTATGGTATAATAACAATATTCATATGCAGTAATATGTTCAAAAATTCTTTAATTGAAGGGAACCCACTTTGTTTTCATGTCTTTGTGTAAAATGAATTTTTTTTGAGAGATCATGGGACCACTGTCTATCTACCATTTTATAAATCAAACCACACTCAGTTATTCCCCTTAGTATTCTATAACAACTTTAAAAAATTTAAGAAGGACATAATGTTTTCCAGGGAACAAATTCATAAATCATCTTTAAAACATAAAATATCAGGAAATTATAGAAGAATTTCTCAGAGTCACTGTGTGGGGAATAGTATACTGCATGAGAGAAATTTAAGCCCAGTAACGCATAGTCAATATTTGACACTCTAAATGCCAAGGAGATAGGTGTAGATGACCAGCAGCTTTCTCAGAAAGGCTCCAGGAGGAAAACTTTAGCAATCAGTGAAGGAAGTAACCTCTGATTTCTCTTCGTTTCCAGTCTGGCATTGCAAATTTTTTTCCCTACATTCATTTGGATATAATATTGTGTCTGGGCACTTCTTATTTTATACCATCTCCTACCCTCACTGCCTCATCTAGCTTAAAATGAAGGCAGAAATTTAAATCAAGAAATATGTTCTCTTTGCCTATTAACCTCCCATCCTCTCCCCTTTTTGCTGATTTTTTTGAACTTCATGATCTGATTAGCAATCATTTATTCTCCCTGCCTTATTCTCTCTCCTTCCATTACCTAACACCTCTTCACCCCCAATTTTGCCAGCAATTCTTGTTATAATCAACTGTGTTTAAATTATGTCCTGTGGCTGTACATTTGAAGAGATTTGCTGTATTTTAGTCCTATAAAAATGTGAATAGAATGAATAATAGATCTTCATGAATATATTTATTTGCATCCCTTAACTAGGAGACTATAAGTAATCCAAGTTATGATGAAGCCATGTAATGACTTAAAAGACCAAGAATATCTGCCATTTAAAGATAGCTCTCAGCTCTTACCTACAGAATGTGATAGAGAAAATTATTTTTTTATAGCCATAAATATTCCAAATGGAAAAAGTGCCATCTGAACATTGTTCATATATCAATGTGCCAATGACTAATAATGTTATTAATCATTATTGAGCAATGTGGATCATAGTTTTTAGCTTTTATAAAGCCAAATTCTAGTTAATTTTAATCAGAGGTCTGCCTAATATAAACAAGTTCAAATATTAATTACAAATGTTTTGCTTATTAACTGGGGTTAGGTAGGTCTCATCCACCTTTTTGAACTATATTGGCCAAATCCTTCTTTTTATAAACTAGAGTTTGGACTTCAGCTCTAATATATCTAAATTTATTTAATAATAGATGATGTTAAGATGTTTTCTAGTGTTCTAATGAAGAAAATGAAAATGATCAGCATATAATTTTGGAAATTTTAAAACAATTTTTAAGTGACTTTCAAAATTGAAGATGGACAAAGATGATAGAAAAATCCAGAAAATTGACTCCGCTTTCCCCAGTTTCCCTCAGAAACAATGTTAAGTCAAACTTGAAATGAATTTTGGCATGAAAAAACTCACAAGATAATGGAATGAAACAATTTTACAACTTAGGATAACTTAGAAGGACTCCAAGAAAGTTCTGTCTCACCTGGATAAAAGGGAAGCACAATCCAGTGCAGCTCAGTGCAGTAGTATCTGGGCAAGCCCACTGATGGCTCTTAGCCATAGTAAAGATCAAGTACCAAGGCAACTAATTTCTGAATCAGCAGGCCAGTGGCATAGCAAGAGAGCTATGAAGCCTCCATCCCCAAGGCAGAAGGCAAATTGTTAGTCTCAGAATCCAGGCAACAAAAGACATAATTAGACTGGGCTACCTCAATGCAGTGAGCAAGTCACCAGCCCCAGTACATAAAATCAATGACCAAATCCCTGACCTGCTGTGCCCAGGAGTAGAGTTAAACTTTAAAAGCCAAGAAGTGGATTAAAAATGGGCAAGAAACAAAAAAAGCCGTGCCCACAAAAAGGTCCTATGGTGATAGGGAAAGTCAAAACAAAACTCAGAAAAGGAAAAGAATGTGATAGTTCTTGAATGTGAAATCTCAAAGGGGAATATGAATTGATCTCAAACCCAAAAAAACTTTTTTGGAAGAGTTCAAAAAGATTTTAAAAAGTCAAATAAAGGAGATATTAGAAAAATTGGGGAAAGAAATGAGAGGTATGTAAGAGAGAGTTAACAGCTTGGAAAAAGAAAGACAAAATTAATTGAAGAAAACAATTACTTTAAAAAAATGGCTAAATGGGGAAAAAATGTCCACTGAAGAAAACAGCTCCTTTAAAAATATAATTGGTCAAATGGAAAAGGAGGTACAAAAGCTAACTAAAAAACATATATATATATATATATATATATATATAAACTTTGAATTGCGAAAGTAGAAGCTAATGACTCTATGAGGCATCAAGAATCAGTCAAACACAACCAAAAGAATGAAAAAAAAATAGAAGAAAATGCAAAATACCTCATTGGGAAAGCAACTGATGTGAAAAAAACAAATCCAGGAGAGATAATTTAAGAATTACTGAACTATTTGAAAATCATGATCAAAAAACAGCCTTGATATCATCTTTTAAGAAATTATTGAGGAAAATTGTCCTGATTTCCTGTCAGAGGGCAAAATTATATTCAAAAGAATTCCCCAATTAGGATCTTCTGAAAGAGATTCCAAAATGAAAATTCCCAGGAACAATATAGCCAAACTCCTAAATTATCAGGTCAAAGAGAAATATTGCAAGTAACCAGCATTCAAATATCAAGGACTACAGTCTGAATTCCATAGGATTTAGCAACTTCTACATTAAAAGACTGGGTCACTTAGAATATAATACTCTGGAAGACAAAAGAACTTGAATTACAACCAAGAATAAATTACTCAACAACATTGAGTATTATCTTTTCAAAAGAAAAGGACATTCAATCAAAGGGGCCTTTAAATTTTCCTGGTGAAAAGATGAGCTGAACAGAAAATTTTATCTTCAAATATAAGACTCAAGAAAAGGATAAAATGGTAAACAGGAAAGAAAAAAAAATTATTCAGTAAGGTTAAATTATTTACAATCCTATGTGGTAAGATTACAATACTTGTAACTCTTGAGAACTGTATCTTTATTAGGCCAATTAAAAGTTGGAGTAGACAGAGAGTGTTGGCATAGGCTGACTTGATGTGATGATATAAAAAAAAAGTAGAAAAATGAATTGTACTGCAAGAAGAGAAAGGGAAAACAGAAAAGGGTCAAATTATGTCACTCAAAGAGGTGCAAAAAATCTATTTTAGAGAGGGAAAGAATGATGTGTATAAGTGTTATTTAAACTTTCATTGCTTTTGGTTCAGAGAAAATAACATAAATATTCAGTTAGGGATAGAAATTTGTTCAAGAGGAAAGAAAAGACAGGGAGAGTTCATAGAAGCATTGAGGATAGTAATGGTTAGAATCAAAACACTAGTGAGGAGAGAGAAGGTAATAGAAGTAATAAAAGTATAAATGAGAGAAAAATGGAAAGGAGAGAAAAATAGAAATTAGTGCAATAATCATAACTATGAATGTTAATGGCATGAACTCTTCCATAAAATGGAAGTGAATTGTAAAGTAGATTAAAAACCAGAACCTATAACATGTTGTTTAGAAGAAATGTATTTGAAGCAGACACACACACACACACACACACACACACACACACACACGCAGAGTAAAGGTAAAAGACTGAAGCACAATATATTATGCTTCAGCTAAAACAAACAAACAAACAAAAGCAGATCTAAAACTTAAGCCTATAAGATAAATCTAATTAAATGAGATAGGGGAGGGAGGAAGTGATATCTTCCTAAAAGGTCCTACAGACAATGAAGCAATATCAATACTAAACATATATGAACCAAGTGGTATAGCATCCAAACACTTAGAGGAGTTAAGTGAGTTACAGTAAGAAATAGATATCAAAATTATACTAGTGGGGGACCTCAATCTCCCCTTTCAGAAATAGATAAATCTTAACACAAAGTGAATATGAAATAAATTAAGGAAGTGGAAAGAAAGAATTTTAGAAAAATTAGATATGATAGACCTCTGGAGAAAAGTGAAAGGGGTGCACATAGCACCTACACAAAAATTGACCATGCATTAGGGCATAAAAATGTCATGTAGAAGGGCAGAGATATTAAATGCATCATTTTTTAAATCAAATGCAAAAAATTAGATGTAACAAAAGCTAATGGAAAAATAGATTTAAAAATTCATTGGAAACTAAGTAATCCAATTCTATAGAATGAGTGCATCAAAAAACAAATCATAGAAACAATAAAAAATTACATCAAAGAGAATGACAGTAATGAGACAGCATACCAAAATTTATGAGATAAACCTTACATAAATAAAATAGAGAAAGTAAAGACCAATGAATTGGCCATTCAACTAAGAAAGCTTTAAAAAAGAGAACAAAGTGATACTCCTCTCCACCAATTAAACACCAAATTAGAAATTCTGAAAATCAATGGGGGTTATTAATAAAATTGAAGGTAAGAAAACTATTGGACTAATAAATAAAACTAAGAACTGTTTTTTTTTTTTGAAAAAACAATAAAGTCGATAAATCTTTGGTTAATTTGATTAGGAAAAAGAGAATAGCAAGTTATCAGTATCAAAAATGAAAAGCATGAATTTACTCCCAATGAAGAGAAAACTAAAACAATTATTAAGAGCTATTTTGCCCAACTTTATGCCAATAAATTTGTCAATCTAAGTGCAATGGATAATATTTACAAAAACATTGCTCTCCAAAATTCCTGGATTAACAGAAGAAGATACTTAAATAACCCCAATTTAGAAAAAGAAATTGAAGCCATCAGTGAACTTCCTAAGAAAACTATCCAGGACCAGATGGATTTACAAGTGAGTTCTACCAAACTTTAAAAAAAAATTAATTCAAATATTATTTGGAAAAATAGATAAAGAAGGAGTTCGACCAAATTCTTTTTATGTCACAAATATGATGATGATACCCAAACCAAAAAGAGCCAAAACAGAAAAAGGAAATTATAGACCAATTTTTCTAATGAATATTAGAAAATTATTAGTAAAATATCAGCAAAGAGATTAATACATGAGCCATATCAATAATACAACTTAGAGAAATCATAATTATCAATAGATGCTGAAAAAACTTTTGACAAACTACAGTGCCCATTCCTGTTAAAAACAGTAGAGAACATAAAAATCAATGGAGTTTTCCCTAAGCCATTCAGCTGTTTTGGAAATACTGAGGCTTGAATGTCTGTGTACTATCTAAATGTGATGATGCTTAACTGGAACTCCAGTTTAGAATGGACCCAGTCAGCACAATTGTATGATTTTCTCCAAAACTGTTCAACATCATATGAGAAGGTCAAAGAAGATAGTTAATGTGAATAAATTGGGTTTGGACAGTGTGGGAAGTAGGGGGTCTGGGTCTGGAAAAACTAAGAACACCTTTGCTGATTGGGGGTGCCAGGCTCAATTGTGCTATAGAGAGATGATCCTGTGCAAGAAGGAACCAGCACACCTGGTGAGTGCAGAAATACTGGGACAGGGCCACTACTGCCTGTAGGTACTTGCAGGAAGGTCAAAACTTTTGATTTGGAGTTGAGAAAGATTGAGGAAAAACTAACAAAATAAAAATATCCAAGAAAAACAAAATTATGAAAAAAATGGCAACTATAAAAGGAGACAGTTTTTTAAGTTTTTCGTTTTAAAAACAGATGCATAGATAGTTGTCAACATTCACCCTTGCAAAACCTTATGTTCCAAATTTTTTCTCCCTTCTTTCCCTCTACCCCCTCCTCTAAATGGCAAGTAATTCAATATATGTTAAACATGTGCAATTCTTCTATATATATTTCCATAATTTTCATGTTGCACAAGAAAAATCAGATCAAAAAGGAAAAAAAATAAGAAAACAAAATATAAGCAAATAACAAAAAAGTGAAAACACTATGTTGTGATCCATTCTAAGTCCCTACAATACTCTCTCCTTACAATACTCTTTTTGAGTGTAGATGGCTCTCTCCATCTTAAACCCATTAGAATTGGCCTGCATCATCTCCCTGTTTAAAAGAGCCATGAGACACAGAAGTTTAAGAAAATAATTCTTTGAAAATTAAAATTGGGCCAGAGCAAGCCAGTGAAATAACAAAATAAAATATAAAAAATAAAAAATAGAACAGAATGTGAAATAACTTATAAGAAAAATAACAGCTCTGGAGAAGAGATAAAGAGAAAATATCAGAATAATTGGATTACCCAAAAGCTATTGTGAAAAAGAATGTTGACACAATAATGCAAGAAATAATCCAAGAAAAATTTCCTGGAATGATAGAAATAGAAAAAAATCCACCAATCACCAGTTCAAAGAGATCTTACAAGAAAGCCACATAGGAATATTATTGCCAAATTTCAGAATGCCCAGATTAAAGAGAAAATTTTGCAAGAAACAAGAAAAAAAAGCAATTAAAATATTCTGGAGCTGCAATTAGAATTGTACAGGACTTATCAGCAGGTGCAATAAAAGACTGCAGGTTCTGGGATAATATTTATAGACAATCAAAAGAACTAGTCCTGTGGCCAAAAACATATCCAATATCTATAATATTGAATGAAAAAAAAGACATTCAGTGAATGTTCAGATTTTCGGGAGATAGAGATCAATGAATTAGGCATGTAACTAAAAAAGTTAGAAAAAGAACAAATTAAAACTTCCAATTAAATACCAAATTTGAAATTCTGAAACTCAAAGGAGAGATTAATAAAATAGAAATTAGAAAACTATTGAACTATTAAATAAAACTAAGAGTTAGTTTTATTAAAAAAAAACCAACAAAATAGATAAACCTTTCGCAAATTTGATCAGAAAAATGAAAGAAAAAACCAAATTACCAGCATCAAAAATGAAAAAGATCAACTTCCCACCAATTACAAAAAAAAAAAAAATTGAATCAATAATTAGGAACTATTTTTCCCAACTGTATGGCAGCATGTTTGACAATCTAACTGAAATGGATGAACATTTACAAAAACATAAATTGCCCAAGTTAACAGAACAGGAAACAAATTACTTAAAAAGTCCCATTTTAGAAAAAGAAATTGAACAAGTCAATTCATTAATGACTTAATGACTTAATGAATTCCCTAAGAAAAAATCTCCAGGGAGAGATAAATTCACAAGTAAATTCTAGTAAATATTTAAAGAACAAATAATTGTAGTACTACATAAGATATTTAGAAAAATAGGTCAAGAAGGAGTCCCACCAAATTCCTTCTATGACACAAATATGGTACTGATTCCTAAACCAGCAAAAAACAATTGTTCATGGCTGGGCCAAACTAATATAATAAAAATGACAATTCTGTCTAAATTGGTCTACATATTCAATACCAGACCAATCAAACTACCAAAACATTATTTTGGAGAACTAGGAAAAATAATAACAAAATTCATTTGGAAGAATAAAAGATCAAGAATATCAAGGGAATTAGTTTAAAAAAGGATGGTGGGTTAGCAGTAGCAAACATAAAACTATATTATAAAGCAGCAATCATCAAAACCATTTGGTACTGGCTAAGAAATAGAGTGGTGGATCAGTAGAATAAGTACACATGACACAACAATCAAGGTTTATAGCAATTTAGTATTTGATAAACCTTCAAACTCCAGCTTCTGGAATAGAACTGGAACTCACTATTTAACAAAAATTGTTGGGAAAACTGGAAAATAATATATCAGAAACTCAGCATAGACTTACATCTCACACCCCATACCAAAATAAGGTTAAAATGGACACATGATTTAGGCATAAAAGATTATTTGTCATAAACAAATTAGGATACAAGGGATAATTTGCCTGTCAGATCTTTGGAGAAGGGAGGAATTTATGAGCAAAGAGGAATTAGAGAACGTTATAAAAGGTAAAATTTGCAACTTTGATTACATTAAATTAAAAAGGTTTTACACAAACCAAAACAACAGAAACAAGATTAAAAGAGAAGTACAATGCTAGGAAAAAACTTTACAGCCAGTGTTTTTGATAAAGATCTCATTTCTAACACATAAAAATAACTCTGTCAAATTTAAAAGAGTACACATAATTCCCCAATTGATAAATGGTCAAAGGATATGAACAGACAATTTTCAGATGATGAAATTAAAGCCATCTTTATTTATATGAAAAAAGCTCTAAATCACTATTGATTAGAGAAATGCAAATTAAAACAACTCTGAGGTTGGCTAAGATGACAGGAAAAGATAATGATAAATGTTGGAGAGGATATGGGAAAATTGGAATACAAATTAAAATCAATTTTTTATATAAAATTAAGCAGAGTAGGAAATATACAGAAATTATTAATATTTTTATGGAGAGATGAGTCAAGTTAAAAGCCAGTTCACAAATCTGAATAATAAACAACCCATATGTATATTATTTAGAAAAAGGGAAGAGGGCTACAGAAGTCAAGATCACTGAGTTACCAAGGCCTATGTCATATGAATTTTGGGAAAAAGCTTATGGGAGGCTAGGATTTCCTTAGTCTGAAGGAGGTGGTGTTGACATTTCAGATTGGTGACAATTTTGTCATTGCTATCCTGGATAAAGATTTTCAGGTGGATACTGTTTTTGTTTAAAACAAACAAACAAATACCACCACCACCACCACCAACAACAACAACAAAAATGTGAAGTAGGCATGGAACATCCTTATTATCATGAAATAATCTGAACCACAAGCTTCCTCTCTTGGGGTTTCCTATTAGGCCTTTTTTTCCCCAAAAACCATAAACTAGTCACAAAAGGTGATTGCTTTTCTTTTTTTCTTTCTGGTAGGAAAAGAGTTTACTAAGCCAAGTGTATGCACATGTACAAGCCAGAGACCAGGGGTGGGGTGAGGGGGGTGGGAGAGACAGAGAGATACAGAGACAGAAAGATACAGAGAGACAGAGAGAGACAGAGAGACAGAGAGAGGCAGAAGGCGATACAGAGAGAGAGAGAGAGAGAGAGAGAGAGAGGGGAAAGGAGAGAGAAGGAAGGAGAAATTGTGAAAGAGGGAAGGAGAGGGAAGAAGGGAAGGAAGAAGAGAAATAAAGAGGAAGGAAGAGAGACACACAAGAGAGAAACAGAGAGAGGGAGGAGGGAGGAAAGAGAGAGAGAGAGAGAGAGAGAAGAGAGAGAGAGAGAAGAGAGAGAGAGAGAAGAGAGAGAGAGAGAAGAGAGAGAGAGAGAGAGGGGAAAGGAGAGAGAAGGAAGGAGAAATTGGGAAAGAGGGAAGGAGAGGGAAGAAGGGAAGGAAGAAGAGAAATAAAGAGGAAGGAAGAGAGACACACACAGAGAGAAACAGAGAGAGGGAGGAGGAAGGAAAAGAGAGAGAGAGAGACAGACAGACAGACAGACAGACAGAGAGAGAGAGCACACAATTATTTTATACATACTTCTACTTGTCAGTTTTTTTGTTTGGATGCATTAGCATGATCTGATTAGCCAGCATTTGGCATGACTGCTGATTTCTAAGATCAGTCCCCTTCCATGACATCCAATAATCTCCTGGTAAAATAGAAAACAAAAAACAAACAAAAAACAAAAAACAAAAAACAAAAAACAAAAAACAAAAAACAAAAAACAAAAAACAAAAACAGTTTTCAATTAGCAATCCAATCTAGCTCAGGGAATTTCATCTACCTTCTGATAGAGCCAAAAAACTCCTCCTGGTCTAACATAGAGCCCAGATCATCATATTTAACAAAACTGGAAGCCGGCCACCTTTATTACTGGAATTTATTACTTAGATCAATCATTGAAAGAGATCCGATCTACAATATTAGACAACTGAGGAAATCATGTTTCAGGAATGCTGGTGGGGGCGGACTTATACTTTCAGGGGTTCCATTTGGGCCACATTACTTCAGATGACTATTGTACACACTGAAGTTTCCTATGTTAGCTGGTCCCTTAGGAGAGCCAGTGTTATTCAGGAAAGGGAAGGCATTCTGGTAAAGTGCATGGGGTTGCAAATAATCTATCTCTATCCACCTCCCATCTTATTCTGTCTCATTTAATTCATTATCCTTTTCATTCATTGGAGCAGATCTTGTGAACTTTGGTTTAGTTAAGTTCTGGGTCTACAGATTCAGTCTTTTCATGAGGTTCACGGGAACTTCCTTAGTGCCATTGTTTGTCAAATTGAATGTCTAGCTCTTATTTTAGTGCTTGTTGCTGGTGTATCTTCCACTTAGCTGGATGAGGGTCATCAACTCATTTCTAGTATTTTCCTGTTTTCACATCACAAGTCTGAAGATATTATTCACCTCCTTGTGTTGAACACTATGTTAGGTTGCATGTTTCCAGGGAATTTGGAAGCTTTTAAACTTTGTGTATAACCAGATACTATGAATATCTACCTGGGTAACTAGTTAGGGATTCAGTTGGGCTTTGAGATAGGAGGGACTTGATCTTCTCAAACTCTTAGCGTTTAGCCAGATATAACAAAATGAATTAATGACCAAGAAAGAAGTTGCTTTTGTTCTATTTCCCTTTCTAGCCCTGACAAAGTTTGGTCTTTGTTTTCCTTTCTTTTTTCTTTTCTTTTCTTTTTTTTTTTAAACATAATTATGATCATTGAAGATACAGATCTGGTTTTGCTGACTTTACTCTGCATTAAAATATTTAGTTTTTTTCTTAGATGCTTCATAATCTAATACTTCAGTTTCCAAGAGGGGAATAGCTCTTTCTGGCTTATATGCTCCTTCCTATTGCATCCAGAAAGGGAATGTCACAGATCACCCATGTGATTACTTGAATTGTCTCAGGGACAGGCATTAATCTCCACATAACAGGAAATTCAATCCATGATGATCCCAGAGCCAGGATCTTAGTCAGGATGGTACAATCAACCAGGTCCAGAGCTTATACAGTACTAACCAAGACTATGAACCTAACTTCCCTCCTCTTTCTAGATACTAAGGACGTTCAGTTCTAGAAGGGGAATTAGTACTTTTGCTCATTTCCTATTATGTCCCCTGAAGCAAAAATTTCTTTGCAAAAGTTCCTTCACCATTATTAGCTAAGTTCAGTTAGAATGCAGAGGACTCTGCCTACACCTGGGGAAACTATTAGTAGGAGCTAGAGCCATTTGCAGAGAACCAGACACAACCAAACTTGCTTAGAGACATTTGGGAACCCCAGGGTGACAGAGAAGTGAAATATTCTTTAGGTATTGGGGGTGGGGACGGGATAGCTGTTAAACCAATGATGTTTACTAGGGTCCTGGTAGAGAAGTCAAAGAAATTCACAGACATGCAGCCAGAGAAGCTAAAGACATCCAATATAAGTGCAACCAGAGAGGTAAAGATGAGATGTCTCTTAATAAACACTTATAGAGCTGAATTGACTTATCAGTTGCTTGCAGGGCCCCTGGAATGAGGTTTTGTGAGTGAACCCTCACCATTTTTACAAACTTCTGGACTATTGGTTGATAATTATTTGCTATAATTGTATATACTTCTTCTTCCCCTGAATACTCAGGCACACAAGAATGATGAAGAATAGGAGAAAGACAGGATATGACAAGGTCAAAGAAGGGAAAATGTAGTTGAACTTCAGCTGTATTCTTTCTTTCTTGACTCTCATATTATCTCAAATTTGAAATATACCTTGCAGCAAGTGTGATTTTTGACAAATATGAAGCAATTTTTTTTGGCAAAGGAAGTCAGCATGATTGGACAAAAGTACACTAATGACTACACTATCAATGTCACCATTGGGTTTTGGAAACATTCTTTAAAAGCCCAGTGGCCACATAAGCTATTTAAAAGTTCCATTATCTAAGGGGAACACACATAAGCAGCACCTGCTAAATGAGATAATTAGGCTGGCTCTAGCAAAGACAACCTGCTCACCTGCCACTTCATAGAGCAGTAGCCTCAGACTGAACAAGGACTTGAACAACTCTGTTCTACAGGTTTGAGCATATCAAGGTCTACCAAATGGCTATCATCTTGACTGAGTCTGAAACTTAATTTGTCACATTTTCATAAGACTTATGTTCTTTTTTGACAGGGAACTGCTTCCCTCACTCGGACCCTGAGAATTAATGGGGAGGATGCAATCTCATGTTTCTCTATCTTTGTAGCAGAAGATCTGATTGGTAATGTTTATTACTGATGACGTTGGCATTTACCAGGCTATAGGATACCGACTGTGGGGGGATGCTATAGAAATAAAGTTGCCCAAGCCCAATAAAGAATAAGTGTTAGAAGAAGCTTCAGAGACTATCTAGTTCAATTCATAGTTGAATGAAAATAATACTAATGGTCAGCATAAATACAATGCTTTGAGGCTTGCAAAGCTCTTTAAGTATTATCTCATTTGATTTTCCTAACAATCCTGTAAAGTAAGTTTAGAGAGTTTGCACAGGATCACATACTTACTAAATGTCTAACTTTGGGCTCAGGTGTTCTTGATTTTAAGGTCAATATTCTATCTTTTATCCTTTGATATTTAAGAAATACTTCCAATAATATTTCCTGAAAAAGCTCATGAAATAGCTAACTATTGTTTTGAGAGGGAACTCATTACCTCAAAATACAAGTTGCTTTACTTTGAGATAGGGAAAGGCAGTTTTGGAAATTCCTGGATGAGGAAACTCCCTTTACTAATGTAAATCGGTAATTTTTAATTTTCTGCTATTTATAGTCACAGAGAGCTGACTGGAGCACCGAGAAGTTAAGTGACTTCTATGGCACATAGCCAGTCTGCATCACAGGTAGGACTTGAATCTAGGTCTTCTGCACCTGAAAGCCATTTGGTGTATACTATAGGATACTGCCTTTCTCTACTTTGGGATAGGTATACTTGTTAGGAGGGCTCAACCTGGGATCATAGATTTAGAATTGAATGGAGCCTTATAGCATACCGTTAAACCCCACCATTCTACAGATATGCCTAGAAATGTAATGTGTTTTGTTCAGGGCCGCAAGACTGATTAAGGGGAAAGTCCAATACTCCCCAGTTTAAATCCATTGCTCTTAGTACTCGGATTTCTAAAACTCTAAAGCTCTGCAGAGACTGAAATCCCTTCAGAAAAGGTTTCCAATTCTGTGAGCAGGTTTATTCTGAGTTCCCAACTTGAGGGAGGGCCCAGGAGGAGTAGGGGGCTTGGAGAGTAATTCAGCTGCAGTTTAGACTCCTTTTATGAGGAATGTCAGGAGCTTCTGTGCTTCAACCTCTGGAATGAAAGTATGATTGTCTGAGTCCTACTTATGGATTCAGTCATCCAGTGTTTCCTAATTTTTTTTTTCATTTTTCTCATGTTCTATACTGTGAGGAATCAAGGCAGGGCACATTGGATATTTAAGCTGGCAACATTATAGAAATGTTGATAGACTTATGCTTATATAATTTCCTTCAATATGAACATTTAATTTTTTTCTTATTGAGTCTGAAGTGTTTGAGGTTGGTATAAATATAACAGGCAAGTTTTTTTTTTTTTTTTTGTGAGTACTATATTTACACTACTAAGTTTAGGTCCAGCCTCTGACACTTAATAATTCTGAGCAAGTCATTTTAGTCTCTGTTTACCTTAGTTTCCTTCACTATGAAATGGAGATATTAACAGCACCTATCCTATAAGGGTATTGTGAGGATTAAATAAGACATTTGTAAACAAACAAACAAAATGTAAACACTTAGTACAGTTCCTTGCATATAGCAGGTGCTATATAAATGGTTATTTTTTTCCCCTTTCCCACACTGCACATGTTGAATAAGTCAAATTTATGTTAAATAAATTTACTTATACATTTTGTTGAATTTCTAATAACAATATTCAAAATTTTATGCCACAACTAGAAAATTTCTTACCATACCTTTTGAGAACTACTGCAGTAACAGTTTTACAGGCAGTTCTAAGTGGGAATGAACAGGTAATGAGAATTATTTTTACCTAGAATCTGCATCTCTAATCAAACTATTAGCTTCAGACCATTCAGGCTCTAAGAGATGGGTTTATTGAGAAGGAGGTATTCCTTAACATTCCTATAAGCCTTGGTAAACTAGAGAAAGTACAGATGCTCTTTACATTTAGATGAGATTGGCAAGGATTTTTCAATTTTTGTCTTTGCACCCTCAGAATCTGAGAGGTTGCTTATTAAGTGCCTGCTTGCTTCATAACATTGTCTCATTAAGTAGCGTAGTTCAATTCCCAATCTTCCAATACCGTTAGAAACTAAATTTGGGTTAGAACTCAGATTTAGTCAATTCTTAGATTATATATACATACATACATACATATATGTATATATATGAAAAAATATATACATATATATAATTTTAATTATTAGATTTTAATTTGGTAACTACTCAGTCATGCCATCTTCCTCCATGTTCTCTCATCTGTTTTATATTTTTTGGTTATACTTTGGTATATTTCCTTCTTTTTCATAGACTTAAAAGTTCATATGTCCAGAATTAGAAGGGATTTTAGGGATGATCTTGTCAAACATTGTTTTACAAAGGAGGAAACTGAGACTCACCAAAATGACTCAAATCATATAAGTAGTAAGTGATAGGGGTAAGATTCGAACTCAAGACCTATTATTACAAGGTTATGGTTCTTTGCATAAATGCCTGGAGGATAGGGAACACATCTTATATATCTTCATGTCTCCCTCCTCTCAAATACTTAATCAATCAATCAGCAAACATTTGTGAAGTTCCTACTATGTATTCTTAGCACATGCTAGGCAATGATTGAGTAAATGAATGAATGTTGGATGGTGGGATCTTTAGCAACAGAATATAACCACTATAGCACATTTTGAAGGAAAAAAAAACCCTCAGGATTTAATCAATAGTTATATACAGAATTTATAAAGCATACTTGTCTTCTCATTAATCCTAGGCATGGGTTTCTACAAAAATTGCTGAGATAAGCATAAAGGGTGGAGTTTGGAGAACTCAAGCATGAGAAACTTGTCTTTAATTTTTGAAAACTGAATAATTATGGGATGAGGGACCTATGTTAATTAGCTTCAACCAATTTCTCTAATCCCTAAAAACATATGTATACTATAAAAATTATACATAGTAAAATGAATATGGATTTCACACTTAATATTGTGAGTTTATTGATGCTAATAAACATCATTTTTCTAGTTCTTCTAATAGAATGCTAATTTGATGGTCATTGGAGAAAAATTCTTAAATCCAGTTTCTGCATCTTCATCATGTTCTCTGCTGAAGGAGATAGGGAATTTATAGGATTGTAGGACATTTAAAAATGATCTTTTTTTTTCCTATGGATTGACAAGGTCAGAGAATTGATGCCATAGTTGCTAATCTACTAGTGAAGAATTTCTCTGTCCTCAGCACATTGGTTTTTAGAGAGTCTTATGCTGGGTCCACTTCTGTAAGTGGTGGTGGTGGTGGTTGTTTTTAAATATGATGGATGTGTATCAAGCTTGCAGTCTAAAGGCTTAGACTTTGAGACTTTCATGCCCCAATGTAACATCAGAAGAGTATTTTGTGGTAGAAACAAACCATATCAATATTGACATTCTAATTCTGCATATAAGAAGACAAGGGCTAGTTGAAGCTCAATGGAAAGATGACTCACAGGTTCTTCTAGGAGAGACAGCTATCTTTTTGATGGAATTCATTTCATTGTATACACCGGACTCATTAAATACTTAATGAGATCCTAAAGCCAAAACACAAGACCCTAAAGACAAAAACTAAAAATTATCATCTAAATAATTTCTGTTTATGTGCCAACATTTTTTTTTGGTGAATAATGAATATGCAGAGAAATTCTATGAAGGCAAAGCTATGTGTTCTGATCCTTGGGAACTCTAATGTCAAGGTGGGCTTGGAGAAAATGGCAAAAATTAGCCAGTAAAACATGGTACAGATTTTAAAATGGAAGAGACTTGCAGACTTTTTAAGAGAAGAATGTTGGATGGTGTTGAATATGACAAACACTAACAGTACCATTAAAATGAAACAATTTATTTTAATGCATAGGAAATTACTTTTAGACCAGTTCCAACATAGAAATTACGTAGAAATCAGCTATCTCTGTACAGTTAGACCAATAACTATTAAAACAAAGGTCAAAAGTCAATATCAAATTAGAATAAAGGCTAAAAAAGGAGTTATGTTTTTTAATTATGAAAACTTCAACTTGGCCTATTAAAATGAGAAATGCAGAAAAATAAAGTCATCAATTTTTATTATCACTGATTCCTTTGGATGTTGAATTTATTCAAATCAGTTACTGCAAAGAGGAGGCCAAAAGATTCCAGAAACCACCAAGTAAAGATATATGGCAGCCAACAGCAGTACCTACAATATTGGCAGAAGATGAAAAACAGTATTGCCTCACAAGACAGTGAAAAGCACTAGAAGTGAAAAGAAGTTGGAAGAAAGCTTGGCATGAGACCAAACCAAGCTATGTCATTACAGGCGAATTTGTAGATAAACCTGGCAGGAGCACAACAAACAGAAAGAAAATGTAACAGATTTGTCATCATTTATATATTCCATTTTCATCAATAATGACTACATATATACCATATTTGGATTTTAGCACTTCCATCCAAGATATGTTATATTAACAAGTAGAAATGCCACCTAGCAAGATAAAATTGAGAAGCATAACTATGCATGGAGGAGATCTCTGCTGGAGACTTCACAGTCTTGTAAGTACTGAGAGATTGCTTTACCAAGTATTTCAGAAAGGATTAAAGAATGCCAAAAACATAAGAAAAAAAATCAAGAGCAACACACCTGCTGCCCAAATGGCAATCAAGAGTCTGCTATTTCCCCACATGCTTCCTTTTTCATTTTCATATAATCTTTATGATAATGACGTATCCACAAGTTGTGATGTATTGGAAAGAATATCGAACATGGAAGCAGCAGAGAACTGATCTCAAGTCTTATCTCCAACATTTACTGAAAGCGGGACCATGGGGAAGTTACTTAAGCTTTCTGAGCTTTAATTTTCTTAGAAGTAAAACGGGGATAGTAATACTTGTAGTATTTACTCACAGGGTCAGTGTGAGGATCGAACAAGATATTGGAGTTAAAGCATTTTGCAAATTTTAAATTCATATATAAATGTAGGTTATCAGCCACTGAAGCTATGTATTTAAAAATGGGAAAAGAACAATCAGGCTTTTCCACAGCAGAACGTAACTTTACCATCATCCAGCTTACGAAAGGATACAAAAATATGCAAGATCCTGCTATGTTCACTTTTTGGCAAATTTACACACATGCTATAATTCATTTATATACATGTGTATATATAGGCACACGCATGTATACAGAAAGTTTATGTACATATAATTATATCACATGTATATACATTTACATGCATATAATGCCCATGCACATTAACTTGATAGAGCTAATATGGCCTTAAAGATTTTCAAAATCTAAGATGTATATTCTCATACATATTTAAAGTCTCTGTGTGCAAAAATTCTGAAAACTTTCCTGCTCCCTATTTAGGCTACAAAATAATATTGGAATAGACTTTAACCTTAATCCTTGGATGAGAAATCCACAGTCTAATAATAATCTTTCTTTAGCTATTTGTTCCAAAATAATGTCCTGCACTAAACCTTTTCTCTCTCATCAAACCACTATGAGAAAACTAGGTTTAAATTCAGTAAGGAACTCTTCCTGTGAACAGAATTTGTTTTATGGATTTCTAAGGATAGAAGGCTCTTCACTAGTACACTTATTCTTAACCTTAGCCTTGACCTGGTTAGAGTAATAATCAAGCTAAAAGAAGGAAGAAGTCTTTAGTTGCTTCTATTAATGGAAAAATCTTTTGTACTTTTGAACTTCTTTGTACTTTTATTCTAAGACTGTTAACATAAACTCTTAATTCTTACTCAATTTGACTGGAATGTTGCTCTTATATTCCCCATTAATTCTAGTACATTCCCCAAATTATTATTTAAATCATCCAGTACAAAGCTTGTTTGTACTTAGTGATTTGCATCATATCTACCCCCTTAGATTGTGAGATTCTTGAGAGAAGAGACAACTGTTGCCTTTCTTTGTATTCACCAATATTTACAACAATATCTGGAACATATTAAGTGTCTAATAAATAATTATTGACTAAGATTATTATAAATTGTAACTCCAAAATGGCTTGTGTTGGAGAGACTTTTCAAGGCTGGAACATATTTTAAAACCCAAAAGTTTCTTCATTGTAATGATAAGTATTTTGTGTGATAATCCAAATGGAAGACAGATTCCATGTGAATGGTAATATCCTCTATATACTTTGGTGTCAATTGCTTCAAGTCTGAGGACATTGTAGAGTCTCCTAAATGAGTTTCATACTTATTAAAAATAAATCATTCACATGCAAAAACCAAGTGGATGAAAAATGCCTATTCTCTATATTATAAGTAGTTGGACAGTCAGTCCTTAGTTTATGAATATTGCAACAGACATAGCAAATGGATATTTATTTGGTCCTAGAATTTCATAGGAGGAATAATATGTTGGATTTCATTTAGGAAGCTGTATATATTTTAAATGATTCCAAGCTGCTCTCTGACAAAAGCAAAATAAATCAAAACAAAGACAAAGTATCTTTAAAAAAGCAATGTGCTCCAAATGAAATATTTCTTGGAACTCTTAACACCTAGTCAGTTTGAGTGACTCATATGTCAACAGAAAAAATTCTGGGCACATATAGATAGCAGTATATTAACAATGATGAATTAGGCATAAGTGATAAAAAGGCTATTATTCAGCAAAAGTAATATTAGGAAAGGAAATGACCAATTGTATCATGAAAGTAAGAAATAATATTCATAGCCTGAATAATAGGTATGTGGATAAATGTAAAGAATGTCGAATCTTGAATTAGGTAGAACTGCCTTCAAATCCAGTGTCAGGAACTCACCACTTGTTTGAACCACGTAATCTCTGCTTGACTCAATTTTCCTTTCTGTAAAACCTTAATAGCTACCCATAATAAATATTCTACATAAATAATAGCTATTTGATGATGATAATGATGATTGCTGACCAGTACTCTCAAGTGTTAATAAAACCTGGATTAAGTAATTCCTCTATAGATGACCTACAGGAAAACACTAGGTGACAATATGTAAAATTTGCTTTCATAGAGGTAGTACCTATACTCGTCAACAAATTATCAATAATCATATATTAAGTACTTGCATCTAGCATTGTGCTAAGCATTAAAAAAGCACAGAGTAAAATCAAAAATTAATCTCTCAAGAAGTCTATATTCTAATGGAGGAAAGCACATGTAAAAAGCACAACATGAAAGAGAAATACTGAAGCAATGGAGATAATCTTGTAGGGGATGGCGCTAACATATAGGAAGATGTAGAAAAGACTCCTAAAAGAGGTGGCCATTGAACCAAATATCAAAAGAAGTTGTGTATTCCATTGGGTTTTAACAGAAATTACAACAGTAAGAACTGACATTAAAACATATTAAGATTAATCAACTTCCTTTTTCATATTGGTACATATAGTGCAATGTTATATAGTGATCAATGTTATGATGAAAATTTTTAGGTTAATGGAAGAACCTTAGTCTCAAGTGTGTACTCACATTGGTGGTGTTCAATATAATTTCTAGCTCTGCCAGTGGAATGCAATAAAAAATTAATACATTTTGCTAATAAAAAAGAAGCTAGGTATTATAACTAAGCTTTAAGGATGGGAGGGAGAACATTCCAAGCATGGGGAAGGACCATTGTAAAGATATGAAGAAAGAAGATAAAGAAAGTTTTATCTGCAAGGGACAGAATATAGGTCAGTCCCACTTTATGGCAAAGTGCAAAGAGGACAGTACAATTTAAGATTTAAAACGTAAGATGATGTCAACTTACGAAGAGCTTTAAATGTTAATCAAAGGACTTTACAACTGATTCTAGAAGTAATAGAGAACTCCTGGGATTTACTGTGTAGGGGGTTGACATAGGCCAGTTTATGCTTAAAGAAAATCATTTTTCCAATTCTGAAGAGAATTGAAAAGGTGAATCTATTGAACTATATTAGGAATAGTTTTCTTTGGGATAATACTCAAATGTGCTTAGAGAAGTGAACCTATTATGTTGAGGAAACTCTCTTTACAAATACTGTTCTTTGTAGTTTATAGTTATTGTTGCTGTTCATTTCAGTTCTAACTCTACATGATTTCACAGGGAAGCAATATATAAATACTTGTTAAATATATGTGTGAGTGTGTGTGTGTATGCAGTGCATGTGCATATGTGCATACGTGTATGTGTACATGTGTGTAACATATGTATATAATGTATGCATATAAATATATTTATATATGCACATGCATATAAATATATATATGTATACATATACTTTATATATAATAAATGGGAAATATTCTAAGAAGGAAGACACTAAGATAAAAGAAGACTGGCTAAGGCTTTCTTTTAGAAACTTGAACTTTAAGACTTGAAGGAAATCAGAAAAGCATAGAAGTGGTGATGAAGAGGGAGAAAATTCAGGATTTGGGAAAAAGCCAATAAAAATACCCAGTGTTCAGAGATGAACTCTCATGTGAGAGGAATAGACAGGAGAAGAGGCCACTAAATTTAAGCTGCATTAACTATTTTATTCCAAGAAAGCCACAGTAAGTGATGGGAACAAAAGTATAAGATGACTGGAAAGGTAAGAAGGGATTAGATTATAAAAATCTTGAAAAGTCAAACAGAAGATAATTATATTTAATCCTAGAGGTCCCTTCAGAAGGGCTTCTGAAGTTTATTGAATAAAACATATATAACCTACACATTAGGAAGTGTAGGTAGACTAAAGCAATTCCAAGTCTGAATTAGGATTTAAATCATCATTTTCCAATACCAAACCTGATGTTCTTTGAACCTGGTGATGGTACCTTTACACACCTTTAACAATAGAAGACTTGGAGAGATAATGAAGATGTAAACTAGGCTTATAAATAATTTTTAAGTTGGATTCTGAGTTGGAAAGTATTTTCCAAATGAATTAGGAAGAACTTCAAAAATAAATAGTCTTTGTTTCTCAGAATCTTCTTGCCACCAAAAGACACTCTTTGAAGTCACTCCTGGAGCCTTGAATTTGATTACAAATTTGTTTCAAATGGAAAATTTTGAGAAGATAATAGAATAGGCCAGAGATTTTCAAGAATTCCATCATAATCTGAACAAATTTATGCTTCAGGGCTAACATAGACTGGTGAAAAACAAAGAAGCCTTAGGGCAGAAGAGGGATCCTCTAGGTACAACCAAAGAAAATCTGAAGATTGGGGATTAACCAAGATGAAGTGCAAATACCTCCAGGCCAGCTCTTCAGAAACAACTAGTGGGGATCCCTGGAGTGAGCTGGGTTTGGTTTGAGTCTCAGCAGGAGCCACCTCCTGGGCTATGTACTGAATCAGGAATCTGAGTGGGAAAGACAGAGGACCTCAGTTGATCAGGAATGCTAGGCTCAATTGTGCTGCAGAAATATGCCTTGGATAAAAAGGAACCTGCACCCGTGAGTGCAGAAACAGTGGGGCAGGGAAGCTGCTGGTAGGCACTTGCAGGAGGGTAGAGCTCTTGGTTTGGGGTTCCAGGTTAGAGGAGAGAGCTGAGGTGAAGCTAACGGCACCAACCCGTTACCCCACAATTAGAGATGCTTTTACTAATAGTTCTCATTAAAAGAAAAAAAAAGGCAAAGAAGAAAAAACACAACTATCAAAACTTACTATTGAAATAGAGAATACCAGGGTTCATCTTCAGAAGAAAACAGTGAAGTGAAAACAGTCTCTTCTACCCCCCAAAAGTTATGATAAATGGCTCTCTGCCCAGAGACAATTTATAGAAGAACTCATAATAGACTTTAAAAATCAAATGAGAGAGATTGAGTAAAAATTAAAATAAATAAAAATCATCCAAGAAAAACAAGATGCTAGAAAAGGAAATAATCATTTTAAACAAATTTTTATTAATTCTTTTATTTTTCTGGTTATACATTTATTTAACTTTTCTTTATGAATCATGTTGGGAGAGAAAAATCAGAACCCAAGGGAAAAACCACAAGAGAGAAAACAAAAATAGAAAAAAGAAGTGAACACAGCATGTATTGATTTACATCCGATCTCCACAGTTCTCTTTCTGGATACAAATGGCATTTTCTATCCAAAGTTCCTTGAGATTGCTTTGGATCACTGAAACACTGAAAAGAACCAAGACTTTCATACTTGATCATCATACATTCTTGGTGGCAATATATACAATGTATTCCTGGTTCTGGTTGTTTTGCTCAGCATCAGTTAATGTGAATCTTTCCAAGTCTTTCTAAAATCAGCTTGTTCATCATTTTTAATAAAACAATAATATCTATTACCCTCATACACCACAACTTATTCAGCCATTCCCCAATTGATGCACACCTATTCATTTTCCAATTCTTTACTATCACATAAAGAACTGCTACAAACATTTTTGCACATGTGGGTCCTTTTCCCTCTTTTATGATTTCCTTGGTATACAGACCCAGTAAAAACATTGCTAGATCAAAAGAAATGCACAGTTTTATAATCCAAATTGTTCTGCAGAATGCTTGGATCAGTTCAAATGAAGCTATAATTGGAATTGTAGGGCTTATCAGCAGCCACAATAAAGCATCACAGGTCCTGGAATAATATATAGTGGCAATCAAAAGAACTAGGCCTACTATCAAAAAGATCTCATCCATCAAAATTATTCAGAATATTGAAAGAAAAATTATGGACCTTTAATGAATTTGCAGATTTTCAATATTTTGTCTCAATTAAACACAATAGAAAATTTAACATAAGAACCAATATCAAAGATTAATTTCAAAGAATTCAATATGGACAAATTGTTTATGTCTTTTACATGAAAATCTATATCATATGCTTAAAATTGATATTAGTAATTGGGTAGATAAAAAGAAAGATTGGGGCAGAGTTGAGTGTTATCTGATTCTAAAAAGGAATAGTGTCCAGGAAAAGGAAAAATAGTAATCATATGCAAATGAAGTACAGAGGAAGAATAGACACAGAGGCATTAAAGGGGAGAGTAAGGATCATAGTTCTAAAAAAAATCTATTTACATCAAGAATGGGTTAAATAAGGAACACTACATAGATGTATACCATGAAGGCTATAGCACCCTCCAAAATCTATAAGGCCATAAAGGGGAAGGGATTAGAATTAATAGCCAAGGGATAAAGAGGGAAGGAAAGGGTAGGGGAAGAAGACAAGGGAGGGATCTATAGTTGGGGGGAGCTTAAGTAATAGCAAGGCAAGTTAAGGAGAAAAGCTAGCAGTGATACACAATGAGAAATATACACAAACACTAAAACAAGGATTAGGGGTAGAATTTAATTAGGAAAAAAATAGGATCACAAATCATTGATCATAGATAAAGTTAAACTTAAAGTTTCAATCATGAGAGAAATTTATATTATATGTCAGCCATATTAATATTGTTTTAGATACATGTTTATATACCAGTAAATGTGTGTGTATATAGGTATATGTCTGAGTATATGTAGGTATGTATGCATGCAACTCTATGTATGTGTACATATAGATATCTGTATCTGTTTGTGGGTCTGTGAGTCAGTGTGAATATGTATGTGTGTGTGTGTGTGTGTGTGTGTGTGTGTGTTTCTATCTATCTCTATTAATATATCTGTGTTTAATGGTAGCCTGCTTGTGGGAGGTGGGAAGGATGAAAGGGTAGGAAAGAATTAAATTTTTAAAAAGTACACAGCAGAGAATAAAAAAAATAACCTACAAGGAAGCAAAGAAAAAAATGGCCACTAATGAATACAATTTCTTCTATTATTATATATGCTTTCTTGAAATGGAAATTTATCATTATATATTTTGAATCCTCCCTGATGTTCTGCTGGGCACATGACAATGTTCTGTTCTGTTTTGTTTTATCTTTTTTATTTTCCTTTCCTTTATTTTTTTCCTATTCTGTTTTTTTTTCTTATTTTGTGTTCAGTGCAATAAATAAATAAATAAAATGGATACAGAAGGCCTCAAAAAAAAAAAAAAAAAGAAATTGGCTTCAAAAGTTCTGAAAATTTCTAGGCTTATTTGGAAAAGTTAAAGGCAGTCATACCACTGACTAATAAAGTAAGAGAATCTTTCGGAAGAAAGCAATGAAAAATTGAAAGAAGGCTATCTGAAAATTTTTCGAATGTGTAGCTAATGGGCATTTACTTTTAAGAAGGGATTTCATTTTTTAATAGCTTCCCACAGATGGTGAGAATTAGCAAGCATGTAAGGGAGGGGCTTGTCAATTTGGCTTATCGTTAGATCTAACTCTGCTAAACACATAATTCCTGAATGGATTTTTTAACTGTTCACTGAAGAATATAATTTTGAGCTGGATAATAATTAATTGGTTAACCATTTCCCCCAACACCTGTGCTGCTGCAACTGTACCAAGTATTTTCCTCCTAGATTAGAAATAGGTGGCAGTAATATTTCCTCTTGCATAATTTAGGATTTTTGACCTATATGACTGAAAGAGTAAAGAAATCGCTCCAAGAACAAATTTCCAAGCCATATTTAACTCTCACGCAGGAACTCCATAATTAGTCTACAATTATTTAAAAAAATGTTTTTTTTTTTTTTCCCTACCTCTTCTTGTTGAGCTTTGTTGGAAATACAGAGAAATGCTGATGACTTATGTGGGTTTATTTTCTATCCTGCAACTTTGCTAAAATTCTTAATTATTTCAGGTAGTTTTTTAGTTGATCTCTAAGTATATCATTTTATCTGCAGAGATTGATAGTTTTGTTTCTCATTGTAAGCAATTCAATTCCTTCAATTTATTTTTCTCGTGCTATTGCTATAGCTAGTATTCCCAGAACAATATTGAATATTGAATAACAGTGATGATAATGAGGATTCTTTTTTTTCACTCTTTATCTTATTGGAAAGCCTTCTGGATTATCTTCATTACAGATAATCCTTGTTGATGGTTTTCAATAGATACTACTCATTTTTTAAGGAAAATTCTGTTCCTGTGCTTTGCAGTGTTTTTAAAAAGAATAAGTATTCTATTTAACCAAATCTTTTTATACATTTTTTGAGATGATCATCATTTTTTGTTCATTTTCTTATTGGGATGATCAATTATTTTTGTAGTTTTCCTGCTGTTTTTATTATTCTTTAAAATATACTTATTTACTACTTTATTTTCCCCAATTATATATACAAATAATTAGCAATCTTTAAAAAAAATTTAGTTTTACATTCTCTCCTCTGAGTGAGAGAACAAGAAATTTTATATATATGTATATATATATACAGCTTGTAAAATATATTTTCATATTGGTTATGTGACAGAAGTAGTTTCCATAATATTGAACCAGATCTACAATCCTAGTGTAAATTCCACTTCTTTACAGAGTATGATTTTTCTTTTATATTACTACAATTTCCTTGCTAGTATTGTAATTATTTTTTTGTTTCAATTAATTACAGAAATTGGTTTCTAGTTTTCTTTCTTAGTTTTTGCTCTTCCTAGTTTAGGTATAAGTATCATATTTGTGTTGTAAAGGGAATTTGGAGGGGATACCTTCTCTGATTTTCCATATAATTTATATAGAATTGGCTTTAAGTGTTCAATTGGCAGAATGCTTGGCAGAATTCTTTTGTGAATCTTTTTGTTCCTAGGAATTTTTCTTAGGGAGTTTATTTATGGTTGTCAATTTTTTTTTTTTTGTAAGATAGTGTTAAGTATTCTATTTCCTCTTTTGTTAATCTGGGTAAATTGTATTTTTATAACTATTAGTCCATTTTGCTAATACCATTAGATTTATTGGAATATAATTAGGCAGAATGGCTCTTAATAATTGCTTTAATTTCATCTTCATTGGTGGGGAATTTACTCCTTTCTTTTAAGAAATTTCTTTTAAGAAATCATTTTAATTCTTAATTTATTTTCATAAAACCACATCTTAGTTTTATTTATTTGTTTAAAGGCTTTTTTACTTTCAATTTTTTAGTCTCTCTTAATTTTTAAAATTTCTAATTTGATGTTTAATTGGAGATTTTTATTTTGTTTTTTTTTCTAGTTTTTTGAACTTGCATGCCCAATTTATCGACTGACTCTTTTCTATTTTATTAATGTAAGGATCTAGAGATATAAAATTTCCCCTAAAAACTGCTTTGGTTGCATACCATAACTCTTGGTTATTTCATTCTCCTTAATGAAAATATACATTGTTTCTATGATTTCTTCTTCGACCCACTAGTTTCAAATGATTTTTAATCTATGTTTCTATAGCTTTTATTGAATGTAGTTTTATTTTATTATGTTTTGAAAAGGATGCATTTAATATTTCTGCTTTTTTTTTTTTTTTGCATTTGGTTGTGAGGTTTTTATCCTCTAATAGTTTTTTTGAAGATTCCAGAGCTGAGGAAAACAAATACTCCTTTCTATTCTTATTCAATTTTTTCTAGAGTTCTATCCTCTGTAACCTCTTTTAAAATTAAATTAAAATTCTATGCATCTCTTTAATTTCTTTCTTGTTCACTTTATGGACAGGTTATGAGAGGGGAAATTTGAGATCTCCTACCAGCAAAGGCTTATTGTTTATTTCCTATTGTAAATTTTTAAAATTTTCCTTAAGGAATCTGAATGTTATTCCATTTGGTGCATATATGTTTAATGTTGATATTTCATTTTGAATAAAATATAGTTCCCTGCTTATTCCTTTTAATTGGGTCTGTTTTTGTTTTCCTTTTTCTAGGAATTTGGTTGTTATTCCTGCTTTAAAAAAAAAAAAAACTTCAGTGAAGCATAATGGGTTCTTCTTCTATCTTCTTTTTTTTTCCAGTATAACTCTGTTTCAAGTGTGTTTCTTGTAAACCACATCCTATTGGATTCTGGGTCTGCTTCTACTTTATGGGTGAGTTCCTTCCATTCACTCTCACAATTATGATTAACAGTGTTATTTCCCTCCATTCTAATTTTCTTTCCCTCTTTTTACCTTGTTCCCTTTCTCAAGTATATTTCGTTTTTGACTACTACCTCTTAATCTGTCTTCCTTTCTCTCAGATTTTCTCACCTTCTCTCTCTCTCTCTCCCTTCCTTTGTCACTTCCCGGTAAGGTCAAATATATTTTTTACATCCAACTGAATGTGTATGTTATTCCCTCATTGAACTAATCCTGATAAAAATAAGATTGAGGTGTTGCTTACTATCCCCATCTTCCCCTCCATAGTGAAAATTCTACTTTTATGACTCTTTTATGTGAGCTAATTTCCCCCATTCTTTCTCTTTCTTCTTTTTTTTCTCCTAATGCATCCCCCTTTCTCAGCCCCTAATAATTTGTTAAAAAATCATCCTATTATAGTCAACTCATCTCAGTCTACATATACTCCTTATAACCGCCCTAATAATGATTAAGTTCTTAAAAGTTATAATTATCACAATCCCACATAGGAATATGAACATTTTAACATTATTGATTCCCTGATTATTTTTCTTTCCTATTCACCTTTTAAGGCTTTTTTTGAGTCTTATTTGAAAGTCACATTTTCTGTTGGTATTTTTTTATTAGAAATGTTTGAAAGCTAATTATGCCATTAAAACTCCATTTTCCCCTTTGATGGATCATATTTCTTTTTCGGGATATGTTATTCTTTGTTGTATATCTAGCTCTTCTGCCTTCCAAAATATCATATTCTAAACCATCTTGTGGAATGGAATGTTAATGTGGAAACTGCTAAACTTTGTTTTATGCTGATTGTGGTTCAGTGATATTTGAATAATTTCTTTCTGGTTGTTTGTGATATTTTCTCCTTGACCTGAAAACTCTGGAATGACATTCTTCGGAGTTTTCATTTTAGGATATCTTTTAGCAGATGATTGATGGAGTCTTTCTCTTTCCATTCTTCACTCAGGCTATTAGGGAAGTTTTCCTTGATAATTTTCTAAATATGATGTTTGAGATCTTTTTTTTCCTTCTTTGCTTATGGTCTTCAGGTAGTCCAATAATTCTTAAGTTATGTCTCCTGGATCTGTTTTTTGGGTCAGTTGTTTTTCCAATGTGCTATTTCCCTTTTTCTTATTTTTTTTCATTTTTTTATTTTGTTTTTATTGTTTCTTAATATCTCATGGAATCTTTGGCTTCCACTTGTCCAATTCTAATTTTTATGGAATTATTTTTTACTGAATTTTTGTAGCTTCTTTTTTTTTATTTGACCAATTATAATTCTTAAAGAATTATTTTCTTTTTTTTTTTCTTTTTCTTTTTGCCAAATAGCATTTTATTGAAAAAAAAGTCAGCACAATTGATGGATATATTGAAAAAGTTCAAAAATAGGTGTGATGTATAACACCTATGAACTTCTCACCTCTTCTCACATCTCTTTATTTGAATTCTGTTTGATCTTGATAATTTTGTTACTTTTATTTTTGATTTTTTTATTTCATTATTTCTATTTACATTGTCATAGTTATTATGCATTTTATTTTCCGGACTTTGCTTACTCTGAATCAGTTCATATAGACTTTTCCATACTTCTCTGAATTCATCACACACCATATTTTTAATTGAAACTTTTTATTTTCAAAACATATGTAAGGATAATTTTTTACCATTGACCCTTGCAAAACCTTGTGTTCCAATTCCCCTCCTTCCCTTCACTCCTTCCCCTAGATGACAAGTAATCCTATATATATATATATATATATATATATATATATATATATATATACACATGTATATACATATATATGTATATACATATATATGTTAAACATGGTAAAATATATATAAATCCAACAGAGCTATCCATATTTGTACAATTATCTTGTAGCACAAGAAAAATCAGATCAAAAAGGAAAAAAAAATAAGAAAGAAGATAAAATTCAGGCAAATAACAACAACAACAAAAGGAAATGCTATGTTATTATCCACACTCATTCCCACAGACCTCTCTCTGGGTGTAGATGGCTCTCATCATCATAAGATCATTGGAACTGACCTGAATTCTCTTATTGTTGAGAAGAGCCACATCCATCAGATATTAATATTTTATAAACTTGTTATTTCCATGTACAGTAATCTCCTGATTCTGCTCATTTCACTCACCATCAGTTCATGTAAGTCTCTCTAGGCCTCTCTGAAATCATGCTGTTGTTTGTTTCTTATAGAACAACACTATTCCATAACATTCATATAATTTATTCAGCCATTCTCCAATTGATGGGCATCCACTTAATTTCCAGTTTCTTGCCACTACAAAGAGGGCTGCCACAAACATTTTTGCATCAGTTCACAATTTCACCAACAATGTATCAGTGTCCCAGTTTTCCAGCATCCCTTTCAACATTTGTCATTATCATTTCCTGTCATCTTAGACAATCTGAGAGTTGTTTAGTGATACCTCAGAGTTGACTTAATTTGAATTTTTTCTGATCAATAATGATTTGGAGCACCTTTTCATATGACTAGAAATACTTCCAATTTCTTCATCTGAAAATTGTCTGTCCATATCCTTTGACCATTTATCAATTGGAGAATGGCTTGAATTCTTATAAATTTGAGTTAATTCTCTATATATTTTAGAAATGAAGCCTTTATCAGAACCCTTGAAAATAAAAATGTTTTCTCAATTCATTGCTTCCCTTCCAATCTTGTCTGCATTAGTTTTGTTCATTAAAAAACTTTTTAACTTAATATAATCAAAATTATTTATTTGGTGTTCAATTATGAGTTCCAGTTCTTCTTTGTTCACAAATTCTTTCCATCTCCACATATCTGAGAGGTAAACTATCCCATGTTCTTTTATTTTGCTAATAATATAAACTCTTTATGTTTAAATCATAAACCCATTTTGACCTTATCTTGGTATACAGTATTAGGTGTGGGTCAATGCCTAGTTTCTGCCATACTAGTTTCCAATTTTCCCAGCAAGTTTTTGTCAAATAGTGAGTTCTTATCCCAAAAGTTGTGGTCTTTGGGTTTGTCAAACACTAGTTTGCTACAATCATTAAATATTTTGTCCTGTATACTTAATCTATTCTACTGATTGTTTCTTAGCCAGTACCAAATGGTTTTGATGACCACTTTTTTATAATATAGTTTTAGTTCTAGTACAGCTAGGTCACTTTCATTAGCATTTTTTTTTTCATTAAGTGAATTGTTTTCTTCAGTGATTTTTGCACTTGAATGTAAGTCTCTCTAGGCCTCTCTGAAATCATCCTGTTGTTTGTTTCTTATAGAACAACAAGATTCCATAACATGAATATAATTTATTCAGCCATTCTCCAATTGATGGACATCCACTTAGTTTCCAGTTTCTTGCCACTACAAAGAGGGCTACCACAAATAATAGAACAACAATTTTTTTTTCATTTGGCTAATTCTGCTTTTTAAGTTATTTTTTGTCAGTAGTATGTGTGTGTGTTTGTGTTTGTCTTTGCATGCATGTGTGTGTGTTCCTCCTTTACTAAGCTATTGCTTCTCTTTCATAAATTACCTGTACAATTCTCTTTTTGTTCCCCTATTTCCTCTTCTACCTCCCTTATTTGATTTTAAAAATCCTTTTTCAACTTTTCCAGGAATTCTTTTTGGGTGTGTGATCAATTCACTTTTTTTCCTAACGCTTTGGATATAGTGGTTTTGACTTTAGTTAGTCTATTGAATATCTTCTCTGTCACCATAATAACTTTCTATGATGAAGCTTGATTTTTTGTTGCTGTTGTCATTGTCTGCTCATTTTCCCAGCCAATTTCTTGTCTTTTAATTTTATGTTGAAATTGAACTTGTCATCCAGGGTAGAGGGGACACTATTGAAAGTTACAAGCCCATTCTTTTTTTGATTATCGTTTTCAGAGATAGTTCTAAAGATCTGTAGGTTTTAATTATTTGAGGTAGTATAATTTAAAAAGATGTATGATCACTACTTTCTTGACTTATGTTCTTATTTTTACACAAGAAGGGACCTTGTAGCCACCAGCACTAGCACGCTTCCTAGCCCTGATACTGTGATTAGGTTCCCTACTGTCTTGCAGTTCCAATTTGTAATGTTCCTTTCTGTCTTGGAATTGTCTAAGGTCCCTACTCCTATGTAAGAGACCAGAAGCCCTCTTCTCTGTCCTGGAACCATGACAAAGATTTCTGCTTCTTTTGGCCTTGGAACTATATTTCAGAACTGTGTTTGGGTAATGTAATGAGGTTCTGAATCCAGTCCTAGTAAAGGATCCCTTGAAATCTCCTGACCAGTTTTCCTACCCCATGGAGAGATCTTGAACTTGCTTCTGCCACTAAAGCAGCTACTACCAAGGCCTGGTGCTGGCATTGCAGCTGTGTGTCCCAACCACCTGAGTTGTCTTAGGCTGAAAAATTGTTTCACCTGGTTCTTTGTTGGTTCTGCTGCTTCCAAATTCAATTTGAGTCATTATTATACAATTGCTTGGAGGGAAATTCTGGAGAGTTTGGCCGGATGCTTCTCTTCTCTGTGATTTTGACTCTATTTATATTTTACAGATAAGGAAATTGAGATAAACAGAAGTGAAATGATTGGCCCAGGGTCACAGAGCTAAGAAATACTTGAGGTTGGATTTGAATTCAGTTCTTTCTGACTCAAGGCACAGTGCTGTATTAAAAAAAAGTATTAGCTTTTGTGCGTTCAATTATGCTATGATATCTTTTGATATTTTTCTTATTGCAATCCCACGAGATAGTGATAGTATAATTAATAATATTATCCAATATTTTTAGAGCACTTTCAAATTTGCAAAGAACTTTACAAATATTCCATTTTTTTCCCCATAACTGGTAGGTAGGTGCTATTGTTATCCTCAACAAATGAGGAAATTGAGGAGGATCATGGTTAAATAATTTGCTTAGGGTGACATAACTACTATGTATCTGGAAATGGATTTAATTCAGGTGTTTCAGATTCCAGATGATTCTCTCTAAGCACTAAGATACTTAGCTGCTTCAAAAAAGTCTGCTACATATTTAACAAATGAGAAAACTTAGACTGTGGTCAAATGCTTAGGATTTTAATTCAAGTTTTCAGCTATTTTTTCAATAAACTACACATATTTCTTTATCAAGGATAAGCAATATTCTTGAATATCCCCAGTGAGAACAGTTTAGATTCTGGTAGGAAAAAATAATAAAAGAATGAGAGGTCAAAAATTGAAATAGGACATATGAAGTGGAAGGATAGGAGAGGGGAAAAGAGAAAAAGAGGAAAAACAAGAACAAGAGAAAAGCTATATATAGAAAGACGCCAGTTGCTCTGAGTTGTCAATTTGCTATATTTGTGGTCTGCTGGCCTTGATGTTCATATTTCATCTCCTCATCTATAGATTTTATCTCTATGAATAGACTCATATTATACATTAAAGGGTCTTCCCTTCTTCATTCTACAGCCTGAAAGGCCTCATTTTTATGTGCTTGAAGCTTTTGACACTACTTGGTGAAATTTCTAAACATCAATGTTGTCAGAACTAAGTAGAGAATTAAGCTGTCAGTTCTAATCCTCTCTAACAGGGTTTATCAATAATTAGCTTCTTTGATCAAGCCAGAGGTTACAATCTCCACAGACAAAACATCGGGCTGAAGCTCAGGGAATTGACTACTTGTCAGATGAGGTTAGGTGGCTTGGTTTTTACACATCACATATAATCCCATGCCTGGTCTTCGCTTCTGTTTCTTAGTCAGATTTTGCTGTTTTAGATCCTGAGACTAGGTGGCATGGGTACACTCATTAAACCTAAGCATAATTATCCATCTGGATATTCACATCTGTTGTTCATAAAATTGTTCCCGCACTCTGGCAAAGAAAAAAGTAACATTTTCTATAAAGATAAGTAATATTTTTGCCAAACTACAGTAATTCCCTGTCTTGCACTCCACTTTGTTTCTTATGTGAAACATACAGCAAAAATAAAGATATTGCAAAATATAAAGGTGGAAATATAAGCTTTCTTCCTTGGTTCTTGGCCTCCTCTACCTGTTTGCTTTTAATGATATGGAAAGCCACTGTGAATGTAATATTGGAATCTCTTTCAAGGCACAGTACTAGAATGTGATGTCATAATGACTTGTGGGTTGGGAATTCAGCTAGCTGTGCTTTAGATGTACACAGAAGCATAGTTTTGGTGGATATTTTTAGCACTACACATAATAGTTGAGTTTCTTCACTGACACAGCTACACATTAGTCCGATAATTTATGTTTTTCCCCCTCTATACTATCAAAGTAGCCTTTTAAGTGGTTTTTCTGTCTCTTGTATATCTTCTCTCCAATCCATTTTCCATGTTTTTTCTTAAGTAATTATCCTGATCTCCCACTAAGTTCTTTGAGGGTAACACAATTTCATGTTTGTTTTCATATCTCTAGTCCTTTATATATACATAATTCTGATTTCAAGGCATGAACTGAATCAAATCTCTGTTAGATATACATGTTTTGACATTGCACATGGTTTGACATTTGACATATGCTTGTTTTCTTGCTTGATCTTTCCTCTGCCTCTAAAACTTTTAGTGACTCTTTATTGCCTACTTAGTAGAAAGATTACAAAAAAAAAGAATACCTCAAAAGACTAGGATAAGTCAATTGACACAGTCAATTCAAAATAGAGATATCAGGATGAAAAGATTTATTTCAATTTAAAATATTACTGTCTTCTTATAATTATTTGTATTTAGAATGATTTTTTTTTTTTTGTTAATTGACCTGCCTTGTCCTTCTAGTGTTAACAAAAAATAAATTTCTGATCTAATTTTCTGCCTACTGGCTCAAATCTATTCTGATTCCATTTTTGTCTCACAATACTGCTCTTTGCATAAATAGCCTGCTAGCATGCCTAGGCTAATCTCAGTCCTCTCTTCCCATTATGTCTTTCTGTTGGTCTATATTTTTGTTCATTCTCTCCACTGTGTTTAAGTGGACTTCCTCCACCTCACTTTTATCTGATGAAATTCTTCCCTTTTTTTTAAGGTTCAACTCAAAGGCTTTCTTCCCTTAAGATCTTTGACTATTCCTACCTCCCCAAGGGAAAACAAATTCTCCTTTCTCACATTTCACATAAGATAATGCCTAGATCTTTGCTTTATCCTAATAACAAACCTTTTTTTCATACATATTATATGTGTCACATTGTACTTTTATCTTCTGCACATTAGGCATCTCTTAGGGTTGAGCATGCCATGTTTATTTTTTGTATTCCCATGGACTAACACAGTCAAATAACTCAGTAGACAATGTTGTTGATATTCACTGGTTCAGTCTATGTCAGACTCTTCTTGAGTCTATGTATACCTGGCCCTTCTTTCCTCCATAATCTTCTCCCTAAGTCAGTATAAGCTCATGTTTATTGCTTCCAGGACACTATTTATTCATCTCATTCTTTGCTGTCCCCTTTTTCTTTTACCTTCAATCTTTTCCAACACCAGAATTTTTTCCAGTGAGTCCTGTCTTCTCATTATGTGGCCAAAGTATCTAAACTTTCGCTTCAGTATTTGACCTTCTAGTGAATAGTCTCAATTAATTTGTATATTTGATCTCCTTGATGTCCAAAGGTCTCTCAAAATCTTCTACAGTCTTGTAAATCAAAAGTGTGAATTTTACAGCAGTCAGTTTTTCTTATACTCCAACTCTCATAGTGATAAGAAAAAAAAAAAAAAAACTTTGACTATATAGACTTTTCTCAGCAAGGCAATGTTGCTGCTTTTAAATATGCCATCAGAATTGCCATAGCTTTTCTTCTAAGGAGCAAGCTTTTTAATCATGGGTGCAGTCACCATCTGTAGTGATCTTTGAGCCCAAAAATATAAAATGTGACACTGCTTCCATTTCTTCTCCCTCCCATGTTCCCTCCCTCTTTCTCACTCTCCCCCAGCCTGGATGTAATGGGACCAATTGCCAATATCTTAGATTTTTTGATGTTAAACTTCAAACCAGCTTTTGAAATCTTCTCTTTTACCTTCACTGAGACACTTTTTAATTTTTCTTTGCTTTCTGTCATCAGAGTGGTATTGCTTCTATGTCTGAGATTATTGAAATTTCTCCCAGCAACTTTGATTCCAACTTTTTATTTGTCCAATATAGAATTTCACATGATATAATTAGGCATAGAAGTTACCTAAGGTGATAATATACAGCCTTGTCAATATTCCTTTTTTTAAATATTTGACCAATTAGCAAACCAAGTTGTCCAAATTCAGGATTATGGAGAAAGTAAGAGAATTTTAGGAGGCAGTTCTTCGTGAATAGTTGTTGGATTCAGAAGTTAATATTTGTGCTATTGATGATGGCAACGATAACTATAACAGTCACTGACATACATACCTTTAATGTTTACTAAGTACTTTTCATACATTTTATTATTAGGATCCCATCTGAAGGTGCTAGGAACTTGAGACACTCATGAATTTAAAAGGGAAAAGGTAGATGTGAATATGTCCCAGAATTGGATGACTACCCTATGTTGGGGGAGTAGTTAGCACTTTCATAGGATTTATTTATGAGTTAACATTTGTCAAGTGAAGAATATGAGAGACCAAATTGTATGAGTGATGCTTGAAAGAGTATTGATGGAGGTTTAGAATTTGTTCTGAGTGCTTTCTTATGAATAAGATTGAGTAGTACTTGGATATTAAGAACAACGTGTAATGATAGAGTATGAGGAAAGTGCTGTGCAAGAGAAAGAAAAAAAAGAGTAAGGATGACTATGGAACTGGAGTGTTTTTGCTATTTATGCTGGGACCCAATGCAAGAGAGATTACCCACAAGAGTAGGGAGGTGACATGAGTTCTAGATCTAAGTAATAAATGGGTCATATACAGAATTAGAAGAGTCCTTATAGATTAGTCAAACTTTCTCATTTTAGCAATGGGTAAACTGAAGCTCAGAAACATAAGACTTGTTCAAAGTCACACAGATATAATTTTCTGAAGCAGATTTGAACAGGGACATTTATTTAAAATCGAGCATGCATTCTGTTGTATCATGTTAGGCAGACTTGGTTGTTGTCTTTCTGGCTGAAGAGGACCAAAATTTCATCACTAATTCAGGTGCAATATATAGGGTGTCTGACTAAGGCTAATCAGACCAATATGATCTCAAAAGCTCTACCACATGTAGGACATAAATAGTTCTAATGAACATTTAGAATGAAGATGCATTTAAATGCATACATTTTCTTTTTCTTTTGAGCTACTGCCATCATGATTTGCTCATAGAGTTCACAGTCTGAGGGACAATGAACTGGCCCCCTATTTAAAAAGTTTGAGGACCCCTGGAGACTCTATATGTCTCCCATGTCTCACAATTTATTTCAAAGTTCTTTAGAGAGACCATGATAGTGTCTTTGTATCATTTCTTCTGACATCCATCTGAGCACTTGCTTGTTCTCTCTAAAATAGTGTGTTTAGTACTCAAACAATATGGCTAGCACATTGGAATTGTACTCTTTGCAGTAGAACTTGACTGCTTTGCAGTTCAGCTTGAGAAAGGACCTCAATATCTGCCAGGTGATTTTTGCCAGGTAATTCAGAATCTTCCTAAGAGAATTTCAGCTTTCACAGCATTCATTAATGAGGTGAATACAATAGTATCCCTGAAAAGAGCTCTGCAGCCCTCATGTTAGAAGTACTAGTCTTCTCTTAACATACCATATATCCCAGGCAGAAATTTGAGTGAAAGAAGGAGAGAAGATGGCAAGGGTACTGAAAAAAGCAAGGAACTAGATTGGTTGGGTTTGGGGGAAATAAATTCCCTTTTTTCCAGAACTGTCAGGCAATGGTTTTTATTGTCCCAATACCTTACCTTTTTTATCTTATGTTATTCCCCTTCATAAATTCCTTAATATCACTAAATTAAGCAACTCTGTTCTTTAAACATATGCTGCATTTTCATTTGTTTTCTCAGGTTTATACATAGAATATCCTTTCTTTTCATCTTGGACTATTATATTAAAGGCCAATCCAATTGCCACTCCAACCATGAAATCAGATCTTGCCTATTCAGATTTAATATAATATTTGTTTGTGTAACAAACTATTATATAATATTATGTTCTAATTTCTCAGTATGGTTTAGATTATATACTACTAGATTGTAAACTCAGTAAGAAAAAAGATTGTGTCTCATATGTACTTTGGTTTGATTATGTTTTTAATATTTTTACTTTATTTATAGTCTTTTTGCTTTACATTTTGTCTATTTTCTTTTCAATTATTCTATTATGCTTTTGTTTTTTAAGTATATTTTTTATTTTGTATGATTTAAAAATTGCATGCTGTTATTACCTTTTATATTTTTCTCATATGTTTCCAGAAATAACTTTTTTTCTGAAAATTGTTTTACCTTTTTTGACCTCTAAATGTTGATGTTTTCTTATTTGTCATCATCCTTTTATATAGTTATTAGTTATCTGTAAATGGCTGAAATGGAGTGAAAGAGTAGCTCATGGGAGATGAGTAGGTTGAGGAACTAAGTGATTGGGATACTTGTGGGACAATTTATCTATATGTTGAAATTCCCTGACATGAAGACAAGAGTTGTGTGGAGGGAAAAAAAATGTTAGTCAAGTATGTGAGTCACTGAGGAAAGAAGAGTAATGATTTTGGGCATCTGGAGATAACAGTACCCCAAAGATAGTACTACTAGATTCAGTCTTCACTATTCTGAAGATAATATATATTGCCTTGGGTTCAGATCTTCTGTGGTTTCTGGACACTGGGTACTACAAAGATACCATATTTTTGTAGTCCTAAGGTACCACCTTGTTGTGGTGATCTGTATTCTCAGGTAGCAACACAAGAGTTGTTACCATGAAACCTAAGCATCAAGAGGCCACTTCTAGAAAGGAGAATTATATTAAATTATGTTTAGGTTTTTGTGAAACATATTTTTGTGAAAATATATTTTGGGAAACAAAAAAATCTGTTAAGCCCTTCCTATGTATAAAACAAGTGGGATAAAAAGATAGCTATGACATCACCCAAGCTCTGCAAGAAAGATATGGTTGAGGGGTTGAAGGGTAAGTGCACTAAGTGAGACAAAGAAAATGAGTAAAAAGAGGAGGACAAAACAAAGTGCTAGTAGAAATGTGAGTTAGGATAGATTATTTTAACCTACAGTAGGGAGTGAAGGAGAGGTCAGAGAATGTTTCTGGGATGATGTGAGAACTAAGCTGTCTTAAAGGAAGGTAAGGTTTTAGGAGATTGTGATGTTGGAAGTGGAGTTCATTCCAAACAAGAACAACTAAGTTAACTGAGACATGGATAAATGAGAATTGGGAACAGATGTTCCAGTTTGCCTAAAAGAAGTTTAGAGCCAAATTGTCGAGCATCTGAAATATCAGAATCAGAGTTTCATTTTTTTTTTTAAATAAAGTGACATAAATATAGCAGTAAATTAGGAAGATTTCTTAAACAACAGTGTAAGAGATGGATTGGAAACAAAAAGAATCAGTTAAAAGGCTGTTTTATTTATGTAGGTAAGAAGAGATGAAAGTCTAAAAGAAATGATTGTTTCTCTCTCATATTACCTAGCCAATTATTGGGGAGATTTTTTTTCATTTTTTCTATTTCAAAGTCCAGTCTTTCAAGGAGATCTCTGACATTGCTCCAAAATTTTTTTTACCTAGACCATCTTACAACTAGGAAAAAACCTTATAAAGATATTCCAATCAAAAGAAATCTGATCCATTATGGTTTAGTCAGCCAGGCCTAAATAGAGATGGATCCCCTTTTCTCTAGATTGCCCTAGGCTGGAGTATTCAAGATGAGAGATACGTCTCTTTGACCAAGACTGAGTGATCTGAGGCATGTCTCATTAGAAAAACTAATCTCTCATAACATCAATTATCTCATTAATTATTAACGGATCAGAGTTGATTGCCACCTTCAGGAATGTTCTTTTTTGCAACATTGAGTGGGTTCCATGAGGGGTCTTTGGCATTCAAGAATACTAACCTAATAAGATGAATAAGTACTCAAAAACTACATCTCTTAAACTTTTTGTACATCACAAGTCTAATATGAGAAGGTAGTGAGAGCAGTCAGTCAGTAGACATGCATTTAATAAGTATCTTCACTCTGTTAAATGCTGAGGATACGATGGATAGCAAAAAACCAGTCCCTGCTCTCAGATTAGTTGTAAACACCTATGTACAAAAAGAGTGCAGAATGAATGAGAGTAAAAGAGTAAGAGAGATTTCCCAGGCTGAAATCCTAGTTAGATTTGGCAAATGATTTGATATATGAGAGAAGGGAAAAGAAAGAGTCCAAAGTGACTCCAAGGTTAAGAGGCTGCAAAATTGGGAGAAGGATGGAGAATGTAGAAATAGTCATTTGGGGAAGGGAAAGATTTAAGTAAAAAGATAAGTTTAGTTTTAGACAAATTGGTGACTGGTTGGTAGTTACAGTAAGCACTTGAAAATATGAAATGAGAACTTTGGAATATAGATTCAGAAATTATCTGCATATAGAGTAATAACTGAATTCATAGGAGTAGAGGAAATCATGGAAGAAGAGATTATATAGAGAAAATTTTCAAGGTCAGAACATTGAGGTGCATCTATATTGAAGGAATGATAAAAGAATGAGGAGACAGCCAAAGAAGCATGGGAGCAGTCACACGTGATAACTATGTGTGTGTTAGGGTTCTAGCCAAGGAGAAAAAATTAAAAAGGGACTAGTAGTTTATATTGCTAAATGATACAGGAAGATTAAAAAAATAAGGACAAAGAGAAAAAAACCTGAATTTTTCTATGAGGTTTTTTTTGGTGACCTTTTCTGATAAATACCTAATTCTCAGATATAGAAAACTAGGGTCAAGTTTATAAGAATAAAAATAACTTCCAATGAATGAATGTCAAGGATATGAATGGGCAGTTTTTGGCAGAAAAGGTCAAATCTATCTGTAGTCATGTGAAAAATGCTTGAAATAATTATTAGAGATAGCTAAATTAATACAATATCACCTTACATTTATCTGATTGGCTATAACATAATAGAAAAGGAAAATGACAGATGTTGGAGGGGATATAGGAAAACTGAACTAAAGCTCTATTGGTGGAGTTGTGAACTAGAAAAACATTATGGAGAGCAATTTGAAGCGGTATCCATATTGCATAACCTTTGACTCAGCAATATTCCAATTAGCTCTATATCCCAGAAATCAAAGAAAAAAAGAAAAGGATATATATAATATATATATATCCATATATATATATGGATATATATATAGATATAGATATTTATAGTAGCTCTTTTTATGTGGCAAAAATATCGAGAGGATCTCATCAATTGAGGAATGACTAAACAAGTTGGGGTATGTGATTGTGATGGAATACTAATTATGCTATAAAAAGTGATGAACAGGATGATTTCAGAAAAATACCTGTGAAGACTTACATGAACTGATGCCAGATGAAATGAGCAGAACCAGGAACACGTTGTGTACAGTAACACCAATAGATATAATGATCAACTGTGAATTACATAATATTTTCTGTAATACTATATTCTGAGACATTTCTGAAGGACTTCTGATGGAAAATACTCTTCTTCTCATTGAAAAAATTGATGGAATATGAATGCAGATTGAAGTGTACTTTTTAACTTTGTTATATTTTTGTCTGCATTTTCTTTTGTAACAAGGCTAATATGAAAATATTTTGCATGACTGCATATGTATAATGTACCTAAAATTGTTTAGAGGAACAAATTGTTTAGAGAAACAAAAGGAAAAGAAGACAGGAAAAAATAGAACTCAAAATTTCAAAAGAAGAATGTTAAAATTTTTGTTTACTTGTAATTGAGAAAATAAAATAAAATTAAATGCAAAAAACAAAACAAAACAAAACAAAATGCCATCCCCCCACCCCACAAAGGAGCATCATGTGGGAATTTGAGATCATTCAGATTGAAGGTTTTCAAATTCCTCAGTAAAGTGGAAAGTTTAATGTATCTAATTACTCATTTTTCTTGAAGTTAAAAAGTAAGCATTCTTCATCACCAGTCCTTTAGATCAAAGCTCCTTAGGCAATGGATTGCAGCCCTATGTGGGATCATGGAACTGAATGTGGGGGTTGTGAAAAACTTAGCAAGAATAGAAGAAATCAAATATTCCACCAATATTTAATTTTTTATATTAAAAATAAACAAGCATATCCATGCACATTTACTTTTATAGCTAAAAATGGTAAAAGTATGCGTGTCCCAAAGAATTGTTTTGAAATAAATTTCTTTATGATTTATTATTATTAAATACTTGTTTTGTATAGTTATTTTATATACCTATGTACTTTGGATTACTTAAAAATTTCCTGGGTGAAAAGGTGTCAGAAGTGGAAAAAATTTGAGAAACTCTGCTTTAGATTTATGGATCATTAAATTTTTCAGTTAGCAAGGTTTTCAGTTTTATAAAGGAATTGTTTTATAATTAAACAATTCAGTAATAGAAAATTGATTTTTTTAAAAGCAGTTGACTCTTTTATATGTAAAGAAAACAGTTTAGGTAAGAGCATGGTATAAACTAGTCACAGGATAGTAAAAGGACTATAGTTTTGTTTTCCCCAAAAGTTCCCAAAATGCAGGTATACAGAGTCCCAAGAGAAGATGGTATACAGTATAGAACGCTGGGTCTGAAGTCAGGAAGATTCCTGTTTATGATTTCAAATCTGATGTGACACTGAACAAGTCACTTAACCCAGTTTACTTCAGTTCCTCATCTGTAAAATGTTTACTTAGTTCCTTATCTGAAGAAGGAAATGATAAATCATCCCCATATTTTTTTTTCAAGAAAACCTCAAATGGGGTCACAAAGAATTGGATATGACTGAAAAACAACTCAACAAAAACACAAGAGATGATGGGGTTTCTGTGATTATTTTGCATTTAGATTACCTGTTAATATTAATAGAGTAAGAAATTTTTACTTCTCTTTTAATAGAACTTTCTTTGGGGCTTATTTTTGTATAATTGCCATATACATTATATATCAATACAGCCATATTCTTTTTGGTCTGAATTATGTATTGTACTTTTAAATTTATGTTCATTTGATCAGTTTATTTGCATGCCATAAATTAGATTCATAACTTCATTTTAATTATGTCACAGCTACTTATTTTCATTAAGTATCACTTATTCAACATACAGGAAAACAATATTAATTACCATCAATTCTCTTGGGGTATTAATCATACTAAATTAGTATACTTGTAGTTTTATTCATATTTTATTATCATATTGTATGATGAGTTTACTACAGATATTCCCTTTGTACATGTTACTTATCCTGAATTTTATCATTTGTAACAATAATTATGACCAGCAGTGAAATGTCAAAACTTCCAGGACTTTTCCCCTCCCCCATATTCTAATAACTGAACTGACTTTGAACAGAAACAGAAAAGGGCTAGAGAAAGAGAATTATGAAGCAAGATCAAGACTTGATAAATCTCAATATGGGTCAAATTTTTAAAAAAATATAATTATTGGTATTGCCAGGTCAGAATTTATGATGGTTAAGATGAGAGAATTCCTATTTATAAAAACAATTTAGCCTCATCTAGGAAATGCCTTCATTTTAATTTGAATAAAAGAAAGCTTAATTGTTCGCTAACTTCCTCAGAATGCTTACTTGGAATGTCCCGAGAAGCAGGTTCCCAGATAATATAATACATTCAACTGGTATGCTTCAAATGCTAACATTTTATAAAATCCAATCCTTGCTGATGGGCAGCTAATTTTGAGCTGTGTGATGAATGTTGATTGAAATCTACATTAATATTAAGTTTGTAAGGAGAAGAATGTAGACTTTATGGGGAATATGCTCCATACCTTCCCTTGAAGTGTCACATGAAAATGTTTTCTAGGGGAGGATTCTGGGAAGATGGCAGAGTAGGTCAGAAAATTCCAAGATTTCTCCAGATTTTCCCACAAACAGAACAAAATTGTCCCTTAGGATGAACAGTAGTGAAAAACAAATAAGAACCTGGGACTGCCCAAGAACCACAGGGATTTTTACCTCCTGGACAGTATGGAAAGTTGGAGGTCTGAGACTGGAAAGACTGAGGGAACCTTTGATGATAAAGAACAACAGGGTGAGCTGTGCTTCAGAGACTGGGCAAGAAGGAACTAATACAAGTGGTGAATGCAGAAGCAGTGAGTCAGTGATACTGCTGGCTATGGGTATTTGCAGGAGGATGGAGCTTTTGGTTTAGGGTTCCTAGTAAGAGGAGAGCTGAAGTGAAGCCAGAAGCACCACCATGCCGACCATGGAATTAGAGGTGCTAATTAAAGGTGCTAATAGTTGTCATTTAAAAAAATGAACAAAGAAGAATCCAACCATAGAAATTTGTGATGGAAATAAGGAAGACCCAGGTTTATCTTCAGGGGACAGTGAAGTAAAAAAGACCTCTCCTATCCCAAAGAGTAAAGTTAACTGGCTAACTGCCCAGAAAGAATTTATAGAACTAACAAAAAGACTAAAAATCAAATGAGAGAGACTGAGGAAAAACTTAGTCTTAAAGTAGAAAATACTTCTTTGACGATTAAAATTGGGCAAAGGGAAATCAGTGAAGCTATAAGAGATGAAGAAATAACACAAATATATAAAAAATGAAAAAAGTAGGACAGAATGTGAAATATAAGAAAAACAACAGTTCTAGTATACAAATTGAGAAGACAAAACATTAAGTATAATTGGACTATCTGAAAGCTATGACAAAAAAAAAGAACCTTGACACAATCATACAAGAAATAATCAAAGAAATAATAGAACAAGTGAAGAAAGTAGAAATAGAAAAAAAATCTACTCTCAAAGAGAGGATGGAAAACACATAGGAACATTATTGCTACATTTCAAAACTCTCAGATCAAAAAGAAAATTTTACAAGAAACAAAACAAAACAAATCAAATATGCTGGAATTAATAATTATACTTATACAGGATTTATCAATAGCTACAATAAAAGAACACAGGTCCTAGAATAATAGAATAATAACCAACAATCAAAAGAACTATCCCTGCAACAAAAAATATCAAATCCAGGAAAACTAACCCATAATATTGAATTAAAAAATGAACATTCAATAAATGTTCATATTTTTAGGACTTTGTCTCAACGAAACATGAGCTCAAGAAAAAAATAATTTTTTTAATTTTCAAAAGATATGCATGGATAATTTTTTAACATTAACTCTTGCAAAACCATGTGTTCCAATTTCCACTCCTCTCTTCTCCCTCCCCTAGCAAGTAATCCAATATATATTAAACATAGCAAAAATATGTTGAATCCAATATATGCATACATATTTATACAATTATATTGCTGCACAAGAAAAATCAAATCAAAAAGGAAAAAATGAGAGAGAAAATAAAATACAAGCAAAAAACAACAGTGAAAATGCTATGTTGTGATCCACACTCAGTTCCCACAGTTCTCTCTTGGAATGGTTTGAATTGTTGTATTGTTGAGAAGAGCCACATCCATCAGAATTGGTCATCATATATAATCTTGTTGCCATGTACAATGACCTCCTGGTTCTGCTCATTTCACTTAGTATCAGTTCATGTAAGCCTCTCTAGACCTCTCTGAAATTATCTTGCTGCTCATTTCTTATAGAAAATAATATTCCACAACATTCATATACCATAACTTATTCAGACATTCTCCAACTGATGGGCATCTGTTCAGTTTCCAGTTTCTTGCCACCACAAAAGGGCTACCATGAACATTTTTGCACATGTGGGTCCCTTTGTCTTCTTTAAGATTTCTTTGAGATTATAAACCCAATAAAAATGCTGGGTATACACAATTTTATAGCTCTTTGGGCATAGTTCCAAATTGTTCTCCAGAATGGTTGGATTGCTTCAACACTGCACCAACAATGTATTAGTGTCCTTGGTTTCCCAACATTCATCATTATCTTTTCCTGTCATCTTAGCCAATATGAGGGGTGTGTAATAGTATTTCAGAGTTGTTTTAATTTGCATTTCTCTGATTAATGATTTAGATTAAATAGGGATTTAGAGCACCTTTTCATATGATTAGAAATGGTTTTAATTTCATTTGAAAATTGTCTGTTCATATCCTTTGACCATTTATCAATTGGAGAATGGCTTGAATTTTTTATAAATTTGAGTCAATTCTCTGTATATTTTAGAAAAGATGCCTTTATCAAAATTGTTGAATGTACAATAGTTTTGTTTGCACAAAAATCTTTTTAACTTAACATACTCAAAATTATCTATTTTTGTTCAATAATGAGCTCCAGTTTTTCTTTGGCCACAAATTCCTTCCTTCTCCACAGATCTGAGCGACAATCTATTTTATGTTCTAATTTGCTTATTATGTCACTCTCTACATCCAAATCATGAACCCATTTCGACCTTATTTTGATATACTTCATACTACTTTTTAATTTTCCTAGCAGCTTTTGTCAAATAATGAGTTTTTATCCCCAAAGCTGTGGTCATTGGATTTGTCAAACACTAGTCATTGACTATTTTGTCCTGTGAACCTAACCTATTCCACTTATCAATTACTCTGTTTCTTAGTAAGTACCAAATGGTTTTGATGACCACTGCTTTGTAATATAGTTTTAAATCTGGCACACACACACAGCTAGGACACCTTCATTTGCATTTTTTCATTAATGCCCTTGAAATTCTTGACCTTTTCTTCTTTCAGATGAATTTTGTTATATTTTTTCTACCTCTGTAAGATAATTTTTTGGGAGTTTGATTGGTATGGCACTGAATAAGTAGATTAATTTAGGTAGTATTGTCATTTTTATTATATTGGCTCAATCTACTCATGAGCACTTGCTATTTTTCCAAATGATTAAATCTGACTTTATTTGTGTGGAAAATGTTTTGTAGCTGTGTATAGTTTGCCTTGGATATTTTATATTATTGTCAATTATTTTAAATGGAATTTCTCTTTGTATCTCTTGCTGTTGGGCTTTGCTGATAATATAAAAAATGCTGATGATTTATGTGAATTTATTTTACATCCTGCAATTTTATTAAAGTTGTGAATTGTTTCTAGTAGTTTTTGTTACTCTAGGGTTCTCTAAGTATACCATCATATTATCTGAAAACTGTGTTAATTTGGTTCCCTCATTACCTACTCTAATTTCTTTCATCTCTTTATCTTCTCTTATTGGTAAAGCTAACATTTCTAATACAATATCGAATAGTAATGGTGATAGTGGGCAACCTTGTTTCACCCTTGATCTTATTGGAATGGTTTTGTTTGTTCCCATTACATATGATTCTTGCTGATAGTTTTTTTTTTAATAACTTTTTATTGATAGAACCCATGCCAGCTAATTTTTTTTTACAGCATTATCCCTTGCCTTCACTTCTGTTCTGATTTTTCCCCTCCCTCCCTCCCTCCACCCCTCATCTAGATGGCAAGCAGTCCTTTACATGTTGAATAGGTTACAATATATCCTAGATACAATATATGTGTGCAGAACTGAACAGTTTTCTTGTTGCACAGGGAGAATTGAATTCAGAAGGTAGAAATAACCCGGGAAGAAAAACAAAAATGCAAGCAGTTTATATTCATTTCCCAGTGTTCTTTCTTTGGGTGTGGCTGCTTCTGTCCATCTTTGAACTGAATTAACTCTCTTTCTCGAAGAGATCCACTTCCATCAGAATATATCCTCAAACAGTATCGTTGTTGAGGTATATAATGATCTCCTGGTTCTGCTCTTTTCACTTAGCATCAGTTCATGTAAGTCTCGCCAGTCCTCTCTGTATTCATCCTGCTGGTCATTCCTTACAGAACAATAATATTCCATAACATTCATATACCACAATTTACTCAACCATTCTCCAATCGATGGGCATCCTTTCATTTTCCAGCTTCTAGCCACTACAAACAGGGCTGCCACAAACATTTTGGCAATACAGATCCCTTTCCTTTCTTTAGTATCTTTTTGGGGTATAAGCTCAGTAGAAACACTGCTGGATCAAAGGGTATGCACAGTTTGATAACTTTTTGAGCATAGTTCCAAATTGCTCTCCAGAATGGCTGGATGTGTTCACAATTCCACCAACAAAGTATCAGTGTCCCTGTTTTCCCACATCCCCTCCAACATTCCACATTATCTTTCCCTGTCATTCTAGCCAATCTGACAGGTGTGTAGTGGCATCTCAGAGTTGTCTTAATTTGCATTTCTCTGATTAATGATTTGGTTGCTGATAGTTTTTAATAGATGCTACTGATCATTTAAAGAAAAAAACTACATTTATTCATATACTCTCTAGTGTTTTTAATAGAAGTGGATGTTGGATTTTTCCAATTTTTTTCTCCATCTATTGAGATAATCATATGATTTTTGTTATTTTTCTTATTGATATAGTCAATTATGCTAATAGTTTTCCTAATATTGAACCAGTCCTGCATTCCTGGTAAAAATCCTACTTGGTCATAGTGTATTATTCTGGAGATGACTTTATGTAATCTCATTGCTATTTTATTTAAGATTTTTGCATCAATATTCATTAGGAAAATTGGTCTAAAATTTTCTTTCTCTGTTTTCACCCTATCTGTTTTAGGTAAAAACACCTATTTGTGTCATAAATAGAATTTGGTAGGACTCCTTCTTTCCCTGTTTTTTTTTTTTTTTCAAATAGTTTGCATAGCATTGAAATTAGTTAGTTTTTAAATGTTTGGTAGAATTTACATGTAATTTGGTCTGGCCCTGGAGATTTTTTCTTAGGGAGATGGTTAATATATTGTCTATTTCTATTTCTAAAAGAAATTATTTCTTTTAGTCAATTTAAGTAATTTATTTCCTCTTCTGTTAACCTGGCAATCTATATTTTTGTAGGTGCTCCTCCATTTCATTTAGATTATCATATTTATTGACATATAGTTGGGCAAAATAACTCCCAATTATTGCTCTAATTTCCTCTTCATTGGTGGAAAGTTCTCCCTTTTCATTTTTGAAACTAACAATTTGATTTTCTTCTTTCCTTTATCTAATCAAATTAACTAAAATTTTATCTATTTTGTTGTTTGTTTTCATAAAACTAACTCAGTTGTATTTATTAACTCAATAGTTTTCTTACTTTCAATTTTATTAATCTCCCCTTTTATTTTCAGAATTTCAAATTTGGCATTTAATTGGGGGTTTATATTTTTTTCATAGCTTTTTTTAGTTGCAAGCACAACTCATTGATCTTCTCCTTCTCTATTTTATGCAAGCAAGCATCTAGAGATAGAAAATTTTCCCTAATAATTGCATTGCCTGCATCCCACAAATTTTGGTATGCTATCTTGTTGTCATTGTATTGGATGAAATTATTGATTGTGTCTATGATATGTTGTTTCACCCACTCATTCTTTATAACTAGATTATTTAGTTTCCAATTAATTTTTGGTCTGATTTCCCCTGGCCTTTTATTGCATGTAATTTTTTATTGCATCATGATCTGAGAAAAATGTTACTATTTCTGTTTTTATGCCTCAATACATGGTCAATTTTTGTATAGGTTCCATGTGCTGCTGAGAAAAAGGTATATTCCTTTCTGTATCCATTCAATTTTCTCTAAAGGTCTGTCATTCCTAACTTTTTTAGGATTCTAGTTACCTTCTTAACTTCTTTCTTATTCATTTTGTGCTTTGATTTATCTAGTTCTGAGAGAGCAAGTTTGAGATCCCTCACTAGTATGGTTTTGCTATCTAATTCTTCTTACAGCTCTCTTAACTTCTCCTTTAGGATTTTGGATGTTATGCCACTTGTTGCATATATGTTTAGTATTAATAGTACTTCATTATCTATGATATCTTTAAGTAGGATGCAGTTTCCTTCCTTATCTCTTTTAATTAGATCTATTTTTTGCTTTTGCTTGATCTGAAATCAAAATTGCTAGCCCTACTTTTTTTTTTATCTCAGCTGAAGCATAATAGATTCTGCTCCAGCCTTTTACCTTTACTCTAAATGTGTCACTCTGCTTTAAATTAGTTTCTTGTAAATAACAAACTGTAGAATTCTGGCTTTTAATCCAGTTGGCTATTAACTTCTGTTTTATGGGAGAGTTCATCTCATTCACATTCACAGATAAAATTACTATCTTTGCATTTCCTACCATCTAGTTTACTCCAGTTATATTTTATTCTTCCCTTTACCCCTTTCCTTCCTGACAGTATTTTGTAACTGATCATTCCTCCCTCAAATAGCCCTCCACTTTTGCAATCCCCCACTTTTTATAACTTTCTTCTCCTATTCTCTTCTCTCTTCTATTAACCTTTTCCCTTCCTCATTGATTCATTTACTTTCATTTTTCAATTCTAATTTTTAGTAAATTATTTTTTTCAGTTAGCTTTTTATCTCCTTTTGCATTTGGCCAATTGAAGTGTTTTGTTGATTGCATTTTTTCTACTATTTCACAGATTTTTTTTTTTAATTTTTCATATCTATTTTGTAAGGAGTTATATGCTTTTTCCATTTCATCAAGTCTATTTTTAAGGAGTTTTCTTTAGATAATTTCTGGGTTTTCTTTTCCAAACTCTCTTAAGATCTCATTTCCTTTCCCCATTTAAAAAAATCTAACTCTCTTTTAAGATTTTTTGTGAATTCTTCCAAGAGAGCCTTGTGAAATGGGGACCAACTCATATCACCCTTTGGAGCTTCATCATTTGCCTTTAGGATCCTCAAGGTTTGAGGTCTGTTTTTCTCTTTCTCCATAAAAACAATCTATGGTCAGAGTTCTTTTTGCTTTTTTGTTCATTTATTTTTAAAGGTTGAGGTCTGCTCTTAAGGCAAATGGGGTGACAGCCACTTTAGTTTGCCTGGGGGTAGTTCTTTTGAGTTTTTTTCTGGAGCTGGATAAGCACGGCCAAGTCTTTATACATTTTTTCTGGTCTCAGTGGCTTACAATTTGCCTTTTGTATTTGCTTCAGTGTCTTACAGAATATCTGCTTAATCACTGGCTTGCAACCAGGACATTGTAGCCTAAGAGTCTTGCAGTAGATTTTTCAGTGAGGGGATGCATCAGTGCTCTGGCTCCCCATCCCAGCTCCCTGACCTGGGGTCAATGTGCTGCAGTCTGGGCTTAGCAGCCTCTTCCCCTGTCCAATAGAAATAGACCTTTTCTGAAGTTCTTCCACAGTATCTTCTTCTGGAAATTTGTTGTATTCCAAATATTTGTGGGTTCTGTCATTCTAAAACCAATTCAGAGGCTTATTTTACTGTCAATTTGAGGGAAGCTCAGAAGAGGTCACACAGACACTTGTCTGCTCTCCAATATCTTGACTCTGCCCTCTTCTCAGTAGAAAATTTAACATAGAAGAGTCAACATCAAAGATTGATTTCAAGGGACTCAACATGCTTATTATGTGAAAATTTAAACCATCTGCTTAAGAATGGCATTGGTAATTGTATAGTTCAAAAGAAAAATGGAAATAGATTGTGTATGATCTGACTCTAAAAACCAAACTATTTAGGAAAAGGCTGTACAAATGATATCTTGAGGAAGAAATGACATATAAGCATTAGAAGGGGAGAGAAGGCCTGGTAGTTTTGAAAACCTACTCACATTGGGAATGGATTTACTAGGGAATAATACACACACACACACACACACACACACACACACACACATATACATACACACAATGGGGGATACACAAAAATCTATAAAAGAAGCAAGAGACAAGGGAATAGGATAATGCGGGATATAAAAGAGTGCATAAAAGAATTTTTGGCAGTGTGTAGACTGTACACAAAATGTGTGTAGATTAATGGAAAAAGGAGAAAGAGTGAGGGAAAAGATAGGGGTAGAAGATAAGAGAGGATCTATGGACACAGAGAGGTTAAATAATAGCAAGGCAAGTTAAGGAATAGAATTAAAGTAGAAGAGTTAGCAGAGATAGGAAATAAGAACTATATAGAAATCCTTTAACAAGTAAAATTTATTAGAAAAAAAGTAGGGTTAGTAATCATTTATCTCATACAAAATCAAACTTAAAGATTTAATCAAGAGAGAATTCTACATTATATGTCAGCCATATTAATATTATTTTTAGATGCATGTCTACATATGTATAAATGCATATGTATATGGATGTATATATAGATAGATAGACAGATATATGTGTATATCTATCTATCTATATATATATAGATAGATATATGTATGACTGTGGTTATAGTTGTGGTTGTGAATAGCTGTATGTGTGTATAGTAAATATACATCTATATCTATATATCCTTGCTTAACTGTAGCCTTCTTGGGGGAATTTGGGGAATGAGAAGGGAAAAAAAGAATAAAGTAAAAAAGAAAACCTACAAGTAAGCAAAGAAAAGATGGACAGTCATGAATATAATTTCTTCTATTATTATAAATGTTTTCTAGGAATGGAAATTTATTGTTACATATTTTGAATCCTCCCTAGTATTCTGTTGGGCACATGTCCAAGTTTTTAAATTTTTCTTTTTCTTTCTTTTTCCTCTATTTTTTTTCTTATTTTTATTTAGTTTTAAATAAATACATTATTTTTTTAAAAAGTGTTTTCCAGGATTGGTTATTTCAGTAATTAATCAGACAAATGGAAACTGATAAGGTCCACATTCTTGGGTCAAAATAGTAATTTTGGTAGCTTAGAGTTTCCAATTTTGGTGTCACTTCCTAGAAATCTAGATAATGCCCATAAAATTTATAATGCAAATGTATGCTAAACCATTCAATTCTATGTAACTTCCACAGATACCAGTACTCAGGTGACTCCTAATTTAGAAGAGAAGAATTTAATTGCTCATCTTTATGGCCTGAGATAGCTTTGCCTAGCCATCCTATGGCCTTCAATCACTTGTTCTTTTTGCAATATGCTGGAAAGTTTCTACACTCTAAAGGGATACAGCTTGGTATCCTGATGTCTTCTTTCCCACTCCAGAACCAATTCAGGACTGAAATACAATTCTCTGACATTTCACATTCATGCTTCATTGACTGCACTTTTGTAATGCTTTGACTAGTTGTTTAGGTCTTTATCTAAACTGACAGCATCAACTGTTGATGCTTTTTAGAGGAAGACTGGGAATTTCTGTCTGAAAATATCTATATATATTTAGTTACAAAATAAATATTAAGTATAAAAAGACCACATCAACTCATTCTCCTAAGTTTATTGGCTTTTTGCTATAATTCAACAATTTTAAAATTAATTTTTAAATCTTCCTAGCAACTTCTCACAACTATATAGCCTTTTACACTTTTCAAAGAAGTAGAGTATGTAATATTTGCCTATTTGATAGATGAAATAATAAAGGACATGATTATGAGGATTACTTAGAGGTTAACCAGAATCCCTATTTTGTCATTTTCAGTTCTTGACTCATTTGCTCAGCGAATATTTGTTGGAAATCAGTGTGGTGCAATGAAGAGAGTAATGATTCTGGGGTTAGAGGGCATGGATTCAAATATTACCTCTGGTTACTACATATATGATCTTGGACAAGTTGTTTAAGCTGCCCAGACTCAGTTTCCTCATTTGTAACAAGGAGGTAATTAACTTCTGAACTCATTTACAGGTAATAGAAATGAACTTTCCATTTGTGGTATTCTAATCATGTTTTTTTCTAGATAGCCTCTGAGTTCTTTTCTGGCTCTAGTGTATCAAACAATGAATTGTATTGTTTTAAAACCATGATCAGTTTCATTTTCCTTATCTTTCAATAGTCTCTATGATACTTCTTACTAAATTTCATAATATTAAGAAACAAATTCATAAATATTGCTTATTTCTGTGGGCTTGGTCCTAGTTGGTGAAAGGGGAAAATAGATTTTATCAATTGCTTTTCAGTTTGATAGAAGAATACTTTTTTTCCCTTGATTTGCAGAACAAGGAAAAAAGAGTTTTCTAAAACTGTCTTTGTTACTTTGCCCCAATCCATTTATCCTATTAAAACTCACAGTACTCAAGCAGCATCATTCAGAGAGGATGTTTATGAATCTTAAATTATTTTACTCTCTGGTTCTAGGATGTTGGGGAAATTTCATTGATGATTTCTTGAAAGATGTTGTCCAGGATCTCTTTTTTTAAATCATGGTTTTCAAGTAGTTCAATAATTCTTAGATTGTCTCTCTTGGATCTATTTTCCAGGTGAGTTGTTTTCCCAATTAGGTATTTACATTTTATTCCATTACCCACCCCCATTTTTTGGTTATGTTTGACTGATTCTTGATTTTTCATTGAGTCATTCACTTCCATTTGTCCAATCCTAATTTTTAGTGAATTATTTTTTAACCTTCTCCCCCCCCCCAAAAAAAAAAAAAAAAACAACAACCTTCCTTTTGCATTTAGCAAATTGCATTTTTAAAGGAGTTGACTTGTTCAGTGGATTTCTTGCCTCCCCCTCCCACCCCATTTTGCCAACTCCATTTTGAGGAGTTGTTTTCCTTTTCCACCTCACCAATTCTATTTTTAAAATAGCTTTTTGTCTTCAGTTAATTTCTGTGCTTCTTTTTTTCAAGCTGTTGGCTTCCCCTCACACAACTTCAAAACTCTCCTGCATAGCCCTCATTTCTTTTCCCCAATTTTCTTCAATCTCTCTTTTAAAATCCTTTTTGAACTCTTTCAAGAGAGATGTTTGAGCTTGAGTCCATTTCATGGCTTCTTTGAGGCTTCACCTGTAGGCATTTTGCCTTTATTATTCTCTTTTATGTTTGTATTCTGATGTTTTCTGTCTCCATAATAGCTTTCTATGATCAGAGTTCTTTTTGCTTTTTTGCTCATTTTCAAAATTTGAGCTCCTTTTCTAGAGCACAGGGGAGATTGTCCCAAGTTTCTGTTGCAAAATCTTTTATTTTTTTAAAGACCATCTCAACCTAATTGACATGCACATCTATGCTCATTATCTATGTAGATTCATTATATCTACCTTAAATAATGATAATATTCTTAGAAATTACATTTATCATCTTTTCCTGTAGGAATGTGAATAGTTTAACCTTATGAAATCTTTTATGATTTCTCTTCCATATTTACCTTTTTCTGCTTCTCTTAAAGCTTGTGTTTGAATGTCAAATTTTTGCTCAGCTCTGGTCATTTTATCAGGAATTGTTGAGAATCTTTTATTTCACAAAATGCCTATTTTTACCATGAAAGATTATACATTTTTTTTGCTGAATAGGTGATTCTTGCTTGTAATACTAAATGTTTGATCTTCTGAAATGTCATTTTCCAAACCCTCTGATTCTTTAATGTAGAAATTGCTAAATCTTCTTTGATTCTGACTATGGCTTCATGATGTTTGAATTATTTCTTTTTGGTTGCTTGCAATATTTTCTCCTCGATCTAAGAGCTCTGAAATTTAGTTATAATATCCCTGGGTGTTTTTATTTTTGGATTTCTTCAGGTAGCAATTACTGGATTTTAAATTTTTTTTATTTTACCCTCTTTTCTATGATATTGGCAGTTTTCCTAGATAATTTCTTGCCTAGATGTTTAGACTTTTTTTTAATAATGGCTTTAGATTGTTGAATAATTCTTAATTTATTTTTCCTAGATTTATTTTTCAGGTTAGTAGTTTTATCAATGAGATGGTTCATATTTTCTTCTATTTTTTCATTTGTTTGACTTTGTTTTATTGTTTTGTGATTCTCCTGGAGTCATTAATTTACACTTGTTTAGTTCCAACACTTAAAAAATGTTTTCTTTAATGGACTTTGGTACATTTTTTCCCTTTGTTCAATTCTGCTAATTTAAAAGATTTTTTTTTTCTTCAGTGATTTTTTGGGCCTCTTTTACTATTAGGTCAATTATGTTTTTTTAAAAATTTTTTTGCACTTAATATTTTTTTTCCTATTATATACACAGTTTTTGACATTTATTTTGTAAGATTTTGAATTTCCACTTTTTGTCCCTCTCAAAATTTCCTTTCTACCTCCCCAACATAGGAAGCAATATAATGTAGGTTATACTTGTACAATCATGTTAAACACATGTTCATATTAGTCATGTTGTGAAAGAAGAATCCACACCCCCCCCCCAAAAAAAAAGCAAACAAAAAAATAAAAAATAATATTCTTTGTTCTGCATTCAGACTCTATAAGTCTTTCTCTGGATGTGGATAACATTTTTAATCATGACTCTTTTGGAATTGCCTTGGATCATTGAATTGCTGAAAATAGTTAAATCTATCATAGATGATCATCATGCAATGTTGCTGTTATTATGTACACCATTCTCCTAATTATGCTCACTTTACTCAGTTTATATAAGTCTTTTCAGATTTTTTTGAAATCAGCTTACTCATATTTCTTATAGCACAATAGTATTCCATTACATTTATATATGACAATTTGTTCAGCCATTACCCAATTGATGGGCCCCTCCTCAATTCCCAATTCTTTGCCACCACCAAAAAGAGCTACTGTAAATATTTTTGTATATGTGGTTCTTTCCACTATTGATGATTTCCTTTTGGTACAACTCTAGCAATGATATTTGTTGGATCTAAGAGTATGCATGGTTTTATAGTCTTTTGGGTATAGTTCCAAGTTGTTTTTTCAGAATAGACTGGAGCAGTTCATCCCCAACAAAACATTTGAGTTCCAACTTTTCCTACATCTCCTCCAATATTTATTATTTTCTTTTTCTATCATCTTAGCCAATCTGATAGATGTGAGGTGGTACCTCCAATTTTATTTTTTAAGATATTGTTTTCTTCAACATTTTTGTGCCTCTATTAACCAATCAGTTAATTCTCTTTTCATGATTTTCTGCCACTTTTATCACTTTATTTTACTTTTCAAGAATTCTTGTTGGATTTATGTCCAATTAACATATGTGTCTTGGAGTTTGTGTCTTGGACGTCCTTGCCATGGCAATTTTTTTTTAATTGTCAAATTCTTTGTTGTTGTTTACTCATTTTGCCAGTTAATTTTTTTTATTTGAATTTTATGCAAAATTGGGCTCTGCTTACCCAAAGTGACATTGCCCTAGCTTCTGACATTTTTGTGCTACTGTTTTCAGAGTTAGTGCTGAAGGTCTTCAAGTTTTTGGTGCTTCCATTGTGGTCTGATCTGGGGAAAGGTATAGCTTTTGTTCTGGTCTTTACTCAAGATAATATTCTCATGAAGCTGTAAGTCCTAATACTCGTCTCAGTCTTAAGACTTAGGTTTACTATTATTCTGTGGCCATAAGCACTAGTACTTCTCTCTGTATTAGAATTGTGACCAGTATCTCTACTTCTTTATAATACTACAAGCTCTCCTCTGATCCAGAACTGTGATCCAGAGCAATGTATGGGTACTAAAGTTGCCAAAATCATTCCAGACCTTATATTCAGTGCCTATATAGAGTCTCTTGTAAACTCTTCCTGATCAGTTATCTGACCACCTTATCATCTCTGTGTTGAGAGCTTCTGTGATGGCTGTCTCCAAAGTCTACTATGGTTTCAGGCCAGTGGTATCACAGATTTTTCCTCCTAATATCCTAAATTGTCTTAGGTTAAAAAATATCTCACCCTGACCTTTTCTTTGTTCTATCACTATAGAATTTGATTTGAGGTGTTATTTAAGATTTTTGGAGGGTAGTGTTTGAAGAGTTTATTTAGTTTGCTATCTCGGCTCTAGCATCTTGACTCTGCTCCCCAGCTTAATATTTCACAGCAAGGCAGGGTTTAACTGATCTGAAATCCCTCCAGAGAGATATATAATCTCAAAAGAGCATATATTTGTCCTGCCAGGAATATTATTTGTGTATTAACACTTAACAGTGTTTTATGCTAACATGTTCATTCTTTACTTTAAAAAAATGAGAAAAAATTCCTTTACTTTAAAGTCCTTTACATATAAAATACTAGGCAAATAGAGTTTCATTCATATTAGCATGTTTGGGGTTGTAGTCACAGAAACAGGAAAGTGCTGCCACCTAAGAATCACTAAGGAAAGACTTGTATAGAAGCCATGCTGAAATAAACATGGAGGTCTCCTTTTGATCATATTGTTCAATTGCTTCTTGGAAAATGAAAATTTTTCTGCATAGCAATTCCTTTTTTGAATTGATTAGAAATAGTTTATGAGAAATGAGAACAGACTATTCCACTAGGTATCAATATTCAATACTAAAATGAGATTATATCATCATAGATTAGAACTGGGAAAGACCTGAGAGATCATTCAATTTAACTCCTTTGGGTTTTTTTTTAATTTATTTTTATTGAAAAATAACTTAAACTTAGAAAAGTTATTGTTTACTGTCACAAAATAGTTATTAAACCAGAATTAAAATCCAGGTCCTCTAATCCCCAATTTAAATCTTTTCACTGCACCTTAGGATACTTTTTTTCCTTTCTTTTAAAATTATTTATTCTATTCTCGACTTAAGAAATAAAACAAACAATAAATGATTTTGATGAGATTGTCAAAAAACATATAACAATTTGCAAAAGTAGGACTAGAATTGAGGTCTCCTAAGAGCTACTTCTTTTCCAGTTTTAGTTGTCTGGAGAGCAACTTTGCTTTCTACTGTCATACCTCCCTAACTCAATGTGTTGGGGTTTTTCTTAGTTTTTAAAGTAGGAAGTTTCTTTTTTGTTGATTGTATCTCTCTTGGGAGCTGTCCAATGTTCTGTTACTGACTAAAAGATAATGAAGGCAATATTATGCAGGCAGCTGTCAAGTGAATGCTCAGAGTCTTAGAGAAATTGTATTTTGTCAAACTCTTGGGCCTAACGATTTCATTGAACCATAATTTTCCCATATGTGATGAAAAGAATAGGATCCACTAATCAACAAGTATTTATGGATCATCTACTGACTTCTCAGAGTTAAACCAGGTGTTATGGATTTTGTGAACAAAATAGAAGGAGGAATATCCCCTTAAGGAGGCTAACTAAGTTCAGGAAACAAGGCTTACACACATGACACAAAACTTTCTCCCTCACTCTTCCGTGTGTGTGATTCAATGTCAAATTCTATGATATATATATATATATCTTAAATTCTCTGGATATTCAGAAGGATAATATAAGTGTAGTACATGAGAATCAAGGAAAACTTTATGTGAAGGAGGCATGTAAGATTATAGCATCATAGATTCAAAGTTAGAAGGGAATTAGAGGGTTTTTTTCTTTCCTTTTTTTTTTTTTTTCTTTTGGTACAATACTTTCATTTTATAAATGGAGAGCCTGAGGCTCAGAGAGTTTGTGACTTGCTCAAGATAACAAAAGTAGGAATCAGAAAGACTGGAACTCAAACTCAGATTTTCTGACTGTAAATCAAGTTTTTTTCTTATTATATTAAGAATGCTCCTTATATTCATCATATTTCTATGTACCATAGTTATTTGTATATATATAAATCAATATATTGTATATCTACATATTCCTCTTCCTTGAAAACAATCTATAATGACTCAATCTCTGTGTGTCCAGAAACTGCTATAATGATATTTTTCAGGTGGTAAATAATTAATTTTTAAATTTTTTCTTTTTAATTTTAATTTATTTTTTAATATACATTGCTTTATGAATCATGTTGAGAGAGAAAAATCAGAGCAAAAGGGAAAAGCCAATGGAGAGAAAAATAATAGAAAAAAGAAATGAACATAGTATGTGTTGATTTACATTCAATTTCCGTAGTTCTTTTTCTGGATGCAGATGCCATTTTCTGTTCCAAGTCTAATGTGATTGCTTTGGATCACTGAACCACTGAGAAGAACCAAGTCTTTCATAGTTGATCATCACACATTCTTGATATTATTATGATAATGTTATTTTTGATCTGCTTGCTTCACTCAGTATCAGTTCATGTAAAACTTTTGAGGTATTCCTAAATCAGCTTGTTTATCATTGTTATACAACAATAAATAATATTCCATTACTTTCATGTACCACAACTTATTCAGTCATTCTCCAATTGATGGGCATTTACTAATTTTCCAATTCTTTGCTACCACAAAAAGAGCTGCTACAAACATTTTTACACATGTGGGTCATTTTTTCTTCTTTATGATTTCCTTGGGATACAGACCCTGTAGTCTCACTGCTGAATCAAAGAATTTCACAGTTTGATAGCCTTTGGGCATCGTTCCAGAGTGCTCTCCAAGATGGTTGGATCATATCACAACTCCACCATAAGTGTTCCAGTTTTCCCACATCTTCTCCCACATTTATCCTTATCTTTTCTGTCATTTCAGCCAATCTGAGAGATGTGAGGTGTTACCTCAGAATTGTTTTAATTTGCATTTCTATAATCAATTATAATGTAGAAAGTTTTTTCTATGAATATAAACAGACGACTTTAATTTTATCCTCTAAAAATTGTCTATTCATAAAGGAATTGATTTTGTCAAGGCAAATGCTTCTCTTTTCTCTAACTTTGTATCTACAAAACAATCAACTTATCACTTTGCTATTGAGAGCTTTTTTTCCAGAGCCTGTTTTCTTGTTTTAAAAACTCCCCACCATGTATCACATACCATCTTGTAATCATTAGTGGTTTGATATATGTTTATAATAAACTAGGATACAACTTATATTTTAAAGAGCCTATTCAGTGACTTTACTATAATTTTTAGAAATATCTTATTAGAATCAAAGAACTTGAATAGCATAGGGTTCCTTATCATTTATATAATACAATCCATCTCTGAAAGGAATTTTCTCTACTACATACCCCCAAAGTTAATTTCTATCCTTTGCTTGAAGTCTTTAAATGAGAGGTACCTTAATACCTCTCAAAGCATTTCATTTAGCTTTTAGATAGCTCCAGGTGTTAGAAAGTTTTATTTTCCTAACTTTAAGATCAGATTTGCCCATTTTCAACTTTGAGTAATTGCTCTCACTTCTATACCCTAATGTTATGTAGGAAAAAATCAAACTCCTCTTTCACATGTTATTGAAGGCAATTGCCATTTATTTCTCTTGAGTCCTTTCTTTCTCCTTCTAAGCATTCCTTAGTCCTTGAAGCAGCTAGATTGTGTAATGAATAGAGGACTAAACTTGGAATCAGGGAAATCTAAGAAACTTTCTCATGTGACCCTAGACAAGCCACTTGAACTCTCCTATTCTCAGTTTCTTCATCTTTAAAATGGAGAATAATGATAACATATACTTTCTAAAGTTGTGTGTACAAAATGAGATATTTATAAAGAATTTTATAAAATGTTAAACATTACATAAATCGAGTTCTTCTTATTCTTGCTATTCTATAAAATGGTTGACCTTTGATAATCCATTTATCTGGGACATATATCTGTTTCAGTGCTTGAAGATAGCAGTTTGTGAATTGTTTATCTTAGAGTTCTCTGAAATTGATGGCTGAACTAAATTTGCCTCAGTGTTCTGGGACAGTCTTCTTATTTACATATGACAGATTAGAGTTTTGGAATAAATATACAATAAAATCTAAGTTGATGTGCTTAAAAAGTTCATTTATACATGGAAAAATTAGAAAATTGAAATTAATAACTGAGAAAATGTGGTTATTAAGACAATTTTATGAAAATAGAAGAACAATAGTTTACTTGATTATGGTTTAGTGATAGAAAATGAGAATTTAGGAAGGTGGAACCAAGATGGTTAAGAAGAGACATCTTTTTCTCAGCTCTATTTATATCCCTCAAATTAACAGCAAATCCAGTGTCTGAACTGGTTTTGGAGTGACAGAATCCATAAATATTTGGACTGTAACAAATTTTCAGCAGAAGATAATTTGGAAGATGTACAAAAAATATCTGTTTCAATCAGGCATAGAGGGAGGCAGGCCAAGTGCAGGAAGGCTGAGGACAGTCAGTGCCCAGGCCCAGGGAAGTGTGGGCTCCTCTACACCACGGTTGGCAAGCCAGTAGATCAGCAAATTAGCAGTAAGATATCCAACACAAATACAAAAGTCAAATATCCCCGAAATCTCAGAATATTGCAGGACCTGGTATGCTTACCACCAGAAGTTAGATAGCACTGACCCAGTGCAGCCACTGTTGCCTGTAGAGGAAGCTTAGATAATCTCCCCTTTGCCCTAAAAGCAAACCTCAACATTTTTTTTTAAATGAGCAAAAAAGCAAAAAGAACTCTGACTGAAGATAGTTTTTATGGAGAAAGAGAAGAACAAATTTTAAAGTCTGAGGACACTAAAAACAGATCATCTCCAGATAAAGCCCCAAAAGGTAATATGAATTGGTCCCCATCTTACAAAATTCTCTTTTTTTGTTGAGGCAGTTGGGGTTAAGTGACTTGCCCCAGGTCACACAGTTAGGAAGTATTAAGTGTCTGAGGTCAGATTTGAACTCATGTCCTCCTGACCTCAGAGCTGGTGCCCTATATCACTTACCTGCCCACAATTCTCTTGAAAGAATTAAAAAAGGATCTTAAAAAAGAGTTAGAAGAAAAATGGGAAAGGAAATGAGAATTTTGCAAGAAGTTTGGAAAAGGAAAAACAGAAACTATCTGAAGATGACTCCTTACAAAATAGATTAAGTGAAACGAAAAAAGCATATGACTCCTTACAAAATAGATTTTAAAAATGGAAAAAGAAAACAACTCCTTGAAAAACAGAATTTGTGAAATGGAAAAAGAAAATGAGAATTTAGTTGTTAACCCTAAAACAATATGAGGTTTCTCACAGAGAGGACCCAAGTAATAAAAAGAAAGTTAGACAAAAAAAAAAAAATAGCCTTCAGAGATAAGTGAAGGAGAGGATGTAAAACTTTTACTTCTATGACTTGGTTGACCAAAGAGTCTGAATTTTTAATTCTTCAACCACCTATTGCTGAGAAGTAGGATGATATTTTTCTCTCTTTTGCTGAAAAGAAGAGAAAAAAAGGAAGACATAATTGTAGGATCATAGTTACTACTGTACATTGTTATCTCTTGCTTATGGAAAGGGAAAAAAGAATCTTCCCAAAGTATCACATAGAGGCCAGATATTTTATAAGGACAATGCCTTTTTAATTTCATGCTACTCCACTGGAAGATTACGGTTTAATATAAAGGTGATAATGTGAATATTCCAGTGTCTATATAGCAACAAGACCAACTGAACAAAGAAACATCTTAAAAGCATAGAATAAAAGAAGTGGAACCAATTCTTCAACACAAGCAGCTAAAATGTTATGCTCAGTGTGGTATGAGTCCAGAACTAGTTTAAATTGTTCAGTTTATCAGTGGAAGTATTTGTTTATACACCTTAAAGAACTTTTATGGGCATTGTCAAAGACAAAAAGAGAAGTACTCCTCCAGAATTTTAATTTGCTCCGAACACATTTTTTTTACCTATAAGTATGTTTATTTTATTCTCTAAGGACTTTAAATGTGCATTTGTTGTCCTCTTACAAACTATGCATTGATTGATAAAGTGTGATTATGTGTAGAATAATTTATTCATATTGTATATTTGCCTTGCATTTTCAGTAAATGTTTTGATAAAGGTTGAGTAGTGGTAGCTGATTTTATAATGGATAATTTGCTGATAGTGTCTTAGTGTGGTGGTGATAATAACCCACAACTATAGTGTGGTGGTGATAATAACCCACAATTGTTAGTCCTAAAATTCTGGAAACAATCACTCATAACAATCTCTTTCCCACTGGAGAATATGAAGATAAGAGGAAAAGAGCCACAAACAGAAAGAAAGAAACCTCTAAGAGTGATGGTGGTTGATGATGGTTGAGAAAAGCAGATTCTGCACTTTAAAATAGCTGTATATGGCATGAACTTGGCTTCCTTGATTTGGAAGTTCTTTAACTTATTAACATCCTTGTCAAATTGGTACTCCAAACCGAATGTAATATTTCAGTTATACTCCGAGCAGAACAAAGGAAAGAGCAACTACCCCCTTTATTTTTTTCCTGATAGCTATTGTGGGATGGTTGAAATTATATTGCATTAGGGTGATAGCCTCAGTTAAGAACTTTACTTTGACAATATTACTGATTTTAATAATACTGATTACTATTCTGTTTAATCTTGAAATATCAGCAAATATTTCACAGGATAATATTGTGTGTATTTTCTAATATGGGCTTGGGAATTTTTCAGTAGGTTTCTCCATGTAATGAAGACACAAGAAGACATGGATTTTGATTGATGACTCTATTTAAATAGTTATTTGGGGAGTATTAGTTTTCCATGTTCTTTTGCTTAGAATCAGCTTTTTAAAATGTTCATTCAATGCTGCCTCTATCTGACAAGGAACATTTTGTTTGCGTTTCATTTTTATTTTTAGGACATGCAAATGAGTCCTTAGAGAAATATGCACCTGGCCCATCCAGAGTAGGGCAGAATAAGGCAAAAAATCCGCTACCTACAATTGAAACAAGAGGGAAGTCAAGTTTGGCCAATTGGATCTAATCTGAGCTGGACAAAGAGGAAGTTACTATAATCTAATAGGAGTCTCAGTGTTTATACTCAAAAAAGCTTTATAAATGTATAGGTTTAGAAGCTTAAACACACAGAAAAGGAATCAGGGTAATTTTCTCTCATTCATATGGAAACGTGTAACATGGTATCACACACATATACATACATAATATACATGTGCATATATAAATATATACATAAAATGGTGGCTGATTCAGCCTTAGTCAGGGGCATACTTTGAGTTTCACAGTATTTTCTTACTTTTTTGTTACAAAAGCTAGATAATTTTTGGGACATATGACATATCAGCGTTAGGGTCATATAATTTATGTCTACATGAAAGTCATTGAACGAGGCAAAAAATATGCCCCCTGTCATTGAATAAGGGGGGGAATAAAATAAGGTCAAATCTAGTCTGACCAGGGGGGGAGTCACCTGTTACTATAGCTTAATAAGAGTCTCATTTTCTATATTTGAAAAATCATATAAATGTAGTTTACAGATAAGGTAAGGGGTCAAATAGGGATTGAACCTTTTTCTTAATCTCATTAACATAATGTATCAACTAGTTGAGGTAAACAAGCCAGAAAGACAAGATATGAAGTCAGATTGCTACAGATTTTGGGAAAGGTTAAAAGGCTTTTTTTTTTCTTTTTCTTTGTGGCTGATGCCATTGAATGATTTAGAGGAGAAGTAACAATGCTAGACAACCCTAGTGACCCTACTTTTCCTTTCTCATATTCCAGAGATGATACCTCATAAGATGACATCTATCTCTTATAGTCATTCCCCAGTTATTGGAATCCTCTTGGTATTTAACTGGATTTTTAGTCAGGGATAATCTAAGTTTCTATATATCAGTCTAAAGTATTATTCAAAGGAGTATTCATATGGAGAACCACTGGACTTAAAATTGGTTTCTAGGAGTTCTGCTTCTCTATGAGCAATTGTTTACATAAACCCTTCTCAGGATTTCAGTTTTCTGATGTATTAAAAGAGTAATTTGAGTTGGTTATACCAACTAAAGGAATTTTATGGAATAGAGCTAAAGGTCATCCTTCCACTCCTGAAGAACTTTCAAAAAAGACAGCCAGGCTCAAAAGAAGAATTTGTATGCCCTACTCCAGGAAACTATTAATTCAGGTTATAAGGCTCAGGGAGAAAGGCGATTTGAATTTCCAAACAATAGTAAAAATGACAGCATGGGGACCAATGACTTATACACTTGTAACATTTGCAAAACAATTAGTGCCACACAGAGTGAAACATTATCTAAATTTGTTGCAGAGATATACTTAGCCATGGGAAATTCTTTTAATGTATTGGAAAGAATGGCATGGAATTGAGAGTCCATGCTAATATCTATTTCTCAAGCATTAGGGATCACTGTTCAGGGTCCTTTCACTCAGCATAACTTTTATGCCTAACAAAATTAAATTCTTGGGCAGAATAATTACATGTAAATGCTTCTGGGCTATTACTCTCAAGGGGCCAATTTTCAAGCCATTTGTTGGCATCTAAAATGTCAAATTTATCACACACAGGGCATGATAATATATATAATAAACAGTTCTAAATAGGCTATGAAAGGTACTAATCAGGACTATGGTTGCCAGTGATTAAGATAACAGGATGTTACTTTAGTTAATAAGGTGATCTGATTAATTGCATGAATTATTATAAGGAAAACAAGGCATTTTTACATTTTGAAAATCCATACACATGGTCTGTATTTCAAAAAGACATGACATGGTCTTGATTTAATTTTTTCCCCTATTAGTTGAATAATTTGGGAAAAAAATCAATTTGATTATCAGAGACCCAACTTTTTAACTTTATGTACTTACTGTTTTTTTAAACATCCATTAAAATTTTGAGTTCTAAATTCTTTTTTCTACCACCTCTCTCTCACCTTTTGAGATAGCAAACAATATGATAGCAATTACACATGTGAGGTCATGCAAAACATATTACCGTATTAGCCACATTGCAAAAAAAAGCAAAACAAAAAAAAGTATGGTTCAATCAGCATTCTTAATTTATCTATTTTCTCTCTGGAGGCAGATAGTAGTTTTCATCACATGTCCTGTGGAATTGTCTTGGATCATTGTATTGATAAGAGTAACTATATTTTTCATAGTTGGTCAAAATTATAATATTACTGAAAACAATGTTTTTTTGATTTTGCTCATTTCACTTTCTGTTAAAAGATATATGTTCCCAGGTTTTTCTGAAATCACCTTATTTGTCATTTCTTATGGCACAATAGTATTCTATCACAATCAAATACCAGAACTTGTTCAGTCATTTTTTTATTTCATGGGCATTCCCTCAGTTTCTAATTCTTTGCTTCTATAAAAAGAGTAGCTTTATATGTTTTTGTATATATATATTTATGCCCCTTTCCTTTTCTATCTTTTCTTTGGGATCCAATCTTAGTAGTGGTTTTGTTAAGTTAAAGCATATCGATATTTTTATAACTTTGTAATCATAATTCCAAATTGTTATTCAGAAAGTTGGATCAGTTCACAACTCCACCAACAATGCATTCAGGTTGCTATTTTTACACATCTCCTTCAGCTTTTATCATTTTCCTTTTCTATTATGGTAACCAATTTCATAGCTATGAAGTGGTATTTCAGACTTGTTTTAATTTGTAGTTTTCTAATCAATAGTGATATCGAACAATTTTTCATGTGACTGCTGATGGACTTGAATTCTTCTGAAAACTGTCTGTTTATATCATTTAATCATATATTCAATGGGGAAAGGCTTTTAATATTTAAAAATTTGGCTCAGCACTCAGATATTTGAGAAGAACATTAGTCAGAGAAATTTGCTGTAAAACTTTCTCCATATCTCCTGATTCCCTTCTAAGTTTGGTTACATTGGTTTTGTTTGTACAAACTCTTTTTGATTTCATGTATTCAACATTATACATTTTACTGCCTCTGATACTCTATCTCATTTTGTCAGAGATGCTTCCCTTATTCAAATACCTGAAAAGTATTTTTCTATGCTTCCCTAATTTACTTATATTACCCCTTATGTCTAAATTATTTATCCATTGTGACCTCATCTTGGTGTACAATATAAGATATTGATCTATATCTTTTTTCCCCAAACTGCTTTCAAGTATTTCCAGAAATTTTTGTCAAATGATGAGTTTTTACTTCCAAAGTTTGGAATTTTAGGTTTACCTAACACTATGTTACAATATTCATTTAATTCTGGATATTATGTACCTAACCCAATCCATTGATTCACTCTTTTATTTCTTAGTCTGGTATTATTACCAGACTATTTTAAAGATTATAATTTTCTAATATGGTTTATAAATATTATTTGGTAATATTAAGTCACCTTCTTTCACCTTTTAAAAAACTGATTTCCTTGACATCCACAATCTTTTGTTCTGCTAGCATTTTATTTGAAAATTTTTATATTAATATTCTTGAGGGAAACTGGTCTATAATTTTCTTTCTCTGTTTTGAATCTTCCTGGTTTAGGAATCAGCACCATATTTGTGTCATAAAATGGATATGGTAGAACTCTTTCTTTGTCTGTTTTCCCAAGTAGTTCATATAGTATTGGGATTAATTGGAAGAATTCAGTTTTAAACCCATTTGGTCCTGAGAATTTTTTCTTAAGGAGCTCATGGCTGGCTTATTTTTCTAATATGAGTTATTTAAATCTTCTATTTCCTCTTCTGTTAATCTAGAAAATTATATTTTTGCAAATATTTTTCAATTTCACTTAGATTATTAGTTTTATTGACATGTAATCAGACAAAAGAAATCCAAATAATTGTTGTATTTTCATCTTCATTGCTAATGAATACATATTTTCATTTTTGATACTGTCATTGTTTTTTCCTCTTTTAAAAATAAAAATTAACCAATGGCTTATTCATTTTGTTCCCCCATAAAACAAACTCCTAGATTTATATATTAATTCTTTTTTTTATAATTTCAATTTTTATTAATCTCTCCGCCCCAAAATTTTTAATTTGGGATTTTCAATTTGTTCATTTTCTAATCTTTTAGTTGCATGCTCATTTCATTTATCTGCTCTTTCTATCATTGATGTGCACATTTAGATATATAAATTCTTCCCAAATGCTGCTTTGGCCAAATCACATAAATTTTGTTGTATTTTCTCATTGTTGTCACTTTCTTTAATGAAATATCTGATTGTTTCCATGATTTGTTCTTTAATATATTATTTAGAATTAGATGATTTTATTTTATTCTTCTAGGACCATTTATTAAATATAACTTTATTGTGTTATGGTCTGAAAAGAGTGTTTTTAATATTTCTCCTTTTCTGAATTTGGATGTGAGGTTTCTATGTTCTAGCATAAAGTAAATTTTGTGAAGGTGTCACATACAGCTGAGAAAAAGAGATACTCTTTACTGTTCCTATTCAGTTTTGTTCAGTGGTCTATCATGTCTAACTTGTAAAATTCTATTCATTTCTTTAACTTCTTTCTCCTTTATTTTATGACATAATAGTTCTATCTTTGAGAGGGGAAAGTTGAAATTTCTCCACTAATATCATTTTAATGTCTATTTCCTCCTGTGATTCATTTAATTTTTCCTTTAAGAATCTGGAACTGTTTGTTACAAAAATGGTTAGTGTTGATGCTACTTCATTGAATTTAATACCTTTTAGCAAAATTTAGTTTTTCTGCTTATCCCTTTTAACCAGGTTTCATTTTGCTTTTGCTTTGTCTAAATCATGATTGCTATCCATTGACTTATTTCAACTGAAGCCTAGATTTTTGTTCCAGCTTTTTATTTTAACTTTGAGAGTGTTTTACTGTACTTCAAAGGAAAATTCTCCAGTAATACTTTTTCATCTGTCTTTTGTCATTAATTTTCATGCCCCCCCCTAAGGATTATAATCAATTTCTAATTAGGAGCATATAGTTGGATTCTTCCAATTGGATAGCTTCCAATCCCTTGTGTTATATCTCCTATTTAATGTGTGAATTCATTCTATTTGTAGTTAGGATAATTTCTTTGCTTTTTCTTCCATTTAACCTTTTTTTTTTTTAAACCCTGCCCATCCTCAGAAGTCTGTTTTGCTTCTGACCATTTCTTTCCTTAAGCTACCTTCCCTTTTTATTACCTTATTTTCATTTGTTGAATGGTTGTAATGGTGTCATTCCACGTATAGTGACATGGAATAGTGAAGGCCCATGGGTTGCTATCCCTCTCTCACTGTAGTTTGGTGCTTTGGGGAGGGGATCTTGTTTGGGACTCTAGTGTCTACTTCTTTTCCAAAAACAGTTTTTCTATTTTGTCCAGTTGTCCAACTGAGTGATCAATACACCATCTTGGTGTGTGTTTGCCTTGCATTCTAACTCCTGGGAAAGAAAGTGTGCTCTTCCTAGTCTTCTGCTCCTTGACAGTGAGATGTGCCTCTGACTGTCAAGTATGCTCTGGGTCTATAGAATATATGTAACTTCTCACTTCCCTTCATGCTTTTTCTTGCCCAGTTGTTGCTTCATAGCCCTTATCCCCTCATATTCCAAGCTTTCCGAGCTTTGGAAGTGAGAAACACACCATAAAGGGAGTTGGGTAATGGGATTTATGGTCTTCCAAGAGAGGGAAAGGCAGAGGAGGGAAGAAGAAAGGCAGAAAAAGCTGAAAACTTCCCTGTAGTGGATCAAGTGCTCCCGCCTTCTTTTTCTCTTTTCTATTTGGTTGCTCTTGCCAGTACTATATGCTTGTTTTAAAAATTGAGCTCCTTTAATGTGGAAGCTATTAAATCCTGTGTCACCCTAATTTTGGCTTTATGATACTTGGATATTTTCTTTTTGGATGCTTGAAATATTTTCTCTTTGACCTGAGAGCTCTTGAATTTGGCTGTAATATCCTATGCATTTTTATTTTTAAAACTCTGTCAAGAGGTGATTAGTGGATTCTTTCAATTTCTATTTTGCCCTCTGACTTTAGAATATCAGGATAACTTGAAAATTTCTTGAAACGTGATTTCTAGACTTCAGATTCATTATTTGCCTTTTCAATAAATAGTTTCAATTAATTACATATTGACTGATTTGATATTTTTACTATCCAAAGAATTCTAAATATCTTCTCTAGCAACAGATAGAAAGCTTGGATTCTGAAGCGTTCAGCTTTCTTTATTCCAATTCTTATTACCATACATTGAGATTAAAACAACAACAAGAACAACATAGCTTTGACTATATGGACCTTTGTTGGTAAGTGATGTTTTTCTTTTTTAGTGTGTTGTCCCAGATTTGCATAGCTTAACTTTAAAGGATCAAACAATTTTAAATTTCATATCTGCAGTGGTCTTTTTGCCCAGGAACATAAAATCTGACACTGCTTTCATTTTTTCCTCTATTTGCCAGGAAGTGATGAGATCAGTTGCCAAGATTTTAGTTTTTATGATGTTAAGCTTCAAGGCAGCTTTTCTACTCTCCTCTTTCACCCTCATTAAGAAACGTCTTAATTTTAATTCTTCATTTTCTATTATCAGAGTGGCATCATATGCATATGTGATATACAATATTTCTCTTGACAACCTTAATTTTGGTTTATGATTCATCTAGCCTGGTATTTTACATAACTTTGCCACATTTTGTTGTGATCCACCCAGTCAAATGTTTTATTATATGTAGCCCATGAAATAGAAGTATATGTATATATGTATGTCTATAATCTAGCAATTGTCAATTTGGCCTCTAAGTCCTCTACCACTTGGAAATCTGGCCTATTCTTCTGGCAATCTTACTTCACATATTGTTGATACCTAGCCTACAGAATCCTAAGTATAATTTGCTGGCATCTGAAATAAATTATTCAGTAACTTGGAGATTCTTTGGCATTTCCTTTCTTTAGGATTAGGACACAAAGTGATCTTTTCTAATCTAGTGACCATGGTTGAGTTTTTCAACTTGCACAATATTATTCCATCATAATCATGTGCTATAACTCTTCCTTAATTGATGGATATCCCTTCACGTGCCAGTTCTTTGTTACCACTAAAAAAGGCTGCTATAATTTTTTTTTAATTTTTGCTTGCATTTATTTTGACATTGTAATTTTCTTCTGTATCTTTAGCTTCACTGTCACCACAATAGCTTTTTTGTCAGTTTTTTGTCTTTGATCATTTTTACAGCTTATTTCTTGACTTTTATTTTTTGTTAAAGATGTGATATATTCCCAGGGTGGGTTCTGGGAGGAGGCACTGTCCCAAGCTGCAGGCTTTTTTGCACTGCTGTTTTCAGAGCTAGTTCTGGGGTTTTTGAAGTTTTTTGATGCTTCCAAGGTGGTGCTGCCCGGGAAGAGGTGTGGTCACTGCTCTCTTGGTTTGTTCTCTAGTCCTTACCCAGGAAGGGCCTACTCCCTGGCAAACACCAGCATGACTGCTTAGGGTAATTGTTTCTTTGAAACAATATTCCTCTTTGTCCTGGAATTGTGACCTAGAAATGGGAATAGGCAATGGAGTTGTCAAATAACACCTGTTTGTCAAATGAAGAGATTGTTCCAGGAGATCTTTTTTTTGTATTTAGGATTCTATGCTTTAAAGACTTTACATATTATTAGGAAGGTAAAGTGGTGTGTCATTGTGGATGTAGGTGTGTAGGTGTGTGTGAGAGAGAAAGAGAGAGAGACACATGCACATACACAGAGACAGAGACATAGAGAGACAGAGAAAGAGAGAGAGAGAGAAAAAAAAGAGATAGAGAGAGAGAGAAAGAGAGACAGAGAGAGAGGCAGAGAGACAGAGACAAAGAGAAACAGAGACAGAGAGAAGTGAGAGACAGACAGACAGGGAGAGAGAGAGAAATGAGAGAGACAGAAAGACAGAAACAGAGACAGAGAGAGAGGAAGGGAGGAAGAGAGGGAGAGAGAAAGACACACATAGAAAGAAAAAGAAAAAAGAGAATGATTGCACATGTCTATTGGCACAAGTATGAATAAAAAAGCACATTTTAGATAAGTCATTCTACATATACATCCTATACTTGTAATATATTTTTTTCCTTTGAATTCCACATTATTCATCTTTATCACCCGATCTGGGTCATGATGATTATTATATATTAAAGCCCAAGATTATTTTCCCTTCCCCAATGATTTCAATGCTTGGTTTATAGTCTTTCTCCCCTAGCTGTTGTCCTCATATTAGAAGACTTTAACATATTTATATGTCTCTCTCGAATTTCCCAGTTGCTCAATCTATTCATTTCCTATGACTTACTCTTCCAATACCTCAGCTACACTCAGTTGATCATCATCCAGAAGTCATGTCCGTGAAGCCTGAAATTTAATTATTTCCCTATAACCTTGTATTGTCATATTTTCCCTCTGTCTTATGACCCCTAACCCTAGTTTTCATCTTCATTGTGACTTTTAATCCTTCTGCACTCCAGTCCTCCCTCAGTTCTCTACCCCCACAATGGTTATATGGTCTTTTCTTTCTTAGTCTATCCAAGTCAGCTCAATCATATACTTCTCTGTATTTGATACACTTTGTCTTTGTCATTAGCATGCCTTGTAAATGTCAACCTGGGGTTATTCTCATCATATTCCTTTATTCCTATTAATGTGCATTTGAACAGAATTGGAAAATTTCATGAAACTGATATCCGGATCCATTATGAATTTACCTCATATAACCTCAATTGGGCCCGATTGCAACAAGGTAATACCTTTATACCTCCCTAATCTATTTGGTTCCCACTTATCACAGTGGCTATTATTTTCATCCCTCTTTAGAACTTCCATTATATCCTCCTTTTCTCCACACTCTTAACTAAAGATAGACTTCTCTAAAAAAAATGGTAAAGCCATTTACCAAAAGATTCCTTTTCTTCCTTCCTCCTTATCTTAAATCAAACTGATGTTTTCCCTATTTTCCATTTAATCTGTTGCTCTCATGAAGAGGGGATACTTCCCTGCCTTGGTCTTTCTCTCTTATTTCTCCTTCCATACCACTTATTCTTAACTTTTCTTGAGTGCCATAGACTCCTTTGTCAGTCTATGGTGTGGTAATAATCTTATTAATTCCCATAGATTCAGCTATCACCTGTTATGTAGATGATTCCTAAATTAATATAGCTATCCCTAACTTCAGTCCTGAATTTTTATCTTGTATCACCTACTACTTTTGAACATCTTGAATTTTTTTTAGATATCTCAAACTGGACATGTCCCTAATTAAACTCTTTATCTTTCTCTTCAAATTCTTCTCTTTCCAATTTCCTTATTAGGAAGTTACCAGAATTTCCTCATTTGCCCAATTTCACAAACAGAGTGTCATCTTTTATTGCTCTCTTATATCTGCTTTATGTATTTTACATTTGTCAATCTTGTTGCTTCTACCTTTGTATTTCTTATATATGTCTCCTGCTCTCTCATCAGAAAGCTACCACTCTGGTCCAGACTCTCATTCCTTCATCTCTGCAATATTTCAATATCTTTCTTGTTGTCTCCCAGCCTGACGTCTCTCACCACTTCAATTCATCCTCTACTCAGCTGACATTGTGACCTTGCTAAAGTGCAAGTCTGACTATGTCATCTCCCTACTCAATAAATTATACTGATCCCCTATTTCCTCCAGGATAAAATGTAAAAAAATTTTTTTTTTGCATTTAATACTTTTTGCAAATATGCTACTTCTATCCAGATTTATATCTTACTTTTTTCCATGCATGTTATGACAAATTCTTGTACATATGACATACTCTGCACATATAACATACTCTTCTTCATGACATTTTATGATTCCCTTCTTCTGGTTCCTTGAACAAGACACTTCAATCCTAATGGTTCCTTTTCAAAGGCTCTCCTCTATAATCCTCTCTGATTTTTTTGTGATGGAAAATGAGGCCCATCTTTTCTTTCAATTCTTACCTTGCCCTTAATCACTGAATGAGCTTTGCCTCAGACAAATTGAGACCTGGGGAAACACTTTAGTTTAAAAAGTCTAAGGTCACCCACTACATCTTGAGCTATCATTAGAAATTATTTTGATTTTTGTCTTGTTATTGGACTCCAGTGACTCTGGAGAAGGGAGTGAGGCTGATAACTTTCCAAAGTTCTGCCAATTCACTTGTAAGTCAAGTACCACTGACCTGATATCATTGGTCTTTTTTGAGAATGAAAGGTGAACAACAATTCATATTTGTAATGTTTTCATTCCTTTTCTCTACCTACTCATCTCCTTCAAGGTCAACTCAAATAGTACCTGATGCAGAAAGTCTTTTTTGGTCCCTTTGTTTCTAATGGTTGTTTTTGAGATTACCGTATACTTACTCTCTGTATACTTTGTATGTACATAGTTATTTATACATTGTCTCTCTCACTAAAATTTAAGGTTGTAGAGAGTTGGGAACATATTTTTTCCCTTTTTTATATCACTAGTTCTTAGCACAGAGCCCGACTTACAGTGAACATTTAATATAATGCCACTAGAATGAACAGGTAAGCTCTCTCTGCTCATCCAACCTTCCTACTAATGCTTTCAGTATATATAAAGAATCAAGTTATGTTCATATGGTATGTCAAAGTCCAACAACCTATCCACAGTATTCAACAGAAGGAAGAACCTGTCTTGTTTAGAAGAATCCAAAGTCAAGTACTAAATACAGAAATTCAATAAATTATTGAAACATAGAGGTAAACAAATACACACAACAAGAAAGAATTAAAAACTTACATGCTGCTATTAATGATAGATAGTGTATGATAAACTATTTTAAATATTTAGTATATGACAAAAAACTATAATAATGGTTGCTATACAAACAAACAAGTAAGGCAATTTCTATTCTCAGATTTCCTGTCGGAAAAAACAATGCAAAAAGGAAGCTAACAAGTAGGGTGAGAAGTGTCTTGAGTAGACAATAGATATAGAAGTAGATGTGAAACAGACATCGAGTTAAAATATAGGCAACAATAAAAATTAATAATGTTAAGAAAAATAGTGAAGCTATATTATGACAGAAAAAGGACTAATATTATGTCAAAGAATAAGAAAACAATTATGGGTGACTTTCACATTCCTATTTTGAGCTGAAAGTCTAACAAATGTAAATATGAAATATTTTCCAATAGACTATAAAAAAGACTTGAAAGACAAATGGTGATTCGTGAATGGGAATTTTAAACAATATATATGTTTTTCAACATGATGTGGTATGTTTAAAAAAGTTGATTTTAAAAAGTAGCATAAAGGAAACATTACAGTGTAGAATGGTAGAAATATTAAACACATTCTTTATAGTCAGTAGTGCAATAAAAATCATAATCAAAAAAAGGAAACATTAAAAAATTCATTTCTTTCTGGAGATCAAGCAATATCTTCCTAAATAGTAGGTTAAAGAACAAATTGTAGAAACAACAAACAATTATTTTTTAAAAGAATGATGAGAAAAAAATCACAATGTCAATAAACATTGGACATATTAATTTTTTTAAATCTCTGAAAATATTATTGTAAAAGGAGAAAAGTAATTGTGCTAGCAGTAAAGACTCAGGTAATTAACAATTATAGTAAAGGCACAATGCTCCACATTTTGAAAATAAGAGAAGAAACTGATTGAAGATAAAATGACAACTGAATTAACAAAATGAAGAACTGGTTCTGCTTTCTTTCTTTTTTTTTTTTTTTTTTTTATGAAACGTAAGAACTGGGCCAAGTAGACTTAGCTGCCTAATCTGTTTGTATAACCATCAAAATATTCTAGTTATGAGGGCACAGCTCAAAAGAGCAGTATTCATGTAGGGCAGGGAGTACTACTGACAAGGTTAAAAACTGAATTCTGTGACTCCTCTAGGCCCATTGTGCTTCCCTCAATCCTTTTCCTATATAAAATATTTCCTGACTATTGGGCACACTTTCGTGAAGACTATTAGAGGCTAATGCTAACCAAACAGTATTGAAGAAATGTTATAGAAAAATATTTATGAATAAATAATAAATGCTGTTCTCCACAGTTCACCCAGTGTTTTTTCAATGTAACAAATGCCATAAGGCAAGCTTAATGAGCCACTTGTGACCATTCCGGATATGCAGTTCAAAGAAGGTAATCACTCTTTATAGAGTCATACTGTTTTCCCTTAAATTCATTAAAAGTTTCTGAAACAAATAAATAAAACATAATTGATGCGGAGCCTGTCGGCTTCCCTTATATAGATCATTAAGAAGATGTAATTGCTTCCCAACCTCCAGGAAGCTTATTTCTCCAAGAATAAAGCATTTCTGTGCAAGTCCCTGGCAATTGGTATTATTCTGAGGAATTAATTTACTCTAATTAGTTTAAGCCCATTAACGGAAGAAGGCAGAACAATGGAAAGGAAGACTAAAAGTGGCATTTTTTTTAGCCAATTTGAAAATGCTAAGGTGAAAAGGTTTATAAGCCAAATACTTTGGTTGTTAAGAATAATACTTATTAAAAAGTATAAATCAGGGTATAACTAGTATTATGTTAAAAAGTTTATGAGTTCCTACTCAAGAGATTAAGCTTAATTCTTTAGAGTCAGAAAAATAGCAAATACTCAAATGTATATAAGTGGTCACCCATATGAGTATGATTTGAGGGATTTTGGGAAGTAGTGTTTTTTTCTCCTTTCCCCATATCCCCAGCTTTTCATAATTTGAGACATATTTCTTAGTATTCCTATTTACTCCTGGGGGGGTAATATATTAAACTTTCAACAAGTATATTGAATAGGTGAGAATTAGTAGAAAATAGCACACTATTTTTCATCCTGATTTGAGAAATTCCTTGTCATGTGAGGACATTGGCTTGTGGAAAGAGAGCAAAACAGTTTTTTTTTTCCTGTTGTTGTTGTTGTTATTGTTGTTTAGTTATTTCAGTCATGTCTTTGTGACCCTATTTGGGGGTCTCTTGTAAAAATAATGGAGTGCTTTGCTTTTTGCCTCCTCTAGCTCATTTCATAGATGAGGTACTGAGGTAAACAGGGTTAAGTGACTTGCCCTGTTTCACAAAGCTAAGAAGTGTCTCAGGCTGAGTTTGAACTCAGAAAGATGATTTCTTTTTGATTTATGGTTGGACACTCTCTCCAATGCCCTACCTAATGCCCTAAAGCAATATGGTGTGGAGCAAATTAACTTTCTATCAGTTCTGGTTGCATTATTCCCCTGTCTTGCAGAATGTAAAGGTTATTAGGATCTTTTCCCCTACCATAATTTATACTAGTAGATGCTTACTCTGTCACTGTCACTCAATACAATAGCTTCTTTGATGCTCATTATTTTATTTTATTATCCTTTTCTAATTCTTGTTTCTGTAATATGTCAACTCTCTGGACACATATCTTTAATCATATCTTTGATGTCTAGTATATAGTTTATCCTCTTTTTCTCCCTTCCTTGCTGTCATTCTTGGAAATTTTCATATTTACCTTACTGACCATTCTGAAATTTGCTCCTCCACACAGTGGCATTTTTATATCTCAAAACCAAGTGGGAAGAATTTTAAGAAATTACAGAGAGGAGAGTATGCAGAATGAAATGGTTAATAACAGGCTCAAATGCTATGAATAGGTCAAGAAATATAAAAGATTTTGAAAACAATCATATTGGTAATGAAGAGATGATTGATAACGTAAAACTAGAAGGCAAAAAATTGAGAAGAGAGCACAAGGAAAAGTAAAGACACATATAGATCTTCCTAACTATTTAGCTGAAAGAAGGAGGAGAGACATAAGATGGTAGTTTGAAGTAATAGTAAGATCTATAGAACTTGTTTATGTTTTTTTTTTTTTTTCAAGATGGGGAAAGGAGCATGCAGAAGAGAAAAAGAAGTGTTAAGTAGCTAGGGAGAGAATAAAGATTAGTGAAAGAGAGCAGAGAATTGTGGAGGAAGACAGGAAGGGATAGATCATAATTATAGGATAATAGTGTAATGGGAGACTGGCCAACATTCTTGGAACACCTAGAGTTTTCTCTTCCTGCTGCACATCCACATAGAGATGTGGTAAGCATACTTCAAAGCATATATTTTAAGGGGCAATTGCTCCTTGATTCAGACTATGCACAAGTAGTTTGTGTTTCTTGTCAGCTCAGTGTATGGTGATGAAAAACCATTAAATTAGTTGCTGGTCCAAAATTGAATATACTTATAAAAGGCAAGAGGATGAACTCTCCCTTTCAGTGGCTGTTAAGTAAGCAGTAAAAAATATTGTAAGCTTTAGGGTCACTCCCTACTCAACCCAGGTTGTCACATGGCTGTTAATACATGGAATTATTGTTATTCTGTCTTGCTAAGTCTGATGAGTAACCAGATCTAGAAGTAAAATTGGTGGCACTGGGAATATTTTTAGTCACTACTCTAATTTGAGTCTATACCCTTTCGGAGACTGAAATTGTAGAAGAAAATGGGGTCCTAATTTGGGAGGTTTTATACTTTGATTTTTCATTATATCTTATTATTAAATAACCTAGTTAATAACCCTAGTAAAATAACATTTTCAATGATTTTGAAATTATTTCAATTAGTAAGATGATATTGGAGAGATACTAATTGTTCCTGGTGATTGATATTTGAAGAAACACACGAAATAAGGACCTGGTGAATGATAATAATGCCAGAGAAATTAGTTGGTATTATGCCTAGAATCTTGAAAGTAGATTAAAGTACTAAATTTGTTAATTGGGAGTGAGGATTGGAAGAGTGATCTCAGAACTTTACTATAGAAAATAGGATCAGCTATTCAGAGTGAGAAGTAACCTTAGAGACTATTTACTCCAACCATCTAATTTCACAGATGAAGAAACTGTAGCCTAGAGAGATTAGAGAACTTGCCCAATGTTGTAAAGATAGTAAATGATCTCAGTGGTGGGAATTGAAGCTACATCTTCAAATTTCAAAGCTAGAAATTTTTCTATTATGACATGTAGAAGGGTGGATCTTTATGAAATGAGTAGACAATTTTACACCAGAGATTAGAGTAAAGGAGAAGAGAGAATGTGAGGTGATGTCAAGAGATTGTGAGGAGAAAATAGAGAGTTCATGGTAAGTGAATCCTCTTTCATTCCTTAGAAAACTATGCAACAATGTTCTTGTTTTTTTAAAATAGCTTTTTATTTACAAGATATATGCATGGGTAATTTTTCAGCATTGACAGTTGCAAAATCTTTTGTTTCAATTTTTTCCTGCCTTCCCCCCATCCCTTCTCCCAGATGGCAGGTAGACCAATACATGTTAAATATGTTCAAGTATAAGTTAAATACTAGATGTATACATGTCCATACAGTTATTTTGCTGCACAAAAAGAATCAGACTTTGAAATAGTGTACAATTAACCTGTGAAGGAAATCAAAAAATGCAGGTGGACAAAAATAGAGGGATTGGGAATTCTATGTAATGGTTCATAGTCATCTCCCAGCATTCCTTCGCTGGGTATAGCTGATTCAGTTCATTACTGTGCAACAATGTTCTTGTGAAGGTGAAGTGTTAGGATTCTTATAAGGTACTAAGACAGTGGAATTAATAGAGACAATAATTATCTAATTTAGCATGGTTCAGTTGATTGATCTGATCCTACAAGGAGATGTTATGGGCCAGAACTTGAAACAAGGTATTAAGTGGAATTGAGGAGACAATGTTTAAATCTAGGTTAGCATTGATTTAATCCTACAACAAATAATGGTTTCCTAATGATATGATGATTGGTGTATACTCAGTGTGGGGCATATAAGCAAGAAGCTCTCAGGGCCAGACACACAAGCCCACTAAAAGCTCTTGGAGGAGGAGACAGATTCATTCCATCTTCCACCTTTGTGCTGGCTGGAGGCTGAAGTTGGCAGAGTCAAAGCACTAGCAGCAGGAGCTCTTGGAACCAAGGGGAGAGATAGGCCTCTAAGAAAGCTACCAGGCCCAAGGAAGGAGACAAGACTTGGAAAGAGATAATAAAGGATTTGGACTTTAATTACTGGCTGCATTTGAGGTGATTATTACACAGAACTGAAACTAAGGCTGCTTCCAGAACCCCTCCCCCCCAAGAAACCTGCTCCCAGAGAACATTATATTTTAGAGGAGAATATTACAGTGAAGGAAGAAAGTACTATATGAGGCTTGATTTCTGGAATAGCTACCATGAGGGTTGGGATAAAGAATGAGTGAAGGAGTACCAAAAGGATGGTCTTATTGCATTAGGAATGAAACTGAGATTAGTTAATGGAAATTTGTAGTGGACTAGATCAAAGTTTCTTAAACTGTGATTTGTGACCTCATATGGGGTCATGTAACTGAATGTTGGGGTTATGGAATTATGAATTTTTAATAATTGAATGTTTGGTTTGCATACTTATTTTATAAACATATATCCAGTGTTATGTAAAATGTTCTTGGGTCAAAAGGGGTTATGAATGGAAAAAGTTTAAGAAGCCTTGGTATAAATCAGTTAGATTGTTTGACTTCTTCTAATACCATATGAGTAAGCAGTATTGAAATAAAAGAAGATTCAGAAAAAAGACTGAGGAATGATTAGAAAGATGGGAGGGAAACTGTGAAAGGTAAGTGTCACTTAAACTAAGAAAAGAGAAGTTGGAAAGAGGGAAAGTTTTGAGAGGGAAAGATGCTGAGTTTTTTTTTTTTTTTGAGTACATTGATTTTGAGATATCTAAGGAAATTTCAATGCCATTTGATTTCAACTCAACTTTAATTCAGAGTTTAGAGGAGGGAAAGCAGAAAAAAGAGAGAAATCTAAAAGGAAAATAGTAGGATGGACTGAATTTACAGTTAATAATAATAATTGAGAATATGGACAGGTTGAACTCACCCATAAAACAGAAGTAAATAATAGAATGGATTAAAAACTAGAACCCAACAATATGTTGCTTACAACAAACACACTTAAAATATAGAGATGCATATAAAATAAAGGCCTGGTGCAAAATCTAATATATTTCAACTTCCAAAAAAAAAAAAAAAAAGCAGGAGTAGCACTCATACACTCAGACAATGCAAAAGTAAAAGTAGACCTCAGAAAAAGAGATAAGTAAGGAAATTCTTTGGTGAAAGACAGTGAAATCAGTGCTAATAATATGTGAAGCAAAATGCAGTCAAACTCTTAAAGGAATAATTAAAATTAAGAAAACTATATTAGTGTGGGACCTCACTTTTCCCTTCTCTGGGGTAGATAAATCTAACCACAAAAAAGAAATTAAGAGGATGAATAGAATTTTAGACAAGGTAGATATGATAGATTTATAAGAAAAGCAAATAGTAATAGGAAGTAGTATATCTTTTTTTCAACCTTCACTAAAGTTAACCATTTATTAGGGCACAAAATCCTCATAACCAAATGGAAAAAACCAGAAACATTAAATACACTCTTCTCTGACCAAAAAGCTGTGAAAATTACTTTCAAAAGAGGAACTTGGAAGCACTGATTAAAAATTAGTTGGAAATTAAACAATATAATACTAAAGAAAGAATGAACCAAAGAATGAATCATAGAAACAATCAATTGTATCATTAAAGAGAACAATGAAATGAAACAATGACAAAATTTTTGAGATGCAACCAAAGCAGAATTTGGGAAGAATTTAAATCTCTAAATGTGTACATTAATAAAAGAAAGAGAAGATCAATGAATTGAGCATGTAATAAAAAAAGAAATAAAACCCCAGAAAAACAGGGAAACAAAAACAAACAAAAAAAAACAACTAAAGACTAAAATATAAATACTCAAAATCAAAGGAAGAATTAATAAAATTGAAAATTAAAAAACTAATAAATAAAATTGTTTTATGAAAAAATAATAAAAATAAAATATATGACATTGGCTAATTTTATTAAAAAAGAAAAAAAGAAAATCAAATGACTAGTAATAAAAATGAAAAGGGTGAATACCCCACCAATGAAGACTAATCAATTATTATTTGCTAATAATTAAAGCAATCATTAGGAGTGATTTTATTCAATTATATGTCAATAAAACTATAAATCTTAGTGAAATGGATGAATCATTATGAAAAAATAAATTATGTAGATTAGTAGAAGAGAAAATGGAATATTAAATAACTCTTGTTTTAGGAAAAGAAAATGAACATCCTAAGCAAACATCCCTGGAACTACATGCTTTTTAAATGATTTCTACAAAACATTAAAAAACTAATTATTCTAATACTATATTAAATATTTTCAAAAATAGGTGAAGAAAAACTCCCATCAAATTTCTTTTATGAGAAAATATGGTTTTGATGCCAAATCAGGAAGAGCAAAATAAGGGAAAGATTACTGCCGATCAATTTCCTTAATGAATGTTGAGGCAATAAAATAGAATAGCAGCAAGGAAATTACAGTATTATGTCAAAAAGATCACATACTATGACCAGGATTTAAACCAAGAATGCCAGAATAGTTCAATTTAAGGAAAATTATCAGCAGAATTGATCAATACAATAACAAAATGTAGGAAAAACTTTGGCAAAATACAGCACCCATTCCTATTAAAAACACCAGAAAGCATAAGAAGAAATGAAACCTTTTTTTAAAAAAATAAATAGTATTTATCTAAAACCAATAGCAAGATTATCTATAAGGGGATAAACTTGAATCCTTTCTAATAAGGCTTTTCATACACACACACACACACACACACACACACACACACACACACAGAAACAGAGAGACAGAGAGAAATACACAGAGAGAGAGGTGCACACACAGAAAGAGGATAATATAAGGTAAAATTGACAATTTTGATTACATGAAATGAAAAAAAAACTTACACAAACAAAACTAATGCAACCAAAATGAGAAGGAAAACAGGAACATAGAGAAAAATTATAGCAAATTTGTCCAAGTCCTCATTTCTCAAATATATTTATATCTAAATCTATCTATCTTTGTGGAATTGAGCTAAATTTATAAAAATAAGACCATTGTCCAGTTGACAAATGGTCAAACTTTCAGGAGAAGCACTCATAACTATCAATAATCACATGAAAAAATGCTCTAAGTCACTAGTGATTAGTCAAGTGCAAATTAAAACAGCTCTGAGATACTACCTCACCCTCATTAGATTGTTTAACCTGATATAAAAAAAATGATAAATTCTGATGTGGAAAAAGCCAGAAACTAATATACAATTGGTGGAGTTGTAAACCAGTGCAACTATACTGGAGAGCAACTTGGCATTATGCTTAAAGTGTTATAAAACATTTTTATATATTTTGCATGACATCACATGTATAAGAAATATAAAATTGCTTGGCTTTCGAAAAAGAGAAGAGGAGTAGGAGGGAAAGAATTTGAAACTCAAAATATCTAAAGATTAACAACTTTTTTACATGTAGTTGGAAAATATTTAACAAAATAAATAAAACATTAAAAAAGGAAAAATATAAACAAGAAATTCATAGCTACAATTTTTGTAAGTAGCAAAACAAATAAAAATAAATTAGTGCACATCATTTGGGGACAAATTCTGGTATATAAATGTAATGAAATAATTTTATATACATACTAAGCATATCAGGAATTCAGAGAACAGTGTGAAGATCTGTATGATTAGATGGAAACTAAAGAGGAACAAAACAAAATACATACACACAATGATTACTTACTGAAAAAGAAAACAGCATAAATGATAATTACATGTAATGATGAGTATTGGTTTCATAGGACTTATTCGTATCTTCTCCAAGATGTAGTCTTAAATCTTAGCCTTTCTTTATTATGCTTCAGAAACTTCTCAGCCTGAAAGTTTTTACTTTACCTCTCATTGTCCTTTGGTGTGGTCACACCTTTCTTTTTTTGACTAGTTCCTGCCAGAACCTCTATTTTAAAGAGATTATCTATACTAGCCATGTCTTCATCCCTCTGTTACCTATACTCTGTTACCTATACTCTTTTCTCTCCAGATATTTTGTATCATGGCCCTTCATGGCTATATCCTACCCTTTGGCTTTTTAGCTTTCTTTTTATGTGTGGTTTTCCTCCATTAGACCATAAATTCATTGAAGACAGAAATTGTTTTCCTCCCACTTATATTTGGTATTTCCAGTATTGGAACATTATCTAACATGTAGCGGTGACTAAATAAGGCTTGTTGACTTCACTTTTTGATACAAAGAATTGGTGTACTATTAGAAGAAAATATTGAATAACTGTCAGACATATACACTGTGCAAGTTTTTGTTTGTTTGTTTCAGGGAGGATAATGAGGGAGATAATAAAATGACAGAAATGTAAAAAATAAAATTTCTTTAAAAATATTCTCAAATGCTTCCTGATTGTAACTTAGGGCCCTTTATAATTCAGTAATATTAGGTTAGGATTCAGCGTGCTAAATCTGTGATGCTAAAAGAGAATTTCACACTTTCCTGATATTACTGATTTATAGCTCTCAAATGAACTTCTAGTTATAAAAGCACACTGACACTTGAAAGCATCATGCACAGTTTTATATTTTCTTCTAGATAAATGTCCAAAAAAACTCAGAAAAGGCCTTAATCATCAAATACTTGACTTATTTGCTAAATGGAGAGATGAATTCTAAAGGCATCACCAGGTTAGAATTTAAACTTATTTATAAATTTTTATAAATAAGTTTAACAATGATAAGAAATGTTATGTCATAAAGCAAAGAAGGGCATAAAATAACTTTAAAGGAAGATTTTCAAGATAACCAGTTAATAAAAAAGCATTCCCAAAGCACTAAAAAATAAAAACAGAAAGATTGCAGATAAAAGAGAAATAAAAAAGATTTGATAACATATTACAAGAAATCATTTTCTCTATTAAGCATAGTAAAATCACTACATTTAATCCCAAATATCAAGGTGTATAGATACTTATAGAAAAAAAAAGTAGGAATGGAGCTAAAGAAAATAAAAATAAGGACAGTGTCTAGATTGGATCTATCTATCTATCTTCATATATATATATGAGTTCTATACTAGAGACAATATATTACTGAGGGCATTGAGGGACTCACAAGATTAATCTGCCTTGCTAAAAAGAGAATGATACTAATAGAAAAGGGAAGAAAAATCTCAGACCTTTTTATTGTTTACAAAAATGTGACTGAGAAGATTTCAGTAATTCCCACTGCCATGCTTACTCTCCTACTTGTATAATATCATTATGAGGATCATCTGTATATTAATTGAGTATGTCCTTGATAATAGTATGAAATAGTATAAAAGATTTTTTCAAAGCTGAAGAGATGATTCCATTGTGCTTATTTGTTGATTATGAAAAATCATTTAACTTCATAGAGTAAAATGCTATATTATAAAACTCTTTAGCAACAAAGTATTTTCAAACCATATATTAAGATCCTTCATGATTCCTTGGAAGATAGAAAAATAGAAATGATTTTGTTAAATGATATATATTTATATATGATATATACATATATTTGAAATGTGACACATGATATATATGGTATATATTTATAAATGATAAATAAATATATCAGATAATATATAAAATAGAGATATTTGTGCTCAACAAATGTATTATAATAGAGACAATCTAGTATGGGATCCAGTTAGAAAAGAATTTACCTGGGACTGAAAATATCCTTTGGGTGATCTTATTTGCATATGTCTTTTTGCCAGTTGCATCAATGGACTAAAGCCAAAGTTGAGAAACTCCATACAATCAGTTAAAACAAAACCAGTAGCTGAGTATGGCTCAGATCATGAGCTTCTTATTGTAAAAGTCAGACAAATTGAAACAAGTAAGGAAAAACATCATACCATATAGGCATGAACTAAATAATATCCTCTGTGAATATGAAATTAAAATGATAATTTGATTTAAAGCATCAGATATGATAGAGCATCTGAGGAACTATGGACAAAGATTTGCAATATTGTACAGGAGGCAACAATAAAAAACATTCCAAAGAGAAAGAACAAGAAAGCTAAGTGCTATCTGATGAGGTGTTACTACAGTTGAGGAAAAAAGGAAAGTGAAAAGTAAAGGACAGGGAAAGATAACAACTGAATACAAAATTTCAGAGAACAGCAAGGAGAGATAAGAAGCTTTTCCTAAATGAATAAAATAAATAAATCATAGAAAACAATAGTGGGAAAGACAAGAGCTTTTCAAGAAAATTAGGGATAAAAAATATTTCATAAAAAAATAGGCAGATTAAAAGACAAAAATGATAAGGACTAAGAAAAGTAGAAGAAATTTGGAAAAGGTGAGAACACACAGAACTATACAGGAGTGATATTTATATCATGAATAACTAAAGGTTACTAATTTAGAGTCAGATATCTGGGAAATAAAGTCAAGTGGATCACAGGAAGCATTGTTAATAATATTAGTAGAGGTGATTGAATTCCAGCTAAATTATTTAAAATCTTAAAAAATAATGCTGTCAAGGTGTTACAGCTAGTATGTTAGGAAATTTGGAAAACTCAAAGTAGCCACAGTAATGAAAAATATCAGTTTATATCCCAATCTTAAAGATGGACTGTGATGACAGCATATTTTAAAATCAGCCGGAGTCAGGAATTCGGGTTAAGGGAAAATCTTCAATTTTTATTCTTTGTGGAAGTGAAGGGGGATTATGATAGCAATGTGAGCAGCTGCCACAGGACCCAGGCAGCAGTTTCTTTCTGCCTCTCTCTCTGCCCCTCTGCCTCCACCCACCAAAATCATCATTTCCTATACAACACATCAAGACTTGCACAAAGGATGGGTGGGGGCCATTCTTTCTCCAAGTATATATATTAATAGAGTATGGTCCAATTACTATTTAGCCTCACGTGCTTGGGACCTCAGTGCATCAACTCGAGCTTCAGCCCATTACAATGGACAATGCAAAGAATGTTCTTGTTACAGAACAGTTGTACTTATTTCATGTATCAACAAAGTTATATTTAAAATTCTGCTAACTAGGTTTTAGCAATATGTGAACTGAGAATCAACTGAGGTTGATTTTCAAAAAAGCAGAGATTTGAGAAATCAAACTTTGCTGCTTTATTAGAAAGCAAGAGATGTCCAGAAAAGCATCTATTTCTACTTCATTAACTACACTGAAGCCTTGGTGTAGGTCACAATAAAAAGTGGCAAATCTTTAAAGAGACAGGAATACCAGATCATCTCACTTATCTCCTGAGGAACTTGGATGCAGGACAAGAAGCAATAGTTATAACTGGGAATGAAACAACTGAATTATTTAAGACCAGAAAAGGAGTATAGTGATTCTAATATATATTGTCACTTTAACTTATATGAAGAGTACATAATGCAAAATGTAAGGCTGAATGAATCAAAAGCCATAATTAAAGTTGTCAAGAAAAAAATCAACACTCTCAAATATGCAGCTGAAATCACTTTCAGAGTTAGAAAGTGAAGAAGAGTTAAAAAGGTTCTTAATGAGAATGAAGCCTAACATTAAAAACCTAAAGCTAACATCTTGCAATTGGTCCTATTACTTCCTAGTGAATAGAGAGAAAAGAAATGGAAGTAGTCAAATTTTATATTCTTGGGCTCAAAAATCACTGCAGATGGCAACTACAGCCATAAAATTAAAAGACACTTGCTTAGAAGGAAAACTATGGTAAATCTGGACAGCATACTAAAAATCAGAGGCATCATATTCCTGATATCGTTCCATATAGCCAAAGTTATGCTATCTCCAGTAGCAATGTATGGCTGTGAGAGTTGGACTGTAAAGACAACTGAGAAGCACAGAATTAATGCATTGAATTAATGGTGTTGAGGATTTTTGAGAGTCTCTGAGCCAGCAAGGAGATCAAATCTATCAATACTTACATTATTTCAGACTATTCATTGAAAGATTAAATACTGAAACTAGAGCTTAAACACATTGGCTACATGTTGAGAAGACATTGGAGAAGACTTGTTGAGAAAGATTGAAGGCAAAAAGGAGAAGGGGCTAGCAAATGATTAGATGGATAGAGTTACTGAAGCAATGAAAAGGAGCTTGAACAAATTTGGGGAATAGTGGAGGAGAGTAGGACTTGACATATTATAGTTGATGGGGTTATGAAGAGTTGGACATGATCAAATGACTGAACAATAACAGGTGGAGATACTTGTAAGACATAAATGAATTTGATGTGCTCTCCCATAGAAGAAAATCCAAATGGATGAAGAATGTCTTTGTCCAGGTTTCAATTGCCTCTGGATAAAAATCCCGTAGAACATTCCTGACAGTATGCATATCTAAGATAGTACAATGAACTGGGAACAGAGTTGAAAAGGAGATAATGCAATGGATTACTTTGCAAAAGTTGCAAAGCATTTTTATTCACTCTACAATTCCTCTAATAACAAACATCTAGCTTTTCAATACAGACATTCTACTAATATTGCTGTATAGTAGAGAGACTTGGAACATCAATTCTTCTGATGAACTAAAAATGAACACCATAAAAATGAACATCACATAGTCAATGGAAAGGTACGTAATAAGAGTGGCTGGCAATAGCATATATCAAACTAGATTGTTCCATAGAAGAATACCAGTAAAGAATGTCATTAAATGTGGATAGAGAGGATAGACTGATCATTTGTGAAGAGCAAATTCCCAAATGGATGTCCAGAGTTCTCCAAAGGTGTTCTCATGATTGTTAGGAAAAAAAAATAAAGATGACCTCCAGCATATTTGGTAAACCTCTATGTGGTTAACTTTTGAGAAGACATGGCTGACAGTCATGCTGATTGGGCTGGCATGGGTGGGTTACAATCTGTCTTCTGGAAGAGATGGTATCACTGATCCATTTAAATAATTTTTTTTAAAGTGGTAAATTATGTGGTACAAATAATCACTATTCCTTTCATTTCTAAGACTATGTTAATAACACACCTTCTTTGCTCTTATAACAATTTTAACCATGTATCACTTTTAATTGTATATATATATATATCATATATTATATGTATATATTATATATATCATATTAAAGTATAATCTCCTTGTTGGGAGCTGAAATTATGTCATTTTTCATTATTTGTATTTGTTTTCTAGATATGATTTCTGACATAGAAAACAAACACTAAATTACAGCTGTGAACAATGCCTAGAGAAACATTACTTTAAAAAGAAGTGTGTTGAAGCTCAATTTCTGCAAACATTACTTCCCAAGGCAATGGTCACAATATAAAAGTTTTGTGACAATCTCAGAGAAAACTGTGAGTCTCTGATAAAAATATGCCTCAACAAATTCAGAGCAGAAGTTGGTTTTTCTTTGCTTCTTAGTAGCAGAGCAGGGTGAAAGCTTATCTTTTTTTTCCAGTAGGTAGGTCTTTGTCTTTTAGCTAGATGGCTCAGTCGATAGAGTGCTAGGTTTGGAGTCAGCAAGAACTGAAATCAAATTTATACCATGACATTTACTAGCTGTGTGATGCTGGACACATCATTTAACTTCTTTCTGCTTCAGACTCTTCAACTTAAAATAAGATAATAGCTACTACCTCCTATTGCTATAATGATCTAGTGAGATAATGTCTATAAAGCATTTAGGATAGTTCCTAGCATATAATAGGTGCTTGATAAATTATTTTCCTTACTTTAACTTATCTCTCAATCAAGCATTTATGAGATACCCACTATGTGTTAGCCTCTATTAGTAATGGGTTTCATTTTTCATTTTCTAAATTCCTGATAGTTCAGTTAGGATATGAATGGATGAATGAATGGAAACGTTTTTACTATGTGCTTACTATGGGGCAGACGCTGTAGAAGGACAAACAGTCCTTCAAGAACGTTATATCCTAATAGAGGAAGGCAAAATATATAGGAAAATAGTGGCTAGGGAGGAGTAAGTTTTGGGTTGGAGAATGGAGCCAAAGGACAAGACAGATGGGTATTTTTAAAAAATAGTCTTAATTTTATTATTGTTTCCAGAATGAGAGAGAGAGAGAGAGAGAGAGAGAGAGAAAGAGAGAGAGAGTGTGTGTGAATGTGTGTGTGTGTGTGTGTGTGTGTGTGTGTGTGTGTGTGTAGGAGCATGAGGGGAAGTGGAAAGTCATGAAAAAAATTAGATATATTTCTTGAGAAAGTAGGGGCATTTCATCCCTATTTTGGACTATTTAGTAGTACTAAGTGAGCTTGCTAGTGAGATTTCTTGAATGTACAAAAACTGCATAACAGGAAGATTCATTAAGCTTTTTACAACTGGACTTTATTGGTACCTGGCAGAACATCAAGAAAAGTTTTCCTTGATAATATATTCCACATTTGTTTTCTTCCTTTTTTCTTTTTCTTTATGCCAAATTCCTGACATTAAGAATGAGGACAGATTCATTTGGGGGGGTGTGGCGATAAAGAAATAATATTCATATGCTAAGTGAATATCACTGATTCAAAAGGAGTGTTTTATTGATGTCCAATATAGATTCATGAACTCCTTTTAATGACCTCTAACTCAGAAAGTTTCATCCAGTTATTTCAAATTTTGCTCTGGACCATTGGAAAAAAAGAAATGCAAATCTGTTTGGCTTATTTTTTTCTTTGTTGTTTGCATATTTTTTTTTGGGAAATGACTTGGAAATAAAATGTTCTCTCAAAAATGTTTGGTATTTGTCTCAGTTTTTAGCTTTTAAAATACTTTCAGTCCTTGTTTGGGGGTTGGAGGGATACAGTGGTGACTCTGAATGACTCTCTGGGAAAGGAAATGGCTTCAGAGATAAAGTGTGTTGTTTTCCACACACAGATTTGCATCTCCTGCCTTTTCATGCAATTTTCTCCTATATTTTTGGGAGAAAATACTAGACTATATTTTTCTAACAGCCTCACAGGGGAATGAGAACTCTCACACCTTGACGTTTGTTTTGTGATTACTGCCCCTTTATCTTTGAAATATTTTTGAAAACTTAGAGAGGAATGTGGAGAGAGTGAATATCACATGTTTCTTGTAAAGCAAGAAAGATAGCATAGTACAGTGAAAGCAAGATCACTACCTCCCAGTAGACTTGAATTCATATTTACCTCTTTCACTTATTATTTGTGAGCCTGGGGATAGCTCACTTAGGAGAAGAGAAAGTACCTTTTTAGGCACCTATTATGTGCCAGGCACTATGTTATCATTTCATTTGATTCTCAAAACAATTGTGGGAGGGAGATGCTATAATTTTTCCTATTTTTCACAGCTGAGAAAACTGAGGCAGATAAAGCTAAGATGAATTCCCCAGGGTCACAAAGATAGTGAGTTTCTGATGTCTGATTTGAAATCAGATCTTCCTGATTCCAGGCCCAGCACTATCCACTCTATTATTAGCTTAATCTCTCTGTTCTTCAATAAACTCAATCTCTAAAAGAAAACGGGTTAAATAAATGGCCTTTAAAGTCTCATTCATCTCTAAATCTAAGCTTTTTTGATCCAATAAAGATAAAAATCATAGTCTGAGAAGTAGAATCTCCCCAGGCATGGGAGAGCCAGAGGATAGCTATGAGAGAGGAAAAAGTTTGAATACATTTGTTGTTGTTTGACTCATTTGTCATGTCTGACCTTTGTGATCCACTTGGGATTCTCTTGGCAAAGATATTGGAATAGTTTGCCATTTCCTTCTCCAGCTCATTTTACAGATGAGAAAACTGAGGCAAACAGGGTTAAGTGACCTGTCCAAGATCCCACAGCTAGCGACTGTCTGAGGCCAGATATGAACTCAGGTCTTCACTCTACGACCAACACTCTATCCATGTTGCTATCTATTTACTCCTTAGGAACATTTAGTCATCAACTCTTCTGGCCACTAGAATAATTTTCTGTTCAAGAATGTGAATAGTATTACTAGCCTGTACTTATATATGTACATTTACATGGCTTGGCCACATTATATGAGATGCAATTTTTGTCCAATCATAGACTAATGCCAAAGTTAGCCTGAAATAACAGCTCCTATTAAAAGACAACATGATCTTTTAACCATGCTTTTAGGCAAATTCATGTATATGTATTTGTGTTTGTATGTTTTTGATCTCTTTTAAAATGTTCTCTTGTCCCCCTCTCACTCATTATTAGACCATCTCAGATTCAAGTTACAAAAGTTAATGTGATTGGCTGCTAAATATAATCAGCCTTGGAAAAATTCATCCAATTACAAGTTTTCTTTGTATTACAAGCATTCAGTTTGTTTTCCTGCCATCACCTCCACCTTGTTTATAGCCTAATTATTTTGTATATATTTTCTGTTTACTTATATGTAAATATATGCTATTCTACCTTCATCATCCTCATTATTTTGTCTCCCAAGCTATAATAGGGGTATGTTCTTTTTTGTCTCTGTAGCCCTAAGTACTCTGGTAAGAATAGGCAGTTAAGATATATTTATTGATTGAATAAATAAATTGAGAACATAGAGTATATGCCAATAACCATTTCCTCCATCCCTCTGTCCCTCTTCTCAATCCAGGTAGCAGCCAATTTGGAGGAGATGAGACTGTCAAAAACACTTCTCTCATCTCATCTGATTTCCACAATGCTTTGGATGAGCAGGCTGCTCTGTAAGCATCCTGACCTTGAACAATCACGTCACTTCTCTGCTCCTTAACTTCCTCATCTGTAAAATGAGGTGTCTGGAGCAAATGAGCTCTAAGGTCGCTTCTAGCTCTATTAAGCAGCCTATGGTTTGCGGTTCCCCTGGGCTCTTCTGCTTATCGTGCTGCAGCCAAAGTAGCAGGGATTCTGTGTCAAAGGAAGCAGAGAATTGCAGGACCCCGAGCCTGAGGTAATCAGCTGCTTTAGAGAGGGCAGCATCTTGGGGACAGCAGCAGCACCTAATTGTCTAGGCCCACAGCAACACTAGGGAGGCAGAGAAGGAAGAGGTGTGTCAAGAGCGCTGCTACCAGAAATGAGTGCTTTAATGAGTGAGAGAAGTTCTGTGGAACAAATGATTGTCTAGCAGGTGCTTATTGCTTTTCTTCATAATGTGTTCTTGCTGAATCTGTGCTGCCTTCTTTGACTTTGGACAGCTGCTGCATTCTCTTTTCCTGCTTCCTTACTAGTAACTGGGATTTGACCATTCCATAAACTTGGATCTAAATCATTATATCATTCCATTTTTTTTTTTTTTTGCGATCATAATTTAGGCTATGCCCTCTTTTCTCAGAAAAGCTTATCTTTCAGTCTCTTAATAATCCAAACTACCTGCACAGGACAATCCTATCATTTCCCCCCCAAAATATGAATTTAACATGAATTATGATTATTATTGTTCTTTTTATTTTTTGATTTTGTGGGAAATATTTTATTCTCTTCTCCCTATTCTAAACCCTCTATTTCTCATACCTCAATGGTGGAAGGATTTGTCTGGAGATCACGTCAGGGATAAAAATGAGTGGACAATATGCCTTAATGGTCAGGGATTCAGATATTACCCAAAGATCTGAGCTGACCCTTTAATCTTTTGTATTTTTTTTTAAATTTTGAACTTAATGCAAACCAAAAAGGCATATTTTTACAAATAAAGAAGACTGAAAGATGATTACATTCGACACTGATTTCTATTACATATAACTTTTAATAACAGTTTATATTCTGATATGATAGTATCAACATTATCCTATTTGTCTTTAGTCTCTTCTGAACTAATACTGCTTCCTTTTAGACATGCTGGATGCTATTTTTCTCTCTTGTGAATATTTTTTTTTTTTGGTGAAGGATATGAATAGTATTATCAATCTGTACATTTACATGTCACATTACATGAGATACCATTTTTGTCCAACCATAGACTAATGCTAAAATTAGCCTGAAATATTGGCTCCTATTAAATGCATAAATCTATGTGAAATGTCTGATGTGGGTTTTCATGATGTCACCCCTCAAATGGAAGGTGAATGACTTTCTGTCTTTCTGCATTGACTCTCTCACTCAAATCTGTCCTGACACTGATAGGTTTGGGTTCCTTGAGAAGGACTGCCACCACATGGTTCCACTCAAATTCAAGATCTTAAGATTAATTCTGTTATGTGACAACATGTTCTAGATGCTCATGATTATATATCTCCAATTCCTATCAATATAATTCCATTTATACAAATCTAGACTTGTCAGTCACACAGATAACTTTTTTTATATCAAAGATAACTACTTATTGTCATAAATAATAATTAAATAAAATATCCATATATTAAAACCAAGGCAGACCTAATGAATATATCACAACTCATAGATAAACCTAGGTCACATGATCCCACCAAACTCAGAACTCTCCTATGGCATCATATCATTAAAGAAAACCTATAGACTTACAGTAACTCATAAATAATGGAACTGTCTCCCCATTAGATTGTGAATTCCTTGAGGATAAAAACCATATTTTGCTTGTTTTTGTAGCCCCAGTACTTAGTACAGTGTCTGATATTTAATACATGCTTGTTTATTGACTGACTGAATGACTGATAGATAGGAGTGTGCAAATTAGGAGAAAATTTAGTACTGGACAAGCACTGAGATTATGATTGAATCTATAGAAATTGATGAAATCACCAAGGGTAATAGAATAGAGGGAGAAAAAAGTCTCTTTTTTTCCCTCAGGAACTATCCACAAAAGTTCCTTAGTGAATGTACTTTTTTGCACTGAATATCTATCATTTTATATATTTCCTTCTTTTGCAGTTAAACTTCTTCAGAAAGTCATTCATAATTGATATCTTCACTTTATTTCTTCTCATATTCTTTCTATAAGCTGGCTTTGTACAATCAACTGAAATTGATCTTTTCAAAGTAATCAATGATTTCTTTTTTAAAAATTTCTAACAATAGCTTTTTATTTTTCAAAATGGATACAAAGATAGTATTCAACATTCATTCCTGCAAAATCTTGTATTCCAAAATTTTCTCCCCCCCCCCCCCCCGCCAGGACAGCAAGCAATCCAATATAGGTTAAACATGTGCAATTCACCTAAACATATCTCTACATTTATCATGCTGCACAATAACAACAACAAAAAAGGTGGAAATACCATGCTTTGATTCACATTCAGTTCTTATAATACTCTCTCTGGATGAGATTGGCTCTCTTTATCACCAGCCTACTGGAACTGGACTGAATCAACTCAGTGTCAAAAAGAGACAAATCTGTCACAGTTGCTCATTACATAATCTTCTTGTTGCCATGTACAAAATTCTCTTGGTTCTATTCACTTCACTTAGGACAATTTAATGTAAGTCTCTTCAGCTCTTTATGAAATCATCCTGTTGGTCATTTCTTTACAGAACAATAATATTCCATAACATTCATATATTATATGTTATTCAGCCTTTCCCCAACTGATGGGAATCCACTCAGTTTCCAATTCTTTGCCACTACAAAAAGAGCTGCACAAACATTTTTTTGCACATGTGGGTCCTTTTCTTTTTTGTGTGTGATATCAGAGAGTATGCACAGTTTGGTAACCCTTTGGGCATAGTTCAAAATTGTTCTCCAGAACGATTGAATCATTTTACAACTCTAACAACAATTTATTAGTGTCACAGTTTCCCCACATCTACAACATTCATCATTATCTTTTTCTGTCATCTTAGTCAATCTGAGAGATGTGTAGTGGTACCTCAGAGTTTTCTTTATTTGCATTTTTCTAATCAATATTGATTTAGAGCATTTTTTTTCATATACTCAAAAGAGCTTTAATTTCTTCATCTGAAAATTGTCTGTACCTATCCTTTGACCATATATCAATTGTAGAATGGTTTATGTTCTTTTTTTTTATTCATATAATACTTTATTTATTTTTTTTTAATAATTTTTTATTGATAGAACGCATGTCAGGGTAATTTTTTACAGCATTATCCCTTGCATTCATTTCTGTTCCGATTTTTCCCCTCCCTCCCTCCACCCCTTCCTCCCAGATGGCAAGAGTCCTTTACATGTTGAATGGGTTGCAGTATATCCTGGATACAATATATGTGTGCAGAACCAAACAGTTTTCTTGTTGCACAGGGAGAATTGAATTCAGAAGGTATAAATAACCCAGGAGGAAAAACATAAATGCAAGCAGTTTATATTCATTTCCAGTGTTCTTTCTCTGGGTGTAGCTGCTTCTGTCCATCTTTGATCAATTAAGGCTCTCTTTATCAAAGAGGTCCACTTCCATCAGAATCCATCCTCAAACAGTATCGTTGTTGAGGTATATAATGATCTCCTGGTTCTGCTCATTTCACTCAGCATCAGTTCATGTAAGTCTCGCCAGTCCTCTCTGTATTCATCCTGCTGGTCGTTCCTTACAGAACAATAATATTCCATAACGTTCATATACCACAATTTACTCAACCATTCTCCAATTGATGGACATCCTTTCATTTTCCAGCTTCTAGCCACTACAAACAGGGCTGCCACAAACATTTTGGCACATACAGGTCCCTTTCCTTTCTTTAGTATCTCTTTGGAGTATAAGCCCAGTAGAAACACTGCTGGATCAAAGGGTATGCACAGCTTGATAACTTTTTGAGCATAGTTCCAAATTGCTCTCCAGAATGGTTTATGTTCTTATAAATTTGAGTCAATTCTCTATATATTTTAGAAATGAGGCATTTATCAGAGCCTTGGATGTAAAATTCTCCCCCCCCCCCCGGTTTTTATTTCCCTTCTAATATTGAATGCATTAGTTTTGTTTCCATAAAACCTTTTTAACTTACCATAATCAAAATTATCCATTTTGCATTTTGTAATGTTCTTTTGTTTTTCTTTTGGCCATAAATTCCTTCCTTTTCCACAAATCTGAAAGCTAAACTATCCCCTGTTTTCCTAATTTTCTTATACTATAATACTTTATATTTAAAATCATGAACCTATTTCAACCTTATTTTGGTATAGTGTGTTAAATGTTAGTCAACATAAACTCCCCAATATTTTATATTATCTACAGTTATTTTAAATGGAATTTCTCTTTGTATCTCTTGCTGCTAGATTTTATTGGTAATATATAGAAATGTTGATGATTTATGTGAATTTATTTTGTATCCTACAACTTTGCTAAAGTTATTGTTTCTAGTAGTTTTTAGTTGATTCTTTTGGATTCTCTAAGTACACCATCATATCAATTGCAAAGAATAATAATTTGGTTTCCCCATGACCTATGCTGATTTCTGCAATTTCTTTTTCTTCTGTTATTGCTAAAGCTAATATTTCTAATAAATATTGAATGGCAATGGTGATAATGGACAATCTTGCTTACCTTGTGATCTTATTGGGGATGCTTCTAGTTTATCCTATTACGTAAGACATTTGCTGATGGGTTTAGATGCTACTTATTTTAAATAAAAATCTATTTATTCTTATGCTCTCTAGTATTTTAATAGGAATGATGTTGGATTTTGTCAAATGCTTTTTCTGCATCTATTAATAGAATCATATAACTTTTGTTAATTTGGTTATTAATACAGTCAATTATGCTAATATTTTTATGATAATTAGGCTAATAGTTTTCCTAATATTGAACCTGGTTAAAATCTTACTGCAAATAATTGTTGGTCTATTTTTCCATGGCTTTTTGTTACATATAATTTTTATTGCATCATGATCTGAAAAGGATTCATTTATTATTTCTGTCTTTCTGCATTTGATTTTGAATTTTTTTTATGCTCCAATATATGGTCAATTGTTGTGTGCATTCCATGTACTGCCAATAAAAAAAAAGTATATTCCTTTCTGTACCCACTGAATTTTTTCTAATGGTCTATAATGCCAATTTTTTCTAACATTTGATTTGCCTCCTTAACTTCTTTCTTGTTTATTTTATTATTTGATTTATCTAGTTCTGATACAGGAAGATTGAGATGCCCAACTAGTATTTCTTTGCTGTTGATTTATTCCTGAATGTCTCAATGTTTCCTCAAGGATTTGGATGCTGAATTCTGGGGGCAGAGCCAATATGGCAGAGTAAAGCCTGGAAACTGTTTGAGCTCTAATAGTTTCCCTTGAAAACCACAGGACACCAAGTTTCTGAACAGAGATTGATGGAATGAAAGCACTCTCAAACCCAAGATAGAGTACAAAAACTATAAGAAAGACCATTCTCACTGGTTTGAAAAGAGTGTTCAGCCCAGTCCAGATAGACTCTGGGAAAGCCAGTAAGAAGGTCTTAATAACAACAAACCATCAATCAAGACTCTCAGTCCTGGCTCAGTAGAGGAGCAAATTAGTGGTGCAGTTTCTCATCCCAAATCAGAAGGTAATCTGGGAAACCAGGATGTAATATGCTCTACAAGGGGCCCCCGTGCTCAAAGCCAAGGCTCAGAGTTTTACAGCAAACTTGGGACAGCACCCTCTTTACCCTAGGAGAGAGCTCAACCATAAAAGTAAAAAAGAGGAAATATCAAAACAAAAGGAAAGAAAGTGAGCAAGTAACAGAGAAAAACCTTGATTATAGAAAGCTACTATGGTAACAGGGCAGACCAAAACACAAACTCAGACCAGAACAAAATGTCCACAGAAAAAAATATCAGAGTGATATGAATTGGTCTCAAGTTCAAAGAGACTTCTTGGCAGTGCTCATAAAAATCTTTAAAAGGCAAATATGAGAGGTAGAAAAAATGAGAAAAGAAAGGAGAGGTATGAGTGAGTCAACAGCTTGGAAAAGGAAGGAAAAAAAAGTGACTGAAAGGAACAACTCTGAAAAAATACAAAAAAAAAAAGGGAAAAGTAATAAAAAAGCAATAAAAGGGAAGGTAATGACTCTGTGAGAAAGCAAAAATCAGTCAAACAAACTAAAAAGAATGAAGAAATGGAAGGAAATGTGGAATACCTCATTGAAAAAACTGCTGACCTGGAAAATAGATGCAGAAGAGATATTTTTAAAATTATTGCCCTACCTGAATGCCATGACCAAGAAAGGAATCTGTATAGTATTCTTCAGGAGATCATTAGCAAAAACTGCTCTGATAGTCTAGAAACAGATGGGGAAATACTGATTGAAAGAATCCATTGATCACTTTCAGAAAGAGATCCCACTAGGAAAATCCCAAGGAACATTGTTGCGAAACTCCAAAAGTATAATCACAAAGAAAAAAATCCTACACTTGCCAGACAAAAACAATTCAAATATCAAAGAGCAATAGTCAGAATTATCCCACATCTAGCAGCCTAGTCTACAATAAAGGATTGGAGAGCCTGGAATACCATATTTTTCAAGGCAAAGGACCTGGGTTTACAACCAAGAATTAGCTACATAGTGAGACTCAGCATCTTCTTTCAGTAGAGAAGATAGAGCTTTAGTGAAGTAAGAGACTTCTTGCATATACAGGTCCCTTTCCCTTCTTTAAGACCAAAGAGATCTTAAAGAAGGGAAAGGGACCTATATGTGCAAAAATGTTTGTGGCAGCCCTTTTTCTAGTGTCTAGAAAGTGGAAATTGAATGGATATCCATCAATTGGAATAAATTGTGGTATATGGATGTTATGGAATATTATTGTTCTGTAAGAAATGACTAGCAGGATGATTTCAGAGAGGCCTGGAGAGACTTACATGAACGGATGCTGAGTGAAATAAGCAGAACCAGGAGATCATTATACACTTCAACAATACTAGATCAATTCTTTTGGATGTGGCTCTCTTCAACAATGAGATGATCCAAATCAGTTCCAATTGTTCAGTAATGAAGAGAATCAGCAACACCCAGCGAAAAAACTATGGGAAATGAGTGTGGTCCACAATAAAGCATTTCCACTCTTTCTGTTATTGTCTGCTTGCATTTTTATTCCTTCTCAGTTTATTTTTACCTTTTTTCTAAATCCAATTTTTCTTATGCAGCAAGATAACTGTATAAATATCTGTATTACATTTAGGAGATGGGGTGGGGGGAAGGAGAACAAAAGTTAGAACAGAAGGTTTTGCAAGAGTCAATGGTGAAAAATTACCCATCCATATGTTTTGTAAATAAAAAGCTATAATAAAATAATTTTAAAAGAATACAAAGAGAATTAGTGAAAAAATACAAGGGATGGTGATTTAGCAGTACCAAAGATAAAACTATAATATAAAATGGCTGTCATCAAAACCATTTGGTACAGATTAAGAAATAGAGTGGTGGATCAGCGGATAGATTAGATACACATGACACAATGATCAAGGCCTACAGCAATCGAATATTTGATAAACCCCCCAAACTCCAATTTCTGTAATAAGAATTCACTATTAGACAAAAATTGTGGGGAAAACTGGAAAATAATGTCAGAAACTCAGCATAGACCTACATCTCCCATCCCACACCAAAATATGGTGAAAATGGATATATGGTTTGGACATAAAGGATGATACCATAAACACATTAGGAGAACTATAGATAATTTACCTATCTGATCTTTGAAGAAGAGAAGAATTTTGACCAAAGAAAAACTATAGAACATTATGAAAGGCAAAAATGAACAACTTTCATTATATTAAATTTAAAAGGTTTTGCACAAACAAAACCAGTAAAACCAAGATTAAAAGAGAAATACAGAGATGGGAAAAAATCTTTATGGCTGGTTTCCAAAATATATAGAAAACTGTGTCAAATTTATAGGAATACAAGTCATTCCCCAGTTGATAAATGTTCAAAGGATAGAGACAGTTTTCAAATGATGAAATTAAAACCATTTATACTTACATGAAAAAAATGCTCCAAATCACTATTGGTTAGAGAAATGCATTTTAAAACAACTTCGAGATACTACCTCACACTTCTCAGATTGGCTAAGATGATATGAAAGGATAATAATAAATGATGGAGGAGATGTGGGAAAACTGGAACACTGTTAGGAGTTCAAATGTTGGAGTTCTTGTTCTTGTCAAAACACAGGGCTTAGAGGCTTAGAGCCCTCCGAATATCTCCAAATCCAAAGGTTCTGTGCTTCAGCCTCTGCCTCTGCTTTTTTCAGCCTCCAACCAACACAGAGATGGAATGTCTCTCTTGTCTCCTTCTGGGGAGCCCAGCCACCAACTACAGTGGTGTGAGATGAAGATGAATCTGGTTGTCCACTGAACTCTCACTCGTAGCTTTATCCTCTGAAAGCTCTTCATCTGCCACCAGCCAGCCAAGTGGAAAAAAATGTATTCTGGAATGGCTGTCTTGCCTTATATGTGAATCTTCTGAGAGAATGGGATTATGGGTTTTCTCCCATAGTGCTCTCTGGCCCAAAGAGCTTTAAGGGAGGTGTGAACTCCCTTGAAGTTAGAAAGTTTATTTTGTGAAGCTGGCATACTTGTGAACTCCAATGAGTAAAGGTGTGAACACAAGCCTTGTATTAATTAGTTCTACTTAGTACCTTGTTTCAGGTTCTGGCCAAAATCTTCTTGTAAGATTAAATCAACTCTAATTAGTTAGCAGTTAGTCAGGATTCCAACAGAACACAAATGCATTTTTGGTGCAGTTGTGAAATGACCCAACCATTCTGGAGATCAATTTGGAACTTTGCCCAACAGTCTATACAATTGTGCATATTCTTTGACCCAGCAGTGCCTTTACTGGTTCTGCATCTCAAGGAAATCATAAAAAGGGTAAAAGGAACCACATCACAAAATTATTTGTTGCAGCTCTTTTTGTGGTAGTAAAGAATTGGAAAAGGAGTGGATACCCACAGTTGGGGAATGGTTGAACAAATTGTGGAACATGAAGGTAATGGAATATTGTTGTTCTATACAAAACAATGAACAAACTGATTACAGAAAAGCTTGGAATGTTTTATATGAACTGATGCTTAGCAAACAAGCAGAACTAGGAATACATTGTACATAATAACAGCAAGAATGTGTGATGATGACATATGAAGGGTTTGGCCATTCTCAGTAGTTCAGTGATCCAAAGCAATTCCAATAGAGTTTGGACAGAAAATGTCATCTGTATCCAGAAGAAGAACTGAGGAGAGTGAATGTAAATCAATACATGCTATGTTCACTTGTTTTTTCTGTTTTTTTTTTTTTTAATCTCTCCCATAGTTTTTTTTTTTCTTTTGCTCTGATTTTCCTCTCCCAAGAAGATTCATAAAGCAATGTGTATTAAAATAAATAAATTTATTGCTATTAAAAACCAGAATTTGTATGCTATACCATTTGGTGCATATGTTTAGTATTGATAATACTTTGTTATTTATGGTACCCTTGAGCAAGTTGTAGTTTCCTTTCTTATCTCTTTTCTTTTTGATTGATTTGAAATCAGGATCACAACCTTAGCTTTTTTTTTTTTTTTTTTTTTTTTTTTACTTCAGCTATAGCATATTAGATTCTGCTCTAGTCTTTTTACCTTTATTCTATATGTATCTCTGCTTCAGATATTTCTTGTTAACAACATACTGTAGGATTCTGGCTTTTAATTCAGTCTGCTATCTGCTTCTCTTTTATGTGAAAGTCCATCCCATTCACATTTACAGTTAAAATTACTAACTCTGTATTTCCCACCATCTTATTTTTTCCAATTTGTATTTTTCTCTCTCCTTTCCCCCTTTCCCTCCTTACCAGAGTTTTGCTTCTGATCACTATATCCTTCAATCTGTCCTCCCTTTTTTTCAGCCCTTTCCCCCATTTCTAATCTTTTTTTCTTTTTATTTCTGCCCTCCTTTCTATTAGCCTCCTCCTTTCCTTTCCCTTTCATCTTCTACTTTCCTATTGGATGAGACAAGTTTCTTCATCAAACTATATATATATGATCAGATTTGAGCCAAATCGCTTTGTCTTCTTTCCCTCGACTGTAATAGGTCTTTTTTGTCTCTTCATGTGATATAATTTACCCCATTTTACTTCCTCTTTCCTCTTCTTCCAGTACAATCCATTTTCCAATTCTAGTTGCTTTTTTATATCATCACATTAAAATCAATTTATACTTATGTACTTTAAGTATATTCCTAATAAAGATACACTTTTAAATAGTTACACATATCATCATCCCATATAGGGCTGAAAATATTTTAACATTTAAAACTCATAGTTTTCTTTTTCTTCTCTTTTTCTTTTCTTATTCTTCTTTTGAGTTTTGTATTTGAAATTCACATTTTCTGTTCAGTTCTGGTTTTTTCATAAAAAAAAAAAAATTGAAAATCCACTATATCATTGAATGTCCATCTTTTTCCCTGAAAGATAATGCTTAGTTTTTCTGGGTAGTTATTTTTTGGCTGCATTGCAAACTCCTTTGCCCTTTGGAATATTACATCTCATGCCCTTTGATCCATTAAAGTGGAAGCTGCTGGTCCTAGATAATCCTGTTTATGCCTCCTAGATATTTTTATTCTTTTTTGTTGTTGTTGCTTGCAGTATCTCTCCTTGATCTGATGATTCTGGAATTTAGCTACAATATTCCTTGGAGTTTTCATTTTGTGGTCTATTTCAGGGAGTGATTGGTGGATTCTTTCAATGGCTATTTTACACTCTGAGTCTAGGATATCAGTGCAGTTTTCCTTAATGAATTCTTGAAAGATGTTGTCCAGAATCTTTTTTTCATCATGGTTTTCATGTAATCCAATAATTCTTAGATTGCTTCTCCTAGATCTATTTTTTCAGATAGTTCTTTTCTTTAGGAAGGTATTTTGTTTTCTTCTATTTTTTGGTTTTGTTTGACTGATTTTTGATGTCTTATTTGAGTCATTCACTTTCATTTGTCCAATCCTAATTTTTAGAGAATTATTTTCTTTATTTTTTACCTCTTTTTGAATTTGGCCAATTGTATTTTTTATTTTTTATTTTATTTTATTTTTTTTCAATGTAAAAAACTCAGTTTATTTTAATTTGCATATTAAAAATAAATTACAGAATTTATGTGTACATGGGAGTATTATTTAATTATAGCATGCTAACAGACTCAGCATTGTTTGGATTCCCAATACATATGTGGGGACATATCAAATAAGGCATTTGATAAGGGTTTCAGAGTATTATTAAACTAAAAATAGTTCCAATTATGATAATATAATTTTGAGGCAGCAGTGGATAAAATATCAGGCTTGAAATTAAGAAAGACTACTCTTCCAGGGTTCAGATTTTTTTCTGATATGTATTAACTGTGTGACCTGAGCATGTCACTTAATTCTGTCTCAGTTTCCTCATCTGTATAATGAACTGAAGAAGGAAATGACATCAGTATCTTTGCCAAGAAAATCCCAAATGGGGTTACAAAGTCAGATATGACTGAACCAAATGAACAACAATGATTTTAAATTGAAATTTAGATTTAAAAATAATAAGCAGCTATTCACAACTTTTCTACTTTTCTATTCTAACTCCTTTTGCTAGTAGAGGGGAAGACCCTCATAGATTTGTCAGTGAAAATCAACAGTATGTTTTTGGAGATTCTAAAGTTGAGAGATACTAAAAATACCAACTAATCCAGTTTTTCAATCTTTAAACTTATTTGTAGTTGTTTTTAAAAAAATTACCAATTGTATTTTTTAAAGGAATTTTTTTGTTCATTGATTTTTTTTTTTCTGTTTCACCAATTAGATTTTTTAAGAAGCTGTTCTCTTTTTTTTCATTTCACCAATTCTATTTTTTTCAAGGAGTTGTTTTCTTTTTCCATTTTACCAAACCTATTTTTTTTAAGAAGTAGTTTTCTTCAATATCTTTTTTTCCCATTTCACTAAATGTATTTTTAAGGAGTATTTCTTCAATTTCTGTTTCCTTTCCAAACTCCTACAAAACTCTTATTTCCTTTTCCCATTTTTCTAACTCTTTTTTAAGATCTTTTTTTTTTAATTCTTTCAAGAAAGCCTTTTGAGTTGTAGACCAGTTCACATCCTCCCTTGAGGCTTCATCTCAAGGTGTTTTGCCTTAAGTGTCCTCAGGATTTGAGTTCTGTTCTTCCTTGTCTCCATAATACTGCGCTCTACCTCCCTCCCTCTCTCCGTCTCTCCTTCTTTCTCTCTCCCTCCCTCCTTCTCTCTCTTTCTCTCTTTCTCTCTCCCTATCCCTATCTCTATCCCTATTCCTTTCCCCATCCCTATCTCTATTTCTTCATAGTATTTATTTATCAGAGCTGATATCTTTTTTGATCAATTTTAAAGGTTGAGGTCTACTCCTAGGGCACTTAGGAGATTGTCCCTAGCTTCCTCTACAGGGCAACAGGGAATTCACACCAATCTAGGGCCAGTACTGTAGGCTTCCTCCCTGTGCTGGGTGGATTTGGCCAAGTCTGCCCATCATGATGGGATTCAGGGGCTCACTATTTGCCTTCTGTAGTTGTTTTGGAGATCTCACAACTAGTCTGCTGATCCACTTGACTTCTGAACTAGGACAGAGTAGCCAAAGATACTATATACAGGCCCTCTCTTCCATGGGCCTCCCTGTGGAGTGTTTGCACTAGGTCACCTTCCTTGTTCCCCAACTGAGACATTCCTTTCCTGAAGTCCTTCCAAAAATATCTTTAGCTGGAAATTTATTACCCTCCAAATATTTGTGGGCTTTGTCACTCCAAAATTTGGTCAGAGGCTTGATCTAGTGTTGATTCTGAGGGAAGCCAAGAAGAGCTCAGGCTATTTACTCTCTTGGCTTTATCTCCAATAATTTCTTAATTGCCAAATGCACTGGCCTTTCCTTAAAATTCTTTCTTGACTTTTGTAATCTTTGACATCCCTCTATCTCAGTTATGTTCTTATTTAAATCATTCTCTTTTTGATCATTGCTACTGATTCTCAGTTATTAGACCTTCATCTATATCATGCTCACTACTGGTGGATATCCTATTGCTCTATTCCTGGGCTTTTCCCCCTGCCTTTATTCTACTTCTCTTGTTGATTTCTTCTGCTCCCATATATCCAATTGTAATCTATTTGCTGATGATTCTCAGATCTACTTGTACAGGCCTAAACTCTCTCCTAATCTTCTTACTCCCATTTATCAACCATTCAATCAGTTAGTCAACAAGCATTTACTAACTGCTAGGCACTGTATTAAGTACTGGGATTACAAAAAGAGGCAAAAGATAGTTTTTATCTTCAAGAAATTTATAATCTAATGTGGAGATAACAATCAAATAAAAGCTATATATAAGATAAATAGGAAAAAATTGGGAAAAGAAGGCACTACAATTAAGAGAAACATTTTAACTGCCTATTAGATGTTTTAAACTGGGTATGAGTTAAATATGTCTTCATCAGTCATTTATTTGGATAGTAGGTATACTCAAAGTTTTAAGAGAAACAGTTACTCTGACTCAAATTTCTCAAATAGCAGATGCCCATTTGAATGTAAAAAAAGAACAAAACTATGAGATGTTGGAGAAATTTTAGAATATATTAGGAACAGGAAGGGAGTTAGTGTCATACATAGAAGTGAGTAAGATATCAGAAGATTAGAAAAGAGATAGTTTATAAAAGTCTACAAATTCTAGATAGATATGTCCTAAATAGATTTTATATTTGATCCTGGAAGAAGTTTATTGAATGGGGAAGAAAGATGGTTAGACTTGTACTTATGAAAGATCAGTTTGACAACTAAGAAAATGATAGGCTGGAATAGGGAGAGACTTAAGGTAGGGAAACTCACCAGTAGGCTATTGTAACATTCTAACCATATGATAATGAAGGAATGTACCAGATGGTGGCAATGTCAGAGAAGTGAAGAGGAAAATATATACGAGATGTTAGATGTTAGGGAGAGAAGTAGAATAAAGAGTTGAAAATGATGTCTAGGTTGCAAGCATGGGTGATTGGGGAAATGGTGGTATCTCTTACACTAATAGGAAAATTTGAAAAGGAGGAGGTTTAGGATAAAAGATAATGAGTTCAGGTTTGGACATGTTGAGTTCAAAGGCTTTTCTCAGACTTAGAATTATGTTCCAGATAATGAAATAGAATTTTCATGCAAATGTAAATCAAACCTCAAGAAAATGCACTCCATTTTCATATTAAATGTTTAATTGATTAAATGAATAAATAATTGAAGAATTTTTAAAAAACACCTTATCAAGTTTGTTCTTTTATTTTGCTCTTTCCAGATATTAATATTTTGTTATGAACTTATGCTCAGTATTTCTTATCACATGCACTTGGAGTATATATGAAATCAAATGAGAGTGGCAGATTTGTAGTTTTCTTAAATGTGTGACCATATTTTCTTCTATTCAAATGACTTTTTTGCCTAGGTTAAGGGTTCTCTTTGGACTGAAATGTTAAAATATGAGTGATAAAAATTAAAAAAAAATTCTAGCTAAAACATATTAATAAGAATGCTTATCTTGGGAATGAACAATTCATTTTACTTTTTTATTGTTTGAAAGATTTTTTTTTTTCATTTTATAAAGGCTGTTTACCAAAGCTCAGAAAACATTTTCTTTTAGTTCATTCTGTCATTTGTATTTCTGTCTTCTTTTGAAGTATCAATGAAATGTTTCTGAGACAATGACTTCAAGCTAATTATTCCTGTGTATTCCAAAATTACAACTGGAATTTTCAAGGGATCCTTGGAGTGGAAGGGAATTAAGAAGCCACCTAATTACTCTCTTCCTGTTTGTCAAGGAATGAAGCTTATCTGTCTAAGAGATAGAATTCTAATTTTAATTGGTTGGAATGGATCAAAGTTTTGTATTGTGGCAAGACACAGGAATTATCTGCAGTTACCTTCTAGTAAGACAAGTATTTGTGCAAACTTTGGTGGAAGGATTTATTTTGTCCCTCCCATGTAAACACATTAAGTTGACCCTTCTTGTCCTTTTATAGCAATCAAGCTGGTTATTTATGTGTGACTGCAAATTGCAGATGGTCTGCTTAGATGGGGATTGTAAATCTTCCACTTTGAACTTTAATTGGTGCCAAATAAACACAAAGTTTGGGGTTATTTTCTTACTGGATTTAGAGATTTATATAGCACACTTAGAAAGTGTTTATCTCAGGAAGCAGAAAGATAACTCCTTAAATGGATTGTCATGCTTCCAGCTTCAAAACACAAGCCCTGGGCAGCCTGATCTTCATTTTGCAAATCTTTACCACATCATATTTATTGTTTGTGAAGCAGAGGATGAAACACATGCTGATTTCTTTAATTTTGTCCATTTTTTAATAAAAAGAATTTATATAGATACACATATGTAATGGATGTTATATAACCAAACTTTCCATTCATGCTAATTAGTCCATAGATAGCTATGAATTTCTAGACTAGTTTCATTGATTCTTTGCTCAAACCTGAGTTATTTGAAAATGCTTTGTTTCCCCCACTCCATGTTCCCCCAAACAACTTGAGTTTGTTTTTTAAGCATTCTTCAGGATGTTACATACTATTTAAGTCACAAGACTTGTATGGAAAGTCCTTCCAACTTCAATCCATGAGCCTTCCTGCTGAGATGTTATAAATAACCATTGGTTTGTTAAACAACAGCAACTAAACAAAAAGGACAAATTGAAATTACTGTATAATTTAAAGTGGAAAATTTGTATATGACTGTGAGGCTTCAAATTAAGTAAAGGATAAGTGAAAAAAAAAACCCTTCCTCTAAAAAAAATACTAAGAATCACAAAGATACAATCAAACAATCAATATGAAAATAAACCAAGGCAGTTGGGAAAAAAATGGTTTTCAAAAGGATTGTTTGCTTTAGCAGTCTGCATTATTAAGTACAGAGAAAACTTTTTGATTGATTGAATTTGTATTTAGTTATATACTTCCTCAAAGATAATGTTTCACCAAAGAATCTTAGCAACTCTATTTTTTTTTTAAATTAAAAAAAAATGATCTTCACATGATCACAAATAGTATAACATTAGGGCCTCAAAGTGAGGCTAAGTGATTGTGCTGATCTTGAAATTTAAGGTGAATCTCAATTTCCTAGCAAAGTTTGCTCTTAGACCTCTTTCTTCATGAGACATAGGATAAACAAGGCTAGAAACTGAGAATGACAAAATAAATAAATAAATAATCTGTCTCCAAGAGGTAGAGGAAATTAAATCTAAAAGAGTTAGAACTAATTGCTTGAAAATAGTATAATAGTCTAATTACTACTATTTTGTTAAAGCTTACATATACATGTGTATATATCTATATATATATAGATATATAGATATATATATATGTGTGTGTGTGTGTGTATGTATGTATATATATATATATATATATATATATATATGTATATATATATATATATATACACATATACACACACATATACCCACATATATAAAACTATATACCTGTATGTATATACATATACACACATATATTTTTTTAAAAAATGAAACTAGCTTGGTATTTATGATTTTATGTCAGTCTTCTTTGATTTTATGAAATTGTTATTAAACAAATAAAAATGATTTAAAAAATAAATAAAATAGGTTAGGGGAAGATTCTGGGAATATGGTAGAATAGGTCAGAAAATTTCAAGGTCTCTGAATTTTCCACACAAACAGAACAAGTGAGTGTAGATTGGTGAAAAACAAAGAAGACATGGAGTAGAACTAGACTCCTCACAGATAAGTCCAGAAGACCTGAAGAAAGATAGCAAAACAGGGATTAACCCAGTGTGAAATATAAACACCTTTGGCCTTGCTCCACAGAAACAATAAGTGAGGAAATCTGGGGTTAGCTGGGTTTGGCTGGAACCTCAACAGAAATCGCAGAAACTTTCACTTTACTGACTCTCAGGATCTCAGTCTGGGAAGACTCAAAGAACCTCTGCTAATTTGGAATGCCAGGTTCAGCTATGCTGCTGAGACATGGACCTTGGCTAGAAGGAACCAGCACACCCATGAGTGCAGATGCAACAAGGCAGGGGTGCTGCTAGCTGTGGGCTCTTGAAGGAAGATGGAGCTTTTTATTTAGGTCAGAGGGAAGACCTGAAGTAAGCAAGAGGTACCATCTTCTCACCCCACGAGTAGAGATGCTTACACTAATATTTCTTCTTATTCTTATTCTTTTTTTTTTTTAAATTGAACAGGCAGAGAAAAAAGAACCCAATCATAGAAACTTACTGTGGGGATAGGGAAGACTGGGGTCATCTTCAGAGGAGGACAATAAAGTAAAAAGAGCCTCTTCTACCCCAAAGAGTAATGTTAAATAATTATCTGCCCAGAAAGAATTCAGAAAAAAAGTTTAAAAATCGAATGAAAGAGATTGAAGGAAAAAAAAATAAACAAAAAACAAACAAAAAGAAGAGAAAAGAAAACAAATCCAAACCATTCAAGAAAAACAAAATTATTGTAAAGAAAGTTAAACTAGAAAAGGAACTGCGGAGTCTTAAAAAAGAAAATAATTCTTTGAAAATTATAATTGGAAATTTGTAGAGGTGCAACCAAGATGGTGGAGTAAAGCCAGGAAGTTGTTTGAGCTTTCCCAGTTTCCCTCCAAAAACTTTATGAAATCAAGCCTCTCAAAAGAGTCTGATGAAATGAGACCACTCGTCAACCAAGATAGACTGGAAAAATTTTAAGAAAGATCAGTTTCATTGGGGTGAAAATAGTGCTCCACCCTGCTTTGACAAGGCTCTGTGAAAGCTGGTGAGTGGGTCTTAATCAAAGCAAATCAGCAATTTAGACCCTCAGTCCTGGTGCAGTAGAGGAACAAATCAGTGGAACAGCTTCTCATCCCAACTCAAAAGGCAACTCTGGGAAACCAGGCTGTTTCCTGAACAGAGCAGGCAAGGCTACTCTTACAAACACAAGGGGTCCCTGTGCTCAAAGCCAAGACTCAGAGCTGCACAGAAACTTGGGATAACTACTCCTACAGTTGAGATACAATGCCTGAAAAAATAAAATTGGCCAAATGCAAAAAATAACCAAAACAAAATAAAACAAAAATCTATTGAAGAAAACGATACTTTCAAAAGAAGAATTAACCAAAAATTAAAAAAAAAGAGAGAGATACAAAAGCTAACTGAAGAAAATCACATATTAAAAACTAGACTGGGAAAAGGGGAAGGTAATGACTAATGACTCTATGAGATAGCAAGTACCAGTCAAACAAACTAAAAAGAATGAAAAAAATGGAAGGAAATGTGAAATACCTCATTGAAAAATAGCTGACCTGGAAAATAGATTCAAAAGAGACATTTTAAAAATTTTTGGCCTACTGGAATGCCATGACCAAGAAAGGATCCTGGATAGCATTCTTCAAGAGATCATTAGGAAAAACTGCCCTGATAGTCTAGAAACAGATGGAGAAATATTGATTGAAAGAATACATTGATCACCTTCAGAAAGATCCCACAAATAAAATCCCAAGGAATATTGTTGCAAAACTATAAAACTACAATCTCAAGGGTAAAAAAAAATCCTGCAAGCTGCCAGACAAAAACAATTCAAATATCAAGGAATAACAGTCAGGATTACCCAACATCTGGAAGCCTCTACAATAAAGATTTGGAGGGCCTGGGATACCATATTCCAGAATGCAAAGAACCTAGGATTGCAACCAAGATTTAATTACCCAATGAGACTCAATATCATCTTTTAGGGGAGGTGATGGATTTCTATTGAAAAAACAGAAATAAAGAGAAAATTTAATCTACAAAAACAGGACTCAAGAGAAGCATAAAAAGGTAAATGGTGATAACAAATATTATTTAAAGGTTAAACTTTTTACTTCCCCATTTGGGAAAATGATATCTGTAACTCTTGAGAATTTTATCTGTCAATGGGGCAGACAGAGGGGGCCTCACATAGACTGAGGGTGTGATTGTTTATGGACTCTGATGTGATGATATGAAAGGAAAAGACATTAAAGGGTAGAAAAAGGTCTGTACTGGAAAGAAGAGGAAATGAGAGGTATAATGAGACACCTAGATCACATAATGAGGCAAAAAATAAAAACGAACATTATAATTGGACAAGGAGAAGCTAATGAAATTGTAAGAGACCAAGAAATAATGAAACAAAATATAAAGAATGAAAAAATAGAACAAAATGTAAACATCTTCTAAGAACAGCAATAAATCTGGAGAACAGAACAAAATAAGAATAATTGCATTATTTAAAAGCTGGGAGTCAAAAAAGGACCTTGATATAATAATAAAAACATAATCAAAGAAAATTGTTCTGAAGTGATAGATTTGCAGATTTTCAGGACTTTGTCTCAACCATATCTGAACTAAATAGAAAATTTAACACATAAGAGCCAATATCAAAGATGAATTTCAAATAAATCAATATAGACTAATCATTTGTGTGTTGTGCATGGAAATGTATACCATGTAGTTAGTAATTGGATAGCTTGAAAGACAGATTGGGGCAGAGTTGAATGAATGTGTATAATATCTTCCAAAATCTATAAAGAGATAAGGGATAAGGGAATAGGATAAGGCAAGTTATAGAAAGATGTGTAGGTTTATGGCAGTGGGACAAAGGTATGGAGATTAATGGGCAAGGGATAAAGAATGAGTGGGATATAGAAAGATGTATAAAATTATAGTAGTGGGGCAAGGTGTGTAGATTAATGGGAATAAGATAAAGAGGGAAGGAAAGGGTGGGGGGAGAAGATAAGAAAGGGTCCATGAGTAGAAGGTTAAGTAATAGCAATGTTAATTAATTAGCATAATTAAAGTATCATGTTTCCCCGATAATAAGACCTATCCCAAAAATAAGCCCTCCCCTTACTGTGTAAGATTCCTCTAAAATAAGCCCTCCCCCCAAAATAAGCCCTATTGAGATTGCTACTGTAGTGAAGGTGATTCCCTGCACTACACGCTACATTACCTGCTGTATGCACTGTTCCCCTTCCCCCCGGGTGAAACGCATGCTGCGCTCCGAGTTGCATCCAATCAGAGCTGCAGCAGTGAGTACATCATCCTGTTCTTCCCCAGTGATTTGCTTGCTGGCGCCATTGAGAGCAGTGCTGTAGAGGAGAGCTGAGGCAGGACAACATAAAAACTCGGTATGTAAGCGGAAGTGAGGGGCATGATGGAGGATAAAAGAAGAACTCAGGGGGCATCATGGAGGATAGAAGGAGCACTCAGGAAGCATGATGGGGTTAAAACATTATTGAGGGGCATGATGGAGTGAAAAGAAGGACTGATGGTCATAATTTTATTATTCTGTCTGCACGGGTCACCTGTATTTTGGCAATTCATTTGGATGGAAAGAAAGCCACACCTCTAATCATCAGTAAGGGCAAGAAAGATAAGATTGAACATGTATCAGGCATTTACATTCTTGAAACCGAAAAAACCTGGTATACACAAGCTGTTATAAGAAAGTGGGTTGATTTAATGCTGCCACTTGTTATGTGAGGTAACCAAAGAGGTCTGATAATCTGGGATTCAGCCAGCACTCACCACGCTAAAGAAACAAAGAACTTCCTTGCTGAGAGAAGAATAGATCAAGTAATGATTCCTACAGGAATGACTGCCTATCTCCAGACCCTTGATATTGCAATAAACAAGCCATTCAAGGACCATTTGCGCATGGAAGTCAATGACTACATTGAAAATAGAATGAAAAGAAATCAGCGTGGAAACTTTGTGAAGCCCTGTCTGCAAGAAGTAGTGACTTGGGTGAAGAAGTCATGGGATAAAATTACTGACAGCTGTGTCACCAAGGCACTATGAGCAGGTTACCTGGACAAGACATGTTCATTTAAAGAGAGTTATATTGCTGGACATGACAGATTGGGTCCACTTCTTCTGAAGGAAATAGAGGCGCAAGACATCCAGGACAGAATTCAGTGTATGGACACTTATGACAATGTTGTTGAAGAAGATGACATGACCATTATTGAATAAAGATACTTTTTTTTGTTCACATTTACCTATGTATTAAAATTGCTGTCAATGTTCATTAAAATAAGCCCTCTCCTGAAAATAAGCCCTCTGGTGTTTTTCTGTCCAAAAAATTAATAAGACAGTGTCTTATTATTGGGGAAACATGGCTAGAAAGGTTAGCAGGGATAAGAAATAAGAGATATTAAGGAGGTAAATAGAATATTTAAAAAGTTAGGTATGATAGATCTTTGGAGAAAATTGAATGGAGACAAAAAGGAGTACACTTTTTTATCGGCAGGTCATGGAACATAAACAAAAATTGACCATATATTAAGGCATAGAGGCCTCAAAATCAAATGCAGAAAGGCAGAAATAGTAATTGCATTTTTTTTTTCGGATCATAATGCAATGAAAATTACATTCAATAAAAGGCCAGGGGAAAATAGACCAAAAATTAATTGAAAACTAAATAATGTAATCCTAAACAGTGAATGGGTAAAACAGCAAATCATAAACACAATTAATAATTTCATCCAAGAGAATGACAATAATGAGACAACATAACACAAGTTGTGGGATGCAGCCACAGTGATAATAAAGGGAAATTTTGTTTCTAGATGCTTGCTTACATAAAATAGAGAAAGAGAAGATCAATTACTTGGGCTTACAACTCAAAAAACCTAGAAAAATAACAAATTGAAATCCTCCAATTAAATACCAAACTTGAAATTCTAAAAATAAAAGAGGAGATTAATAAAACTGAAAGTTTAAAAAGCTATTGAATTAATAAATAAAACAAGTAGTAGGTTTTATGAAAAAACCAACAAAATAGATAAACCTTAAATTTGATTAGAAAAAGGAAAGAGGAAAAATCAAATTGTTAGTCTCAAAAATGAAAAGGGAATTAATCAACTCCCTAAAAAAAAAAATCCCCGGGACCAGATGGATTTACATGTGAATTCTACCAAACATTCAAAGAACAATTAGCCCCAATGCTTTATAAACTATTTGAAAAAATAGGGAATGAAGGACTCCTACCAAACTCCTTTTATGACACAGACATGGTACTGATACCTAAACCAGGTAGGTTGAAAACAGAGAAAGAAAATTATAGACCAATCTCCCTAATGAATATTGATGCTAAAATCTTAAATAAGATATTAGCAAAAAGACTACAGAAAATCATCCCCAGGATAATACATCATGATCAAGTAGGATTTATACCAGGAATGCAGGGCTGGTTCAATATTAGGAAAACTATCAATATAATTGGCCATATTAATAATCAAACTAACAAAAACCATATGATCATCTCAATAGATGCAGAAAGAGCATTTGATAAAATCCAACATCCATTCCTATTAAAAACTCTTGAGAGTATAGGAATAAATGGACTTTCCCTTAAAATAATCAGTAGCATCTATTTAAAACCAGCAGTAAGCATTATATGTAACGGGGACAAACTGCAACCATTTCCAATAAGATCAGGAGTAAAACAAGGTTGCTCGCTATCACCGTTACTATTTAATATTGTATTAGAAATGCTAGCTTTGGCAATAAGAGTTGAGAAAGAGATTAAAGGAATAAGAATAGGCAATGAGGAAACCAAATTATTACTCTTTGCTGATGATATGATGGTATACTTAGAAAACCCCAGAGATTCTACCAAAAAGTTATCTACACCTTCAGCAAAGTTGCAGGATATAAAATAAACCCACATAAGTCATCAGCATTCTTATATATCACTAACAAAACCCAACAGTTAGAGATACAAAAAGAAATTCCATTTAAAGTAACTACTGATTTTATAAAATATTTAGGAATCTATCTGCCAAGGGAAAATCAGAAACTTTATGAGCAAAACTACAAAACACTTTCCACACAAATTAAGTCTGATCTAACCAACTGGAAAAATATTAAATGCTCTTGGATTGGGCGAGCAAATATAATAAAGATGACAATACTACCTAAATTAATCTACTTATTTAGTGCTATACCAATCAGACTCCCAAAAAACTACTTTGATGAATTAGAAAAAATAACAACAAAGTTCATATGGAAAAACAAAAGGTCAAGAATTTCAAGGGAATTAATGAAAAAAAAATCAAATGAAGGTGGCCTAGCTGTACCAGATCTAAAATTATATTATAAAGCAGCAGTTACTAAAACCATCTGGTATTGGCTAAGAAATAGACTAGTTGATCAATGGAATAGGTTAGATTCAAAGGACAAAACAGCCAATAACTTTAATAATATAGTGTTTGACAAACCCAAAGACCCCAGTTTCTGGGATAAGAATGCATTATTTGACAAAAATTGCTGGGAAAATTGGAAATCAGTATGGCAGAAACTAGGCATTGACCCACACTTAACACCGTACACCAAGATAAGGTCAAAATGGGTTCATGACCTAGGCATAAAGAATGAGATGATAAATAAATTGGAAGAGCATAGGATAGTTTACCTGTCAGACCTGTGGAAGAGGGAGGAATTTATGACCAAAGAAGAACTAGAGATCACTATCGACCACAACATAGAAAATTTTGATTATATCAAATTGAAAAGTTTTTGTACAAACAAAACAAATGCAAACAAGATTAGAAGGGAAACAATAAACTGGGAAAACATTTTTACAATCAAAGGTTCTGATAAAGGCCTCATTTCCAAAATATATAGAGAACTGACCCTAATCTATAAGAAATCAAACCATTCTCCAATTGATAAATGGTCAAAGGACATGAACAGACAATTCTCAGATGAAGAAATTGAAACTATTTATAGACATATGAAAATATGCTCCAAATCATTATTAATCAGAGAAATGCAAATTAAGACAACTCTGAGATACCACTACACACCTGTCAGATTGCCTAGAATGACAGGGAAAGATAATGGGGAATGTTGGAGGGGATGTGGGAAAACAGGGACACTGATACATTGTTGGTGGAATTGTGAACACATCCAGCCATTCTGGAGAGCAATTTGGAACTATGCTCAAAAAGTTATCAAGCTGTGCATACCCTTTGATCCAGCAGTGTTCCTACTGGGCTTATACCCCAAAGAGATACTAAAGAAAGGAAAGGGACCTGTATGTGCCAAAATGTTTGTGGCAGCCCTGTTTGTAGTGGCTAGAAGCTGGAAAATGAAAGGATGTCCATCAATTGGAGAATGGTTGAGTAAATTGTGGTATATGAACATTATGGAATATTATTGTTCTGTAAGGAACGACCAGCAGGATGAATACAGAGAGGACTGGCGAGACTTACATGAACTGATGCTGAGTGAAATGAGCAGAACCAGGAGATCATTATATATCTCAACAACGATACTGTTTGAGGATGGATTCTGATGGAAGTGGACCTCTTTGATAAAGAGAGCCTTAATTGAGCAAAGATGGACAGAAGCAGCTACACCCAGAGAAAGAACACTGGAAATGAATATAAACTGCTTGCATTTATGTTTTTCCTCCCGGGTTATTTATACCTTCTGAATTCAATTCTCCCTGTGCAACAAGAAAACTGTTTGGTTCTGCACACATATATTGTATCTAGGATATACTGCAACCCATTCAACATGTAAAGGACTCTTGCCATTTGGGGGAAGGGGTGGAGGGAGGGAGGGGAAAAATCAGAACAGAAATGAATGCAAGGGATAATGCTGTAAAAAATTACCCTGGCATGCGTTCTATCAATAAAAAATTATTAATAAATAAATAAATAAATAAAAAATAAAATAAAATAAATCAAAAAAAAAAAAAGAAAAAAAAAAAAGAAAAGGGAGAGCTTTGCACCAATGAAGAGGAAATTAGAGCAAATTAGGAATTATTTTGTTTACCTAAATGTCAATAAATTTAATAACCTAAGTGAAATGGAATAATACGTACAAAAAAAAAGATTGCCTAGATTAACAAAAGAGGAAATAAATTACTTAATTAGTCTCATTTTAGGAAAAAAAATAGGGGCAGTTAGGTGGTGCAGTGGTGAGCACCAGCCCTAAAGTCAGGAGGACCTGAGTTCAAATCTAGCCTTAGACACTTAATACTTCCTAACTGTGTGACCATGGGCAAATCACTTAACTCCAATTGCTATCAATCAACTCCTTAAGAAAAAATCTCCAGCACCAAATGGTGTTACATGTGAATTCTACTAAACATTTAAAGGATAATCTTTTCCATTACCATACAAACTATTTGAAAAAATAAAGGACTCCTACCAAATTTATTTTATGACACAGACATGGTACTGATACCTAAACCAGGTAGGTTGAAAACAGAGAAAGAAAATTATAGACCAATCTCCCTAATGAATATTGATGCTAACATCTTAAATAAAATATTAGCAAAAAGATTACAGAAAATCATCCCCAGTATAATACACCATGACCAGGTAGGATTTATACCAGGAATGCAAAATTGGTTCAATATTAGAAAAACTACTGGCATAATTGACTATATCAATAACCAAATTAATAAAAAAAAATTATTATCTCAATAAATAAATGCAGAAAAAGCATTGATAAAATCCAAGACCCATTCCTATTAAAAAAAACTCTCCTAATTAGAGAGTATAGGAATAAATAAACTTTTCCTTAAAATAATCAGTAGCATCTATTTAAAACCATCAGTAAGCATCATATGTAATGGGAATAAACTGGAACCATTCCCAATAAGATCAGGGCTCAAATAAGTTTGCCCATTTTCACCATTACTATTCAATATTGTATTAAATATTGTATTAAAAATTCTTGCTTTGGTAAAAAGAGAAGGAAAAAAAGATTAAAGGAATTAGAGTAGGTAATGAGGTCACCCTTTGCAGATGATATGATGGTATACTTAAAGAGCCCCAGAGAATCAACTAAAAATCTATTAGAAATAATCTACAATTTTAGCAAAGTTGCAGGATACAAAATAAATCCACCTAAATCATGAGCATTTTTATACATCATTAACAAAATCCAACAGCAAGAAATACAAAGAGAAATTCCATTTAAAATAATTGTTGATAGTACAAAATATTTGGGAATCTATGTGCCAAGGCAAAGTCAGGAACCATACAAGCAAAACTACAAAATACTTTCCACACAAATAAAGTTAAATCTAAACAATTGGAAAAATATCAAGTACTCTTGGGTAGGCTGAGCGAATACAATAAAAATGATAATATTATCTAAACTAATCTATTTATTTAGTGCTATGCCAATGAAACTCCCAAGAAACCATTTTACAGATCTAAGTAATGGTATATGAATATTATAGAATTTATTGTTCTGTAAGAAATGATCTGTAGGATAATTTCAGAGAGGCCTGGAGAGACTTACATGAACTGATGCTAAGTGAAGTAAGCAGAACCAGGAGATAATTTTACAAGGCAACAACAAGATTATACAATGACCAATTCTGATGGACATGGCTCTCTTCACTAGTCAGATGATTCAGGTCAGTTCCAATGGTTCAGTGATGAAGAGAACCATCTATATCAAGAGATAAAGGACTGTGGGAACTGAGTGTGGTTCACAACATAGCATTTTCACTCTTTTTGTTATCTCCTTGCATTTTATTTTCTTTCTCATTTTTTTACTGTTTTGATTTGATTTTTTCTTGTGCAGCAAGATATTTGTATAAATATATATGCATATATTGGATTTAACATATATTTCTACCATATTTAACATATATTGGACTAGCCATCTAGGGGAGGAAATAAGGGAAGTGAGGGAAAATTGGAACACAAGGTTTTGCAAGAGTTAATATTGAAGAATTATCCATGCATATGTTTTGAAAATAAAAAAGCTTTAAAAAAATAAATTAAGCAATATCAGTTTTCTCATCTTCTACCCAACTACCCTCTTTACTGAAACAGAAGAGGAAAGGGCCATTACAAACATGTGTAGATATTAATTAAAACCTTTTTCATATTGATTATTTCCAAATATGTTTAGTCTTTTTCTACAGTTTGAGCCCTTCAGTTCTCTATCAGAAATTTTCTTCATCAGTCTTTTGGAATCCTGGTTTGTCATTATTCTGATGATAAATCACATTTATATATTATAACTTGTTCATGTTTCCCCCAATTTATGGCTGCTTCTCAGCCTTTGTCTATCCTTTGTCACCTCAAAAAACTAAAATTTTTTCACATTTATTCATAATATTATACAATTATTCATAATAAACTTTAGAATTTCTTTTTATTATTGAATTAAATTTATTTCTCTTCCTACACATGTATTTGTGTCTGTGTATGCACATACACATGAGTCTTTCTTTTCTTGAGAGTTCAAATAGAAGTTCAAGTATTATCCCTCTCTTTCCATATCTCCCGCTTGTTTGTATAGATAGCTATTTGTGCATCCCAATTATATGAAATAATTCCTCCTAATCTGCCTTCTTCATCCTGCCAAATTCCAGTAAATTCCTCTTTTCTTCCCTTTCCATTATTTTATTAAGAGCATGAAGACAAAAACAGAACTACTCTCAGGCTCAAATAATTGGATTGATTATGGCTGAGTTACAAGGAGACATATGCTTTTGACGACTGCTGTTTTATAATATGCTTTGAAGTTTGCAAATGGTATTTCACCTTCATCCCTACCTTTTGTATTGTTTTCCTTGATAGTTTAGATCTTTTATTTTCCAAGCAAATTCTGTTATTTTGTCCAATTCTATAAAGGATTGCTTTGATAATTTGAATATAATATTGACATTTTAAATTAACTTGGTACTATTGTCATTATTTTGGCAGAACCCAACAATGAACACTGAATATTCCTTTGTTTGTTTGTTTGTTTGCCACAGTAAATCTGGAGGCAGCCAGGTGGTATTATGAATAGAACTATTATACTGTAGAAGCACCTAAATTCAAATCCTATATTATATATTTACCAGCAGTTTGACTCTAGGCAAGTCAACTGACCTTTCTCATTGTTTTTTTCCCCTGTAAAATGGGGATAATAATAGTGACTACATCATGGCTTCTTGTGAGGATCAAAAAGATAATGTGTAAAATGTGCAAGCATTAAGGTGCTATATGAATGTTGATTATTATCAGACACTTTAACAAGTGACTAAATAGTTGTGACATATATTCACTGCCAAAATTATAGCTCCTTGAAGGTGATTAAATTTTTTTTATTCTTTTCTTTTTTCTTTCTTTCTTTTCTTTTCTTTTTTTTTTTTTTAAAGGCAATTGGGTTAAGTAACTTGCCCAGTGTCATACAATTAGTATTAAATGTTTGAGACTGGATGTGAACTGAGATCATTCTGTTTCTAAGTGCTTTTTTCACTGCCCCATCTAACTGTCCCATGACTAAAAAATTTTAAAGTTGAGCCAATATTAAAAAAAAAAAACATTCCTGGGTTCCAGAGAAAATTGTTTTGAGGAAGGAAAAAAAAGGAGAATTTTGCATTTTTAAGACCAAGAGTTATGGTTACAGGAAAGCTTGTCATATTTAGAAGAGAATAGGGTTAAATTCTAGATCCAAAATCCATGTAAGCCTTATCATTCATGATATTCATTTTGAATGTGTTCATTTTTTTTTGAAGGTGTTCAAATGTATAGATAGAAATTTCTACTAAGAACACGTTGCTTTGAAAGACCAAAAGCCTAGCAAATTTTCCCCCAGAAATGAGGTGATTTGTTATTACACCAAGAACAATTAATGTATTTAACAGAAACAGGACTGTATTTGCAGGTGTCCATGGGACACACCTAAATAGATTTTTAAAGTAGGTCAGAGCAGCTCTCTCTTTAGCACAATTCTGATGTGCATGCATGCAAATTCAGTTGTGAAGTGGTGAAAGCTAAGAGGAAATCTGAATGGTAAGGAACTATTTCCCTTTCTGAACCTTTTGGATGTGTGGACTTTCCAAGGCTACTTTGTGTGGTGGGATTGAGGATAGAGAGAGAAAGAGAAATGGGAAAGACTTCAAGGAGATTAAAACTACAGAGAATTTACTCTTGCCACTCCAATGGCAGTTCCTTACTCTTTCTTTATAGTCTTACCATTGGACATGTCCCTTTCTCATTTCATGCATGAGAACAAAATATGGTTATTTCCCAGAGCCTTTTTAAGCCAGGTTTTGTCTGAGAGATTTCACAGAACATTCAGAAGTAGATTCTTAAGTCCACTTGGGCATCTTGCCTTTCAATATATAGCAAGCAGTCAGCTCCATTCAGGGAAACCTTCTCCCCACTGTTACTTGCTCTTTTTTCACCAAAATGAAAATTTAATGTCAGAAGGAAACATCAGTTATTCCTGTATTGATCTGGAGGGAGAACTTATTTCTGTTTTTGAAAGCAAAGATGTTTGGGATGTGCATTGCTGAGAGACACAAGGAGAGGGAAAATCCCCTGAAGGCAAACAACAAGAATACTTTAAAGATGGATTTTATTTTCTTTTTTTCTCTTTTCATCTGCCAGCCCTGGCTGATCTGGGCCAAGCCTTTTTTACTCCCACTGGGCTGTTTTTCTAAATCCTAGAATAGGGAAAATAATCAGTATATTTAGAAGATAGGAGAAAAGGAGATGGGAATGTTTGTTGCCAGAGGCAAAAAAAAAATAGATACCAATAATTTGGCTTTTAGGTGCATTTGATATCTGTTTTTAGAATGCTGGGAGAAATGTGGATCAGGGCTGGAAGGAAGAGTTCTCTTTTTAAAATGATATTGCTGAATTAAAGGTGATTTTTATCCTTTGTTTTTGAAAAGGACCAAAATGCCATCATATGTTAAAGTCTAATGTGTCAGACTGGCTGATCAGACTAATATGAGCTTGGAATGCTCTGCTATAGGTCAGACACAATTAGTGCATATGAACATTTGGGGTAGCTTCTCTAATTGGAATAAGATGAGAGGTATTAAGTGCATGCATTTGGGAAAGCAAAGGATTGCCTTCTTTTAAGGAGACTTTGCCCTTGATTCATACTTAAAATATTTGGGTGCACTTCAGAATTGTTCAAATTTCCTGTAAGTAAACTAGGAACTAATTAGCAGATGTAAGTGAAATTCTGGAATGGGTTTTTTTTAAGAAAGGAAAGCTTGACTCCATTATTTAAAAATCTTCAAAGGTACTTAATTGTTTGGCCACTAATTGTTTTTCCACTATACCTAGCACAGCAAAGATCCCTTTCATCAGCCCTGAAGGAGAAAACCCTATTAAAAGGTGAGCTCCTAAAGAACCAGGACTATTTTACATTTCTATTTGTATTATCAGTACTGTGAACAAAGGAAGTGCTTAACAATATAATTTTTAATTCATTAATTATCCATTAGTCCACTCATTCATTTATCATAAAATTTTCTTTTATGAAAATTGAATTTGATTTACATTTTGGATTACATGTCATACTTTTATTTGAATTGCTTCATGTTATATTCCAGGAACAAAATTTTTCTTCTGTAGTTTCCCTACCGGTAAATACCTTCCTTTCTCTTTTCAGTCTAGCCAAAGCCTATTAATTTTACAAGTCTGAGCTTATCTGGTCTAGATCACACTAATTCTCCCAATTTTTTGAATACCTCTAGCATTGTAGTTAACATTTTAACATTCATTTGTACTGTCAAGCTGTTTGTTTATTGGGGGTGGGGAGAGGTGAAGGAGGGAATGTCTGGACCTGAAAGTTATCTGATGAAGGAAATATCTAGTAAGGAAATGACCTCCACATAGATTGATGACTCACTTCTAAGAAAGATGTCATTAATGAGCTAGGATGTTATCAGAAGATAGGATTTTGATTTGTCTTCCTGACTCTTAATGTTAGATTGTAAATTCTTTGTTTTTATTTTTATTTGTAGCCCCCAGTTCTTAGAATAGCACCTGGCACATAGTAGGTATTTAATAAGTGATTGAGTGACTGACATCAATTAAGCCAGTAAACTATCTTAAGTTGATCTCTTGTTATTCACATGCAATTTCTTTTGTTTCTTTTATTAGCTGATAACCTATTTGAAGATAACAATCTTGTTTTTCACTTCTTTTGTATCCTCTATAGTATATCTCCCAACATTGAGATATGACAGATGTATATAACCACTTGATTGCTTGCCATTCTTTTTGAAGTAGCAATCAATCCAATCATTATTCAAATGATGATCGTGAAACTCCAGTTAGTTTAATTCAATTATACTTTATCAAGCATTTATTGTTTGAAAAATTTTAGAAATTAATTTTTAACCGTTACTGTCTTTTTTTTTTTTTTTTTGCAAGGCAATTGAGGTTAAATGATTTGCTCAGGGTCACACAGATAGTAAGCATGAAGTCTCTGAAGTTGAATTTGGACTCAGGTCCTCATGACTCCATGGCCATTGCTCTATCCATGGTACCACCTAGCTAACCCCATTCCTATAATTTTAATGAGATCGGTAACTTCCAACAGGAAATCCCCATTTTCCACCATAAATTGTCACATCCTTTATGTAGCTAATATAGTCTCTTTATAGGCATATTCTGGCCATCTCTTTGCTGATCCTTAAGCACCCTATTTTTTAACTCTTGCTCTGAGGACAATGATTAAATTAACCTTTTTCTTAATCAATTGCCCTGGGAATTATTACCATTCACTTGGACTTTTCTGTCCAAAACATTCTTACTTGACAATGAATGAAGTGAATTGTGAAAGCTTATCTCACAAGATGAAGATAGTGTTCTTTTTTTTTTTTTTTAAATAACTTTTTATTGACAGAACCCATGCCAGGGTAATTTTTTAATGACATTATCCCTTGCACTCACTTCTGTTCCGATTTTTCTCTCCACCCCCTCCCCGAGAGGGCAAGCAGTCCTATACATGTTAAATAGGTTCCAATATATCCTAGATACAATATATGTTTGCAGAACCGAACAGTTCTCTTGTTGCACAGGGAGAATTGGATTCAGAAGGTATAAATAACCCGGGAAGAAAAACAAAAATGCAAGCAGTTTATATTCATTTCCCAGTGTTCTTTCTTTGGGTGTAGCTGTGAAGACAGTCTTCTAAAGTTTGAGTGAAGGTCTGGGGAACCCCAGAGCCAGTTTCTTTCTCCAGAGATCTCCTGGTTCACAAGGAGTAGCCCTTTTATTTGTGAGAATAAGTTGGGGCTGTCTTGTCAATGAAACTCCCATATAAAGTAATTTAGTAATCCTAAGAATGTGGTTGGGTGGAAAGTTTTTCCTCATTTATGACTTAGAATGTGAGGTCATTTGTCCTGGCTAATCAGGGCAAAGATCCAGCCTATAAAGAAGGTTAGCCTAGCACCCTATATAATTCTGGTCTGTTAACTGTGCCTCACCTCTTCTTGCCTAATTGCTTGTGGGGAGGAAGACACCATTTCTTGAGAGATGATAATAAAATTCCTTTCTGCTTTTACCTTGAGAAATCTCCTTAATTTATTTGATTTATTTGAGCTGGTGGTCTTGTATCGCACAACTATCATTCTCTTATGTATTCTGTCTTCTCCTATTAGAATATAAGCTACTTGAAGTGAATGTTTTGCTTGATTCATTTGATATCTCCAACTCCTTTAAATTATTGTCATTTGAAAGACAGTCAAATTGGGGAAAAATTGTACTCTCCAGTCTTATGGATATGTTCTTGAAATTTTCTAAATTTCATGGACAAAAGCAGCTACACCCAAAGAAAGAACAGTGGGAAACGAATGTGAACTATCTGCATTTTTGTTTTTCTTCCCGGGTTATTTATACCTTCTGAATCCAATTCTCCCTATGCAACAAGAGAACTGTTTGGTTCTGCAAACATATATTGTATCTAGGATATACTGCAACATATCCAACATATAAAGGACTGCTTGCCATCTAGGGGAGGGGGTGGAGGGAGGGAGGGAAAAAAATTGGAACAGAAACGAGTGTCAATATAAAGTAATTATTAAATAAAAATTAAAAAAAAAGAAATTTTCTAAATTTCTGAAAGGTTTAACAATATGTATCTTTTCTCCTCAGTATTTGTCTTCCTTTTTGCCTTCCCTAAATCTCTGACTTTGTTTGCTTCTCCCTTAAGTACCCTAAAATGAATTCTACATTTTAGTGCATGATAGAATAAAAGTGCATTGGGCATGAGAGGAAGAAAATAAATGGCCATTTGATGAGCAAACCTAAATTTCAGATAAATGGTACATTTTGATGGTTTTGGTTTCCATACGTTACTTATAGGAAAGGGAATCTCTATCAAGTAAAGGGGAATTTTTCATATGCAAGCAAAATGAGACAAATATAACCATTTCTATAAAGAATGGTTTCAGATGTATTGTATTTAAATAATGACACAGACATATAGACACTTCTATATTAAATGTGACTTAAGTGGCTTTAGCCATGTTTACATCCTTTAAAATATAGAATGACTGTTGCCTACAATGAAGATACAGTCAACCCTTACCTTTTATGGGTATAACATTCCTAGAAAGTGGTGGGAAAATAAAAAATTAACAACACAAATGTTGATTCATTGAACCTATGGAAATAGAGAATTCCTACAACCACCAAATAACTATAATCTTTCATTAAAGGTTGTTGTAATATACTTTTCTGCATATAATTCTTTATAACAAAACATTGATTCTGCTAACATATATTTTACCTAACACAGTAACCATGAAACATCTCATAAAATATTGGGAGAGGAGATGTTATCCAGAGAAGGAGGGAAGGGGCAAAGGCAGAAATATTAAAAGAACCTACAATGTAAGTCAGGAAAGAGAAAATCTGTTTTCTATAATCCTTCTTTTGGCTCTGTAGTGGAACTGTTCTATATGAAAACTACATGCCTCAAACAAAGTAAGTCCCTAGCTAGTCTGAGTGTGGAACTCTCATCTGGAAGGTCTGGCAGCATGGGCACTAAGGGAAAGCAGGACTCTTCGCATAGCCATGAAAATGAAAATGAGATTACTAATAAAATCTCATAAATGCTTGAATTACTAAAAGTTAAAAAGGTGATTATTGAAAATTGAGTATAGTTTTATATTTCTCTTGATGCTTCGGCATTTTATTCCTTTAAGGACTACTTTGGTTTCTGGAAAAATGCATTATTCAAGTTGGATGTCTTATTTGACATTTTCTATGCTTATTCTTCTTCCTAGAGAGAAAACATATATTGTTCCAAAGATACAGAATATTGAAGGATTATTTTTCATTATCTTCTTTATTAACTTTCATCATCACTTCTCATCACACAAATAATCTGTACTTATATCAGGAATTTTAGCTGTGCTTCTTAAGGCTAATTTGTACTGTGTGTCCTTCTTCTGAACCAGGTCTCTGCTCATGTGGGAATGGCAAGGATAGGGCAGTGATGTCAAAATCAAAGAGGAAGTCTGGCCACTAAACCATGCATAATGACCCCTGCAGTCTACATATTGACTTAGAAAACCACATATTTACATTGTTTATGTTCTATTATATTTTTATTTATCTTGTTTAAAATTTTCCCAAATACATTTTATTTGGTTTCCAGATTTACTTGATGGCCTTAGGAGGAGTGTTTGCTACCTCTGGTGTAGGGAAAACAAGATCCTAATTTATTTGGTTTCTGTACCTAACTTTTAAGCCAATAGGAATCTAAGAATTGGGGGTTGGGATTGTTGCTATCTTCTTCCTTTCTCACTTGCCAGCAATATTGTCTTTTAGCACTAAGGTTTTTCCCTCTCTTCAGCAATTTTTCCATTGTCAAAAAAGAAAAGCCAATATGTTTTAACTGAATTTCACATTTTTGTAACCTTATGCCAACTATTATGGGGTATTCTGAAGATATAAAAGAAAAAAAATACTTGACCTTTAGAAGCTTACAATCAAGAGCTGGCAATACAAAGGCAAAAAAGCCCTTACAAAATAACACAAAGTTGTTTATAACTAAGTTGGAAGGGACTTTGGAAGAAATTGTCCAATCTTACCTCACCTAAGCAATTCTGTGTATCATTGACAATTGTGTACAAGAAATTCTAAGTGCCTTAGGAGTTCAGAGAAAAGAGAAAACAGATATGGAAGAAATATAAAGAGAATAAATATAAATAATTATACTTAAGTGCAAAAAAAGTGCACAAGTATAGAATGGAAGAGGTATATGAAAAAAAAAATTGCAGGGCTTAATGGATTGTATTAATGGATGGCTCACCAGTTTGACTTTGTAGCCAGACTATCTTCAGAATCTTATGCTACTTTAAGAAAAGCTATTTCAAGAGGAGGAGTAGAATATAGTTCTATGTTGCATTCTACACAGATTGCATCTGGAGTTCTTTATTCAGTACAGAGATCTAAATTAGTGGAAAAAGTGAAAAGCTGAAGCACATATAGAAAGAAGAAAGTAAGGGAGATAGTGAAGAGATGGATACTAAACTAGATGAGGGTGGATTATATCTGAGGATGCTTAGATTATTGAAGAGAATAAATAGATATATATATTCCTTATATTTAAAGAAGGATTAGATTTGTTCTGCTTGATCAAAGAAGGTATAATCAAGATTAACCAATGGAAGTTATAGAGAGGTTGATTTAGGGAAGTCATCATAAATAGACTTGTCTGAAGATGAAACAGGGTTTTTAAGTGAAATAGATGACTAATTGTTGGGATAATTTTAGAAGGAATTCTTATTTAGGAAATGGTTTGTCCTAGATGTCCTCTGTGGTCCCATTCAGCTTTGGAATTCTATATATTCCTTATCTCAGAGCAATGTGTGTGTGTATGCGTGTGTGTGTTGAGAAAACAGATTATGTACAAGAATTATTTTCTGTTTTATATACTCTTTAAATATCTTCTTTCACATCTCCATTTTATTCCCCTATATAAGCTTCTTTACTTTAGTCAATATTTTTGAGGACACAGCACTATAATTAGCAGACCTGATTTTGAGGAAATAGGGAATATGTAATAGATGGATTTCTAATCTCTCTAAGTTTACATGACAAACCAAGGTAACAGCATTAAAATGAGTAAGCTTAGGCCAACCTAATCATTTCTAAATTCTCCTATGTAGTTTGTTCTTAACCATTTTTATTCATCCTGCTAAAATCATAGTAATTTAGAAGAAAAGGAGTTTTCAGATTGTCTCATTTTTAAAGAAGACAAAATCTAAAGTAACTTGTTTATACTGACAATGTGTTGGTAACAGCTGAAGCTAAAAACTGGTCCTTTGCTTCCCAGTTCAGTGTACTTTCCACTATGATAGTCCCTTTCCCCTATGAGTCCATGCTTTTATGTTATTCCACTGGAATTGCCTTATTATCCAAGAGGGAATGGGTCTAGCTTGATTTTTTCTCTGTGCCTTAGAAACAAATATCAAGTATGCTCAAAGTTATGTGAGAAGGTAGGAGGATACAGAGTTGAAGGTATGTGCCCATGGGAAATATGAAAAATGTCTGTTATTTTCAGGAGATTGGAGAATGATGTATGTTCCTCGAAGTAACCTACTACCTTTGAATTAGTCATTCAACATCATGTTCCTTCTGCTATTTGAAGTGCCTCATTTTGAAAATGTTAGGATTTTTTTTCTCTCTCGCTTAACTGAAAGAACATTAAATGCACAACTTTATCAAAGTGACAAAAGATATATGTATCTGCCAAGAGCAACAAGAGAGCATTAACATTTCAAATTGAGATACGGAAATATTCCCCTGTAAAAATGGGGTAGGAAAGTATGAGAAGAAAATGATACCCTCTTTTCAATTTGAAGCACTGTTACTTCTCTTGACGCCACTTTGTTAGTAAGGAGAGAGAAAGAGGGGATTTTTTATTTCTTCCTGGATTTATCTTCATGCTTCTCTATCTTTTTCCATCTCTGTGTTTCAGTTTCTCTTTGTCTGACACTTTTTAGGCTCTTTGAGACCAGGATCTTGTTCATACAGAGGTAGTAACAAAGTAACTAAGTACTCTCCAAAATCCTTGTGCAAAAATCTAAAAATTAGAGCTCCTTCAAACCTTTTTCTTTAGTTTTTGATTTCTTTAGAAGGGATAATATATCAAACTATTATTAGATCTTGATATAGCATCATGGAAGCACAAGATCATAGAATCATAGTTTTATTGTTGGAAAGGATTTTGTAAGTCATTAAATATAATCCCCTCATTTTAGGCATTAAGAAACTGAGACCCATAGAAATTAAATTCTTGCCTAAAATTACATAGGTAGTAAGTGGCAGAATTGGGATTCAAAGTTTAAAACTATGACTTCCTTAGATTTAGATTCAGAAACAAAGGTAGATGGAGAGAGACCACAAAGTCCTTCAGACTAGAGAAGTCTGCAGATTAGAGAATATACTTTGTTTCCCTCACAATTTTTCCAAGGTTTAGAGTCTGGAGTCTGGGGAACAAACTCATGCCTTCATCAGATATAAATCATAAATTATAAAATTTTTCAGTTGTTTTCAGCCATGTCTAACTCTTTGTGACCTTGTTGGGGTTTTCTTGGCAAAAATACTGGAGTTGTTTGCCATATACTTCGCTAGCTCATTTTACAGATAAGGAACTAAGGCACACAGGGTTAAGTGACTTGTCTACAATCACACAGCTAGTAAGTATCTAAGGCCAGATTTGAACTCTAGAAAATGAATCTTCCTGACTCTAAATTCAGCACATTATCTACTGCACCACCTAGGTGTCCAAAATTAAATAAACAGAAGACATTTATGAGTATGATTATTGCTAGATTTTAGACTTTGAACTATTTGCTAGTATTATTTTGGGAACTCTCTGTTATTAAAACTAGTGAAGATAAGATGACCTTTTTTAGCTCTGAAACATATTCTGAGATGTGACAGAATCTAACTGAATGACTACTATCCTCTTCTTCTTATTCAATTGCACACAAAGGATGCTACCAGAAGACATCTAGAAAGGCTTATGATATCTTCAGCAAAAAACTGAATACTTTGGGGACACAGGTTTTTTCCTTCACTGCTGCTGATTAATGTTAAGAGTTTTAGGGAAAAAAAGCCTGATTTGGGAAATGAATAGCTGATAAAGAAAATGGTATCTGAAAATGCAGTTTGGATTTTCACCACATGATTAAAATCTTGATCAGGAATGGAAAGAATTGGTAAAATAATGATAAAAAATATATTTGCCTATCCACTTGCAGATCTAATCTAAATAATGGAAAAAGGAGAAGGAAGGAAGAGAAAGAAAAGCCCAACATGTATTTCTATAAAACCAGATTTCAACCAGAGTAACTACAAAGTATTGGGAATATTAGCAATCAAGAATCCAGGTCTTTTTGATTTTGTCTCTATCTATTATGGTATATTGGTACATTAGTCTCAGAGCCAGGAAATCTGAATTCAAGAGCTGTCTTAAGCACTTCTTGATTGTGTGACCCAAGGCAATTTACTTAAACTTTCAGTGCTCTAAAAAACTTTTTAAGTTTACAAGTTTCAGTGACCTGCATTCATAAAGAGAATTTCTCCACTCAAAAGTTTCTTAGTCCTAAAGGACTAGTTCTTATTCTTATCCCTAAAATTTATAATGGAGAAGAAGAATGTTAGACATAGATTGTTATGCACCCAAGATAGTGATAGATTTCAAAGGTTTAGAGAAAATATTATAGAATGCCATGCTAAAATTTTAGAGGAGAAGATCAGCCTAGGAGGGATGGGAAGATTTCAAGGAGAAATGTCTGATGTACAGATATGTTAGGGAAAATACCTACGTGAATGGGGCAGGTCAATTCTCCAAGAGCCTCCACAGCTGTGAATCATAAACTTGAAGGCGTTGCAAAGCAGCCTTTGCAGATGTTCTTATGGATTGGTAATGAAATAAATTGGAGGCAAGAGGGAAGAGGAGGGAGGTCAGAGAACAGCAACTGTCCCTCAGTCTCCTTGTATCGTTATCATCCTCTCACATGAAGAGATCTATTCTACAGGTCTGAGTTAGACCTTCAGCAGCCACTGGCTCCTGTATCACAACACAGATAGAAATCATTACAATGATGACAAAAAAGAGAAGTTATCAAAAAAGATTAACATGGTAGCAGGTATTTATTCTTCAATCCTTCAGTTGTGTCCAGCATTTCATAACACTGTGAATGATACTGTCCATGAGATTTTCTTGACAAAGATACAAGAGCAATTTTCAATTTCCAGCATTTCATCTGTTGAATTAAGGGAAACAGAAATTAAGTGACTAGCTAGCCACAGCTGGCCAAGTGTCTGAGGCCCAATTTGAATTCAGGTCTGCCTGACTCCAAACCCATTTCTAGTGGATAGCTGCACAGTGGATAGAGCACTGAGCCTAGAGTCAGGAAAAGCTGAGCTCAAATTCTGTCACATACACTTGTAGATGTATGACCCTGGGCAAGTCATTTAACCATTTTTGCACCAGTTTTCTCAACTGTAAAATGAGCTGGAGAAGGAAATGACTCAAACTGTTTTACTGTCTTTACCAACACAGGGTCATGAAAAGTTGGATGTGAATGAAATTACTGAACAAGAAAAAACTTAGGTTTAAATACCCTGAAGGTCTTATTTCTCAAATATATAGGGAACAGAACTAAATTTATAAGAATAAGAGTCATTCTCTAATTGATAAATGATCAAAGGACATAAACAGGCAGTTTTCAGAAGAAATCAAAGCTATCTTACAGTCATATAAAAATATTCTAAAACACTATTGAGTAGAGAAATGCAAATTGATGCTACTCTAAAGTACCATCTTACATCTGTTAGATTAGCTAACATGAAAGAAAAGGAAAATAACAAATGCCAGTGGGGATGTAGAATGAAATAGTCATCTAATACATTATTGGTGGAATTGTGGACTGATCCAACCATTCTAGAGAACAATTTGGAACTATGCCTAAAAGACTGTGGCATTATACATATCAAAAGATATTTACTAGCAATTCCACCACTGGGTCCATATTCCAAAAAATTTAAATGAAAAGGAAAAGTAATGAGTGAACAAGGTGTAATATATGATTATTGTAGTGTCCTATTGTGCTATAAGAAAATACCAGGGGGATAGTTTCAGAAAAATCTGTGAAGATTATATAAATTGCTGTAAAGAGAAATGATTAAAAACTGATCCCACTGTATTGTAAATTGTTTAGAATCTGATCCCATTATTATGTTCGTTTCTGATCACCACATTGTAAGAGAGACATTGATGAACCAATTGTACAGTTTCAGACTTTTTAGTCAAAAAAATTAGCAACAAGCAATAGACCTAAGTCTGAAAGCCTGTTCCCTGCTCAAGCATTCTTTCCACTAAGATTAAAATTGGCTAAGTGTAGTATTCAGATAAAAAGAAATAGAGATCCCATTGTATTTTTCAAGGATCAGATCATAATGCACTATTATGTTTATTTTTACTGCTCCATTTAATATTTGATAATATTTGTAAAATGCTTGTATATTGTGCCTGGTATTATGATTAAGTATATAGTGATTGCTTAATGTTTACTCCCTTCCTAAAGGGGGAATTGAGGAATCTGGACTGATCCAATTATGGATTATCAGGATGATGTGGGGTCTTGAAATTACATGATGTAAGGCTGATTAGCATGGTATAAATTCTTAAAGTTTTCTGATAACTATTAGGGCTTAATAAATGTTTGCTTCTTTTGGACCATGGTAATTTTTTTCTTTTTATCATATTTGCATCTGGAAACTTATCTGGGTATAGGTATTTCTCATTAAAATGTGAGTTCCTTGAGAATAGAGACTTTTATTTTTTTCTTTTTGTATCCCTGAAATTTCTCCCAGGGCTTTGAACATAGAAAACACTTAATAAATGCTTTTTGTTCATGACTCTGTTTCCACCTTCATTCTTTATAGTCTTTCTGCCTATGTTTCCTTCTTTCCTTCCTTCCTTCCTGCCTTCCTTTTTGTGTACCTATCTTATAATGTAAGTAATTTCCATCATTGCTAATGCTCAAGCAAAAGCTAGATGCACATGTGTCAAGAATATTGTAGAGGATTTCTTCTATTCTTTGCCATTTAAAATTCTATGATTCCATAGTGAGTCATCTATCACCTTTGGGAAAATACCATAAAATTATCAGTATAGCTTTCACACATTCTCTCTATCGGCCTATGGATCATGAATCCTTGTGATCTGATTTTGACAATTTGATATAAATTAAATTAGTTTATATTGGAATAAAAATAACTTTTAGTTAGCCAGCTAGCTTATAGTCCAAATTTAGAATAATGAATCAGTGCTGACTACACGTTCTCTTGGCTCACATTTTCCTTGGGAGATATTAATGTAGCATCCTCTTCTAAAGACACATTAGAAAAAAATGTCAGTGTTTCATGAGAATACTCAATGCTAATTTTTTTTTAGCACTCATTGTAGAGGTTTTTAGCTACCAAAACAATGCAATGGTTCCTGATTTCCTAAAAGTTCACACAAGTGTGTAGATATGCATAGGGCCTTGTTCTCTTTTTTTGCTTTCCACTGATTTCCTTCATATCTCAGAGACCATAATATGCTTTGCACATCACTAATGAATGACCGCCAGATAGCTAGACAGTTCCTACATAAGAGAATGTTCCACAGAAGCATTGTCAAACAGGTGTGAAACCAGAAAATCTGCAGATTCACCAGAAAGATATTGTAAGATGTCATATTTTGATATTAATATCTGTTTACCCACAAGTTTCCCAAAGTTTTTATCTCTAACTAGATTACTGGTAAAATTAATTTATCACTTTTCCTATGCCCTCCGTGAACACTATGAAAATATTTTTTTTGACACAAGATTTGACACAAAATTTTGACAAATTTATTTTTGGCAATTTCTGTTTTCCAAAGAGACTTTATAGCTGAAATATTTTTAGTTTAAGATTATTTTGATTGAAACTGTTGATTCTGTATGCCTTGTGTGAAGAGTTAAGGAAGCTGAGAATATAGAGCATTGTAGTGATTCATTTGAAGAGGTGATGTAGACCAGGAGATCTAGCTTTAGAACACCACTTACTAAATATATGACTGAAACAATTGATTTAATTTCTTTGAATATCAGTCTTCATGTCTGTAAAATAGGAATAAATAATACTTGGATTAGCTACAAATTAGTTGGCAAGAATTTATTTTTAAAGGACCTACTATGTACCAACCTCTATGGTAGGTGCAATAAATGAAGATAAAGAAGTAAAATAGTCTCTGCCCTCAAGAATTTTCTTTTCTTTTTTTTTCTTTTCCCCCTTAATTTTTTTAAATAATAGCCTTTTATTTTCAAAGTATATGCAAAGATAATTTTCAACATTCACCTTTGTAAAATCTTGTGTTTCAAATTTTTCTCCCTCCCGACTCCATACTTTCCCAAACAGCAAGTAATAACCTATAATAAACATGTATAATTCTTCCATACTTTTTCCATATTTATTATCCTGCACAAGAAAAATCAGATCAAAAAGGAAAAAAAATGAGAAAGAAAAAAAAGCAAGCAAACAACAATAAAAAAAGTGAAAATACCATGTTGTGATCCACATTCAGTCCCCACAGTTTTCTTTCTGGATAAAGATCTATCTATCACAAGTCTATTGGAATTGACCTAAATAATCTCATTGTTGAAAAGAGCTATGTCCATCAGAGTTGATCATCACATATTCAAGTTGTTGCTATTTAAAATGTTCTCTTGGTTGGATGTTATTTTCTATTGAGAATGACAACATGTAAATATTTATATATTATATATATATATAACATATATATGATAAACATAAGATAATTTGGAGAGGATGGGCAGAAACTTGCCATTGGGGAGATCAGAAAAAGATCTCTCAGAGAAGATGATATTTAAGCTGATCTTTGAAAGAAACTAGAATTTTAAGAGGTAAAGGTAAGGAAAAAATGGATTCTGGGCATGGAAGATATGCCTATAAAAAGGAACAATGATAGAAGATGGTGTTGAATGTGAGAAACAGGAAGGCCACTTTGATTGGCCCATAGAGTATGAAAGAAAATAATGGGATAATAAGACTGGAAAGGTAGACTAGAGCCAGATTGCAAAAGTCTTTAGATGCCAAACAGAAGTATTTGTATTTGATCTTAGAGAGAAAATTATAAGAAGGCAATAGTATTTATTGAACAGAAGAGTGACATAATACTGTTGGAACTATGCTTCTTCCCTTAGGTTAATTTTTTTTTTTTTTTTTTTGAATAATGAGCAGAGACTAGTTGTTAGGAGATAGGAAGGGGATAGACAAATGAAAGGAGTGAATAGAGTACTGACCTTGGCATCATGAAGATTTCAATTCAAATACTTTCTCAGACACTTCCTAGCTATGTGATTAAATGATTTATTTGGGAAATCATTTAATCTTTCATTCTGTTTCTCTTTCTGCAAAATGAAGATAATAACTCCTGGCCCAATATAATTGTGAGAAGCTAGTGAGATTACAATTATTTTCTCTTTATTTTTGAATAAGATTTTATTTTTCTAACTATATATAAAGACAATTTTTGACTTTCAGTTAAAATTTTTTTTGAGATGCACATTCTCTCCCTCCCTTCTCCTCAAATCTCATTAATTGAGACAACAAACATTTTGATAGAGGTTTTACAAGTGCTAACATGCAAAACATATCAATGCTAGCCTTGTGAAAGAAAACAAGTCCAAACCCCCCCCCCAAACAAAAAAACAAAACACATAAAATAATGAAAATGAAAAATAGAATTCTTCAGACTCCATCATTTCTTTCTCTGGAGATGGATAGCATTTTTCATCATTAGTCTTTTGGAATTGTCTTGGATCATTGTATTACTAAGAAGAGCTACTTATTTAAAGTTGATCATCATACAATATTGCTGTTACAATGTACAATGTTCTCCTGGTTCTGCTTAGTTTGCTTTACATCACTTCATATATATCTTTTCAGATTTTTCTAAACTACTTTTCATCATTTCTTATAGCACAATTGGATTCCATTATAATCATATACCACAACTTGTTCAGCCATTCCCCAATTGATGAGTATCCCCTCAATTTCCAATTTTTGTTACCATTAAAAGAGCTGCAATAAATATTTTTCTATAAGTAAACCATTTTCTTTTCTTTGTTTTTACGTCTAAAGGTACTGCTGTATCAAAGGATATGCATGGGTTTTTAGGGCTTCGTTTCAAATTGCTCTCCAAAATGATTGGATTAGTTCACAACTCCATCAATGTGGAGTACTTTAATGTTCCATTTCCCCATATCTCCTCCAATATTTGTAATTTTCATTTCTGTCATATTAGACAATCTGGTAGATATGAAGTGGTACTTCAGAATGGTTTTAATTTATATGTCTTTAATTAATATTGATTTAAAGGTTTTTTTTTAAATAAGACTATAGATAGCTTTGATAACTTTTTTCTGAAAACTGTTCACATAGTTTGGCTATTTATTAATTGGAGAATTATTGTCTTCTTATAAATTTGACTAAATTCTTTATATATTTGGGAAATGAGCATTTATCAGAGTCACTTGGAAAAAACCCTCAGCTTTCTCCTATCCTAATTTTAGCTGCCTTGGTTTTGTTTTCACAGAACCTTTTAAATTTAATATAATCAAAATCATCCATTTTATCTTCTAGTACTCTCTGTCTCTGGTTATAAATTCTTACAGATTGGACAAGTAAATTATTCCATATGTTTCAAATTTGCTTATGAACCACCCTTTAAATCTAAATCATGTACCCATTTTGACTTTATCTGGGTACACTGTCTGAGAGGTTATTCACTATATTTGTTGTTGTTTATTCATTTCCCAGACATTTCTGATTCCTTTGTGACTCCTTTTTGGGTTTTTGTTTGGCAAAGATATTGTAGTGGTTTGCCAATTTTTTTTTTTCTCCAGCTCACTTTACGTATGACAAAAGTAGAGCAAGCAGGTTTAAGTGACTTGTCTGTGTTCAAACAGCTAGTAAGTGCCTGAAGCTGAATTTGAATCAGATCTTCCTTCAGAAATTTCCTTTAGGTTTGATATTCTACCTGCTGTGCCACCTAGCATATAGCTTTTTCCAAATTTTTCTAGTTTTTTTCCAGAAGTTTTGTCAAACAGTGAGTTCTTGTCCCAAAAGATTGAATATTTAAATTTATTAAACACTATATGACTATGGTTATTTATTATTTCATATTACATACCTAATGGATTCCATTGACCCATCACTTTATTTCTTAGTCAGTATCAGGTGTTTTTTTTTTTTTTTTTTTTTTTTTTGAGATCTCGTATACCATCTTCTCTCACATTTTTTCCCCATTAATTCCCTTGATATTCTTGACCTTTTGTTCTTTCATGTGAATTTTGCTATTTTTTCTTGTTCTATAAAATAATTTTTGGTAGTTTGATTAGTATGGCACCAAATAAATAAATTAGTTTAGTTAGAATTGCCATTTATATTATATTGGATTGGCCTACCTATGAGCAATTAATATTTTTTCAATGCTTCAGATGTAACTTTTCTTTGTGTAGAAATTGCTATATAAGATGTAAATTCCTTTTTTTTAAAATCATGGATTTCAGATTGTTCAATATTTAGTTCTTAAATGGTCTCTCCTATATCCATTTTCTAGATCAATTGTTTTTCCAATGATATAGTTAATATTTCTTCTATTTTTTATTATTTTAAATTTTGTTTCATTGTTTCTTGATATATCATAAAATCATTAGTTTCTACTTGGCCAATTACAATTTTTAATTAGCTATTTTCTTTAGTGAATTTTTGTACCTTTTTTCCATTTGATCAATTCTGCTTAGTGAGGAATTTTTCTCTTCAGTAGATTTTTGTGTCTCTTTTAATATTTGGAGTATTCTGTATTTTAGGGAGTTGTTTGCTTCAGTATTTGTGTGTGTGTGTGTGTATGCCTTCTTTACTAAGTGGTTGATTACTTCATCACTTTCAAATTTCCCCATTTTTCCTTTGCTTCTTTTATTTGATTTTTAAAATTCTTTTTGAGGTCTTTCATGGCCTTAGAGAAATTTACATCTTAGCTCTCCCTCTCATTTATTTATTTTTAATATCAATTTAAATTCATTTTCCTCCTTCTTTCCTTTTTCACTCTCTCCATCCCATGTTGAAGATATAAAATATGATATAAATTCTACAAGTGAAATCATTCAAAACTTATTTGCATATTAGTCATGTGGCAAAAGAAGTAAGACAAATAAAAAAAGCAAAAAATATGTTTTAGTCTACATTCAGACTCAATCACTTCTTTCTCTAATGGTGGAAATAAATTTTCATTGTAAGCCCTTCAGAAGAATTATATTGGATGATTATATTGATCAAAATAGCTAAGTAATTCACAGTTGATCATTGTACACTATTTACTTATCATTTCACTTTGTATCAGTTCATATGTCTTCCCAGGTTTTTCTAAAAGCATAGTGCTCAACCTCTCTAATAGCACAATAGTATTTCACCACAATCGGATATCACGTGTTCAGCCATTTTCCAATTAATGGACAGCTCTTCAATTTGTAATTCTTTGGCACTACAGAGAGAGCTGCTATAAAGATTTTATAAATATAAATCCTTTTTCTTTTATCTCCCAGGGATACAAACCACATACTGCTTAATGTTTTACAAATAATTATAATATTACAAAAATTATTTGGTCCTCACAACACCTGGAAGGTATGAGTTTTCCTCATTTTACAGTTAAAGAAACTGGGGCAAAAAGAGCATAAACAACTTTTCCAGATTTATGCAGTTAGAAAATGTCTAAGGCTGAATTTGAGCTCGTTTTCCTGATTAAGAAAAGTACTATGTCTATTCTGCCACCTAGTTGCGTCAAAAAGGGATAAAAAAAAAATTCAATGCTAATGATAATGGTACCCACCTTCCCATTCCTTCACAAGTGCAGTCAGCTCTATGTCCCCATATATGCCAAAAACCCTTCTCCTTTGAGGTCTTTGAGCTCAGATGAATGGAAATCCTAATTAGTGAAAAAGAATCGCCAGAATCATTAGATGTGTTAAGCAGTTTAGGAACTGTGATTCATCTGGTGAGTACTTTGACACATGCTTGAACATTTTTTTCATCTGGTCCACAGAAATATGCAGTACATAGGATTACCCATCAGGTCATTCTGTTGGAGTGAGCCTTTCCCTGGCAGGCAGTCCTAGCCCAGTGGCTGGCTAATGTTTGCTTTTATTTTCATGCTCATAGGAGACTTTCCTGGCATTTCCACTATTATAGCCTTTCCAAGGACAGATTCCATTGAGAGGTGACAATTGGGTTGTGGCTCTGAAACCCAGAGTTCTCCAGATGGCTACTTATCATGCTGGCTACTTCTCATAATTCTCTTGCAGTACCATATTGCACCTTAATTAATAATCGCATTTTCCATAATGTACTCATTAAGCTGAGGCTAGAATATGATGGTATAATATGCCATACCATAGTCCTGTTGCTCTACAGTATTCATCTTATAGGAGACTATTACTCATACAACTCTAAATTATTATTGGCGAGAAGTTCAGTACTTAATCTAAAGCAGGTGAAGATCAAATTTATCAATAGCAGAAAGATGTTTAGGACATATGACTCTCTTTCTCCTCTCTCTCTTTCTCTCTCTCTCTCTCTCTCTCTCTCTCTCTCTCTCTCTCTCTCTCTCCCTTCTCTCTCTCTCTTTTCTCTCTCTCTCTCTCTCTCTCTCTCTCTCTCTCTCTCTCTCTCTCTCTCTCTCTCTCTATTTCTGTGTGTGTGTGTGTACTGATCTATGGCGAGGATTAAAATGCTCATCTGTATAAGTCAGTTTTTATATATGGGCCCCAGATATTATTTGGGATTCCAATAAAATCCAATTGTGATTAAAATCCATGAAACTTGTGAAAACTGTTAATTGTCATCAATTTATCTTTGAGGAACACTGATGTTTTTGTATCAGAGGAAGAAAAAGGTTGGAAAGTTCTGGTCTAATGAACATCGGTGTGGAACTTCTGTTAGTAAAAGACTCTATTGTGGTTTTATTTTATTTTATTTTTTTGATTAATTTTTAAAAATTTCTTTTAGGCAGTAGAATTAAGATTGTGGAGAAAAGGGAGCAACTCACCAATTCGAGGTCTGCCTAAAACCCTTCTGAACATCTTTTAATAATGCCATAAAACAATTTCTGAAGCACAAAAGTATGAGGTGAAATAATTTTTCAGACAAAGACCACTTAGAACTACAGGAGGAAAGGTCGCTCACACCTGGGTAAGACTAGAACACAATCTGAAGCAGGCCCTAAAGCAAAGTAGGAGCAGGCTGTTTCCAGAGTTCTCAGCTGACAGACAGCAAGGAAGGGTCAAACAACTGGTCAGAAGGAGACTATAGGGAACTCTTTGCTAGTACTGAATTAGACTCTGTTGTTTTGTCTACACTTAAATCTGAGTGGCAGTTCCAGGAAAGAGGAGCACTAACACACTAGAGCTTCCACTCTCAGTGGAGCAGGGACCCTCATCATAGTTTCAGGGAAAAAAAGAGTGCATGTAGTACTCATAAACTAGAGCACAGCCCAGGATAATAGTAAACATACCTTTTTTTAAGATCATATAACCTTGGAAGTACTGAAAACTTACAGGTCCCTAGAAGGATCTCTTAAGAATTGCTGCACAAAATCCCAGAAGCTTGGCACAGTACACCCTTCACCCTAGAAACAGAACCTTATTTTGACAAAGAGTCAAAAGTCAAGTAGTAAGCTAGGAAAGTAAAGAAACAAGAAAAGAAATTCTGACCAAAGAAAGTTAAAAAAGTTTTTACAATGAAGGGGAAGGGAGGCGGGGAAGTGAGGGAGAGCGAGTGAGCCTTACTGTCATTAAAATAGATTCAAAGAAGAATTACATACACACTCAATTGGGTATAGAAATCTACCTTACTTTATGGAATAATAGGAAGAGAAGGGGATAAGGATGGGGGAAGTGCTGATAGAAAGGAGGGCAGATTTGGAGAAAGAGTCAAAAGCAAAACACTTTTGAAGAGTGATATTGTGAAAGGAGAAAATAAAATAAATGGGAGGAACATAACAAGAATAATTTTGAAAAATATGAAGCAAGTTTTTCTGATAAAGGCCTAAATTCTCAAGCACATAGAGAACTTAGTCAAATTTATATAAATAAGAGCCATTCCCCAACTGATAAATAATCAAAAGATAAAAATGATTTTCAGAAGATGTAATGATAGTTACCTATAACCATATGAAAAAATGGTCTAATTTACTATTGGTTGAAGAAATGTAAAATAAAACAATTCTAAAGTACTACTGCATGCCTATTAAACTGATGAATAGGACAGAAAAGGAAAATGCCAAATGTTGAAGGGGATATGAGAAAAAAATGAGACATTAATGCACTGGTGGTAGAATTCTGCACTGATTCAACCATTCTGTAGGGCAGTTTGGAATTATGTCTAAAAAGTTATAAAACCACATATACCCTTTGACCTAACAATATCACTATTAAGTCTGTTTCCCAAAAGAAATAAAACAAGAAGGAAAAGAACTTGTATGTACAAAAATATTTATAGCAGCTCTTTTCTGGTGAAGGGATGCTGACAAGCCATTAGAGAATGGTTGAATAAATCACATTTAATTGTGATAGAATACTATAGTGCTATAACAAATAGTGAGAAAGATGTTCTCAAAAAATCTGGAAACACTTCTATAAGCTGATGCAAAGTGAAAGGTACCATGTACAAAAAAACAGCAATTAAGTAAGATACTCAACTGATCCAAGCCAACTCTGAAGGATATATGATGAGAAATGCTATCCATATTCAGGGAAAGAACTTACTTTGTCTAAGTGAGGATTCAATTATACTTTCATTTTTTTAAACTTCATTTTCTTTGAAGGTTTTTTTCCTTTCTTTTGTTTTATTTTGGGTTTATGTTTGCCATTAAAATAGCTTTTAATTTTTAAAAAATATATGCAAAGATAGTTTTCAACATTCACTTCTGCAAAATCTTTTGTTATGGATTTTTCTCTCTCCCTTCCTCACTTCCTCTTCCTCTAGACAGTAAGCAATCCAAAATAAGTTCAACATGTGCATGGGTCTACGTTTTCTTTTGTAACGTGACTACTACAGAAATGTTTTGCAAGATTACATATGTATAACTTATAATGAGTTTTTTGCATTCCCAATGGGTGGGGAGAGGGAAGAGGAAGGGAAAGAACTCAAAATTTTAAACCTATTAAAAACTGTTTTTTATGTGTAACTGGGAAATATAAACTACCATTTTTTTTTTTTAAAGCAAGGAACAGATGGGAGTTCTAGGGGCAGAGACAAGATGGGAGGGTGAAGTTAGAAAGCTGCTCAAGTTCTCCCAATTTCCCTCAAAAACATGAAACCACATGAAACCAAGCCCCTGACCAGAATTTGAAACTATAGGGGCTATAATGAGATGCAATGAAACCACTTCTCCAATTCAAGATAGGTTTCAAGAACTTCAAGAAAGGCCAGTCTCACTGGAGTAAAAATTCATCATTATTATATTAATAACATAATATCATTATAAATTATAATAATATTGTGATTTATATTATAATAAATATAATTTATTTATATTTATAAATATAAAAATAATACAGTTGGCCAAATGCAAGAAAAATCCACTGCTGAAAATAACACTTTTGAAATTAGAATTAATCAAATGGAAAAGGAGATTCAAAAGCTAACTGAATAAAATCATACATTAAAAACAAGACCTGGATAAATGGAAGCTAAATCAGTCAAAGAAATGAATGAATGAAAAAAAAAAGCAAATATAAAATATTTCATTGGTAAAACAACTGACATGGAAAATAATCCAGGGGGGATAATTTAACAATTATTGGAGTACCTGAAAATCATAACCAAAAAAAAAAAAGAGCCTGGACAGCATTCTTCAAGAAATCATTAAGGAAAACTGTCCTGATATACTAGAACAAAATAGTCATTGAAAAAAAAATCCACCGATTACCTCCTAGAGAAGATCCCACAAAGAAAACTCCAAGAAATATTGTCACAACTCTAAAACTCTAAGATCAAGAAAAAAAAAATACTCCAGGCTGCCAGAAAACAAAACAAAACAAAAAACAAACAACAATCCTATTATCAAAGAGCCACAGTCAGGATTATCCAGAATTTGGCAGCTTCTATAATATTGTATCAGAGGCCTGAAATGCCATATTCTGGAAGGCAAAGAACCTTGGATTACAACCAAGAATAAACTACCCAGTGAGACTGAGCATTATCTTTCAGGTATTGAAATTCATCTTCAATGAAGTTGAATTTCAATAATTCCTGTTGAAAAGACCATAATTAAACAGAAAATTTGGCCTACAAACGCAAGATGCAAAAGAGACACAAAAATTTAAACAGGGAAGAAAAAAAGTCCATATTATTTAATAGTTAATTTGTTTATATCACATTGGAAGATAATACTTATAAATCTTGACAAGTATCTTTTATTAGGTTAGTTAGAAGGGGGTATACTTAGGTGGAGGGTGTGGGTTTAACTTGACTTTGATGTAATTATATTAAAAAGAAGACATTAAGCAGTAAAAAAAAAAGATTTGCACTTGGAGAAGAGGAAAAGGGAGATAAAATGGAAGAAATCAGATCACATGAAAAGGTATAAAAGACCAATTACAGTAGAGGGAAATATGGGTAGGGGATGAGTATTGCCATCACTTTTGACTCAAAGAGTCACATACACACCCAGGTGGGTATAGAAATTTATCTTACTCCACAGGGAAGTAGAAGGAAAAAGCAGAAAGAAAAGAGAGGGCCTGGATAGAAGGGAAGGCAGGTTGAGGGAGGGGTTGGTCAGAAACAAAATAGTGAGTAGGGACAAATTGGAAAGAGAGAGAAAAATATAAATATAGAGGAGAAAATAGAATGAAGGAAAATATACAGGTGGTAATCAAAATTGTGAAGGTGAATGGGATGAACTCTTCCATCAAACTGAAGAATACAGCAGATTAGATTAGAAACCAGAAGCATACAATATATTATTTATAAGAAACACATTTGAAACAGAGAGATATTCAGAGTAAGGATAAAAGGCTGGAGCAAAATATGTTATGCTTCAACTGAAGGAAGAAGGAGGGGTGGCAATCTGATCTGGGACAAAGCAAAATCAAAAACAAATCTCATTAAAAGGGACAAGGAAGTAAGTTACATCTTGACATAAGATACCATAGATAATGAAGTAATACCAATACTGAATTTATGTGTACCAAGTAGTACAGCATCCAAATTCTTTTTTTTTTAATTTTTATTTAATAATTACTTTATATTGACAGAATCCATGCCAGGGTAATTTTTTTTACAACATTATCCCTTGCACTCGTTTCTGTTCCGATTTTTCCCCTCCTTCTCTCCACCCCCTCCCTAGATGGCAAGCAGTTTTATATATGTTAGATATGTTGCAGTATATCCTAGATACAATATATGTTTGCAGAACCGAACAGTTCTCTTGTTGCACAGGGAGAATTGGATTCAGAAGGTAAAAATAACCCGGGAAGAAAAACAAAAATACAGATAGTTCACATTCGTTTCCCAGTGTTCTTTCTTTGAGTGTAGCTGCTTCTATCCATCATTTATCAATTGAAACTCAGTTAGGTCTCTTTGTCAAAGAAATCCACTTCCATCAAAATATGTCCTCATACAATATCGTTGTCAAAGTGTATAATGATCTCCTGGTTCTGCTCATTTCACTTAGCATCAGTTCATGTAAGTCTCGCCAGTCCTCTCTGTATTCAAACTGCTGGTCATTTCTTACAGAACAATAATATTCCATAACATTCATATACCACAATTTACCCAGCCATTCTCCAATTGAAGGGCATCCATTCATTTTCCAGTTTCTAGCCACTACAAACAGGGCTGCTACAAACATTTTGGCACATACAGGTCCCTTTCCCTTCTTTAATATTTCTTTGGGATATAAGCCCAATAGAAACACTGAAGATCAAAGGGTATGCACAATTTGATAACTTTTTGGGCATAATTCCAGATTGCTCTCCAGAATGGTTGGATTCGTTCACAACTCCACCAACAATGCATTAGTGTCCCAGTTTTCCCGCATCCCCTCCAACATTCATCATTATTTTTTCCTGTCATCTTAGCCAATCTGACAGGTGTGTAGTGGTATCTCAGAGTTGTCTTAATTTGCATTTCTCTGATCAATAATGATTTGGAACACTCTTTCATATGAATGGTAATAGTTTCAATTTCATCCTCTGAAAATTGTCTATTCATATCCTTTGACCATTTATCAATTGGAGAATGGCTTGATTTCTTATAAATTTGAGTCAGTTTTCTATATATTTTGGAAATGAGGCTTTTATCAGAACCTTTAACTGTGAAGATGTTTTCCCAGTTTGTTGCTTCCCTTCTAATCTTGTTTGCATTAGTTTTATTTGTACAAAGGCTTTTTAATTTGATGTAATCAAAATTTTCTATTTTGTGATCAGTAATGGTCTCTAGTTCATCTTTGGTCACAAATTTATTTCTCCTCCACAAGTCTGAGAGATAAACTATCCTATGTTCCTCTAATTTATTTATAATCTTGTTCTTTATGCCTAGGTCATGGACCCATTTTGATCTTATCTTGGTATATGGTGTTAAGTGTGGGTCCAGCATCCAAATTCTTAAAGAAGAAGTTAAAGTTAATTACAGGAAGAAATAGACAGCAATGCTATATTAGTATCTGACCTCACCCCCACCCTCTCAGAAGTAGGTAAGTCTAAATGAATTCTCTTCAGGTCATAATACAATAAAAATTACATGCACTAAAGAACCAGGGAAAGATAGACTAAAAATGAATTGCGAATTAAATAATCTAATTCTAAAGCATGAGTGGGTCAAACAGGAAATCATAAAAGTAATTAAGTCCATCTAAGAGAATGACAATAATGAGAACAGAACAGAACTTATGGGATACAGCCAAAGCATTCTTAGGGTAAATTTTATATCTCTAAATGCTTACATGAATAAAATAGAGAAAGAAGAGATCCACAAATTGGAATGTAACTAAAAAAGCTAGAGAAAAAAAAAACAAATTAAAACTCCACAATTAAATACCAAATTAGAAGCTCTGAAAATCAAAGAAGAAATTAATAAAATTGAATGAAAATTATTGAATTAATAAAGCTAAGAGTTGATTTTATGAAAAAAACAACAACAAAATATAAAAACCTTTGGTTAATTTGACAAGAAAAGAAGAAAACCAAATGACCAGAATCAAAAATGTAAAGGGTAAACTTATCTCCAATGAAGAAGACATTAAAGTAATATTTAGGAACTGTTTTGTCTAACTATACCAACAAATCTGACAATCTAATTGAAATAGATGAATATTTAAAGAAATGTAAGTTGCCCAGGTTATTAGAAGAAGAAATAAAATACTTAAATAAAAGAAAGGAAAAATTAGGTGGCACAGTGTATAAAGTCTATGAGCAGAAAGATTTGAGTTGAAATATGGCCTAAGACACTTTCTAACTGCATGATTCTAAACAAGTCATTTAATCTCTGTTGGCTTCAGTTTCTTCATCTATAAAATTGGGATCATAATATCACTTACCTAATGGAAGTAGCATGAACATAAAATGAGATGATATTTTTAAAGCACTTTGTAAACATTACATTGTTGCAAAAATGCTATATTATTTCTTTAAAAAATCCTAGGATTATAAAAGGTATAAATATTTAATTCTGTAAGGAAAAGGAAACCACTGGAATTTATATGAGAGAGTAAAGATGTTTGTTGATAGGGCCAAACCTATGCTTTAAGGAAATTACTTTGTTAGCTGAATGGAGAATGGGAAAAGGAAGGGAATAAACATTTATATAGCACCTATTATGTTTCAGGCACTGGAATAAGTTTTTTATGAATGTTATTTCGTTTGATGCTCACAATGACCATGAGATATAAATACTTTCAGTTAAAGAAACAAAGAGAAACAGAAGTCAAGTGATTTCCCCAGGGTAACATATGTAGTAAGTGTCAGAGGTCAAATGTAAATTCAGATCTTTCACTCTCCAAATCTTGTATTTTAATGTCACTAAGTTGTCTTGCAGATCTATTTGAGTTGAGAGAGAGAGAAGTGAAGTAGACCAATTATATAACAATAGAAATAATCTAGGTGAAAGAAGTTGTGGGATTATAATAAAATAACTTGTGAGAAATGTAGCAAAGAAGGAAACACCCCAAACATCCTATAGAAAAAAAATCACAGAATAAAAGAATTCAGATTTAGAAGGAAGCTCCATGTATATCTGGTTCAAATTGTACTTCCACAAGAATCCCCACCTGACAAATGAATCTTCATGAACCATCGGCATGAAGATCCTCCAACAAAGGGGGAATCTAGTGCCTCACAACCAGCCTATGCTGCTTAAGGGGAATTCCAATTACTAAAAAATTCTTATTACTAAGAAGTTATTTTATTTTATTATTAAAATTGGCTCTTTGCCACCTCTACCGCTCCCGAATTTTTGCTTCAAAACCATACAAAACAATTAAAAAAAATTTCCTCCTCCATTGCAGAACTGTGAATAACTGCAGAAAGCTATCATATCATCCTTGAGGGCTTAGTCCTTTGTGCATGAAAGACAGTCCCAAATACCTCAGAAGCTTTGCCTCAAGCTGAAGTACAGTAGACACTCAAAATGGCCAAAAATTATTATTCTAAAATAACTATTATACCCATATTATACTGTTGGTAGATATATCCATTTAATAACAATCCTAGAATGCTATTCCTGAATCTTGTATTTATTTTTAAATTCAGGGTGCAACCTTATTTGTATACTTAAACTTCATTTTTTGCCTGTATCCTCCTACTCCATGTGGATTCCAGGACAGAGACTTAATTTTAGTTATTTAAATTCTACATTTTTAAAGTCTTTATATTTACAACCCCAATCTTTACTTGCCAACCTGGGGTGATCCATCTAGGTACTACCTTCTCCTTGGGTATGAAGCCCTCAAAACCACCCACTGGAATCTGTTATCTGATTCTTTGTTTTATTTTTATCTTTATTTTAAACATTCCTTTCTTTTAAAATTATCTTTTCTTTTACAGCCTCTATCCAATGAAAAGGCAAAGAATATTATGTTAATTATACAAGTGAAATCATATAAAACATATCTATGTTAATCATTTCAGAAAAAAAACAGAAAAGAAAAAAGTAAGAAACTTGTACTTCAAATTGTACTTAGAGTTTATTAGTTCTCTTTCTGGAGGTGAACAGCATTATTTCATCATGAGTACTCTGGAGAGATCTTGGATCACTATGTTGATCACAGTAACCAAGAATTTCATTGCTGATCATCATTACAACATTGCTGTTATTGTGCAAAATGATTGCCTGGTTCTTCTCACTTCATTTTGCAATAGTTCATATTTTTGGTCATATTTTTTCTGATACCACACCATTAGTTATTTTTGATAATATAATATAATATAATATAATATAATATAATATAATATAATATAATATAATATACTGCAACACAGTCATATGTCACAGTTTGTTTAGCTATTACCCACCTGATGAACATCCCTTCAATTTCCAATTTTTTTATATTGTTGTACATATCAGTACTTTTCCTTTTTTTTTTTTTTTTAATCTCTTTGGACTACCAATCTAGTGATGGTATTGATAAATCAAACAATGTGTTTAGTTTTATAACTTTGGTCATAACTCCTTATTATTCCCTAGAATAGTTGTTTTAGTTCATCATTCCACTATTCATTAATATATTTATTTTCCCTCATTGTTTCTAATAATTATCATTTTGATAGGTGTATTAATGCCTCAAATTTATATTTTTTTATTTGTCTTTCTCTAATAATGATTTAGAGTGTTGTTTTTCATATGTCTATAGAAAACTGATTAGTTTTCTAAAATGACTTTTTGTATCCTTTGACTATGAGTTGTGAAATGCCTCGTTTTATAAATTTGTCTCAGTTTTTTACATTTTTGAGAACTTTATCATAGAAATTTAATATTAAATTTTCGGTTATTACTTCATTGTCTTCAGTAACCTTTAGCAAAATGGAGTTTCCTTAATTATCTTTTTTCAATCTAGTCTATTTTTTCTTTTCTTTTGTTTAAGATCAAGATTGCCATTCCTGCCTTCTTGACTTTAGTTGAAGCATTATAGACTTGGTTCCAACTTCTTAACTCTGTGTGTGTCTTTATGTTACAAGTGTATCTCCTGCATTCATATCTCCTGATTGTTGGATTCTGGTTTCTCATTCATTCTGCTGTTTCCATTCTATGGTTAGTGCATTTTAGTCATGTTCATAGTCATAATCACTAACTATGCATTTTTCTCCATCCCATTTTCCTATTTATCCTTTTCTCTCTTTTTAATCATTCCTTTCTCAAAAGTCTTGCTTCTAACCACTGTCTCCTCTAATATTTCCTATTTCTTATAATCCCGCTTCATATTTGTCCCTATTTCTCCTCCTTTGTCCCTACTGAATAAAAGTTTTCTATATCTGAGTATATATATACATATATATTCTGATGAAAGTGAAGTTCAAGCATTATCTGTCATGACGAGCCCTTCCACATTTTCCCTTCTACTATAAAAGCTCTCCTTTTGTATTCTCCTTTTTGTGAGAAAATTTGCCAATTTTTATCTCTCTCTTCTTCCAGTTTTCACCTCTGTTATTCAACATAATAAACTCTTACCTTTGTCCTCTTTTCATGCACATTCCTCCTCACTGCTCTAATAATGATAAAATTATAAGTAGTTGCATTTATCATCTTTCCCTATAGAATTATAAACAGTTTAAATCTGAGTCCCTTATAATTTCACTTTTATGCTTACCTTTTTATGCTTCTTTTGAATCTTCTGTTTGGTATCAGATTTTCTATTTAGCTCTGATATTTTCATCAAGAATACTTAAAGGTCCTCTATTTGATTTATTATCTATTTTACCCCTGAAGTATTATAATCATTTTTGTTGAATAAGTGATTCTTGGTTGTAATTGTGAATTTTTTGCCCTGCAGAATATTACATTCCACATTTTCCAGACTTTTAATAATAATAATACTGTATTATCCTCATTAAAGCATTTGAATGTTTTCTTTCTAGCTGCTTCAAATATTTTCTCCTTGACCTGGGAGCATTGGAATTTGACTGTAATATTACTGGGAATTTTCATTTTGGCACCTCTTAAAGGAAGTAATTTGTAGATTCTTTCAATTTATATTTTATCCTCTGGAGCTAACATGCCAGAACAGTTTTTCTTTATAATTTTTTAAAGATAGGGTATTTAGGCTCTTTTTCTGATCATGGCTTTCAGGTAATACAATAATTCTTAAATTTTGTCTCCTCTATTTTCCAGGTAAGTTGTTTTTGCAATGAAATAACTCATATATTCTTCTATTTTCTTTTCATTTTTGAATTTTGTTTCCTGAAATCTCTGCTTAGTGTCCATTTGATTAATTCTAATTTTTAAAGAATTATTTTCTTCAGTGAATTTTTGTGCATTTCCCCCTCCATTTAGCCAATTCTGCTTTTCAAGTAGTTGTTTTCTTTAGTGAAGCTTTGTATTTTCTTTTCCATTTGAGTAATTCTGCTTTTTTTTTTTTTTTAAGATTCTTTTCTTCATTGAATTTTTGTGCTTCATTTACCATCAGGCTAATTCTGTTTTTAAAGATATTTTCTTCATTATTTTGTGCCTCTTTTACCAAATTATTAATTCTCTGCTTCTGTTACTCATCTCTTTCTTTAAGTCTTTCAATAAATAATTCTCAATAATCTCAATACACATATTTCTTTGAGGTTTTACCCATAGCTATTTTCATATTGTTGTCATCTTTTAAGTTTACGTCTTGGTCTTCCATGCCAATATAGTATGTTTTCATGCTCAAGCTCTTTTTGTTGTGTAGGTGTACTCAGTTTTAGAGTCTATTTCTCTACTTTAAACTTTATGTTAAAGTTGGGCTTAACTCACAGGGTTGTTGAGAGACAGTGCACTTTTTTATGCTGCTGTTTTCAGAGCTAGTTCTGGAGGTTTTCAAGTTTTCAATTCTTCCAATCAATGTGTTGTGATCCTGGAAGAGATGAGGTGACTACTCTATTGATATGCCGTATGATATTTACCAGAAAGGGTCAATGTTTTCCTGTAGCCATATAGCTACAAGTGTTAGTGATCTTGTTTCTGGAACTCTTGTGATCCATCAGATGTTTCTCTCCATCCTGAAACTGCGATCCAAAATTGTGTATGGGTTGTAGAATTACCAGTCAGCATTGGCTGCACGTAGGTCCAGAAAAGCAACTCCTACAATCTCTTTCTGACTACTTGTCCAAGCCCTTTACCATCTCTGGATTGAGAACTCCTGAAGCTGTTGCTGCAGCTGCTGTGGAGGCTGCCTCCAAGACCTTGTGCTAGTAATCTTGCCACAGTCCTGACTTGTACCCATTTCAACACTGTAAACCTCTCCTGTGGTCCTCCTCAATTGTCTTAATCTGGAAACAAAATGTTTCCCTGTTACCTTTCATTAGCCTTGCCACTCCAAAATTGGATTTGAAGGATTATTGTAAAGCTGTTTGGAGAGGAATATTTAAAGAGTACAATTAGATCCCAACCTGAACTCCACTAACTTAGTTCTGTCTTCTATTCCCTAACTTCACCATATTTATGCATACCTTCTTTCTACTCACTCTTCCCTTTGATGATATTGATGATGGTATGATGCCTAAACTTATCCTGTCTATTAGTTCTGGACACCCCTAACCTGTCCTTTTCTACAGCTGGTATTGATCCTTTAAAATGATCGTGCATTTAGAAAATAGCAAAAGCTTAGAAAAGATCACTTTGTTAGTTTTTGATTTCTCACTTTTGTTTTGTCTATTTTATTCATTAAATTTCTTTTTGAATCAGTAAATAGATTTAAATACATGCTCTATCGACCTTAAATTAAATGTGCTCTGAATATAATTACATGTATTTTCCACTTACTAAATATTTAGTGTTTTTTCCCATCATAGAGAGAAGGCCTGTCCTTGTCTTTAAAAGCACAATAAAGCAAATATTCTACAATATGAGTTATTTGTAGCTATTTAGTAATGATTATAACATGGAAGAAAACAAGCATTTACAAAATATGTATGATGTGCATAGAGATTGTGCTAAGAGTTTTACAAATATCTCATTTGATTTTTACAACTCTGGGAAATGGTGCTATTTTTAATTTTCATTTTACAATGAAACTGAAATAGACAAAGCTTAAGTAATTTTCCCCTGTCACATAACTATTAAGTATATATATATATATATACACATAATATCACTTTATCCTCCAAGCATTAAAATTCAGTAGACAAGGAAATATAGTGACATCCCAAGAATGTTTTTCTATAAAATTCATAATACACGAAGAAGAGAAAAAGCATGAGATGAAAACAATAAAATCTGCTCACATTTCCAGAGAATTTTAAAGTTTGAAAAGTTCTTAACTTTAAGCAATGGTAAGGAAAATTCTGCCTTTCCCCATTTCAAAAGGAGGAAAGTACATTTTTAAAGCCAAATAGCATTCTGGGAAAATGGTAGAGTAGGTCAGAAATTTCCAAGCTCTCCAGATTTTCTCCACAAATAGAAAATCACTATAAAATTAAGAAATAGCAGCAATCATAAAGGGTTGAAGCTGTTGTCTTCTTATTACATTTTGAGGGGGTGTCAGAAAATACTCTAAGGACTAAAGTGTGCTCTGAGTGTGGTGTAAAAACTTCCAGGCTGACTCAGCTGAATCAAAGAAACAATAGGTCCTGAAAGAAACAGGGAAATCTCAAGAAATTTCACCTCAATTTTCTCACCATTTATGGCATCAAGAAATTTCACTTCAGAAGCATTTACTTCACATCTTCTGGAACTTTCGTTTCATGAACTTTTACCTCAAAAACTTTCATCTAAAGAACAGCAGATATTGAGTGAGAGACACCCTATTATTTCCAGAAGTTAAGCCCCATGGTTCTGTGACTGTGGATGGGGAGAAAAGAACAAAAGCTGTGTGGCTATGGTACCACAGAAACAAATACATTTGGGGGATAGTTTGGCTAAGGCTTAAAGGAGGAAGTAAAGAGTCCCTGAGAGTGAGCCCATAGAGAGAATTCAGAAAACAGTAAGAATTATTTAAGGCCTAGCTCAACATTATCTACAATTGGAGATGAAAACATTTTCTCACTTCATCTTCATCCTTTGTCACTTTCTTTTTCTGTCCCTCTTAGTCAATCTAATAAGTATGAAGTAGAACCTTAGAATTGTCTTGATTTGCATTTTTCCAATCAGTAGTGAGAGTATTTTTATATGGCTATAAATAGCTATGATTACTTCATCTGAAAGCTGTTCATTAATCATTTATCAATTGAGGAATGTCTCTTATTTTTATAAATTTGACTCCTTTTTTTATATATTTGAGAAATTGAGAATCAGACAATTTTGCTTAATTTCTTCCAAAATTACTATTGTTAACTATATTTTCTTCCATCTGATTCTCTGTCCCTCCCATTAACCATTAATTCTATTCTATTCTATTCTCTCTCTCTCTCTCTCTCTCTCTCTCTCTCTCTCTCTCTCTGTCTCTGTCTCTCTCTCTCTCTCTCTCTCTCTCTCTCTCTCTCTCTCTCATTTCAACCTGTCCTTCCTCAAAAGTGTTTTGCTTCCCTCAACTTACTCTTCCATTTGTAACTCCCTGTCCCCACCTTTTCTTTACTTTTCTTTTGCTCCAGCTTTCTTACAGGATTGTATGTTATTCCCTCTTTGAGGCAGTTCTGACTTACTCCCCTGCACATCCCCTCCTCTTTCTCTTCATTATAAAAGCTTTTCTTTACTTTTTTAATTCTTCTCTGGAATCTGGTATTTGAATGCAAAATTTTCTGTCTAACTCTGGCCTTTACATTAAGAAGGCTTGAAAATTCTTTGTTTTATTGTCTATCCATTTCCTGCCCTAAAGTATCATACTCAGTTTGGTTGGATAGATTATTGATGATTGTAATCCTTTGCCTTCCAGAATATTACATTCCTCTAATCTTTTAATGCAGAAGCTGCTAAATCTTCTGTAATTCTGATTGTGGCTCCCCAATACTTGAATTATTTGTTCCTTCTTGTTTGCAATATTTGCCCCTTGACTTGGAAACTCTGGAATTTGGCTATAATTTTCCGGGGAGTTTTCATTTTGAGATCTCTTTCATGAGGTGATAGTTGAAATTTCATCTATTGGTTTCAGGACAGTTTTCCTTGATAGCTTCTTAAAAGATGCTGTGACAGTTTTTTTTTTTTAATCATGGCTTTCAGGTAGTCCAATAATTTTTAAATGACCTCTCCTGGCTCTATTTTCCAGATTAGTTGATTTCACATTGTCTTCTGTTTTTCTTTTTTTTTGGTTTTGTTTTTATTATTTCTTGATTTCTCATAAATCTATGATCTTGCATTTGCTCAATTCTAATTAAAATATTTTTTTTCTGTGAACTCTTATACCTCCTTTTCCTTTTTTTTTTCTCTTTTTTTACAAGGCAATTTGGGTTAAGTGACTTGTTCAGAGTCACACTAATGAGTGTTAAGTGTGTCTGGATTTGAACTCAGATCTTCTTGACTTCAGGGCCAATGCTGTAACCACTGCACCATCTAGCTGCCGCTATACTTTTAAAGGAATTATTTTCTGCACTGGATTTTTTTCTCCATTTGCTTAATTCTTCTTTTAAAGACATTCTTCTCTTTATTTTTTTGTACTTTCTTTACTAGTTGGCCTAATCTGTTTTTTAAGGCATTTTCTTCAGTATTTATTTTTTTGTTCTCCTTTATCAAGCTATTGAATTATTTTTCATGATTTTCTTGCATTACTCTCATTTCTCTTCCCTTTTTCTGCCTTTGTTAGTTGATTTTTAAAAACCTTTTTGAGCTCTTCCTTGCCTGAAACAATTTCATGTTTTTCTTGAAGGCTTTGGATGTAGGAGCTTTGACTTTTGTGCTCTACTCTCACCCAAGTGCAACAAACCTTTCTTGCCGACCTTCTAACTTGCTTTTTGGCAACTAGAGTTGAGATGTCTGGAAACCTCCACTGCTTCTGCTATCTCAGTCACTCTGAGCCTATTCCTGGTCTCCTGGACTGCACTCTACCCTAATGCAACAAAACTTTTCTGCCAACCGTCCAAGTTATCCTGGGCTGGAAAATTGTTCCACTCCATTTTTTTTTGGTAGATTCTGAACACTCTATAATTTGTTTAGAGTCATTGTTTAAAGATATATTGATGGGTTTGGGGGGACTAGGCAGAGTCTCAGCCTTTATTCAGCCACCTTAGCTCTGCCTTCCATGTGTATAGTTATTTACACAGTATCCCCTAATGAATTTGAGTTCTTTGATGATAGGGACGGCATATCTAGTATAGCCCAATGCCATAGACAATGCTTACTAGATATTTATTGATTGACTGTCTCTCAGGTCTCGCAGTCTTTTGGCTTTTTGCTATAAACTATTTTGATCCAACTTCCTTTTGGAGCTCATGGTTCTATTTTCTACCTATTCTTTCTTCACAAGCCAAAGGCTTTTGATTCCACACTTTTCCTTTCACTCATGTTTTCCTGAGGGATCAAATGAATTTGGAAGTTTGTTAAAATCCTGCCTTGTAATACAGATTACCTCAGGAGAATCCTGGTGGTATGTATAGTTATTATGAAAGCTCACAGAGAGCTTTGATTGATTCTCTACCACAATCTTGAATTAGACCACCTCCCCCACTAGATTGTGAAAATGCCTGAAATGCTGCCCTGCTGATTAGAATCTTGTAAAACAAGTCTTTATTCTATAATTGATATGTTGGTCAGACTCTGCTCACATAGTCAGAAAGGAACTTGGAAATTACCCTCTCAGTACTTCTCAAATTCATGGCCTATATTTCTGAAATTGGAGAACCATGAATTAGATTGGAGGACACTAACTTGATTCTAAGAATGGCATCATAAATACACAATAAGTTTTGCCAAAGACATTGGATGGCATTATCAAAAACACAAGTCATTCTTCTATCCAATTAATATTTATTGACTTCCCCTAGTGTACTAACAAAAGATTTGCTATTTCAGCACAACAGAAGTTTCTGTCTTTCTCAGCTAAATAGATGAAGGTTACTGAGGTGGAAATGCATGTAACTCTCATGTCATATCAAGTTGGCTTCTAGTCCAATGGGAATTTTAATTTCAGAGCCTAAGTGAACTTCCTGAGCTTCATCTCCAAAGAATTTTTCCTTCTTTTCCAGTTTGTATATCATGCTGCCCAAAGAGGTTTTTGGAATGACTCCCACGAGTCTTAATTTCAATTCATTTACACTGTTTGAGACGTACACTGTATTTCATGTTAAATAGAGTTGTTACCACTCATTTGAGCTCCTTGGAAGAAAGACACTACCTAAATACAAAACAGTCACTGGGAGTAGAATTTGAATTTTAATGTGTTACTTTATCCCTCTAGTACAAATACTCTGGAGAACACAACAGTCTCAGACATTAACTGGTATTGACATTTGGGTTTCAGGTGGGCACAAAACTGAGTAAAGGTGTTTATGGCCTAGCTGTAATTTTATGGGCTGCCTCATTATCATTCTAGGTATGTGGAGGTAGTTGTTAGATCATTCAAGAGTCCTGCTGTTTATACTATATATATAAAACAAGTACTTAACTAATACTAGGTGATTTTTTTATTATAGCACACACACACACATATTTCTGATAATATGCCACTTTTTCTACCAGCCCTGTGCTACAATATATAAATAATAAATATACTGTTTTTTGAAGGAAAGAGGAGTATGTCCAGATCAATTTTTTCAGTTCTAAGGGAACTCCCAATGTGGAATCTCTTTCCAAAAGCTTATCAGTAGTTTCTCTAACTTAAAATCTTTGAGAGTTGTCTAAGGTCACTGAGAAGTTAAAGTACTTGCCCATGGTCACACAGTTAGTATGTTTCACAGGCAGGATTGAATCCAACTTATTCTGTCATATCTCTCTAATCATGCTGCCACTCAATAATATAAAAAATATTGTCATCAACAATTACAACACACTTATATAATTCTTAAAAAATTTGAAAATGATCTATATAATCTTATTTGATCTCAGTGAATGATGGAATATAATTTATAAATTACATGGTAATAAACATTGTAGACTGGAAGAATCATGGATGACCTAGAGGCCTTCCTTTCCTGAAGGAAGAAGGGAGAAGGAAATTCTATAAGGAAAAAAAAAACAGTTGTTTGGAAAAAGGGGGCAAATTAAGAAAAATAAAGTCATATGACACGTCCATATTTTAGTAAAAAAACTCTGACTTAATATCTCTATCTAAGTGATAGTCTTCTAGCAGGCTTTTATTAATGAAAAGAAAGATTAGATTGCTGATATTAAAATTCATCTGGATTAACTTTCATGATCCCTCCCCTACCTACAAACTTTTAGATAAAGCTGAAACCAGTGATGCTGGAATCACTTAGTAGTGATAACAGCTAGCATTTATATAATTCTTAAAGGTTTTCAAAGTGCTTAACAAATATTAACTCATTTGGTCCTCACAACTTTAGGAGGGAGGTGCTATTATTATGTTCATTTTATAGATGTGGAAACTGAGGCAGAGAGAAGTTACATGACTTACCCAAGGTCACAAAAGCAATAAGTGTTTGAGACTGGATTCAAACTCAGCTCTTTTCTATTTAAGGTCCAGGACTCTATCCACTGCTTATGCCTAGCTAGCTGTCTGACTTATACAGGGTCACAGAGTTAGAACATCAGACTCAGAATCCACACTCAAGGCTTTTGGATACTAGTTTCTTTTCAGGAATGCTTATGTGTCTATAGATTTATGGTCCTTCTTAAAATGTTATATTTTCAATTTATATTTTAAAAATATTTGTATAGCTATGTGACCCTCAGTCAGTTACTTAATCCTATTTGCCTCAGTTACTCATCTGCAAAATAATCTGGGAGAAGGAAATGAAAACCTTTTCCAGTATCTTTGCCAAGAAAACCCCAAATGAAGTCATAAATAGTAAATTTACCACTGAAATGACTGAAATGAAAACCAATAATATTGCCAAGAAAATTCCAAATGGGATCACAAGCAAAGAGTTAGACACAACTGAAATAACTGAACTGAGCTAGAAATTTCTATCCCAAAGTCCATGAGTTTGCTATTGATCATTGATCAGATTAATAGCTCATGTGTAGCACTTTAAAATTCATAAAGCACTTTACAAGCATCATTTCATACATCATGCTCACATCATCTCTGGCAAGTGTTATCATTATTATGCCCATTTTATAGATGAAGAAAGTGGGGCTCTCAGAGGTTAAATGACTTGACTTGGAATGTCTGGTTAGAAAATATCTGGGTGGAATTTGAACCCTGCTCTTTTAGACTTCTAGATCTCTATCATATTATCACCAAGCCTTTATTAGGCTAAACTAGATTACATAATTCTTCATTGTTAATAGTTTGGTAGTAGTTTTTTTTTTTTATCTTATTTTATGTAGCTAAATTCAGCTATTGAAGTCTTCTGACACTTGCTGAATGCTCCTCAGAATTGCTATCTGGCAAGGGAATCAATTCCTTAATAGGGGAGACTGTTTGCATGACTACTGTCATTTATTTAGGAGGCTGTATAATTCTGAGTAATACATTTAATTCATTTTCCTTTTAATTGACTAATTGAAATTGTCAAGCAAATTATGGTGCCAGACTGTGACATAAGAAAGAAAAGAGTACGAAGTATTTCAAACCAGCTTGCTCTGATCACTCACCAAGTCAGCTGTTTCAGTCCTTAAGAATATTTAGGCCTACCTTAACAAAATTAGAATTAGAATTACAGTTTAATAGAAGAATGCTTTTGAGGAACAGTAGGAACAGAGGAAAGTAATAAAACTTTCTAATTATCTAAATTTTCATTAATTTATGGAAAAGATGAGTTCCAATCCTAAGAAGAATATGGTCACTCCTCAAACCAGACTTAGTACCTTACATAAATCATTAGCCCAGATATAAGATGTGGCTTTCCTTTTGTAGATAGTGATAATGTAGACTCCAAGTTGAAATGAAGGACTGATTTCTATAGAGAAATAAGGATTGACAGAACTTAAACATCATTCTTCAAGAACAGACTGTTTTTTATTCTCAGGAATATGGTCAAATGAGCAGTAGATTCATTCATTCCCTGGCCTCTTTCTCTTGAACTACAGTCTTTTTATCACCAGTTATGTATTATACATCATAAATTAGATGCTTCACAGTTATTTTACAATAAGCATGTTAAAATGCAATTTATCTTTCCTCCCATGTTTTTTCTTATCCTCACTTCCGTTTTTCTGTTGAAGCTTCTACTTTACTTCATTACCCAAATTTGCAACTTCATCATCTCCCTTCTTCCTCACTTACATCCAATTTTCAAGTCTTGTCAACTTTATGTCCAAACACAAGGTTTCTCAAAGTTTAAGTGCACTTTTAAGCTTTAATGTTTTATATATCTCATATCTATCCCCTTGTCTCCACATACACTGTAACCATACATTTTCAGACCTTTGTCATTCTTTACATGGATGATTGCAAGTTTCTTAATTGATTTCCCTGCCTCCACCAACTTTCCTCTTCAATCCAACTATTTTATACTATTGACAAATTGCTTTCCTTTGAAAAAGTCTTATTGGGGCTTTAAAAATATTACTATCATTTTCAGCGATTCTACATCATGAATCTTTGCAAGACATGATTGATAACTAAATTAATCTGAAGTTTCTGATGTATTTTAGTGTTTCTTTCTTTCTTTTGAGAAATCTAATTAGTTGGAAGGAACCTCATAGCCTATTTACTCTAATATGTTTATTTTGATGAAGAAATTAGGATCCAGGAAGGCTAAGTGTCTTGTCTATTGTCACAGAATTGTTTTTTCTTTTACATTACTATTATTATTACATAATTGTTCTGGTTCTGCTTACTTTGTTCTGTCAGTTTATATATCTTCCAAAACATCTATGAAATTTTCATGTTTACCATTTCTTATGATGTTTCATTATATTGGTATACCAAAATTTATTCAGATACTCCACTGTTGATGTATGCTCACTCTTTCCATCTCTTTAGTATTGCAAAAAATTTCTATAAAAAACAATTTTGCATATACTGGGCCTTTCCCTGTCCTCCTTTATACTTAGTAGTATTAGTTTTCTTTTTGATCTTGGACCTGTGATTTGGTCAGTGTAGAGCATATGAGAACTAGGTTAAAATGTAATTGGAAAATATTGAATAAAATAAATGAAAATACAATAGAATGTGGACAATGTTAATTTTTTTTGTTAATATATATATATAACTGGGATCCTTGTGTATAGTTTAATTAGTGATCCCTTTTTCTGTATGTTTGACACCCAACTCTGGGTGATGAAAATTTCTTTACCAATATAGATTCATATTTGCTTTGTCACTTATAGTCTTTGTTGCCTGGGGGCCTTAGAAGTTAAGTGACTTATCTAGGGTTTCACAGTTATTATGTGTTATACATAAAAATTGAACATATATCTTCCAAGACTGGCTCTTGATCTATGATGTAAGACATTTCCAGCATGATTTTACAGGACTCAAAGGCTATGTACAAATTAGTGATTTTTCAAAGCATTATTTCCTAAATATATCCTGATTTTCTCAGTTTTTAGTTTCCCCTATATGAGAAATAATTTCATATCTACATTGTCTGTATTTTGTACATAATTTTCTGTATCCCTATTATTTTAGTATAATAGAATATAAGCACTTTGAGAGCAGGATCAATTTCAACCTTGGTTTTGCATGTCCCTTACATAATATTATACCTGGCATAAATGCTTATTGGAAGAATGGATTGAGTGATTATTCATTCATTCATTTAATATTTATTAAGCATCATCTCTGTCTAAAACTTTGGACTAGATATTGGGAGAGTTACAATTTGGATTGAAAATGGTCTCTCCTCATAGAGTGTATAATCTAATAAGGAAAGAAGAGACTATCATGAAAGAGCTAGAATGAACACTGCATTTAGTCAGAACACATACTTTCTAACTACAGTGCTGCCATGTGCTACTTATTTGCCCTTTGGCAAATCACAGAAATTCAGTTTTTTTTTTTTTAATGCGGAAAAAGATGGGATTGTACGTTTACAATACTTTCCAACTCTAAAATCCTGTGATCTTTTGATTTTATAAAACAAATATTAACCCTGAAATATATATGCTACCTATAATTGTAATGATTTTTCACATTCCTGACCTCAGTTTCCTGATTCAGTCAATTAAGTGGTCCATATCACTTATTAAGCATTTATTATATGCCAGCTACTGTAGTGGTAAAGGTTTTGGATACGTCATTTAAAGTACAAGTCTCAAAAAACTTAAACTATATTCTACTATTAGATGAAATGTTTCATTAACACATATGCACATGTAAATACAATCATATATATAATCATGTTCATGTCGATACATGTATATGTATATGTAATATTATATGTATGTATAGGGAGAAATGATTATTTTTCTCATATTAATAGCAAATTATTTTTTTTTTAAATTTTTTATTTAATAATTACATTATATTGACACTCATTTCTGTTCCGATTTTTTTCCCCTCCCTCCCTCCACCCCCTCCCCTAGATGGCAAGCAGTCCTTTATATGTTGGATATGTTGCAGTATATCCTAGGTACAATATATGTTTGCAGAACCGAACAGTTCTCTTGTTGCGTAGGGAGAATTGGATTCAGAAGGTATAAATAATCCGGGAAGAAAAACAAAAATGCAGATAGTTCACATTCGTTTCCCAGTGTTCTTTCTTTGGGTGTAGCTGCTTTTGTCCATCATTTATCAATTGAAACTCAGGTCTCTTTGTCAAAGAAATCCACTTCCATCAAAATATGTCCTCATACAATATCGTTGTCGAAGTGTATAATGATCTCCTGGTTCTGCTCATTTCACTTAGCATCAGTTCATGTAGGTCTCTCCAAGCCTCTCTGTATTCATCCTGCTGGTCATTTCTTACAGAACAATAATATTCCATAACATTCATATACCACAATTTACCCAGCCATTCTCCAATTGATGGGCATCCATTCATTTTCCAGTTTCTAGCCACTACAAACAGGGCTGCTACAAACATTTTGGCACATACAGGTCCCTTTCCCTTCTTTAGTATTTCTTTGGGATATAAGCCCAATAGAAACACTGCTGGATCAAAGGATATGCACATTTTGATAATTTTTTGGGCATAATTCCAGATTGCTCTCCAGAATGGTTGGATTCGTTCACAACTCCACCAACAATGCATTAGTGTCCCAGTTTTCCCGCATCCCCTCCAACATTCATCATTATTTTTTCCTGTCATCTTAGCCAATCTGACAGGTGTGTAGTGATATCTCAGAGTTGTCTTAATTTGCATTTCTCTGATCAATAATGATTTGGAACACTCTTTCATATGAGTGGTAATAGTTTCAATCTCATCCTCTGAAAATTGTCTGTTCATATCCTTTGACCATTTATCAATTGGAGAATGGCTTGATTTCTTATAAATTTGAGTCAGTTCTCTATATATTTTGGAAATGAGGCCTTTATCAGAACCTTTAACTGTGAAAATGTTTCCCCAGTTTGTTGCTTCCCTTCTAATCTTGTTTGCATTAGTTTTATTTGTACAAAGGCTTTTTAATTTGATGTAATCGAAATTTTCTATTCTGTGATCAGTAATGGTCTCTAGTTCATCTTTGGTCACAAATTTCTTTCTCCTCCACAAGTCTGAGAGATAAACTATTCTATGTTCCTCTAATTTATTTATAATCTCGTTCTTTATGCCTAGGTCATAGACCCATTTTGATCTTATCTTGGTATATGGTGTTAAGTGTGGGTCCATGCCTAATTTCTGCCATACTAATTTCCAATTATCCCAGCAGTTTTTATCAAATAATGAATTCTTTTCCAGAAGTTAGGGGCTTTGGGTTTGTCAAACACTAGATTGCTATAATTGACTATTCTGTCTTGTGAGCCTAGCCTTTTCCACTGATCCACTAATCTATTTCTTAGCCAATACCAAATGGTTTTGGTGACTGCTGCTTTATAATATAATTTTAGATCAGGTACAGCTAGGCCACCTTCATTTGATTTTTTTTTCATTAGTTCCCTTGAGATTCTCGACTTTTTATTGTTCCATATGAATTTTGTTGTTATTTTTTCTAGATCAATAAAATATTTTCTTGGAAGTCTGATTGGTATAGCACTAAATAAATAGATTAGTTTAGGGAGTATTGTCATCTTTATTATGTTCGCTCGGCCAATCCAAGAGCACTTAATATTTTTCCAATTATTTAAGTCTGACTTTATTTGTGTGGAGACTTTTTTATAATTTTGCTCATATAATTCCTGACTTTCCTTTGGTAGATAGATTCCCAAATATTTTATGGTATCAACAGTTATTCTGAATGGAATTTCTCTTTGTATCTCTTGCTGTTGGGTTTTGTTGGTGATGTATAAAAATGCTGAGGATTTATGGGGATTTATTTTGTAGCCAGCTACTTTGCTAAAATTATGAATTATTTCCAATAGCTTTTTGGTAGAATCTCTGGGGTTCTCTAGGTATACCATCATATCATCTGCAAAGAGTGATAGTTTGGTTTCCTCATTGCCTACTCTAATTCCTTTTATATCTTTCTCGACTCTTATTGCCGAGGCTAGTGTTTCTAATACGATATTAAATAATAATGGTGATAGTGGGCAACCTTGCTTCACTCCAGATCTTACTGGGAAAGGTTCCAGTTTTTCCCCATTGCATATGATGCTTACTGATGGTTTTAAATATATGCTCCTGACTATTTTAAGGAAAAGTCCATTTATTCCTATGCTCTCAAGTGTTTTTATTAGGAATGGATGTTGGATTTTATCAAATGCTTTTTCTGCATCTATTGAGATGATCATGTGGTTTTTGTTTGTTTGGTTATTGATATAGTCAATTATGCTAATAGTTTTCCTAATATTGAACCAGCCCTGCATTCCTGGTATAAATCCTACTTGGTCATAGTGTATTATCCTGGTGACAATTTTCTGTAATCTTTTTGCTAATATTTGATTTAAGATTTTAGCATCAATATTCATTAGGGAGATTGGTCTATAATTTTCTTTCTCTGTTTTCAGCCTACCTGGTTTAGGTATCAGTACCATATCTGTGTCATAAAAGGAGTTTGGTAGGACTCCTTCAATCCCTATTTTTTCAAATAGTTTATATAACATTGGAGTTAAGTGTTCTTTAAATGTTTGGTAGAATTCACATGTAAATCCATCTGGTCCTGGGGATTTTTTCTTAGGGAGTTGATTGATAGTTTGTTCTATTTCTTTTTCTGAGATGGGACTGTTTAGGATATTTACTTCTTCCTCTGTTAGTTTGGGCAAGCTGTATTTTTGGAGGTATTTTTCTATTTCATTTAAGTTGTCGAATTTATTGGCATAAAGTTGGGCAAAGTAACTCCTAATTATTGCTCTAATCTCCTCTTCATTAGTGGTGAGTTCTCCCTTTTCATTTTTAAGACTAACAATTTGATTTTCCTCTTTCCTTTTTTTAATCAGATTTACTAAGGGTTTGTCTATTTTGTTGGTTTTTTCATAGAACCAACTCTTAGTTTTATTAATCAATTCAATAGTTTTTTTACTTTCAATTTTATTGATCTCACCTTTTACTTTTAGAATTTCAAGTTTAGTGTTTGACTGGGGGTTTTTAATTTGTTCCTTTTCTAGCATTTTTAATTGCAAACCCAATTCATTGACCTTCTCTTTCTCTATTTTATACAAATAGGCCTCTAGAGATATGAAATTTCCCCTTATTACCGCTTTGGCTGCATCCCATACATTTTGGTATGATGTCTCATTATTATCGTTTTCTTGGGTGAAGTTATTAATTATGTCTATGATTTGCTGTTTTACCCAATCATTCTTTAGTATGAGATTATTTAGTTTCCAATTATTTTTTGGTCTACTTCCCCTGGTTTTTTGTTGAATGTAATTTTCATTGCATCGTGGTCTGAAAAGGATGCATTTACTATTTCTGCCTTACTGCATTTGAGTTTGAGGTTTTTATGCCCTAATATATGGTCAATTTTTGTATAGGTTCCATGAACTGCTGAAAAGAAAGTGTATTCCTTTCTGTCTCCATTACATTTTCTCCAGAGATCTATCATATCTAGCTTTTCTAGTATTCTGTTTACCTCTTTGACTTCTTTCTTATTTATTTTCTGGTTTGATTTATCTAATTCTGAGAGTGCAAGGTTAAGATCTCCCACTATTATAGTTTTACTGTCTATTTCTTCTTGCAGCTCTCTTAGTTTCTCTTTTAAGAATTTAGATGCTACCCCACTTGGTGCATATATGTTTAATATAGATAGTGCTTCATTATCCATGCTACCCTTTAGCAAGATGTAGTGTCCTTCCTTATCTCTTTTAATTAGGTCAATTTTTGCTTTAGCTTGATCTGAGATCAGGATGGCTACCCCTGCTTTTTTGACTTCACCTGAAGCATAGTAAATTTTGCTCCAACCTTTTACCTTTAACCTGCATGTATCTCCCCGCTTCAGGTGTGTTTCCTGTAAACAACATATTGTAGGATTCTGGCTTTTAATCCATTCTGCTAACCGCTTCCTCTTTATGGGGGAGTTTACCCCGTTCACATTTATGGTTAGAATGACCAATTCTGTATTACTTGCCATCTTGTTAACCCCGATTTATGCTTTCCTCCCTTCTTTCCCCTTTCCCCCCTTCCAAGTATTAAGCTTGTGAGCACCCCTTGCTTCTCACAGCCCTCCCTTTTTAGTGTCCCTCCCCCCGCCTTAGAGTTCCTCCCCCTATCTTACCCCTTTCCCTCCCAGTTCCCGTATTCCCTTCCGCTTAGCTTATTCCTTCCCTTTCCACTTTTCCCTTCTCACTTTTCAATGAGATGGGAGAAGTTTCACCATAGATTGAATATGTCTTAAGATTTTTCACTTAAAGCCAATTCTGAAGGCAGTAAGATACCCACTATATTCATCCCCCTCCATTCTTTCTCTCAGATATAATAGGTTTCCTATGCCTCTTCATGTGATGTACTACCCCCACTTTACCCTTTTTCTGGTACAGTGTCCTTTCCACATCAATTTCTAGAACAAGGTATACATGTATTCTTTATACATCTATATAGTCAAAATATAGTTCCCAAGATTAATCTTTACCTTTTTAGATTTCTCTTGAGTTCTATATTTGTAGATCAAACTTTTTGTTAAGTTCTGGTTTTTTCATCAGAAATAGATGAAATTCGCTTACTTCGTTGAATGTCCATCTTCTTCCCTGGAAAAAGATGCTCATTCTCGCTGGGTAAGTTATTTTTGGTTGCATACCAAGTTCCTTAGCCTTTCGGAATATCATATTCCAGGCCCTTCGATCTTTTAATGTGGATGCTGCCAGATCCTGGGTGATCCTTATCGTGGCTCCTTGATACTTGAATTGGGTTTTTCTAGCCGCTTGCAATATTTTTTCTTTCATCTGAGGGTTCTGGCATTTGGCCACTATATTCCTTGGTGTTTTGATTTTAGGATCCCTTTCAGTGGGTGATCGATGAATCCTTTCAATGTTTATTTTTTCCTCTGTTCCTATGACTTCTGGGCAGTTCTCTTTGATAATTTCCTGGAAGACAATGTCCAGGCTCTTTTTTTCATCATGTTTTTCTGGGAGTCCAATGATTCTCAGATTGTCTCTCCTGGATCTGTTTTCCAGGTCTGTTGTCTTCCCCAGAAGGTATTTCACATTTTTCTCCATTGTTTGATTTTTTTGGATTTGCTTGACTGATTCTTCTTGTCTCCTCGAGTCATTCAATTCCACTTGTTCAATTCTGATTTTCAGTGAAGTATTCTCTTCACTCACTTTTTTAAAATCTTTCTCTAATTGTCCAATTGAGTTCTTTTGTTCTGTGGAATTTTTTTCCATTTCGCCAATTTTGTTTTTTAGAGAGCTGTTTTCTGTTTCCAGTTCACTAATCCTATTTTTCAAGGATTTTACTTCTTTATCCACTCTCTCTTTAACTGACTTCTCCAGGCTCTTTTCCCACTTTTCTTCTAGCTCCCTTGTGAGAGCCTTTTTAATCACTTCTATGAGGTTCATCTGTGCTGAGGAACAGACGCTCTCCTCCTTTGGGGAATCACCTGGGGACTGTCTGTTTTTAGTCTCCTCAGGATTTAGAGTCTGCTCTCTATCTGTATAGAAGCTGTCAAGGGTTAAAGTCCTCTTCAGCTTCTTGCTCATTCTGTCTATTAATCAGAGACAAACTAGCAAAGAAAAACAGAAAAAACTGGAGTCTTTCTTTGGGGGGGGGCTGGGTGTGTTATCGAGCTTCCTCTACAGACTGCAGGGGGCAGCAGTGAGGCACTAGCAGGACTGTGCTGCGCCTGCGCTCTGAGATCCCAGAGCGTGCTGAGTCACTGAGGGGGGGGAAGGGGGGGGCGGCCAGGTCCTGAGAGACTCCAGCTGTTTGCGGTTGTGTTCTTCAGCCCCGGTGTTTTTAGCTTCTCTGCTGGGCTGTTGACTTGCTGCAGGTTCCAAACCTGTAGCGAAGCTCTCCCCGCAGAGACGGCTACGATCACTCCCCACCCCCTCTCCAGTCTGCTCCCGTGCTCTCACTGCCGCTGCCCTCAGCCTGCGCCCGATCTAAAACCGCCCCAGCCCTCCAGTAAAGACAGACCTTTCTTGGCGGATCTCAAGGATGGCTTCTCTTGGTAACTATTTGTGGGTTTTTTTCAGTCAAGCATTGATTCAGAGGCTTGTAATGAAGTGGATAGTGAGAGAAAGCGCAGAGCTTATGCAACTGTGAGCCTCCTCTCCGCCATCTTAACCGGAAGTGATAGCAAATTATTAAAATAGAGGATAACCTAGCTTTTCCAACCCTGTCCTATTTTTCTACCCAATCTCCAATCTCTCTGATGGAAGATAGAATTAATCTTCTCTTTCTGGGTTTTGCCACTCTATTTTAATAGTTTGTCCTGATTTCTCAAGACTAGGAGAGATCTGAGTGTAGGGACAGCCTTTCTGTCCAAGAATGACATGATATCACTCTCAGCAACTCTGGAGTGAGCTCACTTCTCTTTGTAAAGTTTACCTCTTATTAATTGTAAACCAATCAGAATTGATTGCCACCTATTGGAATACCTCTCATCCAAGGGCATATAAACCTCAAGAAATGGCCATCACGAGAATAAGGAATCCTTTTCATAAATAACTTGCTGGCTGTGATTGTTAAAATTGTTTATAATTTACCCCAAAACTTTGTCTTTTGAAATTATTTTATATGCCACAAATTATACACAAGAGTACAAAACACATGCAAAATAACTTTTTCAGGGAAGAGGGCGCTATAAGCAAGGGGAATGAGAAAAGGATTCTTGTAGAAATATCACGTGAGCAGAACGAAAAATGTGCATATTTTCTTGGCATGGGGCACAGATAGGACAAGGATATCCTAGGATAAGTATATAAGGAAGAACACAGAGGGCAGGAATGGGGATAATGTGTAGTATGGTTGGAAAAGCAGGAGACCATATGTGAGAGAAACTATTGAGGTAAAAAAAAAAAATAAAATTTGTCCACTGATTAGGACAAGGAAGACTCAAGAACTGAGGTATTGCTAAGGATGTTTGGTTGTCTTGTTCTGACCCTTCTAGATATAATACCTTGATTGGAAATGACCCTTTAAAGTCTCATCTCCTGGGTTTAGTCCTGTCTGCTATAGTGAACCTAATATCTCTGAACCCTTTTCCTGAGAGAATACAGTACAGAGCTTGAATAGTAAGTACTTGTGACTTATTTCTTGTGATATATGTAGTATATATCATAAAGGGTGGCAGCTGTATGTATATCCTATTCAACTATGCTGAAGCACATTTTATTATTTGCATTGATGGAGAATTTACCAAGAGGCTGACATCACTGAACATGGATTTCTCTTGGGGGAAAAAAAAAGGAGATGAGTTTTATTTCAGGAGAAGATAGACAATTTCAGTTGGAATGGTACAGAATGTGTCAACAGTATAACACCTATGAAAAACAGAAGAGATGAGAAAATAGCTGATATTAAAGTGATGGAATAATCTCTTATTCTGTAATATCACTTTGTGTGACTTAAAGCAGTGAACCTCCAACCAAGATCTGTCAACCCCCCTCAATAATCTAAGGTGACAGCCTGCAGTTCTCCATTATTCCCTGCTGTCATTTATCTCCTTTGGGAGATTTGATAAATTGCATGTTTGTAGAATAAGTGATTCACTCAGTTCTTCTATTCTGCCCCAACCTTTGCATTCTTCCATGTATCATAATACCTTGCAGAAAATGACTGACTGTATTCTGAGACTGTAAATAGTTTGTGTATCACAATTGTAGAGGGAAAAACTGAGTAATTAGAGTCTGATGGGCACCATTCTGATTATCATGCCTTTTTACGAATAAAACTTATCTCAGGAACAAATTTGTGTGTGAAAAACAGTACAAAACTGGACTAATCTATGCATCCCATTACAATAAAAGCAAAACTCTTTCCCTCTAAACCCCCACCATCCAGTTAATTTAGCTTGTTTGCATATATTAAATAAAGAGAATAAGGATAAATTATCTAGAAAATTAAGGAATAAAACATTCAATTTATTACAAACTTAATAGGGACATGATATATAGAACTGCTCTATGTTAATTAAATTAATGAAATAATTGTTCATTTCTCTATTTTTAAAACTATAGGCACACTTTAGCATATGCCTATAATAATTATTGACATTTACAGAGTGCTTTGTAGTTTATCAAATGCTATATAGTTATTATCTTATTTCATTCTTCCAAGTAAATAGGTGGTGTAGATGGCATCACCTATTTTACATATGAGAAAACCAAGGCACATAAAATTAAGTCAGTTCCCTAATGTCACACAGTTAATAAGTAGCAGAAATGGAATTTGGAACTAATTATTATTTTTTCTAGATTCAGATGGCATTTTCTATGTGAAGTTTATTGGGATTTCCTTGGATCACTGAACCACTGAGAAAAACCAACTCTGTCATTGTATATCATCACACAGTCTTGCTATTAAGGTATATATTATATTGCTGGTTCTACTTGTTTTTCTCAGCATCAGTTCATGTAAATCTTTCCAGTCCTTTCTAAAATCCACTTATCAATTGGGGAATGACTTCTATTCTTATAAATTTGAAATGGTTCTTTATATATTTTAGAAATGTGGTTTTTCTCAGAAACATTGGCTTTAAATATTTTTCCCAGCTTTGCATTTACCTTTTAATCTTATTTGTGTAGGTTTTGTATGTGTACAAATTTCTTAATTTAATGTAATCAAAGCTGGCCATTTTGCCTTTCATAATGTTTTGTAGTTCTTCTTTAACAGAACCTAAGTATTCTTGTCCCAAATTCAGTGCATTTTCCCTATACCATGGTGATTCCTTTAAGTTTCCAGTTGGATCATGAGTATGATAATAGGTCTAGTTTGATAGTAGGTTCTTTATGCTTGAGAATGGTAAGGATAATAGCAATTCTTGCCTTTTTATAGAAATGATTTTTTGACCTATCACAACAAACTGAAATAACTGGGCCAATATTTGATCTTTATTATTCATGATTTTATTAAATTCACATGTATTATTTTAATGAATTTCCACAAACCTATGTAAAATCAAATCAAATCAAGTCAGTAAACATTTATTAAAAACCTATTATATATCAGCCACTGTGCTAAGTTTGAAGAATATAAAAAACAGCAAAAAAAAAAATCCCTTGTATCAAGGAAATCAATTTAATGGGAGAGACATGTAAACCACCATTTATAAATCATACATTAATACATATATGCACATATACTTGTATATATGTACATCTATGAGAAATATCTCCTTTTTGAGTCCATGTGGTATTAAATGACTACTGTTGAAATAGTTCTACTATTATACAGGAATTTTAGTGGGATTTTACTTGCATAAGCACAGGTTTAGTAAGGTAAAGAAGTACTCCTTAAATATCAATTACTACTCTATGAGACTTTTTATAGACAGAATCACATCAGAGTGACAGAGAAATAATTTTCTATATAAAATCTTGTATATTCTTTTAGGCTTTAAAAGTAAAAACCAACCAACCAACAAACGAAAACAAAAACCCCCAGACCATACATAATTACGTATTTCCTTCAATGTCATAAAAGATGAACAAATTTAGTTAAACTGAATCATAGTCTTCTTAGGAAACAAATCTAATTAAACAGATTCTATAGGTAAACTCTAAGATTATGTATAAACCACATTTAGAGATTTCACAAAAGAGCTGACAAAAGGGAGAGCTTTACATGCTATAAAGTCAGTGTGAGTAGAATCTCTTTTTCAAATAAGGCAGGTCAAATTAAAATGGGAATTCTTGAATTCTGCTCTTCTCTTTTTTATTTGATTTCTTATATAAGGAATATTTGAGGCCTTAAGGAAATTTTTACTTCCCATGGAACAAGTTGCAGTCATCTCAATATCTACCTAACAAATATAAATGATTGTGGTATTCTCAAAAACATTAACAAAAGGAAATAAAAAGTCATCATATCTACATACAAATATATACAATACAATATAATTCATACATATAAAATTGGAGATAGCTCATATCAGAGGCACTAGTATTACAGAGGATAGAGAAGAGCTTCTTGCCAATGATGAGAATTAGCTAAGTCTTGAAGGAATCCAAGAAACAGAAATGAGAAAGGAGATAATTCCAGATATTAAAATACAGCTAATGAAAATTCTGTTTAGTTAAGGATGAGCAAGGAGGTACAAAAATATGGTCCCCCAAAACCTAGAAAAATGAGGGGCATGTTCTTAAAAACATTAAAAATTATACAATATTTTAAATTTTCTTCTGGTAATGGTAAAACCCTGAAGTTAATTGATTATGAGGATGGTGATGACTTGCTTGGAATTTCAGTTTGATAGCTGAAGAGACGATGGAGCTTTTTTTTTCTGACAAGTTTTTTTGGTGTGTGTGGGTTAGTTAAAATTGTTTTTAACTAAAAAAAAAATCTATTATTCCAGTTGATCTCCATTTTATGACTTCTGCCTTCTTTCTTCAAAAGCAAAAATGAGTTAAAAGGCAAAGATTTACAATGCAAATGACAATCATGTGGAATAAAGTTTCTTTGAAATAAAAAGCTTTTCATATAAAGGTTCAATAAATAGAAAATCCACATGTATCTTACATTTTCAAGTTCTCCTATAGCTTTATTTTATTTTTTACATATGTGTCAAGCATGCTGATAATTTGTCTTAGACATTTTCATTAGAAAGGTTATCTCTAGGACTTTCTATTTGGAAAAGCAACATAGAACCTAGCTTTTACTGTATAAATATTAAGCGATATTGAATGTAACTGGATGGCAGTGAATAAAGCAGGGGACTCAGAATCAGGAAGCCCTAAGTTCCAATGATGCCTCAAATATTGGCTGTGAGATCTTAGCAGGTCTTAACCTCTCTATGCCTCAGTTTCTCCATCATTAAAATGAAGGAGTAGGACTTTGACTTTAAGATCCCTTCAAGCTCTATACCTCTGTTTCTAATAGACTATTTTCCTTCACTTATTAAATAAATTTTTGGAAAAGGAGGTAGACCAATTGTGTAGTGATAGAAAATTGGAAAGTCCCAGCACTCCAATGATCAAAGTGACATAAAGAAGAGTTACTATCATGCTAGCTAGGATTATGGGTTTATGGATGAGGATTACACGGGGAAAAGTATTGTGAATGGATTATGTGTTGTATTAATGGAGAGAATACTGAAATTGGATTTGAGATCATAGCTAGATAGATGTCAGATAGGATGCTATGAAAATTCCTTTTTGGATAAGATGTTAGTCAAGATCTTTCTCAAGTCTAAGCTTTTTTGATTTGGTGATTTCATGAAGTATTAAACTCTTTCTCTGATTTATCAGATTTTGTCAAATACCAGAAAATGCAAGTGCTGGCATTTATGTGTTGGCTGCAAATACAAAACTATATTAACTGCTGTAAAATGCTTCAGTCAGATAAGATACTTTTGCTACTGGACTGCTACTCTCAATCATCAACTGCTGAATCTCTACTCCAGTCATCTGGTCATTCAATTCATTTTCCAATGCTTAGCTATTACAGTGACAGAAATACATCAAATTGATGGTTATACATGGATCCAATTGTCTAGTGGGGCCTAAATTATCAAAATGAAGGCCACAGAAAGGTGAGCTTGTTTGAAATGAGATGAGCTGAATATTTGTCTCAAAGCCAGAAAATGACATCTGTATATTCCACAGATACCATACATACAACTGAATGATTACTGGAATTCTGGAACTTAAAAGGCCTCTGAAAAGAGAGAAAATTTCAGTTTGGTTATTGATGGACAAATTCCATGCATGTACATTTCAAACTAAGGCTTTTGTTTCTAGTTTTGTTTATACTTAGTATTTGTATCAAGCTCTTATTTTCTTTTGATATCCCATTAACTTAAATGTAGCTCTTATGAAGCAATAGTGACTTTTCCATTATTGAGTATCTGTTTCAAAGTCATTTAATCTTCCAGGCAGAATTTGTTGTACAAAGTTTTATGTAGCCAAGAATAATTCATTTGTAAATGTAACAATACCATACAATCAGTCAAACAAGATTGAGTTTCTTGAAATAATAGACTACTGAAGTTTTAAACATTTCTATTCTCTGTTGCATTAGAAACAAAAGAAGCATATATAGATACTTGAAATTGTTTAGTGCTAGTGTAGTAGCTAGCAAAATAGTTTTGGAAATTATGCCCTCCTTTCAGAATAATAATATTTTTTTGAGTGCTATATGCAATGGGAATGCTATTTTAAAGAAAAACATTAAATTTAGAACAGGATTTTAGCACTGTATTTTTTGGGGGTATCAAGGATACATATGCTTTGCCCATTTATTCATAACCATAAATAGTTTCATTTTTACCTAGTGAAATCATTTTTATTCAAGACAACTCAAAATAAATCTTAAATTTTAGGAGCATTTAAGAATGATCTATGAGAGCACTATATTCTGTCAACCACACTGGCAATTAGCCCAAATTGGACTTCATAGTTATCTACTTTGCATTTTTGCTTTATTGCAACAACTGCTATATGGTGGTAATTTCTTCAAATAAATAAACATACATATAAGCTATGAAGACCGACACTATAATATTAGAATATGGGAGCTATTTTTCTAATCTGTATGCTACCATATTTATTTGGAGATCTATGTTGTAAGTTGTGGTTAACCCCTGGCTAATGACATTGATTCAACTATGTTGGGTAGGGAAGACATAATATCTTGATATCTTTTTTTTTTCTTGGATGGATTTGCATTGAACTATCCACATATTCTACTTCCTCCCTTCCTTCCTTCCTCTTTTCCTTCCTTTCTTCCTTCCTTCCTTCCTTCCTTCCTTCCTTCCTTCCTTCCTTCCTTCCTTCCTTCCTTCCTTCTTTCTTTCCTTCCTTCCTTCCTTGATTCCTTCATTTTTGTTGATACTGCAGATGCTGGTGAAGTTGAGGGCTGGTTATAGAACAGAATTTTACTTTGTGTGAATATAATTGATACACAGGGGTGGGGATGGGGGGAACTGCAATTTTGCAATCTTGTATTTACAACTTTGGCTTCTTGGTTCTCATCAGGTTTACAAATTGATTTTAGTAGGCAAAGGATGACACTAAAAATCATTATTAGAAAGTATTATTTGTCTGTAGTTTTACTTTGCTATTCTTTCTCCTACCATGGTATTTTCTGCTTTCATCCAGAAAGCACTTAACATAGTTTTAGAGCAAAGCAAACCAAAATATCACTGCCTTTCCTTTTTCATAATTATAAACACATTCTACAATTGGCTGAGCCAATTTGTAACACTCACAGAATTTCTCTGGACAATAGATATGTAATTGTGTGTTGTGCAAATGAATGTGATAATTTTTCTGCCCTATCCAGTAGTATTATCTATATTGGTCTTCACTTTTACTATAGTATATTAAAATATACATGGAACAGATATTAATTAATTGAATAGCTTTTTTAATGCCAAAATCTCTGTGAGGGATAAGAAAATTTGTGATAAGATCTATTGACTTCAAGGAACTTTCAATCTTTTAGTGGAGTGAAAAAGTACAGAAAACATATCATTAAATCACAAAGCTGCCTATAATTATGTATCAAAAAGGATCCAAAGCTTAGAGACATTTGGGTATTGGACTTAGAAATAATAAAATGTGAATAGGCAGCATGGAAGGGAAGGAGAGGGAGTACTAAATGAGCACAGGCATGATGAGGAGAATGTATGTGACATGTTCAGTGAGTCAGAGAGCTAGCTTTGTGGTAAGGTGGGTAGAATCCTGGGCCTGGAATTAAGTAGACTGTTTTTAATTTGACTTCAGACATTTACTAGCTGTGTGACTGGGTAAAAGTCATTTAACTATTATCTGCCTCACTTTTCTCATCTGTAAAATGATGATAATAAAATCTATCTCCCAGGATTGTTGGGAGTATAAAATGAAATAATATTTTTAAAATCAACTAGCATAGTGCCTGACATATTGTAGATGCTCAATAAATGCTTATTTCCTGATGACATTCATTAAATTTTGAATTTTCAATAAGTCAGGGTGGTTTAATGAATAAAATGTAAGATTTTGAGTGAAAAAGATCTTAGCTAACACCCTTCTGAAAACTAGTAGTTATGTGACCATAAATAAATCTTTAGGGAAGTTAATCTGCTTTCTGAGACTGTTAAGTTAGAGGAAAATTACCATCTTCATCACCAGAAGGAGTTATCACATTCATAAAGGCAGAGGTACATGGGGCTTAATTGTAAAGCTATTGGGCTCAATCAGAATTTATGTCTATTTATAATATTTTTTGAATATCAGTGATTGTCTTATGATTTTGATAATTTATAAATAGGAATATGTATGCATTTTTGTTTCCCTTTGTTTTATTTTTCATATGTGAACAGATAGATTTATTTGTTTGCAATGTTTTAAATGTACTTGAAATAATAAAACATAAATATCAACTTTTTTCTCACCAAATAAAAATACCCAAGATATTATAGCAAATAGCAAGAAAATTAAAAAAAAAACTCACTTCATTGTTTATTTGTCAAACTCCTAGTGTTCAGTTTTTTTGGGAACTCTAAAATCATTTACTAAACAGCCAATTTTGCTTCTCTCAGACTTGTTCTTAAAAGTATTTGCTACATTTGAGAGTAGAGAAAAATGAATGATATTTGAGTGTGGTTAATTTCTAACAAGCTTCCTTTAAAAATTGAGTTGCTTTATGAATTTTTTTGCAGGGAGGGGACATATCCTATTTCTGTCAAACTTTATCCCTGATTATTTATTATTCTAGCTACTAACTATGAAGTTATGCCTAAGCTAGACACTTCCATTTGTCAGGCACGGGTTTAATCACAGATCATATTTGACGCTAATGAGTCCTTTGTAAAGGGATGGGGTATGACTACAGGTTCAACATTGGTCCAGGTCAATGCAGCTATTAGTCATTGCCATCTGGAATATAAATTGCCAGCTGTGCTATAAATTAGCCAGGCTTGTTGTTGATATAGTTCCATTCTTGATGGAAAAGTGTCTTCATTTCACTTTTTAGAGTGTGGTTAGATTGACTGATTGACCTTGTTATCTGGGCTCCACACTATCAGTTCTGAATCTTCACTGTGGGAAATTCTTTTAATAGATTATTTTTAAAGATAATACCAGGAGGCAGATTGGAACATAGTGCCATGTAAGATTTTATTTTTAGACTCTTTGTATGAATAAGTTTATTGAAATGTTCTGGAACACAGCTAAGACTTAAAAGTCCATCATAGATATTTGCCACAATGTAAGAATTTGTCAAACATCCCACGATCTTGTTATCCTTACTGTATTATCCTTTTTTATCTTATATTTGAGAAACATTATTGTTCCCTCCACTCCTCACTGGATAGAATCTTCCTCTTCTCTTTGAAATTAGCTTTCTATTAAAAAAAATTATGAGAAATGTGAAGATCAACAATCTACTCTCTAGTCAAAGTGTCTCTTCGTTTCTATTTATTGTCCATTCCCATTAACTGCTTATAACCCAGTACTACAATTCTTGTGATTTGTGCCATGCCAAAGAAAAGTTTTATTTTTCTAAGTTTCATTGGAGTGCTGTTTCAGTAGCATTGTCACTATATTCTATTAAACGTAAAGAAAATTTGCTCTTTTGGAGTTTAAAATCCCAAATAAATTATAGTAACAAGGACAGAAATATTAAGAACTTAAATACATAAAAATATGTTTGAGCAGCAACAAGATGAAACAGAGAGAACATTGACATTCATTGGCAATATTGACCATTGTGACCTTTCCAAATCACTTAACTTATTTAAACCTCAGTTGCTCATTTATAAAATAGGGTCAGACACATTGTATTTTTATACTATTGTGCTATTGTCATACTTTTGTACTATTTCTCAGGATTATTGTTCTTAATAAACTTTAAATTGCTATGTACAATAAACAGTTCTCAAAAACTTTGAGAATAATAACAATATGAAAGAAAGCCCCATATCCCTAATCATAAGAGAAATGCCTTACATACATGAGATTTCACCTCACATCAAGCAAATTGGTAAAAGTGACAAAATAAAGGAAAAGTTGATTTTGGAGAGAATATAGGAAGATGGGTATATTAATGCATATTTGATAGATCTGTACATTATCAAAATTAATTTTGGGAAGCAATTTGGAATTGTGCCAATTCAGTGATTAAAATATCTATACCTTTTGATTCAGAGAATGCAATGATAGGCTTACAACCCAAGGGAACTATCAATAAGAATAAAGTCTCCATATGTACCTAAACTTATAGCAACCATTTTTATATTAGTAAAGAATTGGAAACAAAGTATTTGCTCACTGATTAGGGAATGGCTAAGCACATTGTAGCATCTTTATGTAATGAAATATTACTGTGCTATAAGAAATTATAAATATGATGAATTCAAAGAATTATGGGAAGTATCACCTAAGATACTGGAGTAGTTTATCATTTCCTTATCCCTCATTTTACAGATGAAGAAAATAAAGGAAATACAGTTTAAAAACTTAGCTTAAGTAACCAGCTAAGTATCTGAGGTCACATTTGAAATCAGGACTCTAGGCTGAGTGTTCTACCCATTGTACCCCCATTCTCCCTCTTTGCCTCCTTCATTATAAATGCATGGTTCCAAAAAAAAAAGATCTGAGAATATATCCTATCCTGTTTTGCTTAGGTAGGAGGCCTATTGGCAAGGAACACGTGCATGGAATACATTTTCAGACTATTTTGTTTGAACTGATTGGTTTGGCAAGACTTTGTCTATTTGTCCTCTTTTGAGAGTATAATATAATAATTTTATTTAAAATATAATCTGAAATTTAGAAATATAATTTTTATATTGGACAACTTTTTGGGGGGAATGAGAGAGGAGAAAATGTACTGAGAAAAATTTTAGTGAGAAACACAAAGAAAAGGAATGTTATAAAAATATATTAACAATCATTCCCTAAAAAAGAAACATGAAACAATGTCTTCCTTTACTCCTCAGCAGAGGTGGCATGTCTACAGTTTTAAAACATCATATACATTTTTATATCCTTTGGTTTAGGAGTTATTGATGTTTTCCTGATTGTTCTCTTATTCCTTCTGGTTTTTTAATGTGTATACACAATATAGTAATATTGGATGAGTGTGAAGAGGAAAGAGAAGGTATATAGGGAAAAATTGAGTTATAAATAAATTTATTTAAAAATTTTCCACATAGTATGCATTACTTATTATTATTATTATAGTTGTCATTATTATTATTATTTATATTAAGTCTAGACATATAGGTACATATGTATTAATAAAAATTTTTGACAGCCAAGTTAGTTGTAACTATCTTCCATATAGTTATATCCCATAATATCCTATAAAGATCCCATAATAGTCAAATCAGCTTTTTAATATTGATATAGTTTTTAATTACAAAATAAATTATCAGCATATTCATCAGTTAACAAGTAAAAACAATATTTAACTATCTCATAACTTTGTAAGGAAAATTCATGATAAACCAAAAAAGCATTGCTAAGTCATCATTGCTATCTTCTTTTTTTTTCTTTTTCTTTTTTTCTTCCTTTTCTTATCTTCATTTCCCCTCCCACCTCTTCTTCTCTCTTATCTCTTATCATCATCATCATCATCATCATCTAGGACTTTAATTCAAGGCAAAAATTTCCACTCCCCTCCTTTTTTTCTGGGAACCATCATATTGTTTGTATTGGTGGGCTACATAAGCAGGGACAAGAAGGCATATAATTAATAATGATCCCTTTAGAATTCCATAACATGTGCTAGTAAAACATGAAACATATTTGGTGATGACATCATAGTCATCTCACTATTGTAAGAAATCTGTCGAATAGCATTTTAGAGTTTTATGAGATTATTCAATCCATGCCCCTCATTTTTCATTTTACAGATTAAATATTTAATCCTTCTCATTTCTTGTATATAAGCATGCATATACATATATGTGTTTACAGACTGTTTTTTTTTTTTTTTTGGTGATGAGGAGGGGGAAGAGGGTCCAGGCCTGGGATTTCATTAGTGTCATGAACTCCTGGTGAGGAAACTATCTTTATCAAAACAATCTGGAGCAGTCTTAGCAACAGCTAGTCTCAGAGAATGTCTACATGAACAAACTTATATATACAGATATAGACAATGAAAAACAATAAATAATAAACGAGGATACACACATATGTATATGCATATCTGTTTAAGACAATTTATGATCACAATGACTTCAGGAACATTCTCTCAGAAATCAATGTTACCTGTGATTTATCCTTTGTCCCAGTTCTTTTCTTTATTCTGGAAACATTTTTAAAGTTTCACTTACACTGGGGCATGTTTCTTTAATCATTTGTAAATGGTTTCTTTTGATTTGCCAAAAAAAATAAAGAAAAATATAATTAGATTTTACTGCCATAACAAATTGCAAAACCTTTCTACTAAGTAGCCCATATGAAAATAAATCACCCAATGATTATAAATCATGTATATTAAACACTAACTTTAATAAAAAATCTTATTACAATCCAGATAGTGGAGCTACTTACTGAACCAATTTTCATCCCATCATCAATTTTGTTGGGTCCTCTAATAGTATCATGAAGCTACACTTCATTGTTAAGGCCAACTAAAGTAAGGATTTATTCAATCATCTGAACAGCCCAAATGAACAGTGAAGGCAATGTGTGATCATTTAATTGCCCTAGTTGATTTGGTCTTGCTAATCCTAAAAGAGAAGGGTGATATAAAGAAAAGCTCTAGAATGATGCAATGTTTTATTAAGTAGTCTATAGCTCATCCTATTCATTCATTCTCCATTGTACCTTCAACTTAGGGTAAAGACAGCATTTTCCACATTTTTATCTTATATGGTATTAGCCCACAGAGTATATTAAATTGTTTTTTGGGGGAGGAAGAAATTATAGTGAGAAGGATGAGAGACCAGAATTTGAAAAATCTTTAAATAAAATAACTGTTTAGGAGACAGTCCTATGTTTTGTAAAAAGTAAATTTTGGCATTGGACTTTAGTCAGAATATTGCCACTCATAGTAAATGTAATAGCAGAAAGAATAGTTCTTTATTAAGTTTCAGTGATGACTTGGGGAAAGGACCAGTTATCGAACAATAATCTACATTCAGTAGGAATCAAAAAGCAAAGTCAGTTAACAGGTATTTATTAAGAACCTTTTTATATTTTGCTTCCCTCTACAAACCCTGCAGTTTAACAAAACTGGACTTCTTGCTATTCCATGAATATGCCATCCTTTTTCTTGATAGTGTTTTCACTGGCTATCCCCCATGTCAAGAATTTTCTCCTTCCTCATCTTTGCTTCATGGCTTCCTTTAAATGTCAGCCCATCTTGTACCAGGCATTGAAATAGGTGCTGTACACATGAATTAAAAAAGAAGTAATTCTTGCTCTCAAGAAGCTTACATTCCATAGGGGAAGACTGTATATATGTATATTAGTAAACAACAGAAAGCATTTATTTAGCATGTATTATGTGCCAGACACTATGCTAAGCAATGGAGATAAAAAGAAAAACAAAAATAATCTTTTCTCTCAAGAAGCTCCTGTTCTAGTTGGGGAGACAACATGAAAGAAATATTCATATCCAAGAGAGCTACAGAATACATGGGAGATAATCTAAGAGGGGGACCTGGTAAAGATTTCCTATAGGAAGTGAGAATTGAAATGAGACTTGAAGGAAGCCAGGGAATCCAGCAGGTGGAGGTGATGATTGAGGGAATTTCTGATATGGGGGGAGGGGGAACAGCCAATGAAAATTCATGGAGTTGAGAAATAGAGTGCCTTGTTGGAGAAATAGCAACAGACTCTGTTATTGGATCCTAGAGTAAATGGAAGGCAGTAAAGTCTAAGGAAGATTGAAAGGAGCTGGCTTAAAAGCTAAATATGGAACTTGTATTTAATCCTGGAGCTAATAGGAAGCCACTGAAATTTGTTACATTTATTAAGTAAGATATGTAAGTAACACAGTCATACATGCACATTAGAAGGATCACTTTGTTAGCTGAGTGATGGATGGGTAGAAGTAGAAAGAAACTTGAAGCTGGTAGATCAACTAAAAATTATTGCAATAATCTAGATATAAGATAATGTTTTTGGCTGTATTACAGAAGAGAAGGAGGAGATATGAGAGTTGTCTAAAAGGTAGAATAGAGAGGCCTTGGCAAGAGATTTGATATAGGAAGGGGAAGTGAATGAGAGTGAAAAGATGAAGATGACATTTAGTTTGACAACCTATTACTGAGAGGTTGTTGCTATCCTCAACAGTAATGGAGAAGATTAGAAGAGGGGAGGATTTTTTGAGGGGGAAACTTAGATAGATAGATGATAGAGAGATGAGAGATAAATATATGAGAGATAGATAGATGATAGAAAGATGATAGCATATTTCTGTAGTGTGCAACGAACCAAATCTAAAAATAGAATAGGAAAACAGCCCCAAAGCAGAGTAAATAACTTCCCTTGAAAACCTCCATAAAGCTCTTCCCCAACGCCCAAACTGCTGATGTTTCCTCTTTTTCTGAGGAGAAGTGCTAAGTATAAAAGCAGTCATTGTTGGCTGACTTCAGCCCAGCCACACATTAACGTTTCTGAAGCACTTTCAGGTATATGACCTGTATTCAATTCAAAGAAAAGATCGTAGGACCATCCATTCACTTAGAGCTGAAAGGGAATTGAGATACTATCCAATCCAAGTCCTTTGTTTTACAGATAAGAAAACTGAAAGCCATGAGTTGAGTTGTTTGCCCAAGATTGTACAGTTTAGTAGGTATCTGAGGTAGGATTTGAATCCAGACCCCCTGACTCTAGAACCAGTACTTTTCCCACTGTACTTTGCACACAACAATCATTAATTAAGTGTTAGATGCAAAGAGCATTATAAAGTCTGACTCCAAATCTCCATTGTTGTTTAAAGATAACTCTGAGACCTTGAAGATCCTAAGAGTGGAGTTTATATATTTGTTATTATTTCTATAGAAGAAAGACATTGAATTTAGCCCTAGCAAAAGACTTTGCTACCTCAGAATGACTGTGATTCAGTAGAGAAAGACTCATTGTCAGTAAATTGATTAGCAAATAAAGTCTTCTTTGACCATCTTCATTTATTAAAAAAAAGAAAAAATAAAAATAAACATTGGTCTCTTCTTAAGTGATTGTGAGGGAATCCTAAGAATGACATTTTTTCTACAAAAACAAATTTAACCTTTGTTAGTTCAATTCTAACTAAGATCATTGTCCAATGACCAGTTCATCAAAAAACCACAAGAGGAACTGAATAAAATCAGTAGTATGATGATAAAAGAAAGCAGAAGACAAAAAGAAGTGGCAAATAAGTAAAAGTATGACTCAGATTCTTCTTGGAGAGATAAGCAAAGGATTTGATTTCACACTGCACTCAAAATAAGATACATTATCTTATGAATCATTTGGTGATTACATTTCCAAATCTTTATGATAATTTTAAGCATGAAGATCAATTATAGCTTTTGCTCCAACATTAGCTACTGAAAGTAAAGAGACAGAGAAATTCCTCTGTGTAATCCTGTGAGTTAAGCAGGGCTAATGTTCTTGTCAGTCCCATTATATAGAGAAATTGGAGGCTCATAAAGACTGTATCTTGCCCAGTTTCACTACCAGGAAGCTGTAGTAATTATTTCTTCACTACAGTTATGTCTTTTATATTGTGCCTCCACAATCAGGAAAATCTGTGTGAATAGCTAATATATATTTTTGGTCCTTCCTTCATAGCAGAAAAGAAGTCTGAAATTTTTCTTTTACTTTTACTTTCATTATTGTAAAATCTGGTTAAATATTTAGTCAGAGCTTCTGTCATTTGCTGGCCTTTGCATGTCATCTGTGGCCTCTGCAAAACTCCCCATATTTTCTATTAATTTCTTATGCCATCCCATGATATATCAAAACCACAATAAGAAAAGTCATGATGTAGAAGGGATCACTATTCTCTGAGGTGCAGAAAGAACAGGAATACTTTAGAAAAGGCAAGAAAAATCTAGAAATACTTGGGATTTTGCATAGTTCTTTATGATTATAAAATAGGATTTCTTTTCACTTGTGAGGACCCTCTGTCCTTTGGGTGTTTAAGATGATTTCTAACTAGGCATGTTTTGGAACTGAACCAAGATTTAAAATCAGCCGGAGTCAGGAATTCAGGTTAAGGGAAAAATCTTCAATCTTTATTCTCAGTAGAGATGAAGAAGGATTGGGATAGCAATATGGGCAGCTGCAACAGGAAGCCAGCTAGCAGAGGTGAAGGGGGATTGCAGGTGAAAAAGAGATCGGAGGTGAAGGGGGGTCGCGATAGCAGCTGTGTCAAGATGCCAGCCAGCAGTCTCTCTTTCTGCTTCCTCTTCCGCTCCACTCCCTCCACCCACCAAAATGGTCATTTCCTATACAATACGTCAGGACTTGCACAAAGAGTGGTTGGGGGCCATTCTTTCTCCAAGCATATATATTAATAGAGTGTGCTTGGGACCTCAGTGCATCAACTCCAACCTCAGCCCATTATAATACTTTAAGGCACTTGTGTGGGTTATGGCGGACAGGGAGGATAGTATTGGGCAAACACAGCATAGGTTGCCTCTTTTATTACAAATCTATACTCACTTTAAATAAATGCAGATTTCTTATGCACAATGGTTCAGCTGCTGAATGCTAGACTGATCCCAGTAAGGCTTCTCCTTCCCCCTACCTCTCCTCCCCCTTCCCCATTCCCAACAAATGATGTTAGCATCAGCAAGAGAGCATCTGCTTGGGCAGGAGAGCAGGGGAAAAGACAATAGAGCATCCACAGAATGTTAGTAGTATATTCAGAGATGAGCAGAATGTTAGTAGTATATTCAGAGATGAGCATTCCAAATCTTGTCTGCAGTTTACTTGACCATAAAGCTATGTTAAAAAACCCATAATTTTGTCATTTGAAAATTACAGTTTTAATATTCATTTAGCCTATATTTATAATAATTTATAGAATTTACACAGTCCTTTAAGATTTTCAAAACACTTTGCAAATACTACCACATCTGATACTCTCAACAATCCTGGAAGATAGGTTCTATTATCATTCCCATCTTATGGACTAGGAAAATGAGGCAAAGTTAAGTCACAGTAAGTCAAAGTAAATAATGTCAACTACATCTACTTAAGGATAATGACATTATCCTTAAGCAGTAAGTCAAAGTAAATGAGTCACATAGTTAGTAAATATCTGAGGCCAAGTTTGGATTCAGGTTTTCTAAACTTTGGGTTCAAAAACTCCATCTACTCTACCATTTAGGGGCCTAATATTTCACTTTAAAGTTTGCTAAGTGCTTTGCAAACCATTATCTCAGCATTTTACATGTGGGGACACTGAGACTAACTATTTTACCTATTCTGGAAAAGTAATGTTATTACTTTTTCATGACATTGGCACAGTTTTTAATACTTTGTGATTGCACATTTTTATTAATGACTTACCTTTTATGTTATAATGTACAATCTTATCGTCAGTGAGTTCTTTGGTTTGTCTATTCCCTAATTTTGCAAAAAAAAGAAAAAGAAAAATATTTTTGATCCTCTGGGATTTAGTATATTAATGACTCCCTCTCCTTAAGTAATGTAATTATCCCACTAGGAACACAATTTTGTGTTAACACTCAAATGGAGAGATGTAATTATCACAGCAGCTCTCCTCTTCCTCTTACCTTGCCCCTGTGAACCTCAGCTAAAAGAAATAAATAGAATTTGTTTCCTTATTTTGGTCTGATTGCCTGAAGTCAAGGAGTAGGAGTCTAATCTGGATCAAAAGCAGATCATAGATTATAATATCTATTGCAGTATTATGATTCTTAGTCAATATTAGTTGAATTAAACTGAACTGAATTGATTTAGTACAAGTAACAAGTGGTGTGTTTGAAGGAAGGCACATTCTCAGTTCTGCTACATTTCAGAAAACACTGATTCAAAGACACATCTGTGATTATCAACATATGTTATTGAAAAGGTTAGAATCTAAAAAAAGAAAGGGCTTTCTGATAGATATATTATCTGGCAGTATAAAATTCAAGGAAAATACCCTACTCTGTATAATACAAGTCTGACCATCATGATAGTCAAATCAGTAAAAAGAAAAAAAAAAGAAATACTTGAATTACTTTAATATATTGGGATAGATAAAACTGTTGCTACTAGTTAGTATTTAATACCTCTGGTCTAGAACATAGAGTCTTAGTGATTTGCCTAGAGCCACTACCACTATGCATCAAAAAGGCCTTGCATCCATGTCTTCTTGATTTCATGTCTTTTTATCATGGCCCCATGATTTCATAGGCTTTTTATCCCCTGTATTATACCACTTCTTGAAGTGCCTTCATATTAAAGAAGACTACATATAAAATCCAGTCATATGAGTCTTCTGATTCTTCCAGCTATAAAATGTTATGCTTCCAGATACATACTTTTTGATCAAGTAAGTAAATATTAGATTAAATGATTAATCTAATTAAATCTAATTTAAAAATTAGATTAAACAAAGTGTGGTGGCACAGGCCTGTAATTCCTGTTACAAGAGAAGACTGAAATTGGTGGATCTCTTGACTTGTGGAGTTCTAAGCTACAACAGAACTATAGGACTCTAAGTCTTACACCAGTATTGTGAGCCCTCGAGGGTAGAAGGCCAACAAACTGCCCAAGCAAGGGCAAATGTGCTCAGAGCAGAAACATGAAACAAGTGAAAACTTCCATTCCTGCAAGAGTTGGAAATGGGCTTGTGAGGGAATGTTGTATTGAATTTCCAGCACTGACCATGATAGACTTAGTCTCAAATATATATATATATATATATATATATATATATATATATATATATATATATATATATGATTGATAGATATTATTAATTTATCAAATTTTAGAGTAAACCTTGTTTCTAGGAACAAATTTCAGTCCTGAATCTTTATTACTAGGAAAAATGTAAATCATTGACTAAAAGAGAATGAAGAGTCTCCATCTCCTAATTCCGACCTAGGAAATATAGATTCTAAATTCATACATGTAAATTATTATTTCTTTTCAGTTTTATTATTTCTCTATATACTACACTCAGTCTCAAACATAAAGTCTCTATGTTCTCTTTCCCTTTTTATATCTGTTGAATTTCTATACATACTTTAAAGCTCAACTCAATTTCCACTCCTTCCATTCAGGTTTCTGTGTTCCTTTTGTAAAAACTTTCCTCCTTAGATCTATTGTGATATTTTGTTTTCTGTTATACTAAGTAAAGCTGTGTACATCATAGTTTTCACCTCCCTCATTCTCAGTTTTCTCATCTAGAAAGATACATTGAGCTTTTATTAAACATTTACTATGTATCAGGCATTGTACTAAGTACTCCGTGTACAAACACAAGTAAGCAAGACACCCATCCCTCCCTTTGAGGAGACTATATTCTAATGTATGAAGACAGCACATAAATGAGAGTTGGAAAGTGTGCATGTGTTTGTATGTGTACATCTCTCTCTCTCTTTCTCTCTCTCTCTCTCTCTCTCTCTCTCTCTCTTGTGAGACAGAGAGACAGAGAGAGAGAGACAGGAGAGAGAAAAAGAGAGACAGAGACAGAGACACACACAGAGAGAGAGAGAGAGAGAGAGAGAGAGAGAGAGAGAGAGAGGGAAAGTAGGAAGGAGGAGAGAGAAAGAGAAAGAGAGGAAGAAAGAAAGAGAGAGAGCACAGAAAGACAGAGTGACAGAGAGGCAGACATAGAGAAAGGTAGACACAGAGAGAGAGACAGAAAAACAGAAAAACAAAGACAAACACGGAGATAGAAAAGGTGATCTGGTGGGAATTATTAATGTAGTAGCATGTATCAAGCGATGAGGAAATTTTGTAAAGACCTAGGCCCTGACAAGATCAAAAACAAATTGATCTATAAAAGGAGAAAGAAAAGAGTGCAGTCCATGGTGCCAGTGGAGAAAAGGTAAAGATAATAGTCTAAGTAGAGTCAGCATGGCTGTACATTTTAGCTATCATCTCTATGCTCTTCTCTGCAAGGCAGGAGTGATGTCTATCTCTAATATTCTATGTATGTATCTAATACATCTTCAGCATTATAAAATGATGGAGGATATCATCCCTATCACCTAACACAGTGTTCATCATGCTGAATTCACTAATAGATGTTATATTTAATCTTCATTTCCATAACATCATGGAATCATGGATTTAAAACTAGAAGGGAACTCAGAAGTCATCTAGTCAATTCTCATTTTTTATCTATTGAAATTAAGGCCAAGATAATTTAAGAAATTTCCCAAAAGTCATAAAGATAGTAAGGGAGAGAGCTGGGTTTTTAACTCAAAACCTCAATCCAAATCCTGCATTTTTTTCCATTGGCACCTAATTGCTACCCACTGAGGCAAAAATAAACCCAATAATTTAAATGTCTTGCCAGGGTCACAAAGTTTATAATTGGTACATTGGACTCCAGAGTATTGAACTTAGATATTCTATCTTTTATTGTAGTCCTATTTTTTCAATGCCATTTTAATATTTCTTTGAAATAGCAGTTTCTTGATTCATCAGTTCTAAAGTCATTCATATTTCAGAAGTCAAAGGTATAATACCTTATTTTTCAGTAATTATTTTCAGATTACATCAATGCATCTTCTCTCAAAACACTTCATTTTTAAAGTAGTAATTTATTTATAGATGATGTTGGAATGAGAGAGGTCTTGCTCATGATTAATTCTGAATTAGACAGCATCAGCAAAAGAATTTTATTTCACCTCAATATATATACCAAAATGAAGTGCTAATTCTTCAAGAAAAAAAATTAAAAATCGAATAAACTTTATAGTCCTAAGGTGAGTGGGAGAATTTAGGATCTCCTTTTAAGGCTGATCAACCAGTCAATTAATAGGTTTTGAGCACTTGGGTGCAAACTATGCAAACTCTGAACTATGTTTTCTCAGTAGAGTAGAGAAGACATATTGGATATGGTTCTTCCTATATTATTGTCATTTAATATTAATAACAATAATTTTTAATACTTCAATATTTAAAAATCGGTTTTCCCAAAATCGTCATCTGATGTAAGTAGTACAAGAATTGCTTTATGCTCTCCATTTTGTAGATTAGCGATTTGGGTATACTAGTTCAAATTTCTGCTCCTATCCCATGACCTAGTTACTGGATATCCTTCCCTTTACTTTAAGTATCCATCTAAGTGCAGAAGAGCATGTACCATATGGAAATCCCTTTATCTTACCCCTGCCTCAACAAATCCTAGACTTTATCTGAGGGTGCCTGAGGAAATCTCAGATGGAACTGACATCAAATGGAACCATTTCCCCCATAGGCTGCCCAGAGCTCAATCACAACCTTTCTGTCACTGGTGCCTTTACTTTTTCCATTTTTGGATAACTACTGCCAACCCTCCAATACTGCCAGTGAGGTTGGCTTCACTATTACTGAAAGAAATCCAGACTTCCAACTTCACAGTCTCTTAAACTCACTATCCCCTTCCTCAAGTTAAATGAACTTTTTCTATGTTCTGTTCTCTGTGGAGATAATTACCTGAAGCGTCTTAAGAACTCCTTATAATCTACCCAAGTTTTTACTTTTAGGCTCTTCAAATTTTACTATCTTCTTTGAAATGGAACCCTCATAAAATATTAGCAAAGAGATCACAGATAATCATCCCCAGGATAATATACCACGACCAAGTAGAATTTATATCAGGAATGCAGGGTTGGTTCAATATTAGGAAAATTATCATAATTGGCTATATCAATAACCAAATTAACAAAAACATATGATTATTTCAATAGATGCAGAAAAAGCATTTGATAAAATCGAACACTCATTCCCATTAAAAACACTAGAGCTTATAGGAATAAATGGACTTTTCCTTAAAATAGTCAGTAGCAGTATTTAAAATCTTCAGCAAGCATCATATGTGATAGGCATAAACTAGAACTATTCCCAATAAGATCAGGGGTGAAAAAAGTTGCCCACTATCACCATTGCTATTAAATATTGTATTAGAAATGCTAGCCTTGGCAATAAGAGAAGAAAAAGATATTAAAGGAATTAGAATAAGTAATGAGGAAATCAAATGGTCAATCTTTGTAGATGAAATGATGGTATACTTAGAGACTACCTCATCTAAAAAGCTATTAGAACTAATTCACAACTTTAGTAAAGTTGCAGCATACAAAATAAATCCACATAAATCATCAGCATTCTTATATATCACTAACAAAATCCAACAGCAAGAGATACAAAGAGAAATTCCATTTAAAATAATTGTTGATAGTATAAAATATTTGGGAATTTATGTTCCAAGTGAAAGTCAGGAACTATATAAGCAAAACTACAAAAAACTTTCCACACAAATAAAGTCATATCTAAGCAATTGGAAAAATATCAATTGCTCTCAGATAGGTCGAGCAAATATAACAAAGATGACTATACTCCCTAAACAAATCTATTTATTTAGTGCTATACAATCAAATTCCCAAGAAATTATTTTACTGAACTAGAGAAAATAACCAAAAAATTTATCCAAAAGAACAAAAGATCAAGAATTTCAAAGGAATTAATGTAGAGAAAAGCAAATGAAGGTGGCCTCGCTGTACCAGATCTAAAACTATATTATAAAGTAGCAGTCATCAAAACCATTTGGTATTGGCTAAGAAATAGACTAGTTGATCAGTGAAATAGATTAGGTTCACAGAAAAAAATAGCCAATGACTATAACAATCTAGTATTTGACAAACCAAAAGGCTCTACCTTTTGGGATAAGAATTCACTATTTGACAAAAAACTCCTGGGAAAATTGGAAACTAGTATAGTAGAAAATAGGCATAGCCTTACACCTAACACTGTATACCAAGATAAAGTTGAAATGGGTTCATGATCTAGACATAAAGAATGGTATTATAAACAAATCAGAAGAACATAGAATAGTTTATCTCTCAGATTTATGGAGGAAGAAGGAATTTGTGACCAAAGAAGAACTAGAGATCATTATTGATCAAAAATAGATAATTTTGACTATATTAAAAACATCTTTATATAAACAAAACTAATACAGATAAGATTAGAGGAGAAGCAATAAACTGTGAAAACATTTTTACATCGATCTGATAAAGGCCTCATTTCTAAAATATATAGAGAATGGACTCAAATTTGCAATAGTTCAAGCCATTCTCCAATTGATAAATGGTCAAAGAATATGAACAGACAATTTCCAGATGAAGAAATTGAAACTATTTGTAGCCGCATGAAAAAGTGCTCTAAATCATTATTGATCAGAGAAATGCAAATTAAGACAATTCTGAGATCCCACTATATATCTGTCAGATTGGCTAAGATGACAGGAAAAGATAATGCTGATGTTGGAAGGGATTGACTGGATCTTGATATATTGTTAGTGGAACTGTGAACAGATCCAACCATTCTGGAGAGCAGTTTGAAATTATGCTCAAAAACTTATCAAACTGTGCATACCCTTTGATTCAGCAGTGTTTCTATTGGGATTATATCCCAAAGAGATCTTAAAGGAGGGAAAGGAACCTACATGTGCAAAAATGTTTGTGGCAACCTTCTTTGAGTATCCTCTCAGTTTCCATCTTGAAGAATGGCCGAATAAATTATGGTACATGAATACTATGGAATACTATTGTTCTATAAGAAATGACCAGCAGGATGATTTCAGAGAGGCTTGGAGAGACCTGCATGAACTGATACAAAGTGAAATGAGCAGAACTAGGAGGTCATTATACACTCCAACAACAAGACTGTATGAAAATCAATTCTGATGATGTGAATCTCTTCAACATTAAAATGATTCAAACCAGTTCCATTTGTGCAGTAATGAAGAAAGCCATCTATACTTAGAGCACCATGGGAACAGAGTATGGAACACAACATAGCATTTTCACTCTCTCTGTTGTTATTTGCTTGCATTTTTCTCAGTTTTTCTCTTTCTTCCTTCTTGATCTGATTTTTCTTGTGCAATAAGATAACTGTATAAATATGTATACACATATTGGATCTCACATGTATTTCAACATATTTAACATGTATTGGACTAGCTGCTAGGTAGGGGAAGGGATGGGGGAAAGAAGGGTTAATGTTGGAAAAATCATCCATGCATATGCTTTGTAAATAAAAAGCTTTAATAAAAATTTTATTTTGTATATAAAATTATAATTATAAATTATAAAAATTATATATAAAAAATTTAACCCTCACATAAATATTATCTTTCTCAATTAGAATATGAGATCTCTGACATTATGAATTGTCTCACTCTTCTATTTCTATCTCCAGCACTTAGCACAGTATTTGGTACATAAGTGTTCAGTAAATGTTTATTTCTCTCATCCACACAGGGATAGAGCATTAAAGGCTTATTCCAAATTTTTGTGCCTAGAATATTTTGTGTATAAGTTTTTCATGAAGGGAAGGAAGACGTATTAATAACTTGTTGCAGTCCTCTGGTCTTTTAGTAGGAGTAGTCCAGGCAAAAGAGTACTGACTCTGAGTTAGAGAATGTATTTTCAAATCTTGTCGTTTCCTTTGGATGACTTCCTACAGTCAACAACCCAGGTAGGAATAATCTTTCATTTTTCAGTGCATCAGTTTTTTATACTGATCTGTTTTCTCATTAACATGAGTGTGCTTTCAGATAGTGCAGAATGCAATCCCTTCACACCAAAACCTCTGAAACTTTTATTCAAATCTTCTTATGGATCTGTCATGGGGGGTTACCTAACTTAATAGTGGTCCTTGCCAGGGTCTCTTGGCATTATGTGGGTTTCAGGGTAAACTGTTCATTTTTCTCTCTCAGTCTTGGTATCTAATTGACCTACTTCCTTTTCTGGTAAAATATCTCATTGATGATAACTATTAGAGTACTTTTTGAGTGCAATTCTTTGTTGGTAATATGCTATAGCTAATTTATGTCCAGTGGATATCTTTCTATTTCCTTCCATGTGGTCCACAAATTATATTCCTTGGAAATCATGTTATTATATGATTAATGGCCATGTAGTATCAGAGAATGTTGGTGTTAAAAATACAAGTTTTTGTTTTAGAGAAGTGCTTGGTTGGGGTCATTGAAAATAATGCAATCTTGCTTACTTTATTTCTCTTATTCAGTTCTAGGCGAATCTGATTATGCATTTGAAGTATTTCTCTGAGATAGACCAATAAACATTTATCAAAGTCTTACTACATTCCAGGAACTATGTTGGGGTTATAGAATTCAAAGTGAGTAAATCCTGACCTTCATCACTTACATTCTACCATATTCTGTTCCAAATAGTAGATATTCCTTTAGAAGATGAAATCCTCCAGATGTTCCTATTTTCAGAGGCCCTTGAGTTCATTACATTAAACTCTACAACATAGTAGTGCTTGAAATGATATCTATAAAAATCAAGGGAGTTTGACTTAACTTTCCACATGAGAAAACCCAAATAAATGAAGAATTTTTAGCCTATGAAATGTAATTCAAAGACTTGGTTCCTCTAAAATACCCCTGACAAATGTCAGGCTTTTGGTTGAATATCTCCATTGGTGATATGGACTGGTATGATATGATAATGACTTTGTGAAGAAGCTCATTCATGTATCAAACTATTGATACAATCAATAGAAAGATAGTTAAAAGTTGGAGTAAAAAGTTTATAGTTTGAACCTTGCATGTGCTGAAATTACCCATATGACTTTGGAAAAGCCATTTAAATTCCCTGGCACTTAGTTTTTTCTTCTGTAAAATTAAGGGGTTGACCTGGATAACCTGAATAATTGTAAAGTACTTCCTTATATTAATCTTAATACTCTCCACAATAGAACCCATGATAACAATGCTAATTATAATTGAATGAATTTTGACTTGGAAAAAAGTTACTGTCTCACTCAATGCTAGAATTAAGAAGATACATGGGACTGGGTAAGTAGATAGAGTCCTCTTATTCTTATACAGACTTATACCCAGTGGGCAGTTGATTAAGGAAGGCCTCATCCAAAAGCAACAAGAGCAAGTTGCAATATGAGATAGAGGAAAAATTAGGAATCAGGAGAACTTGGTTCCAATATTATCTCTGTCCTGAACAACTGAAATTTTAGGCATTTAATCTCCATTGGCCTCAATCACCTTATTTGTGTGATTGAAGAGAGACAGTATTTTAGGTTAGGAATCTCAAATCCCCAAGCCATATTTTAAATTCCTTTGATTTTTTCAGAAAAAAAATATGATCACATTAACAATGTTTGTGAAGAATATCACTACTAGTGCAAATATATCAGTGTTTTGTGGTAGTAAAATTTATTTTTTAGAAAAAGTGAATGCCCACTGAATGGGGAATGGTCAGATAAAATGTATTGTATGAATATAATAGAATGCTAATCCTGAGTATAAAAGATTATAAGGAATTTAGGGAAGGAATAATAAGGAATATAGGGAAGAAGAATAATTATATGTACAGACTATGATAATGTTGATACAAATAGCTCTTAAAAATAAAATAACAATAATAGCAAAACAAAACAAACAACATGACCAATCTCAATTTCAGAGAACAAATTGTGAAATACAATCATATTCCTGTTATAACTAGAGAGATAGAGAGTAGGAGTCATGGATATTTCATATACTGTCAGAATCTGTATCAATTTTGCGTAAAGAAGTTTCCATTATGAAAAAAAGATGCTTTATCAAAAATAACTTGCATAAATGATATACTACAAGTGACTTAGCTCTTCTCAACAATCCAAGGATCCAAAACAATTCCAAAAAACTCATAATGGTAAATGCTACTCATGTCCAGAGAAAGAACTATGGAGTCTGAATGCAGATTGACCCATACTATTCTTATTTTTATCATGACTTTTTCCTTTTGTTTTATTTCTTCTTCACAACATGACTAATTTGGCAATGTTTTAACATGTTTGCATACGTATAAGCTACTTCAAATTGCTTGCCATCTTGGGAAGGAGAATCCAAAAAAGAAAGAAATATTTGGAACTCAAAATCTTCTAAAAATGAATGCTGGAAACCAATTTTACATGTAGTTAAATAATAAAATACTTAAAATTACTTATATGGAAATACAAGATGTTGATAAACCACAGAACAACTAAATATTCAGAGCCATAGGTTGGCAATTTAAGCTTAAAAGAAATACAAATCTGAGACAATTGGTATAGATATTCTCTATTTTAAAGCTTTTTAAACTGTGAATTTTAACCTTACATGGGATCATATAACTAAATTTGGAGGTTAGGAAATTATGATTTGTGTCAATAAATGTTTTATTTGTATGCCTATTTTATATACCTATATACTCAGGGTTGCATAAAAAATGCATGGGGTAAAAGTGGATCACAAGTGGATTGAGTTTAAGGAATCCTGCTTTATATCCCTATGATTTCTGGACTTTAAGCTCAACCTGAAGGCAAGACATTGGGCAGATTCTAGTTAAATTTCAGGACAATCAATGTCTAGGGAATCCAGGAGTAGGCAGAATGTGATTGTCTAGATAGTAAGTCATTGTTTGTAAGGTTTAGCACCAGATAGTAGGGGCACAGAAATAAAGAACAATAAAGAACATATCTCAGTCTCAGTTTCTATTCTACAAAAGGCCTGGGGTATAGGACTTTCAAGTAACTAGGACACAAGAAATGCACAAATTGGAATGCACAAAGAACTTAGCCAATAAAACCATGGTAGAAGGTCAGAGCAAAACTAACACTGACTTTGGCTTGTTGCTTGGCCACCTGGTTTATGGATGCCTTTTTAAAATATCTCTACCAAGTGGATAAATTGGTCCCAGTGTCTGGGATGCTGTTAAGCCTGTGGTTAGAGGTTACATAGCTCCAACTGTGGAAACTGGCGAACTGTAGGGGCAAAGAGCCAGGCTGCCCATTACAACCTCTTTGCTTTTCCTGCTAATTACTCTTCCATCACATGTTCAATTAGAATGACCCTGTCCAGAATTGCCAAAAACCTCTGTTTTGTCTTAGAAAATTAAAGGGTAGTAACTGTTTTCAACATGATTATCATCATTATCTCAGGGAGATTTTATACTTCAAAAGTCAAAGTCATAATAGCCCAGCACACTGCAATTATTTGCAAATTACCTTAATGTATTTTTCAAAAGCCCTTTTTGGCGCTTGGTAATTTGTTTATTTGCTAAAATCATCAGTGTGAGAAAATGATAAATAGTATGGGATAGTCATGAAGTCTTTTTAAGCTGGGTAACTTACTGCAGAATAACTGTCAGTCTGAACTTAGTTTAAAATGACTTTTCTCTTCATTAGATACTTAGTAGAGGGAAGATGAAGTATTTGTATCTTATATTATAAAACATGGAAAATTGAGGTAGCTCTTCTAATTTCACAGAATTTGCAAGTTGGATTGTACCTCATATCCATGTAGTTCAATCCTACTTGCCTCCCTCCATCACCTCAAACAGATCTCCATAGTCAACAGACATATGATCATTTAGCTTCTTCTTTACAGCCATTAGAAAAGGGGACCCTCTCCCCTTACCCTTTCCAAGAAAAAATATACCACTTTTGAATAGCCCTAAGATTTTAAACTTAAAGTTGCTTCTTTGCAAATTCCACCCATTATTCCTAGTTCCACTCTCTGGGGCCAACTAGAATTAACCTATTTTCCCTCATTATCCCCACCAAACAGCCTTTTAGTACTTGAAAGAAGTTATTGTGGAAGATTCTGGGAAGATTGAAGAGTAGGTTGGTAAATTTCAAGCTCTCCAGATTTCTTCCACAAATAGAACAGGTTTGTACTTTAGGGTTAACATAGACTGATAAAAGATCAGGAGGATTTGGGGTCAGAACAAGGGTCCTCCTGGAACAACCTAACAAGATTTGAAGAAAAACCCTAGGTCAGCATTAATTTGTGCAAAGGCTAGCTTTACTGCAACACTATGTGGGGAGTCCTGGGGCTAACGGGATTTGGTTGGAGTCTCAGCAACCATGGAAACTTTCATTTCTCAGTTTGCTGCTGGCTGTGGGCACTTGCAAGAAAGTAGAGTTCTTGGTTTGGGATCCCTGGTCAGAAACTTGAAGCATCATTCCCTCACCCCATAATTAGAGGTGCTTACACTATTACCTCTTATTAAAAAATGAATTGGAAAAGAAGAAAGAACCTCACCATCGAAACTGGAATTTATCTTCAGAGAAGCCCACATTAGTAAAAAGAGCTTTTACCACAAAGAGGAATGTGAAATGGCTCCCTGACCAGAGAGAATTTATACAACTCAAAAAAAAAAAAAAAAGACTTTAAAAATCAAATGAGAGACATTGAGGAAAAACTAAAAACAATAACAACAACAACAACAACAACAACAACAGCAACAATACAAAAAGCAAAGAGCAAAAACCATCCAAGAAAAACAAGAAGACTATGAATAAAAATTAACCAAATAGAAAAGGAGATAAGGGGGCGGAGCCAAGATGGCGGAGAAGGCACACACGATTTTCTAAGCTCCTCTCATAATCCTCATAACCAACTATTAAATTCAGCTTCAAAAATAACTCTTCACTGCTTAAATTCATGAAGATTAGAAGCACTACAACTTACCAGCCGATCCGGAAGCTCGCCAGCAAAGGTTTGTCCTGAGGGGCCAGGAACAGACTAGCATAGGCAGCAAGAGGCTAGCATCCTGAGCAGACCAGGGGCGGGGGTGATCTCTGTGGCTAGAGAAGTTATAGGGACCACTCTGCTATAGGCTAACTGCTCTGCCTGACTACAAAGCAGTAAACTGGCAGAGAAATTAAAGCCTAAAACAGAGGGTCCTCTAAAAAACGCCAGAACCTAACGAAATCTGGCTGTAACCCCTCAAACCCGGAAGTGACTCAGGCAGACTTTACAGCAGCCCTGAAGCCACATCCTGCAGTTCAGGGCTTTTGTGGGGCAGTTACTAATCTGTGCGGCAGGGGGGCATAGCCTGGGCAGCCTCTAATTGGCAGAGTGGGGGGCTCAGCCTGGGGCAATAGAACCTCCCCAGATGACTGTAAAAAGACAATTCTGATCCCTGCAAATCCATTCACTGCTCAGGTGCTAATACCCATAGCCCCAGGGGAGGGTTTGGCTTGGGGCAGTGAAACTCTCACTGCTCAGTATCTAGCCCCAGGGCAGTTGTTATCTCACACAGCTGGGGTTCTTTGAAGGGCACTTTCTCAGCTCAGCCCTGCAGGTCTGAGTTACTCCCGGGTGGGGAACTCTTTCCCAGAGCACTCCAGTACCACACTGCTTTTTGTAGCAGGCTGGCAGGACAGCTACACGTCCATATACCTTTCACTGCTCTGCAGAGGAAGCTGGTAACCTCCTGGCTCAGCAGGCAGACCTTACAGGCTTTAACAAAATGAGTAAAAATATCAAAAGAACAACTGATAGTTTCTACACAGAAAGAGAACAGCTTTTCAACCCTGAAGAGACTAATAGCAGACAGTCTCCAGACAATTGTTGGTCTCCAATACAAAAGGCTCTCCTAGAAGAGACTATTAAAAACCTTAAAAGAGAGCTAGAAGAGAAATGGGGAAAGGAAAGAGAAGCTATCCAAGAGAGTATAGAAAAGGAACATAACTCACTAAAAGAAAAATTTGATAAAGTGGAAAAAGAAAACAACATCCTGAAATGTTAATTGGAAAAAGTAAAAAACTCCCAAGAAGTGCAGGGAAACAGAATTTGTGAATTGGAAAAAGAAAATAACTCACTAAAAAAAAAATAGTGAAATGGAAAAAAATTCCATAGAGCAAAACAACTCAATTGGACATATACAAAAAGAAGTAAAAAAAGCTAATGAAGAAAATAACTCACTAAAAATCAGAACTGAACAAATAGAAATGACTGATTCATTGAGACATCAAGAATCAGTCAAGCAAAACCAAAAAAAATGAAAGATTGGAAAACAATGTCAAATATTTACTTGGAAAAACAACAGACCTGGAAAATAAATCTAGGAGAGGTAACCTGAGGATCATCGGACACCAGAAAATTATGATGAAACAAAGAGCCTAGATACTATTTTACAGGAAATCATCAAAGAGAACTGCCCAGAAGTAATAGAACCGGAAGGGAAAATAGGCGTTGAAAGAATTCATCAAACACCTTCTGAAAAAGACCCTAAAATAAAGACTCCGAGGAATATTGTGGCCAAACTTCAGAATTTTCAGACTAAAGAAAAAATTTTACAAGCAGCCAAGAAAAAACAGTTCAAATACTGAGATGCCACAATAAGGGTCACGCAAGATCTGGCTGCCTCAACATTAAAGGATCGAAGGGCCTGGAATCAGATATTGCAAAAGAACTTGGAATGCAGCCAAGAATAAATTACCCAGCTCAGCTGAGTATTTTTTTCCACGGAAGAAGATGGACATTTAATGAAATAGAGGAATTCCATCTGTTTCTAAGGAAAAAAAACAGACTTAAACAAAAAATTTGATCTCCAACAACAGGAATCAAGAGAAGTAGAAAAAGGTAAAAGGAACTCTTAAGAACTGTATTTCTGTTGTGAATATACATAAAAACCATATGTATAATTTGATTTTACCAATATAACATAAAAAAGGAAAGTAGAAATGGAAAGGGGATAGTGTCAGAAAAAGGGAAGAGGGGAGATAAAAAGAGGGAAACTACATGCGACAATGAGGCAAAGAAAATCTATCATATATGAGGGAACTTAGAGAGGGGGAGGAACATTGTGTGAATCCTACTCTCATCAGAGTTGGCTCAAAGAGGAAACAATTGACATATTTGTTTTATAGAGATTCTTCTCTCACTTCATTAAAAAGTGGGAGAGGAAAAGGGAGAAGGAAAAAGAGTAATAAGAGAAGGGTACAAGAAAGGGGAAGGGATTCCAAGGGAGGAGGGAGAGATATTAAAGATGTTAGTGGGACCAATAAGTTTAATACTAGGGAAGAAGGGAAGGAGGGCAAGAAAAAGAAAAGTATAATCTGGGGATATTAGGATAGCAGGAAATACAGAATTGGTTATTTTAACCGTAAATGTGAATGGGATGAACTCTCCCATAAAGAGGAGGCAGATAGCAGACTGGATCAAAAGTCAGAACCCTACAATCTGTTGTTTACAGGAAACACATTTAAAACAGGGAGATACATACAGAGTAAAGGTAAAAGGCTGGAGCAGAATCTATTATGCTTCAGGTGAAGTCAAAAAATCAGGGGTAGCCATCCTTATCTCAGATCAAGCAAAAGCAAAGATTGATCTAATTAAAAGAGATAAGGAAGGAAACTATATCTTGCTTAAGGGTACTATAGACAATGAAGCAATATCAGTATTAAACATATATGCACCAAGTAGTGTAGCATCTAACTTCCTAAAGGAGAAGTTAAAAGAGTTGCAAGAAGAAATAGACAGCAAAACTATAATAGTGGGAGATCTCAATCTTGCACTCTCAGATTTGGATAAATCAAATCACAAAACAAATAAGAAAGGAATTAAAGAGGTAAATAGAATATTAGAAAAATTAGGTATGATAGATATCTGGAGAAAACTGAATGGTGGCAGAAAGGAGTATACTTTCTTCTCAACAGTTCATGGAACCTACACAAAAATTGACCATATATTAGGACATAAAGACCTCAAAATTAAATGCAGGAAGGCAGACATAGTAAATGCTTTCTTTTCAGATCACAATGCAATAAAAACTACATTCAACAAAAAGTTAGATATAAATAGACCAAAAAGTAATTGGAAACTAAATAATCTCATCTTAAAGAATGATTGAGTGAAACAGCAAATTATAGACACAATTAATAATTTCACTCAAGATAATGGCAATGATGAGACATCATATCAAAATTTATGGGATGCAGCCAAAGCAGTAATAAAGGGAACTTTTATATCCTTAGAGGCTTACTTGAATAAAATACAAAAAGAGAAGATCAATGAATTGGGCCTGAGACTTAAAAAGTTAGAAAAAAACCAAATTAAAACCCCCCAATCAATTACTAAACTTGAAATTCTAAAATTAAAAGGAGAAATTAATAATATAGAAAGTAAAAAAAAAAAAAACTATTGAACCAATAAATAAAACTAAGAGTTGGTTTTATGAAAAAACCAATAAAATTGATAAACCTTTGGTAAATCTGATTAGAAAAAGGAGAGAGGGAAATCAAATTGGCAGTCTTAAAAATAAAAAAGGAGAACTTACCATTGATGAAGAGGAAATTAAAGAAATAATAAGGGGTTACCTTGCCCAACTTTATGCCAATAAATTTGATAACCTAAGCGAAATGGATGACTATCTCCAGATTATCAGAGGAGGAAGTAAATTGCTTAAATAGTCCCATTTCAGAAAAAGAAATAGAACAAGCTGTTAATCAACTCCCTAAAAAAAAAATCCCCGGGACCAGATGGATTTACATGTGAATTCTACCAAACATTCAAAGAACAATTAGTCCCAATGCTTTATAAATATTTGAAAAAATAGGGAATGAATGGGTCCTACCAAACTCCTTTTATGACACAGACATGGTACTGATACCTAAACCAGGTAGGCTGAAAACAGAGAAAGAAAATTATTGACCAATCTCCCTAATGAATATTGATGCTAAAATCTTAAGATATTAGCAAAAGACTACAAAAAATCATCACCAGGATAATACACCATGATCAAGTATGATTTATACCAGGCATGCAGGGGCTTCAATATTAGGAAAACTATCAGTATAACTGGCCATATTAATAACCAAATTAACAAAAAACCATATGATCATCTCAATAGATGCAGAAAAAACATTTGATAAAATCCAACATCCATTCCTATTAAAAACTCTTGAGAGTATAGGAATAAATGGACTTTTCCTTAAAATAATCGGTAGCATCTATTTAAAACCAGCAGTAATAATCATACGTAATGGGGACAAACTGCAACCATTGTCAATAACATCAGGAGTAAAACAAGGTTGCCCACTATCACCGTTACTATTTAATATTGTATTAGAAATGCTAGCTTTGGCAATAAGAGTTGAGAAAGAAATTAAAGGAATAAGAATAGGCAATGAGGAAACCAAATTATCACTCTTTGCTGATGATATGATGGTATACTTAGAGAACCCCAGAGACTCTACCAAAAATTATTAGAAACAATCCACACCTTCAGCAAAGTTGCTGGATACAAAATAAACCCACATAAGTCATCAGCATTCTTATATATCACTAACAAAACCCAACAATTAGAGTTACAAAAAGAAATTCCATTTAAAGTAACTACTGATTGTATAAAATATTTAGGAATCTATCTGCCAAGGGAAAATCAGAAACTTTATGAACAAAACTACAAAACACTTTCCACACAAATTAAGTCTGATCTAACCAACTGGAAAAATATTAAATGCTCTTGGATTGGGCAAGCAAATATAATAAAGATGACAATACTACCTAAATTAATCTATTTATTTAGCTCTATACCAGACTCCCAAAAAACTGCTTTGATGAATTAGAAAAAATAACAACAAAGTTCATATGGAAAAACAAAAGGTCAAGAATTTCAAGGGAATTAATGAAAAAAAAATCAAATGAAGGTGGCCTAGCTGTACCAGATCTAAAATTATATTATAAAGCAGCAGTTACTAAAACCATCTGGTATTGGCTAAGAAATAGACTAGTTGATCAATGGAATAGGTTAGGTTCAAAGGACAAAACAGCCAATAACTTTAATAATATAGTGTTTGACAAACCCAAAGACCCCAATTTCTGGGATAAGAATGCATTATTTGACAAAAATTGCTGGGAAAATTGGAAATCAGTATGGCAGAAACTAGGCATTGACCCACACTTAACACTGTACACCAAGATAAGGTCAAAATGGGTTCATGACCTAGGCATAAAGAATGAGATGTTAAATAAATTGGAAGAGCATAGGAGAATTTACCTCACAGACCTGTGGAAGAGGGAGGAATTTATGACCAAAGAAGAACTAGAGATCACTATTGACCACAAAATAGAAAATTTTGATTATATCAAATTGAAAAGTTTTTGTACAAACAAAACAAATGCAGACAAGATTAGAAGGGAAACAATAAACTGGGAAAACATTTTTACAATCAAAGGTTCTGATAAAGGCCTCATTTCCAAAATATGTAGAGAATTGACTCTACTATATAAGAAATCAAGCCATTCTCCAATTGATAAAAGGTCAAAGGATATGAACTGACAATTCTCAGATGAAGAAATTGAAACTATTTCTAGCCATATGAAAAGATGCTCCAAGTCATTATTAATCAGAGAAATGCAAATTAAAACAACTCTGAGGTACCATACATATCTGTCAGACTGGCTAGAATGAAAGATAATGAGGAATGTTAGAGGGGATGTGGGAAAACAGGGACACTAATACATTGTTGGTGGAATTGTAAACACATCCAGCCATTCTGGAGAGCAATTTGGAACTATGCTCAAAAAGTTATCAAACTGTGCATACGCTTTGATCCAGCAGTGTTTCTACTGGGCTTATACCACAAAGAGATACTAAAGAAAGGAAAGGGACGTGTATGTGCCGAAATGTTTGTGGCAGCCCTTTTGTAGTGACTAGAAGCTGGAAAATGAAAGGATGCCCATCAATTGGAGAATGGTTGAGTAAATTGTGGTATATGAATGTTATGGAATATTATTGTTCTGTAAGGAATAATCAGCAGGATGAATACAGAGAGGACTGGAGAGACTTACATGAACTGATGCTAAGTGAAACAAGCAGAACCAGGAGATCATTATATACCTCAACAATGAAACTGTTTGAGGATGTATTCTGATGGAAGTGGATTTCTTTGATAAAGAGCGCTTTAATTGATCAAAGATGGACAGAAGCAGCTACACCCAAAGAAAGAACACTGGGAAATAAATATAAACTGCTTGCCTTTTTGTTTTTCTTCCTGGGTTATTTATATCTTCTGAATTCAATTCTCCCTGTGCAACAAGAAAACTGTTTGGTTCTGCACACATATATTATATCTAGGATATACTGTAACCTATTCAACATATAAAGGACTGCTTGCCATCTGGGGGAAGGGGTGGAGGGAGGGAGGGGAAAAATCGGAACAGAAGTGAATGCAAGGGATAATGCTGCAAAAAATTACCCTGGCATAGGTTCTATCAATAAAAAGTTATTTAAAAAAAAGAAAAAAAAAAGAAAAGGAGATAAAGAGTCCCAAAGATGAAAATAATTCATTGAAAAATAGAATTGGGCAAGGGGAAGCCAGTGAGAGACCAAGGAATATCAAAACAGATTATAAAGAATGAAAAAATAAAACAGAATGTGACAGATTTATTTAAAAAATGACAGATCTGGAGAATAGATTAAGAAGAGAAAAATATGAGAATAATCGGACTTCCAGAAAGTTGTGACCAAAAAGGAAACCTTGCCAATAAAGCAGGAACTAATCCAAGAATATTGTCCTGGAGGGATAGAATATGAGGAGAAAGTAGAAATGGAAAACAATCCAATCACCACCTTGAAGAAATCTTTTCTGAAAAGCACATAGAAATATTGCTGCCAGATTTTGAAACTCCCATATTAAAGAGATAATTCTGCAAGAAACAAGAAAAAACAATTCACCTATGATAGAGATACAGTTAGAATTGTACAAGACTTATCAGCAGCTACATTAAAATACTTCAGGTCCTGGAATCATATCTACCAATAATAAAAGAACTAGGCCTGTGATCAAAAACATCATATCCAGCAAAGTTATCTGTAATTTTGAATGATAAAAAATTGACATAAAACAAACTTACAGATTTTCAGGATTTTCTTCCCCTTCCCCTTTTTATTGTAGTAAATTTATTTTTAATACACATTGCTTTCTGAGTCATGTTTTTTAAGAAAAATCAGAGCAAAAGGGAAAAACTTTTGGAAAGAGAAAAAGAAACAGAAAAAAAAGAAGTGAATATAACATGTGTTGATTTATATTCAGTCTGATTAGTTCTTTTTCTGGAAGCAGGTGGCATTTTCTGTCTAAAGTTTATTGGGATTGCTTTGAATCATTGAACCACTGACAAGAATCAAGCCTTTCATAGTTGATCATCACACATTCTTGGTGTTATTGTGTACAATGTATTCTTGGTCTGCTTGTTTCACTCACTATCAGTTCATATAAGTCTTTCCAGATTTTTCTATAATCAGGTTGTTCATCATTTTTATACGACAATAATATTACATTGCTTCCATGTACCACAACTTGTTCAGCCATTCCCCAAATGTTAAGCATCTACTCATTTTCCAATTCTTTATTACCAACAAAAAAAGCTGTTGTAAACATTATTGCACATGTGAGTACTTTTCCCTTTTTTATGATTTCCTTGGGATACAGATTCAGTAATGGCACTGCTGGGTCAAAGAGTATGCACAATTTTATAGCCCTTTGGGCATAGTTCCAGATTGCTCTACAAAATGGTTGAATCACTTCACAACTCTACAACAGTGCATTAGGGTCCCAGTTTTCCCACATTCACTCCAATATTTATCATTATCTTTTCCTGTCATTTTATCTAATCTGATAGCTGTGAGGTATGTGAGGTAGTACCTCAGTGTTGTTTTAATTTTCATTTCTCTAATCAATAGTGATTTAGAGCATTTTTTCATATAACTATGAATGGCTTTAATTTCATTATCTGAAAATTATCTATTCATATTTTTTAACTATTTATCAATTGGGGAATGACTTGTATTCTTATAAATTTGATAGTTCTTTAAATATCTTAGAAATGAGACCTTTATCAGAAATGCAGGCTGTAATGATTTTTCCCTAGCTTTGTACTTTCCTTTTAATCTTGTTTGTATTGGTTTTGATTGTGCAAAGCCTTTTTAATTTAATGTAATCAACGTTGTTCATTTTGTGTATCATAATGTTCTCTAGTTCTTCTTTGATCATAAATTCCTCTCTTTCCCAAAGATGTGATAGTTAAATTATCCCTTGTTCTCCTAATTTTTATATTTTATCATTCTTTATGCCCAAATCATGTATCTATTTTGACCTTATTTTGATATCGGGTGTGAAATGTAGGTCTATGCCAAGTTTTTGACATATTTTTTTCCAGTTTTCCCAGCAATTTTTTGTCAAATAATGAGTTCTTATTCCAGAAGCTGGAGTTTGGGTTTTTTTAAAATACCATTATTGCTTTGCTTATTATGTCATTTGTATCTAATCTATTTCACTGATTCACCACTTTATTTCTAAGCCAGTACTAATGGTTTTGATGATGGCTGCTTTATAATAGAGTTATATGTTTGGTACTGCTAAGCCACCATCCTTTGTATTTTTTAACCAATTCCCTTGATCTTTCATTTTTCCAGATGAATTTTGTTATTTTTATAATTCTATAAAATAATGTTTTTGCAGTTTGATTGATATGGCACTGAACAAAGAAACCAATTTAGGAGAAATATTATTTTTATTATATTAGCTCAGCCTAGCCATGGACTATTGACATTTTCCCAATTGTTAAGATCTGATTTTGTTTGTGTGAGAAGTGTTTTGTAATTGTGTTCTTACAGTTCTTGGGTTTGTCTTGGCAGGTAGACCCCTAACCTATATGTAGGTTATATATATATATATATATATACACACACACACACACACACACACACACACACATATATATATATAGTCTATAGTGATATTAAATGGAATTTCTCTTTCTATCTCTTGCTGATGGGCTTTGTCAATAATTTGTAGAAATGCTGATGCTTTGTATGGGTTTATTTTATATACTGCAAATTTCCTAAAGCTGTGAATTGTTTCCAGTAGGTTTTTGGACAATATCATCTTATCATCTGCAAAGAATAATAGTTTTGTTTCCTCGTTGCCTATTCAAATTCCTTTAATTTCTTTATGCTAACACCAACATTTCTAGACAAGGTTGAATAATAGAGGTGATAATGGGCATCTTTGTTTCACCCCTGATCTTACTGGAAATGCAACTGGCTTTTCTCTAGTACAAACAATGTTGCTATTTTTTTAGGTTTTAGATAGATATTGTTTATTATTTTAAGGAAAGCTACCTTTATGCTCTCTAGTCTTTTTAATGGGAATGGGTGCTTTATTCTGTCATAAACTTTTTCTGCATCTCCTGAGATGATGATATAATTTCTGTTGGTTTTGTTATTGATATGATATTGATATGCAATTGATATTATTGCAATAGTTTTCTGATATTAAACCAGCCCTGCATTCCTGGTATAAATTCCACTTGTTTATAGTATATTATCCTGCTGATAATTTGCTGTAATTCCTTTGCTAATATTTTATTTAATATTTTGCATCAATATCCATTACAGAGATTGGTATGTAATTTTCATTCTCTGTTTTGGCCATTCCTGGTTTAGGTTTAGGTATGACATATTTGTGTCATAGAAGGAATTTAACAAAATTTTTTATTGCATTGTGATCTGAAAAGGAAGCACTTATAATTTCTGCCTTTTTGCATTTGATTATGAGGTTTTATGCCCTAATACATGTTCAATTTTTGTAGGTACCATACACTTTGAACTTCTTCTTTTTTTTTTTTTTTTTACATTTGATGTTTTGGTCACTTACTATTGGATATTATTTTGTATAGCCTAGAAAAAAAGAATTCTATAAGCATGAAATCCTCTGGTCCAGGATGGGAAGACTTCAGTCTATAGTACTTGCTACCCCTGCTGTTCTCTCAATATGTTCCTGAGGGATTGTATATGAAGTTTCTGGGTAACCATAATTATTAATGTGGCCCCAAACTTGTGCTGTAACATGGTTCTAATTGCAATGTAATATAACACATTACATATTTATTAAGGACTTATTGTATGAAGAATACACAGCATCTGTGAGAGATAAAAAAATTAAGTTAATTACCTTTAAGGAATTTATAGTAGAGAAATTAGTGGGACTTCTCCCCTTTAGTGGGGCACTAAAATGATGCAGTGATAACAGCAGTATGCTTGGAGTTAGGAAATCCTGAGTTCAAATTTGTCCTCAGACATTTTCTACTGGTGTGTTCCTGCCTAGTCATTTAACTTGCTTCCCTCAGTTTTCTAATCTGTAAAATGAGGTTGAGAAGAAAATGGTAAACCACTTCAGTTTTATGTTTTCAAAGTATGTTTTTGAAGAAAATCCCAAATGAGGTCATGAAGAGTCAGACATGATTGAAATGACTAAATTACAACAATAAAATTGAAAAGAGGGGTTATATTAAAAGAGATCTATATGATTTTGAACAAAACCCTTAAACTCCCTATGTCCCAGTTTCCCATTTGTAAAATGAGGGAATTGGACTTGATGACCTCAAAGGTCCCTTCAAAATTTATAGTTATGATGTTATAGTGCCACATGCATAGAAATTGCACACATTTCCAAACTATGATAGCACCAGAGGGGGTGGGTGCATTGGCAATGGTTCTGGGTAGGACTAAAGGATTGAAATTAGGGGAAATATAGGTGTCAACAAAACTAGACTCTCTTAACTATTCCTATGCAATATCAAACTTAGAAGGAGCCAGGACAGCTATTTCTTTATTTCCAACAATGATACTAACAGAACAGGAATGAGTACTGTCATAGAAATTAATTTCTCAAAAGAAACTTAAATAATCTGCAAATAGTGTGATTCTTTTCATTCAGTCATTCTAGTGTAAGCTGACTGGTAGTTAGTACAATTAGTCCAGTTCCATGATTATTAGAACCATCCCTGGAGCTGACAATATACAAGAAGCAGACTGCTATAGTGAAAAGACAACTGAACCAGTTCCTCTTATTGCTTGTGTGACTATGGGAAAGTCATTTAAACCCTATGGACCTCAGTTTGCTTATCTATGAAATATAACTGTTTGATGCTATGACTTTCTAAGATGTCTAGACATGTTTTGGACTTATCTATAAAGGTAGGTGTAATGACCGCGTATTTAAAGTCAGCCGGAGTCAGGAATTCAGGTTAAGGGAAAAATCTTCAATATTTATTGAAGTGAAGAGGTGAATAAAGATTGCTATAGCAAATATAGGCAAGAAAGATTGCGATAGCAAATATAGGCAGTTGCGACAGGAAGCCAGCTAAGAGAGAGCGACGCGAGCCGAGCCAACCGTGGAGCCAACCGTGGAGGCAACCGTGGCAATGGCCATCCCCAAAAGTCTCTCCTCCCCTTCCTTTTCCACTCCCCTGCCTCCACCCACCAAAATCGTCATTTCCTATACAACACATCAGGACTTGCACAAAGAGTGGGTGGGGGCCATTCTTTCTCCAAGCTTACATATTAATAGAGTATGGTCCAATTACTATTTAGCCTCATGTGCTTGGGACCTCAGTGCATCAACTCAAGCCTCAGCCCATTACAGGTTGGTATCCCTGTTGTGAGGCTTCATCCTTGTTTCTCTGATATATCAAATAGTCAAAGTAATTTTTGTTCTAAGACCAGTGAAATCTTGAATATGTTTGTAGATAAACAAATATTATGAACTTTGAGGAAGAGGAGGTTAATTATACTGTACACAATTAAATCAGTCATATGACAATAAGTAGTTATACAACTGTTGGCGCATCATTTTTGTTTGGGTCTCAGTTCCCTCTTCTTTAAAAAGAAAAAGTTAGATTAGAGTCACTTAGTTAAAACTTCTTTTAGGTACTCCTTCCACTTACTTTTAGACTTGTGGGTTACATCCCTAGAGAGGGAGTCTATGTTATGGGTATGTTTTAGGGTAATCTTTCTGGGTCTGAAATTCTGAATGTATTACCCATGAAGTCCTTTAATTTCTATTAATAGTAATTTAGAAGAGACATATATAAAGATGCCAAAATGTATTTGTGATCTCATAAATTTGGGAATTCCCTTCAACGATGTATATTACTATTGATCCACTACCTCACTAGTTCAGACTGAATTTGGATGCTTTAGTTTTAGAATCCCTTATTTTGTTAAAATTGCCCTGGCAGACTCAGTTTTGGGGATTATATTTTTTTGAAAAGTTTTAGAAATCAGACACCTGACTTGGGACTGTTAGTCTCTCTGATCTGTTTTTCTTCAGTCCTGTAAGCCCAGTTCATTAATTAGTACCTCAGCATTTCAAAGGACCTTGTTTGATATCAGGCATTTAAAAAGTTTGGAGTTTACTGCCTTGATGGTTTTACTGTGCATAATCTGCTCAGAAATCTGTATTCTAGTAGCAGCAGCTCTGGGTGGAGACGGGCGAAGCTACTCCAAGCCTTACCCTTCTCCCTTGGAGTGGGTTGAGCCCTTGGGCCCTGCTGTTAGTTAAGTGCACAAATGACCACAGATCTAACTGTCCATCTCAAACTGGATTCTCTGACTGAGATGGTGCTCCAGAACTGTAGAGGACCTGACATGCTTGCAACAAGGGAGCCTTTGTACAGCTGTTAACTCTGGGGTTATCAGGGGGAGACTTGCTCTTGCCATATGAGTCCTAACATTTTTCTAGTTTTATTTTGGGTTGATCAAAATTATGGTGCTAAGACCTCCTGGGTACCTAGAGGAAGGTGCTAATATTCAAAGGTTTGAATATTTAGGGGAGAGAGTATTGAATGTTATGCCACAGTTCTCTTTAACTGTCCTGACTCAGTTTCCCTGCACTAGTTTCCCTTGTTTCAGTTTCCTTAACTGTTCTGTCTCAATCCCCTAAACTGTAAAACTCCCCTCCCCCTCTGACCCATTAAGACTGAGGACTATTTGCTCTAAGGTTATAAATTAGCAAGATAAACAAGAGAGTAGACCTCTTGATTCTTTTTTGGTTCTGTTCTGGTCTGTTTGCTAGCAGTCTGTGGTCTCAGAATAAAACCTAATGGGTTTAAAAGTTCTGAGATGGGTATTTTCTGGGACGCTGGAAAATATCCTCTGGGTATGTGTTATATGTTTGTTTAATGTTCTAACTATGTAGTCTGTGTGATGTGTGTTCTATGTTCTGTGTGATTTGTCTGTTTTGTTTTTGGTTGAAAAAATGTTAAGAACAATGTTGCAACTGTGCTTAGTAAAATGGAGAAGGATTCAGCCTCTGTGTGCAGGCTTGGAAAATATCAAGAAGCTTGAAAAATCTTTCTCTCTCCTTCTGTCTCTGGCTGATTGCAGCAGCCTGTGAGAAAAAGGGAGAAAAGGGAGAGAAAGGAAAAAAAAAAAAGAAAAAAAATAGATTGAAAGGGATTTGAAAGTTCGGAAAGTTGAAATATGTATATAGAAGAGCAGTGTGCTAACATTTAAAGAAAAGAAGTTTCAATGGAATATCTAGGCATTCTCTGTGAAGGTAGAGAAAAGCACTAAATGGGCTTGGAAGTTCACAGAAGCCCCCTTTGGATTCTGGAAGGGAAAAAGGGAATTGAAGGTGAAACAAACTTCTCTCTGGGGGTGGAGGGCCTGGAAAAAGCTCCTAGTCTGTTTGCTGATTTAAGAGCTTTGTTAAGTTTTAAGAACAATGATTAAGGAAAATTTGCTTGTGATTTTAAACTTTTTTTTAAGGAAAAGGCTACTAAAGAACAATAAAATTCAAGCTTAGCCTGGCTTGGGCAATAAAAAGCTCTGGAAATAAGATGCTAATAGCTGTTAGAAGAAATGTGGTGGAAAACAAACAACAACAACCAAAAAAAAAAAAAAACCCAAAAACAAACAAAAAAAAAAAACCTTTTAAAAACAGCTGTATTAGTTTGATTCGGTTTGTTACCATCTGAAATATATTGAGTTATTTGTTAACATAAGTTATACTTTAAATCCAGCTCTACTGGACATGTGTGGGTTTTGTGGAGTTTTTGAATTATTCATTATATAGTGTGAAACTTGCAGGTTTTTGAAGGAAAGAGAAGGTTTGGAACTTGGTAGATTTGGGAAACTGATGGACTAAATCTTGAAAAGGATCCCCATATAAGAAATTTAGTGGGGAAGCTGAGGGAAGTTTTTTTCTAAGGGGCCAGGAGTGGGGGCCACATGGAATCCTTTCCTCCCCTCTCCTCTCTAAGTATGTTCCTGCTGTTTTTTTCTTATTTGATTACGGCCAGTGTAGCAAACTGATCTTTAAGAGCATGCTTACTTTTAAGTTAATTGATTGAATATTTGTTTTTGATACATAAAGGTTTTCTTGTTTAAGGAATATGGTCATAAATGTGATCCATACTTTGGTAGGAATATTTCTAAAAGTTTAATTGCTATTTTTAAGAAACTTCTTGAATTCTTTTATGTGAAATTGGGTCTTTTGTATAAGTTTAAATTGATTGTAGTGGGTCATCCTGAAGTTATTTAAAGGGCCTCTGAACATAATAGTTTTTTTTCTTTTGTCCTTTTGAAAATGTTTCTGTTATGGACAATATACAATTTGGGATATTTTTTCTATGTATTGGGTATTTTAAAAGCAAAATGATTTGTATGTATAATGTTCACTCATGTAACATCTACCTGGATTTGATAATTGTTCTAAGTTGTGAACTTATTGAGACAAAATTTCTTTCTGTTATTACTGTAAAGTTATGATAAATCTTTGTTTAGGAGTTATCCAAAATTTGATTAATGGAATTTGTTATTGGGGTAAAAATTCTTGGGCTTATAGTTAATTAGTTAATGCTTTTTGGGAGTTTTAAAGCTCCACCCTCTGACAGTTACTGGGACAATTGATAAGCAGTTAAAACTCAATTGCTTATGTTATGTTATAGTTATGTTCTTGCATTTTTCCTTCTGTAACTGATCTCTATGATCAGAGCAATGGTCAATAGAACTGTTAATGCAATTCAATTATGTCATACCTTGCTATTTTCAGTCTGGTTATATGTAATCATTATATCCTAAATGCTTGGGCAACTAAGTATTTCGCCTGGTCATCTGTCTGTTACTGGATATTTGTATTTTGTTTCTTTAAGGTTTCTACATGATAAGTGGACAATTAATAATGGTCTGTAAAACTGCAGCCGTTTGCTTGGCCTGTAAAGCAAACTCATTTCTTCACATAGGAAACAATTTATTTTGGCCTCCTCATTTTTTGCCGCAGTCTGGTGAACTGAGTCTTTCTATCTAAAACTGATCTAATCTTTCTTTGTTAGAATTGTGTTTTTTGTTCTAGATTTTGGTCAAATTACAGATATTGGCTTGCTTTTGGGACCTGGATCAGCTTTGATCAGCTTTGACTGTCAGCATGGCACACCCACATTTCACAGCCTGGAGCAGCAGTTTTTAAAATGAGACCATGGGCTGGCAACTGAGTCCAGGCCCTCTCCAGTACTATAAATGATCTTTAGGATCAGATCAATAGTTTAACTGATGTTACCTTGCAAAACAGAACAGGTCTGGACCTCCTCACTGCAGAACAAGGGGGGATATGTTTAGCCCTCCAAGAACGCTGTTGCTTCTATGCAAACAAATCTGGTATTGTTAGGGACAAAATTAGGAGACTTGAGGAAGATTTGATTAAGCAGTGCCAAGAACTGTTTGATAACCCTCTTTGGAGTGGGCTCCATGGAATCCTCCCTTATATCCTTCCCTTACTTGGGCCTTTAATTGGCTTTCTCGTACTTTTGTCCTTTGGACCCTGGGCTTTCCGGAAAATCACATCCTTTGTAAAGTCCCAGATAGATAGTGCACTGGCAAAACCCATCCATATATACTATCACCACCTTGAGACTGGTAAAGACCCCTTTGATGCTCATATGAGCAATCAAAATTTCCAAAAAACATAGAGACCTGGTTAGCCAATGACGGGTAAGATCCCTCAAGGACTAGCCAACCTAAGCCAGGAAGAGATGTTTCTGTACATCCTTCCTATGACGGGTAAGGCTTCTCCCCATAGGGACAACCTAAGCCAGGCACAGATCAGGAAGTGAAAAATTCTATTCTTTATATAAATACAAAAAGGGGTACCTGTGGGGAGCCGGCACTAATCTACAGGTGATAAAACCACATTCATAAGACTACTCTAACCTTGAACAAACAGACATCTAGATGCCTCCTGGAGCTTCCTACATCATCAAAGGCCCTGGTCAACTCCTCTTTTGGCGGGAAACAAATCCTTTGTCTAGGGTCCCCTCTGTACTGAGTTTGCACGACCCCTACTCCCTTACAAACCACCATAAATACTTGTACTTTTGCCCACAATAAACAAGACTTGATCAGAAAGCCTGTCTTGTCTCCATTCTGCACGTCTCTTGTCCCGTCCTTTCTCCTCTCTATTTTCAGGGCCTATACAAACACTTTGTTCCATGGGTCGGAACAGAAATCAACCAGTAACAGAGTGTACAATGATTAGTTATGGAGGATATTAATAAGTTCAATTATTAGATTTGGAGAGCCTTAACAAGTTCTATGAAAAACTTTTCATCAGGGCAATCTTATAGAAAACAGAAAACAATGTTAGTAAATGAAATGTGATAATTATCATTTTTTTCCTTTTGAAAATACTTATAATTAATACTACATTAAGTAATAACCACATATTCCTTGAGATAAAAATTCTTGATGATTTGGAGTATATGATAAACTCACATTGTCAATTTCTTTCTTTTCTCTCCAAAGAGTACTTTTGAGTCTTCCTTTCATTTAACTAAAACTTCCTCCATTATTCATACTTAATTTGTAACAAAAATATTAAGATTGATATGATATTTGATTTTTAGATGAGTATCTTCCATTTAGATCTCTCATTTAACCAATAGTTAAATAAATGCTTGTTGATAAAATAAAAACTGTGTTTATCAACACTCACTGTCTCTTTTCTCACCACCATGCTATCATTGCTTCATACACAGAAGGGGATGACCAAGATCTGGAGAATAATTTTTTAAAATTTTTCTTTGTTTCATAGGTTTTTACATTGTCCCAGTGTTTCATCACCACATGATAAATCTACTGGACGTGTAATTTTCCATGATTATTAAAAATATCCTTAGAAAAAAGACTGTCTATGGAGCTATACTTTAAACCTTTCTAGCATAGTAGAAACATCCAAAGCTTGTGTTCCACTGATATAGCCTTCTAGAATCAGTAGATATAGACAAACCACTGTGAGTAACTGGAGATGGCAAAGAATAACAGTAGCTACAAAATATTCCAGCATTTGTTAAAACTATGGGTTCAATTTTCTTCAAATGCACACTGTTCATGAAAAGAGTGATATCAAATTAGAATATAAAGATAGTGAGGCACAGGTGTAGCATATACATGTGGCAAAGGCAACTGATTACTCTTGATGTTGTAGGACTTAGAAGTTAATTTACTCTTTATTTTCATCTAGAGTCCTCACCTAGCTCTTCTCACCTAACTTCCTTTTTCCAGGGAAAGTTGTTTAGTTACATTCTGAACACCTGCTCTGTCCTTAACTGCCAAGGCTAGCTCTCTGGAGTGGGTTCTATTCTCTATTGCCTTAAAGATGTTTGACTGATTGCTTTCTATATCTGTATCTAGTTGGAATATTGATCTCTGTTTCCTCAAATGCACCTTAATATCTCTCGAACTGATAAACTTTTTTTTAAACACCATGATGTCTTATGGTTATATAATCCTTTCCTATCTTTTAAATTTTTCTCCTTTTTCTTTTAAAAATAAAATAAAATTTATTTTTGTTGCTTTTAAGTTTTAAACTCTATCATTCCCTTCCTATACTGTCCTAGAGAAGGGCACCATTTTATACACACACACACACTCACACACAACCATATTATGCACACTTCTCTTTATAAGTTATTTCTTTGGAGATGGATATTATCTTTCTTCATAGGTCCTTTGTAATTTATTTAAATATTTAACATATTCAGAATAGTTTAGTCATTCATAGTCATTCTTTAAAAAACAGTGGCATTCAATAAATTTGACAACTTAAATGAAATGGAAGAATACCTTCAAAAATATAGCTTGCCCAGATTAACAGAGGAAGAAGTAAATAGACTAAACAATTCCATTTTGGAAAAAAGAAATAAAACAAGCTATTAACTAACTCCCTAAGAAAAAATCCCCAGGACCAGATGGATTTACATGTGAATTCTACTAAACATTTAAAGAACAATTAACTCCAATATTATATAAGCTATTTGAAAAAATAGAGATTGAAGGAGTCCTACCAAATTTCTTTTATGACACAGACATGGTCCTGATACCTAAACCAGGTAGGTTGAAAAGAGAGAAAGAAAATTATAGACCAATCTCCCTAATGAATATTGATGCAAAAATCTTAAATAAAATATTAGCAAAAAGATTACAGAAAATCATCCCCAGGATAATACACTATGACCAAGTAGGATTTCTACCAGGAATGCAGGGCTGGTTCATTATTAGGAAAACTATTAGCATAATTGACTATATCAATAACCAAATTAACAAAAAAAAATATGATCATCTCAATAGATGCAGAAAAAGCATTTGAAAAAGTCCAACATCCATTCCTAATAAAAACACTTGAGAATATAGGAACAAATAGACTTTTCCTTAAAATAGTCAGGAGCATATATTTAAAATCATCAGTAAGGATCATATGCAATGGGGAAAAACTGGAACCTTTCCCAGTAAGATCAGGAGTGAAACAAGGTTGCCCACTATCACCATTATTATTCAATATTGTATTAGAAATGCTAATCTTGGCAATAAGAGTAAAGAAAGAGATTAAAGGAATTAAAGTAGGTAATGAGGAAACCAAACTCTCACTCTTTGCAGATGATATGATAGTATACTTAGAGAACCCCAGAGATTTTATTAAAAAGCTATTAGAAATAATAAATAACTTTAGCAAAGTTGCAGGATACAAAATAAATCCACATTAATCCTCAGTATTTTTATATATTACCAACAAAATCCAACAGCAATATATACAAAGAAAAATTCCATTCAAATTAACTGTTGATAGTATAAAATATATGGGAATCTATCTACCAAAGGAAAGTCAGGAATTATATGAGCAAAATTACAAAGCACTTTCCACACAAATAAAATCAGGTTTAAATAATTGGAAAAATATTAAGTGCTCTTGGATAGGCCGAGTGAATATAATAAAGATGACAATACTCCCTAAACCTAATCTATTTATTTAGTGCTATACCAATCAGACTCCCAAGAAACTATTTTAATGACCTAGATAAAAAACAACAAAATTCATATGGAAGAACAAATGGTCGAGAATTTCAAGGGAATTAGTAAAAAAAAAAATCAAATGAAGGTGGCCTAGCTGTACCTGATCTAAAACTATATTATAAAGCAGCAGTCACCAAAACCATTTGGTATTGGCTAAGAAATAGATTAGTTGATCAGTGGAATAGGTTAGGTTCACAAGACAAAATAGTCAATAACTATAGCAATCTAGTGTTTGACAAACCCAAAGATCCCAACTTTTGGGATAAGACATTATTTGACAAAAACTGCTAGGAAAACTTGAAATTAATATGGCAGAAATTAGGCATGGACTCACACTTAACACCATATACCAAGATAAGATCAAAATGGGTCCATGATTTAGGCATAAAGAATGAGATCATAAATAAATTAGAGGAACATAGGATAGTTTACCTCTCAGACTTGTGGAGGAGAAAGGAATTTGTGACCAAAGAAGAACTAGAGACCATTACTGATCACAAAATAGAAAATTTTGATTACATCAAATTAAAAAGCCTTTGTACAAACAAAACAAATGCAAACAAAATTAGAAGGGAAGCAACAAACTGGGAAAACATCTTCACAGTTAAAGGTTCTGATAAAGGCCTCATTTCCAAAATATATAGAGAATTGACTCTAATTTATAAGTAATCAAGACATTCTCCAATTGATAAATGGTCAAAGGATATGAACAGACAATTTTCAGATGATAAAATTGAAACTATTTCCACTCATATGAAAGTCTTCCAAATCACTATTGATCAGAGAAATGCAAAGACAACTCTGAGATACCACTACACACCTGTCAGATTAGGTAAGATGACAGGAAAAAATAATGATGAATGTTGGAGGAGATGTGGGAAAACTGGGACATTGATGCATTGTTGGTGGAGTTGTGAATGAATCCAACCATTCTGGAGAGCAATCTGGAATTATGCCCCAAAGGTTACCAAACTGTGCATATTCTTTGATCTAGCAGTGCTACTACTGGGCTTATACCCCAAAGAGATACTAAAGAAGAAAAAGGGACCTGTCTGTGACAAAATGTTTATGGCAGCCCTCTTTGTAGTGGCTAGAAACTGGAAAATAAATGGATGCCCATCAATTAGAGAATGATTGGGTAAATTGTGGTATATGAATGTTATGGAATATTATTGTTCTGTAAGAAATGACCAGCAGGATGAATACAGAGAGGACTGGAGAGACTTACATGAAATGATGCTAAGTGAAATGAGCAGAACCAGGAGATCATTATATACTTTAATGATACTGTATGAGGATGTAGTGTATTGGAAGTGGATTTCTCTGACAAAGAGAAGATCTTATTCAGTTCCAGTTAATCAATGATGGATAGAAGCAGCAACACCCAAAGAAAGAACACTGGGAAATGAGTATAAACTGTTTGCATTTTTGTTTTTCTTCTCTGGTTATTTTTACCTTCTGAATCCAATTCTTCCTATGCAACAAGAGAACTGTTCGGTTCTACACACATAGATTGTATCTAGGATATACTATAACATATTTAACATGTATAAGACTGTCTGCCATCTAGGGGAGGGTGTGGAGGGAAAAATCAAAACAGAAGTAAGTGCGAGGGAAAATGTAAAAAAATTACCTAGGTATATGTTCTGTCAATAAAAAACAAAACAAAACAAAAACAAAAACAAAAAAACAGTTGCATTACCGTGTACTAAGTTCTTTTGGTTCTGCTCATTTCACCATCATTTTGTGCAAGTTTCATATTTTTCCTTGATTTAATCTGCTCATCATTTCATATAGCACAGTAGTATCCCATCACAATCATATAGCATTCCCTTAATTTATAGTTCTTTGCTATTAATAGAAATATTTCAGAACATATAGGTGGTTTTTCCCAGTTTTTACTTATCACTTTTGAGAAACAGACCTAATAGTGGTATTTCTGGGTCAAAAGGTATACTCAGTTTTATAGCTCTTTTGTCATTTTTTCAGATTTTTCTCCAAAATGGTAAAAACAGTACAGAATTCCACCAATGATGTATATTTCCACATTCTCTCCAACATTTTTCATTTTCTATTTCTGTATTTTTAGCCAATTCAGTAGGTATGAGATGATACCTTAAACTTGTTTTCATTTCCATTTCTCTAATCAATATTATTTAGAGCATTTTCTTATGAATATATGTGTGTGTAAGTATATATATATATGTATGTATGTATATATGTATACATACATATAAATTATACATGCATGCATAGTAATTCAAAAACTGCCTCTTCATATTTTTTGACCCTTCATCAATTGTGGAATAGTTTTGGTTCTTATAAATTTGATAAAGTTCCTTGTATACATACTTGAGATACAAGACGTTAATCTGAGAAACTGTCTATAAAAATTTCCTCCAATGTTCTGCTTTACTTCTAATCTTGACTTTATATATTTTATTTATAAATTTTTTTTTATTTACTTTGATCAAAACTATCCATTTTACATCAGATCTGATAAAACTTTCTAAATTGTAGCTAGATATATGAAGAGTGGAGTTAAGAAGGAGAAATAAATCCCCTAAACTTTCTATCTTTTCCCTAGTGCTTTCTCCATAAAATATCCCAAATCTATTTAGTTCTACACCTTTCTACTTAGTTTATTTTAAAGTCCCCAGAGATATGACTCTATTGACATCTCAGTCAATTATATTGTTGCTTTCTGATTTAATCAAAGATTATTCCCAAATTGCAATGCAATAATTGAGTATGGCTTCAATTTTATCATCAGTTTAAAGCTTTCATAATTTGTGGCTAAATTATCAACTATATTAACTAAGATCAGGCTAAATGACATCTCTTTTCCCTTAAATCTGCAAAAAAGATAGCATTCAAAAATTGCACAGCCCGCTTAGGGGGATTTGTAGCATGCCCTTGAAGAAACACTGTCATACTGTAAACTCTAAAAAACTCTCTTTTGCCAGGAAATTTTTGTTATTAAACCTCAAATAGGTGGTAGCAAAGATGAGCTCATTACCTATGAGAATAGTAATTATGTCTAATAGAAGTTAAAGATGTAATACCCAATGTGATGACATCACCAAAGAATATCATTGGTTCATCGGTTGAAGATTCATGTTTCAGCTGCAAGTCTTTTCTGAAAACATATGTCCCTATGTAATTGTTTCATATACATGTGGCATTTTTTTTTTTTTTTTGGTGAGTATGTTCTCTTCTACCAGTAGTAGTTGTCTATATCTATCATTTTCTATAATTATCTACAGAAAAATATATTCACGTATTCATTTGGGATCTTTTTTGTTATTTAATTTGCTATGCCATTTGTTTAAAAATTGATTATTTTGGTCCAATATAGTGTATAGTTCTGTAGAATGAAACATATCAGTACAGACTTAATTTTTTTTTTTTATTTTGAGTGAATCATTTAAAGGTTATTCTCCTTGGCAGAGAAAATAGATGTAGATTAAGAAGTGAGCAATTCTTATGCACAAAGAGCTACCAAACTGTGCCTAGTCTTGGATCCTGTAGTATCCCTACTAAGTCTGTATCTCAAAGAGATTATAAAAAACAAAAGGACCCACATGTGCAAAAATGTTTGTGGCAGCCTTTTTTTGAGGTGACAAGGAACTGGAAACTGAATGTATGCCCATCAATAGAGGAATGGCTGAATAAGTTATGTTATATTAATTTAATGGAAAGTTATTGTTACATAAGAAATGATCAGCAGGATGATTTCAGAAAGGCCTGGGGAGACTTACATGAACTGATGCTAAGTGAAGTGAGTAGAATGAAGAAACCATTGTACACAGTAACAAGACTATGTGATGATCAATGCTGCTGGACTTGGCTCCTTTCAACAATAAGCTGATTCAGGCCAATTCCAACAGACTTGTGATAGAGAGTACCATTTGCATCTAGAAAGAGGACCATGGAGACTGAATTCAGATCACAATATAGTATTTTTAACCTTTTTTTGTTTGCTTTTTTCTCTCATTTTTTCCTTTGTTATCTGAATTTTTCTTATACAATATAATAAGTGTGGAAATATGTTTAAAAGTATTGACATTTTAACTTATATTGGATTACCTTCTGTCTAGAGGAGAGAGGTGGGGGTAAGGGAGAGAGAAAAATTTGGAACACAAGGTTTTGCAAGGGTAAATGATGAAAATATTTTACATGTATTTTGAAAATACAAAGATATTATTAAAAATAAAGATAAAAGAATTGAGCAATTCGGTTTTCTCTTGTTAGTTATTATTTGATCATCTACCTAAAGCAGGGTTATATCCCTTTGATTTTTCTCCTTTTTCAAATAGATCTTAAAAACAAGACAAAACCAACCATTTTTATTGCTTTCCTGTCATTCCATAACTTTAGATTATTTTGAGAGTTAGGATTATTGATACTAATTTCATAGAATTGGGACATGTTCATATATTTATTTTCTGTTACTTCTTTTGCTTCCATCCTCTGTGAATATCTTTTAAAAATCGAAATTCCTTGATAGCTTCAAACAATTCCTGCTTTTCTCCTCATTTTAATTGTTTGTGTGTTTTTAGAATTTCATACTTGATTCTCCTATCTCTTCACTTAAGTCCCTTGATAATTTTACTTCATAAGACCCTACATATCCTTAAATTGTCCATTTGAAATTTTTTCTCTTAACACCTAGAGTATGTGTCAAGTTATGCCTTGTTTTCCTCTTTTCTTTTTCTTTAAGAAACTCTATGAGAATGTGGTTATTTTCCACTATGGTTTCCAGCATTTCCACCATACCACTAACTGTGAGTGATAATCAAGTCAAGTGTTTAATCCATGTTTTAAAAATAAAATTATTATTAAGGCAAAATGATTGTGACATTTACAGACTAAGTTATGGATGATGAGATATTCATGGTGGAAATGACACTAGTCATTTCCTACATCTCCTGATGTTGACACTATCATTCTCAGGAGATCTTGGTTCAGACCAACTATATTCCTGAAATACCATAACATGGTTTCCACATAATCTTTAGAAGCTTATCATACAATTCCAAAAGTTACCAAGAATAGTAGATAGTATGACTTTGGGCAAGTCATTAACAATCTTGGACACTTTGTAAAGTTGTCAATAAAAGTTCCATTTTACAGATGAAAAAAAAAAAAAAACTGAGGCAGAGATTATATAAATGACCTGCCAAAGAGAACACATGCAAGAGCTAAGACTTGAACTACATTTTTCTAATTAAAAAAGGAAAAGCATTGTTCTTTTCACAATAGTAATTACAACATAATCCACTAGGAGATGAGAGAGAAAAATATATAAATAAGGGATTGTCTTCCACATTGAAGGAAACTAAAACTTAGTAGAAATCTTATTACTTTAGATATAAGAAGTTTAAATAAGTAAATATAGCAACTACAACAATAATAAAAATTTGTCGAGTACTTTGTGTTGTAAATTATTTTACATGTTACTTCATTTGAACCTCTTCCTAACACTGTGAGTTAAGTACTCCTGATAACTGGATTTCAATTCTGAAGAGCTGAAGCCTTAATTCTATTTTTAGAAAAAATGGCTTTATTAATTTTTTTCCCAAATTTTCTTCCTGGGAAAACAGGGGAAATTTTATTATGAGGCTATTGATTAATGAAATATCTTTGGTAAAGTACTAAAATCAGAATTTGCTAGAACAAACTTAAAGAAATTAGAATAAATACATCTTCCTAATCTGTCCCATATCCCCCCCTCAAAATTGTATATAAACAAAAAATCCATTTAAATAAGTTAGAATCTATTCTTCATATTTAGTAAGGTTAAATCAGAAACAGTAATATGACTAGCTACCCAGAACAAATTGTTAGCTTGTATGTCATTTCTTTTATTATACAGGGCAATTCTTTTTAAAATTGCATTTCCTTCTTTTAATTTATTTACATGAGAAAAGTAGAGCAGTACAAATCAGCTCATGCACTCAGAGAGTTATTCTCAGCAGAAAGTAGTTTTGTATTTCCCATCTGAAGAAAAAAAAAAAAGGAACATGGCAAATTATAGGGTTTGAAAGGCTTAGTTTTACCAAGGGGACAATTGTGAAAGCTTGATGAATTCAAACTAGCTTCTAAAGGCTCAGTTCTCACTCCTCCCTCTATGTACTTTGCAATCTACCAGTCTTTGGATGAAGGAAAAGAGAAAAAAATTCTTCAAGAAAGTACTGCTGGTACAAACAACAACAACAAAAAAGCCTGAGCATCTCAATTTCATAGAGTATGGAGAGCTGTAAGAAATTTTCAGTGATCTGAGTAGAGCAAACCAAATTATGTGTTCTTGCCACAGAAAAATGCATATTAACTATGTTCATACTATAGCTGAGTATTCCTTGTAGAAGATAAAGTAAAAATCTAAGGAATACCTCAAAACATTCTAGGTAATCAGAGATGACATAATCTTTAAAAATGTGGTAGATGGGTTGTAACAATGTCATGAAGACAACATCAAAGAGAACCCTGCCTAATTTTTTTAAATAAGAAAACTGAGACCATTTAAAGTGAATTCCCTCTTTTCCCATTTTATTCATCTCTAACTCCTTCAGTTCATCTCCCATTCTCCATTTCTTTCTCCTAGCCCCTTACAATGTAGTTCTTCTTAACTAGGCTTACTCCTTTAAATGTGTGCTTGATTCTCCTATTTTCTACAGTAGGCATCTTGCTCATTCTCTTTGCCTTTAATTCTCCCCAATCTATTGCTACATTCCCTATGAACTCAGAACATGTACAAATCTTGTGCATCATAAAAAAGAAAACTTTACTAGCCCCTACGATCCTCTCAATCTAGTGTTCTATATTTCTCCTCCCCTTTTCCAGCAAAGCTCTGAGAAACATTTGTCTATACTCACTGCCTAAACTCTCTTCCTCTCACTAAACCTGTAAATCTTTAAAATCTGGCTTCCAACTTCATAATTCAAGTGAAGCTGCTCTTTTCAAAGTTATCAATAATCTCTTAATTGTCAATTTTTTGGTCTTTTTTCCCAATCTTCTTCTCTCTTAACTTATGCATTCTGTTCTGCTACTAATTTTCTTTTTAATCTTGGATTCTCTCTTCAAACTGGATTTTTATGGCACTATTCTCACTTGGTTCTCTCATTACCCATTTGACTATTCCATTTCCTTGCTAGCTCTTCATTCATTATGAACATAAATGACTTATAAATCTACATATCCAAACCCAACCTGTCCCCTGAGCTTCATTTAGTCCTGCATTACCAGTTGCCTGGTCTTAGGGGTAATAATGTTTAAAAGATATGTAACCTTCTACTATCCTATCTAGTTTTCCAACCTCTATCAATTTATTTCTATTTATACAATACAACTAGTTATTCACAATAATGGCAAGGCTATATTTTAAATATACTCAGTTTTTTAATACTAAAATAAAAATAAATAGAAAAAACAATAACATCACAGGCACTCATATGAAAAGAAATTATTGAGTAACAAATTTACTATAACCCATACGTAAGTTGGGTCACATCCTCCCACTACTGTGTTTGGTAAAGAAGAATGGTCACAGGGTTATAGAAACCTGTGAAGGAGTCACATCAGTGAGGAAATATATCTGCTTAGGGTAACTCAGTAATATAATTCTTTACTTTCTTTTTAAGAACTAAGTGTATGGGATATTTAAAGAGGACTAGCATCTATTTGTGAGGGCTTGCTGAGTTTTTTCAGGGGTATTCATCCACTTTGGTATTCACCTTCACCTGACCCTCACATGTGGCTCTAAAAAGCTATAGTATGTAGTAGTGGTGACAGCCCAGTAAAACTATCTTGGCAGACAGGCCAAACAATATTGAGGGTAACTGATAGTCCTCAAACTCATCAATGAGTTAGGGAAAGCATGTGAAGACTTCCTCTGGCAGAATGTGGGGATGAGAACAATTTGTTCCAGTGGCCATCAAGACTGCCAAAATAGGTATTGTAGAGAACTTAGAGCTTGGTCAGACATCAAAGATAACAAAATTGTCCAATGCATCTTGGGACAATACCAGTTAATTTGATTTTGTGTCCAAAACTGGACTTTGATGATTCTGGAAGAGGGAAGAGGGATTCTGGAAGATGATGTTGTACAAGTCTGCTTCACTTAAATCTAATTCACACACAAGTCAAGACATCATCTGTGATATTATTGGCACTCTTTGAAAATAGTAGATGAACAACAACAATTTAGGAATTATCCATAAATATTCCTTCATGAATTTAGTTTCTATATGGAGTAATTGTTTCCCCTGTAAGAATATTTCAGCCAAAACAATTGATCTGCTGAATGATTTTTTCCATTCTTTGCTTTTAAATCTTTTTTTCTTTTCAGGTAAATTTAGCTGACACATTTTAGAAATTTGTTCTTTCACCCTTCTCTTTTCTCTTTTTTGGTTCACAGTATAGATTCTCCCTGCAAATGATCTCACCTTAGCTTATGATTAGTAATCAAAATCTCATGTTCTTTCTATAATCAAATAACTTCTATTCTTCTCATAATTACACCACACTCCTATCCATATCTTCCCACTTTTCTACAGCTGCCATATTCAAAACTTAGCAGTCAAATATTGTCTTCCAGTTCTCAGATTGAAAATAATTTCTCAAAATAATCTGTAACTTAGAACTCTTAGTGGACTTAAGAATAAAACCATAAAGAAATGTTATATTATATATACTTTGGAATTTATGACCTCAGAAGTTTCAAGTGAGGTTTTATGATTCTCATTGAAACAGAAGAATTTTTTTCATATCTTCTGTTATTTATACAAATACAAATAATTTATATTTCTTAAGTGTCCATGTCTCAGGAAGATATTTTTAAACAATGTTGTGAAACAATTTTTAAGCTTTGTCTATGTACAAAAATTTCATTTTACAGTGGATTTGCTGGTCACTGACAAGTTATAATGAATATCTAATAATTATAACTTCTAGTTTTATTAAATTGACATAAAACCACATGGAATTATCATATTCAGTTATTTATGTAGGCATAGATTTGAGACCAGAGAAAGAAAGTAAGAAACTACTCCATCTCTCTTTTTAGTCCATATACTTTCTAAGGGGTTTTGAGTATAGCAGGTAATGGTTTTCCTAGGGTGGGATGTCTCATTGTTCTCTATGTATGTTGGATAAAACCTTCAACCAAAGAGTTGGTAAACATATACGAAAACATTTCTTTAACATCATTAAATTATATTTATTTAAGATGAAATATCAGTTCTGATTTGTTTACATTGGTTTTGTTTGTTTTGTATTCAAAGCCAAGTAGATATAAGACAATTTGAATGCAAACACAAAATCTGTAGGTAAATAATTTGAATTACATCTTATTTCAATCTTTATAGAATCCCTACTTTCTTAACTATGAACACCTTCTATATTAATATGCATTTAAAACCCAGTTCCATGTCTTAGGTTGGCTTTTGTCTTTTAACAGAATTGGTCTATTCTGAAATGATTATTATTCAGATTGGGATATTGCTGATCATATTGATAATACATGTATCATACCAACAACTAATGCCTTTTGTATTTTTGTGGAACCTGCCTGATCTTAGACCTTACTTACATAACCTTTGAGAGATTAGGGTCATGTCCACACCATGGTGAAATAGGAAAGTATTTTATTCTATTTTCTATCTCTATTCTCTGATTTGCATTGTTCTGGCTTGAAATAACGTTCAAATATCCTGGGCCTTTACTTAAATGTAACCCTCTTTTACTTATCTATTTAGACTTCAATGTTGAACCATATTTCCAGTTTGTTTTTTGACTCATGACATCTGCGGCGAGAAATATAGAGCATAAATCACTTAACAAGCCCTTAGAATGACTATGTTCTAATTCGTAATGTAATGAGACATTGTATCTCCAGCATGCAACTAGAGTCAATGGAATAGTGGAATAAAATTTATTCTATTCATAATGAACTGAGACTGCACATGAAAGAACCTTTTAAATACCTGAATGATTAAAATGGATTATATATACCTTAGGGAGAGGAAGTAGTCATAGGTACCAGGCTGATGAACTGAACTCATTAAATTGACTTTTGGTGATGATGAAATGGATATTGATGAAAAGGTGGGAGTATATTTCATACACATTTGTTACAGTAATGAACATAAAGCACTACTTTAGCAAAAAGGTGGGATGCTTTTAATTTTGATGCCAGGTCTCTGTTCAGATGCTCACAATGCAAAGTATAGCTCAGTTCAAGAGTCCAGAGTTACAAATAGCATCTCTGTTATTTATGAGAATGAAAGCTGATGAGAGCTGGTGATTCACAAATTGAATAAATGGGGCTGTTTTAAAGCTTAATATAACTCCACATCATTTTGTGGGATATTAAGGAGTGATTTGGGAATAGCTGATAGTTTCTTCATTGTAAGATCTTGCTAAAATAACTATAGCCTTCTTGGGAAAGCACTAGGACTACAGGGGCCTCAGCCTGGTTCAAGAACTGTGGACCAGAGGCATGAAAAGGCTTAGCTTGTTTCCAAATGAAATTAAGATCTCTGAAACCTCCCTTTCTCTAGGGTACTCAGATGGAACTATGTTCTTATTGATGTTGGCATTCTATTTGATGATACAGATTTCATCCCATCTGTAAGTAATGTGAATGCAATTGTGTTTCTGAAATGTTACCTGATTTCAAATTTAACCACAGTATTGTTAGTGACTAATGGCTAGATGGCAGAGTAGATAGAGATGTGCACCTGAAATCTGGAAGGTCTGAGTTTAAATCCAGCCTTAGACATTTATTAGTTGTATTACCCTGAGTAATTCACTTGATCTCAACCTGCTTCAGTTTTATCATCTGGAAAAAAGGAAAAATAATCACATTTTCGTCACAAGGTGTTATGCAGAGGATCAAGAGAGTCTGTTCTTTTAAATTCTATCTTGATCATATCCATCAAATAATTTCATTTGGAAAAATCTCATACTTGACACAATGGTCATATATTCCATTCCTCTTTAGTGGAATCCTGGAGACACATAAAAATTTCTAAGTTTCTCAGAGACAGTTCTGTACTTAAGTTTTACTTCCTTCCAGGAGGTATTGATTAACTTGTTAGTTTAAAGGTATGGCTAGCATGAATTTGCCAGTCAAAATTAGTTTTTGAAACTCCATCTATTAAAAAGCCTATTTCTTTATTAGATGTGTTATATTTCTTTGATCCCTGGTCATATGGCCTTGGCATAACTGAGTTGACGAATAAGAAAAGGAACAGACACATGGATATCATGTTTTACTTTTAAATGAAATCAGTAAGAGTAGTACCATTTACTGACATATTTTGTCACCTCATATTTTAGAATTCATGGTATTTTTAAAAAATATTGTCATGAAAACCATTATAGCTTATATACCAACATGTTACAGAATAGGAAAGACTAAAGAGAGTCTATTAATTTCTTCAGATTAAATCAACATATATTTTGAAACTTGGTGACTTTAATTCCAAGGTGAGGAAAATATGATAATGATGAAAAATGTGGTCAACAGTCAGAATGAAAAAGGCTAAAACCCAGAAATCTCATATCCAAATGCCACAAATGCTTTCATCAAGAAAAGAATTAGAAGGTAGTTGATAAGATAAATTTCAAATGGTATAAAAAATAAAATTGATTACATTTTGATGCATAGGAGACAATTTAATACTTATAGAGGAGTATATGTTGATTAGATGTGCATGGTTAGATCATTACCAGAGTAAAGGTCACAAGGTAAAAAAGGAAGATAGATTATTTTTCTTTTTACCTCAAATCCTGTCCTCATATTAGGGAAACAACATATATAGATATAGATAGATAGGTAGGTAGATAGATAGATAGATATTTCCCTAAAATATTCTAAATGTCCATTTCCTTAATATACTCAATTACCATGTTCTACTCTTCCACATTACCTTTGCTGCATATAGACATGATCTTAATCTTGCCATCAACTCCAACTGTTCTGCTTCATTAACACTGAAATTTCTTTACTTCATCACATCAAATACTTGATAAACCAGTTCAACTCCATACTATCCTCTACATTTGAGTCACTTACTTTTTTTATTCTGTTACTGATCTACCTTTTCAACTTCAACTATGGATTACTCTACTTTTTGAAATAAGTTGCTCCCTAACAACCCTAATTCCTAGGATTTCAAAATTCATTTTCTCTTGATTACCCAGAATCTATTTTCTCACTTTAAAGTATGGGAAGGTCATATCCCCAGCTCTGCAGATGAAAAAGAGTATCTTTAAAGTCTGATTTTTTGATTATCTCATCCAGTCATCTATCAGGTAACCAGAGCCTACCCAATGTGGGTATTCTGTCATTTCCATGCTGACAAGGATATCTTTCTTCCGTTTCCATAGAGTATTGGTCCTTTAAGCAAATAACTATCAGGTCAATACTACCAGAAAATATTTAACAACTGACTGCCCTATGGATCTACTCATAGTTCCTCACCAGGGGTAAAACTAAACTAAAACTTCCTTCCTTGGCCACTATTCCCCTATAAATGTTGGATGCCCTCATTAGAATGTAAGATTCTTAAAAGTATAACCTATATAACTTTTGTATTTGTGACTCCAGCATGTATCAACATTTTCAGCAAATATTAGGCACTTATTATATTCTTTCCCATTGATTCATTTGTGTCAAAAAAGATATTCTATTCCGTTACTCTCTGCCATTTTGTGGATTCCCAAAGACTGGTGAAAATTGGGAGATTAAGAAGTGTCTAATTTTATCACTGTTGGATAAAATGATCCTTTAAAACTGAGATCAGTATACATGATGTCACAAAATTCTAAAAAGTTAGAAAAGATTTCTGGTAAATGAAGGGTAAAGCACTAAATGAAGCATCATTTACATTCATGAGAATTTGCAGTGGGGAAGTAAAGCAAATGAATTTGTTAGCTTGACACAAGGCTCCCTTTAAAAGAAATGATTAAAGAAACCCAAATACAAGTGAAATCTGCCTTGTCTGGTACAGATGCTATTTCCTCAGCCAGTAATCCTTGGTAAAGATATATAAGTACCCTTATTTGCAGATACATCAAAACCTAACTCTTAAATTTTGATGTTTTTGGAAAGATCAACAACTACAACAATAAAAATAAAAACTAAATACTTTGTAATTATAGCCACCAAACTTGGTCCTAAAAAGGAAATGAGTAAATACATTAGTTTGTTTTTCTCTTCATTTGCAGAACTGTAGGAGATATAGATACAGAACATTGTATACTCTATCAGATTCATTTGCTGTATTGGTTAGTTGGCTGAAATACTCCTTCTACCCCATCCCCCACATTGTTTTTCATTCTTTGTTACTGGTTATTTTTCTTTTGGTAGATAAGGGAGAAAGGTGTGTTTGAAAATGAAAGTGATATAAAAGCAAAATATATTAACCAATTGTTTTTCAAGCTCCAGAACTTTAGTGTCTTTATGTAAAAACTGTCATTTCCTCTCTTCCACCTCCCACCTTTTTCCACTTAGTTTCTAGACTCTTAATAAATCAGTCTCTAATGCTTCATTATGTGTGGAGGCATTGTGGAGTTATAGGAATCTAGGCTAAGGGAGCTCAAGTTCTAACAGATCTTATCAAATTGAAAAGGTCTCACCAAGGTCTAAACATAGCAAAAGAAATGTAAGTTTGATGAAATGAAAAAGGTAAGACTTTTAGAGAAAGTGAATGAAGTCCGGACTTCCGGTTAAGATGGCGGAGAGGAGGCACACAGCTGCATAAGCTCCACGCTTTCTCTCACTATCCACTTCATTACAAGCCTCTGAATTAATGTCTGACTGAAAAAAAACCCACATATAGTTACCAAGAGAAGCCATCCTTGAGATTCGCCAAGAAAGGTCTGTCTTTACTGGAGGGCTGGGACGGTTTTAGATCGGGCGCAGGCTGCGGGCAGCGGCAGTGAGAGCACGGGAGCAGACTGGAGAGGGGGTGCGGAGTGATCGCAGCCGTCTCTGCGGGGAGAGCTTCGCTACAGGTTTGGATACTTTGCTCCGGCAGCAAGTCAGCAGCCCAGCAGAGAAGCTAAAAACACCGGGGCTGAAGAATACAACCCCAAACAGCTGGAGTCTCTCAAGACCTGGCCGCCCCCTCTTTCCCCCCCACAGTGACTCAGCACGCTCTGGGATCTCAGAGCCCAAGCGCACACAGTCCTGCTAGTGCCTCACTGCTGCCCCCTGCAGTCTGGAGAGGAAGCTCGATAACACACCCAGCCCCTCCCCCAAAGAAAGACTCCAGTTTTTTCTGTTTTTCTTTGGTAGTTTGTCTCTGATTATTAGACAGAATGAGCAAGAAGCTGAAGAGGACTTTAACCCTTGACAGTTTCTACACAGATAGAGAGCAGACTCTAAATCCTGAGGAGACTAAAAACAGACAGTCCCCAGGTGAATCCGCAAAGGAGGAGATCATCTGTTCCTCAGCACAGATGAACCTCATAGAAGTGATTAAAAAGGCTCTCACAAGGGAGCTAGAAGAAAAATGGGGAAAGCAGAGTGAGGCTTGGCAAAAGGAGAGGGAAGCTTGGGAAAAGGAGAGGGATGCTTGGCAAAAGAGCCTGGAGAAAGTTAAAGAGAGAGTGGATAAAGAAGTAAAATCCTTGAAAAATAGGATTAGTGAACTGGAAACAGAAAATAGCTCTCTAAAAAACAAAACTGGCGAAATAGAAAAAAATTCCACAGAACAAAAGAACTCAATTGGACAATTAGAAAAAGATTTTTAAAAAGTGAGTGAAGAAAATACTTCACTGAAAATCAGAATTGAACAAGTGGAATTGAATGACTCGAGGAGACAAGAAGAATCAGTCAAGCAAACCCAAAAAAAATCAAACAATGGAGAAAAATGTGAAATACCTTCTGGGGAAGACAACAGACCTGGAAAACAGGTCCAGGAGAGACAATCTGAGAATCATTGGACTTCCAGAAAAACATGATGAAAAAAAGAGCCTGGACACTATTTTCCAGGAAATTATCAAAGAGAACTGCCCAGAAGTCATAGGAACAGAGGAAAAAATAAACATTGAAAGGATTCATCGATCACCCACTGAAAGGGATCCTAAAATCAAAACACCAAGGAATATAGTGGCCAAATGCCAGAACCCTCAGATGAAGGAAAAAATATTGCAAGCGGCTAGAAAAACCCAATTCAAGTATCAAGGAGCCACAATAAGGATCACCCAGGATCTGGCAGCATCCACATTAAAAGATCGAAGGGCCTGGAATATGATATTCCGAAAGGCTAAGGAACTTGGTATGCAACCAAAAATAACTTACCCAGCGAGAATGAGCATCTTTTTCCAGGGAAGAAGATGGACATTCAACGAAGTAAGCGAATTTCATCTATTTCTGATGAAAAAACCAGAACTTAACAAAAAGTTTGATCTACAAATATAGAACTCAAGAGAAATCTAAAAAGGTAAAGATTAATCTTGGGAACTATATTTTGACTATATAGATGTATAAAGAATACATGTATACCTTGTTCTAGAAATTGATGTGGAAAGGACATTGTACCAGAAAAAGGGTAAAGTGGGGGTAGTACATCTCATGAAGAGGCAAAGAAAACCTATTATATCTGAGAGAAAGAATGGAGGGGGATGAATATAGTGGGTATCTTACTGCCTTCAGAATTGGCTTTAAGCGAAAAATCTTAAGACATATTCAATCTATGGTGAAACTTCTCCCACCTCATTGAAAAGTGAGAAGGGAAAAGTGAAAAGGGAAGGAATAAGCTAAGCGGAAGGGAATACGGGAACTGGGAGGGAAAGGGGTAAGATAGGGGGAGGAACTCTAAGGCGGGGGGAGGGATACTAAAAAGGGAAGGCTGTGAGAAGCAAGTGGTGCTCACAAGCTTAATACTGGGAAGGGGGGGAAAGGGGAAAGAAGGGAGAAAAGCATAAACCGGGGTTAACAAGATGGCAAGTAATACAGAATTGGTCATTCTAACCATAAACGTGAACGGGGTAAACTCCCCCATAAAGAGGAAGCGGTTAGCAGAATGGATTAAAAGCCAGAATTCTACAATATGTTGTTTACAGGAAACACACCTGAAGCGGGGAGATACATGCAGGTTAAAGGTAAAAGGTTGGAGCAAAATCTACTATGCTTCAGGTGAAGTCAAAAAAGCAGGGGTAGCCATCCTGATCTCAGATCAAGCTAAAGCAAAAATTGATCTAATTAAAAGAGATAAGGAAGGGCACTATATCTTGCTAAAGGGTAGCATGGATAATGAAGCACTATCTATATTAAACATATATGCACCAAGTGGGGTAGCATCTAAATTCTTAAAAGAGAAACTAAGAGAGCTGCAAGAAGAAATAGACAGTAAAACTATAATAGTGGGAGATCTTAACCTTGCACTCTCAGAATTAGATAAATCAAACCACAAAATAAATAAGAAAGAAGTCAAAGAGGTAAATAGAATACTAGAAAAGTTAGATATGATAGATCTCTGGAGAAAATGTAATGGAGACAGAAAGGAATACACTTTCTTTTCAGCAGTTCATGGAACCTATACAAAAATTGACCATATATTAGGACATAAAAACCTCAAACTCAAATGCAGTAAGGCAGAAATAGTAAGTGCATCCTTTTCAGACCACGATGCAATGAAAATTACATTCAACAAAAAACCAGGGGGAAGTAGACCAAAAAATAATTGGAAACTAAATAATCTCATACTAAAGAATGATTGGGTGAAACAGCAAATCATAGACATAATTAATAACTTCACCCAAGAAAACGATAATAATGAGACATCATACCAAAATGTATGGGATGCAGCCAAAGCGGTAATAAGGGGAAATTTCATATCTCTAGAGGCCTATTTGTATAAAATAGAGAAAGAGAAGGTCAATGAATTGGGTTTGCAACTAAAAATGCTAGAAAAGGAACAAATTAAAAACCCCCAGCCAAACACCAAACTTGAAATTCTAAAAATAAAAGGTGAGATCAATAAAATTGAAAGTAAAAAAACTATTGAATTGATTAATAAAACTAAGAGTTGGTTCTATGAAAAAACCAACAAAATAGACAAACCCTTAGTAAATCTGATTAAAAAAAGGAAAGAGGAAAATCAAATTGTTAGTCTTAAAAATGAAAAGGGAGAACTCACCACTAACGAAGAGGAAATTAGAGCAATAATTAGGAGTTACTTTGCCCAACTTTATGCCAATAAATTCAACAACCTAAATGAAATAGAAAAATACCTCCAAAAATATAGCTTGCCCAAACTAACAGAGGAAGAAGTAAATATCCTAAACAGTCCCATCTCAGAAAAAGAAATAGAACAAACTATCAATCAACTCCCTAAGAAAAAATCCCCAGGACCAGATGGATTTATATGTGAATTCTACCAAACATTTAAAGAACAATTAACTCCAATGTTATATAAACTATTTGAAAAAATAGGGATTGAAGGAGTCCTACCAAACTCCTTTTATGACACAGACATGGTACTGATACCTAAACCAGGTAGGCTGAAAACAGAGAAAGAAAATTATAGACCAATCTCCCTAATGAATATTGATGCAAAAATCTTAAATAAAATATTAGCAAAAAGATTACAGAAAATCGTCACCAGGATAATACACTATGACCAAGTAGGATTTATACCAGGAATGCAGGGCTGGTTCAATATTAGGAAAACTATTAGCATAATTGACTATATCAATAACCAAGCAAACAAAAACCATATGATCATCTCAATAGATGCAGAAAAAGCATTTGATAAAATCCAACATCCATTCCTAATAAAAACACTTGAGAGCATAGGAATAAATGGACTTTTCCTTAAAATAGTCAGGAGCATATATTTAAAACCATAAGTAAGCATCATATGCAATGGGGAAAAACTGGAACCTTTCCCAGTAAGATCTGGAGTGAAGCAAGATTGCCCACTATCACCATTATTATTTAATATCGTATTAGAAACACTAGCCTCGGCAATAAGAGTCGAGAAAGATATTAAAGGAATTAGAGTAGGCAATGAGGAAACCAAACTATCACTCTTTGCAGATGATATGATGGTATACCTAGAGAACCCCAGAGATTCTACTAAAAAGCTATTGGAAATAATTCATAATTTTAGCAAAGTAGCTGGTTACAAAATAAATCCCCATAAATCCTCAGCATTTTTATACATCACCAACAAAACCCAACAGCAAGAGATACAAAGAGAAATTCCATTCAGAATAACCGTTGATACCATAAAATATTTGGGAATCTATCTACCAAAGGAAAGTCAGGAATTATATGAGCAAAATTATAAAAAAGTCTCCACACAAATAAAGTCAGACTTAAATAATTGGAAAAATATTAAGTGCTCTTGGATCGGCCGAGCGAACATAATAAAGATGACAATACTCCCTAAACTAATCTATTTATTTAGTGCTATACCAATCAGACTTCCAAGAAAATATTTTATTGATCTAGAAAAAATAACAACAAAATTCATATGGAACAATAAAAAGTCGAGAATCTCAAGGGAATTAATGAAAAAAAAAATCAAATGAAGGTGGCCTAGCTGTACCTGATCTAAAATGATATTATAAAGCAGCAGTCACCAAAACCATTTGGTATTGGCTAAGAAATAGATTAGTGGATCAGTGGAAAAGGCTAGGTTCACAAGACAGAAGTCAACTATAGCAATCTAGTGTTTGACAAACCCAAAGCCCCTAACTTCTGGGAAAAGAATTCATTATTTGATAAAAACTGCTGGGATAATTGGAAATTAGTATGGCAGAAATTAGGCATGGACCCACACTTAACACCACATACCAAGATAAGATCAAAATGGGTCTATGACCTAGGCATAAAGAACGAGATTATAAATAAATTAGAGGAACATAGAATGGTTTATCTCTCAGACTTGTGGAGGAGAAAGAAATTTGTGACCAAAGATGAACTAGAGACCATTACTGATCACAAAATAGAAAATTTTGATTACATCAAATTAAAAAGCCTTTGTACAAATAAAACTAATGCAAACAAGATTAGAAGGGAAGCAACAAACTGGGAAAACATTTTCACAGTTAAAGGTTCTGATAAAGGCCTCATTTCCAAAATATATAGAGAACTGACTCAAATTTATAAGAAATCAAGCCATTCTCCAATTGATAAATGGTCAAAGGATATGAACAGACAATTTTCAGAGGATGAAATTGAAACTATTACCACTCATATGAAAGAGTGTTCCAAATCATTATTGATCAGAGAAATGCAAATTAAGACAACTCTGAGATACCACTACACACCTGTCAGATTGGCTAAGATGACAGGAAAAAATAATGATGAATGTTGGAGGGGATGCGGGAAAACTGGGACACTAATGCATTGTTGGTGGAGTTGTGAACGAATCCAACCATTCTGGAGAGCAATCTGGAATTATGCCCAAAAAATTATCAAATTGTGCATACCCTTTGATCCAGCAGTGTTTCTATTGGGCTTATATCCCAAAGAAATACTAAAGAAGGGAAAGGGACCTGTATGTGCCAAAATGTTTGTAGCAGCCCTGTTTGTAGTGGCTAGAAACTGGAAAATGAATGGATGCCCATCAATTGGAGAATGGCTGGGTAAATTGTGGTATATGAATGTTATGGAATATTATTGTTCTGTAAGAAATGACCAGCAGGATGAATACAGAGAGGACTGGCGAGACTTACATGAACTGATGCTAAGTGAAATGAGCAAAACCAGGAGATCATTATACACTTCGACAACGATATTGTATGAGGACATATTTTGATGGAAGTGGATTTCTTTGACAAAGAGACCTGAGTTTCAATTGATAAATGATGGACAAAAGCAGCTACACCCAAAGAAAGAACACTGGGAAACGAATGTGAACTATCTGCATTTTTGTTTTTCTTCCTGGGTTATTTATACCTTCTGAATCCAATTCTCCCTGTGCAACAAGAGAACTGTTCGGTTCTGCAAACATATATTGTATCTAGGATATACTGCAACATATCCAACATATAAAGGACTGCTTGCCATCTAGGGGAGGGGGTGGAGGGAGGGAGGGAAAAAAAAATCGGAACAGAAACGAGTGTCAATATAAAGTAATTATTAAATAAAAATTAAAAAAAAAAGTGAATGAAGTCCATTTTAATGAATGAGAATACTATACATCCAAGCTTTAAGCTAATCTGAAAAGTTCATCAAAGATAAGGAGTTTAGCGGAAAAAAAAAAAAAAAAAAGATAGACTGCAAGATTAAAAATCCTGTTTAAGATTAAAGCCAAAGAGACCACCAATATTAATTAGGTCTTATTGTCTTTTAAGTCCTGTTTCCAACTTAGTTATCCATGGTGTGCAGAGAGTCAGACTAGTGGATTCATTTTGTGATCATGAGTTATATATGGATATAGGTTTACTAAACCAAAAGAAAGAAAGAACACAAATGAATGTTTGTAGATAGAAAGGAAAGAAAAAAATTTTTTTTTACCTAAGTATATAAAGACTGACTGCAGAGAACAAAAAATAAATTATGGATGATATGGGGGGAAAATAGAATATCTAAGCCCGCCCCATAGTCTGAGTTTAGTTCAAGTTGCTTTAGGGACTATGAAATGAAGATGAAGTATTTGTCTTTCCTAGTTTCACATATTTTTCCTGGTAGCCCTTGGGTTTTTCTGTTTCCTTTTTCTTACTAATTAATTAGTAATTCTAGACAATCTCACAGTTACTTTCAGATGTCATAGCTTCTGCTAATAGTATTTCAAACAAACAATATAGGACATGTCAAACATTTGCCTCACATAGGGATTGTACATGACACCACTGAATAAACCATTAGTGAATCATTAATCAGGTTGCAACCAGATATTTTTACTTAGTGACAGATATTTCTACTTGAAGGAAAATGATAAGAATTGCTCAAGCCAAGGAAAATTTCTATGAGTAGTCTTATTTGCATAATCAATGAATTGATCATTCCACTTGCATGAGTGGTCCCCACTTATTGGCATATTAATTTTACTGCTAATTTCCGTGATGAAATCAGTTGTGCCAAATCCTAGTTCTCATTCTCATAATATCCTATCTTTCTTATTTAATTCAATTTGATTTAATATCCTTATTAATTATTTCACTTCATCAAATGGTTATTAAATGCTTACCCTTTGCAAAGAAACTTTGCTTCTCTTATTCTCCAGGAGTGGGTGTAAACACATAGACACATGCACATACCCTCACAATACATATATATGTATTAATATATTCACATACATATACATATATGTGTACCTATCTCTATATACATATATACACACACAGAGAGAAACACACATATTTATCATGACCTTTCAGAAATTTCAAATATAGGGAGACAGATAAGCCTGAGAACCCAAGAAATAGACAATGAACTCTGCTTCTAGGCTGGACCAAAGGTACCAGTTAGAGGAGTGATCATTAAGGACATGTATACTATGACTGCTATTATTCCCTCTCCCTTTTAGTATCAACAGCTGCTACAGATCTTTGGTGCTTACAAGTGGTTTATTATCAGAAATAGAGGAGATTATATAAATTGAAAAGGAAAAAAAGATGCATTATCACTTTTATTGCCACTTATACCCTAAAGATCCATGGGTCTTTCCTTTTTCCTTGATACTGAAACTTCTCTATTTATATTGCTTCCCTATATTAGATTATGCATTCCATAAAATCAAGACTTATTTTACTTTTTCTTTTTGTGTCTCTAGAGCTTAGTACAATGATTTGCAGAGTTTCTTCACAAGAGTGATTTGCAGAGTACTTCACAAAAGCCTGACTCATTTCTTCACTCAATAACGGCATGCAAACAATTGTAGTACAAGGTATATTATAATCAAGGTCACAGGGCAGTTACAGACAAGGTACTCCAAGTAGATTTGAGGGAATTCCTATTCATCATCAGGGCTATTTAGAAGTGTTTATTGAGTATCATTGTCATTGTTATCCACTTAAGTGTATGAAGAGCTATGCTCATTAACAGGAATTCAGAGTTAATTATTTAGCATTAGAAAAATGAATTAAGAGTTTGGCTTCCAGTCTCTTTCTCCAGTCCTTCATTTGGATGCAATCACATTTTCACCTTGTAGGTCAAGTACACCTATAAAACAAGATTTCCTTTGTCCTATCTCTAAATAAAATAAATCCTACAAAAAGACAGTAATATCCAGGACAGACTGCTAGAAAGCACAACCTTTATTTTGCTATAAGTATTGTGCTTTTACTTTGCAAATATAATTCATGAAAACCATATATATGGATATATATATATATTTGTGTATGTGTGTGCATGCAAACACTTATTATATATATGTACACACACACACACACACACACACACATATATATATATATATATATATATATACATACATACACATATAATTAATTAGAGAAAACATAACAGAAAACATCAAGGTTTACTAGGCAAAATATGTGAAATGAGGACTAGAGAAATGCTTCCTTTTCAATTTGTGGTACCCAATGCAAGAGCTATATCCAGACTATCCAGCTGGCCTAGAATATTCTATTTCTTCACTACATCCTCCATGTTTTCTTTTTTTTTCATTCTGCAGTCAGCATTGACATATTGAGTATAAAAATGATTTCTTTTTTTCTGACTTAGACCTTCTGCATGGCATTAATTTCTGCTTTCTTTTTGGAAACAACAAATCTCTATCAACACATATTGATGATCACAAAATGAATCTTGTGGTCTAATTCTTCATATACTATGCATAAAATGAGATGGGGTAGGATAAAATATAAATAAAGCCTAATTAAGATTGGTATTCTTCTTTCTTTAATCTCAAACAGAATTTGCTATTCTGCACACTCTATTTATTTTGTATCGTTTTATGCCTGTATCCAAAATGAACTTTTGAAACTAATTTAGGGCTTGAATATACAATATTTTCATCTGTTAGAGAAATTTAATTTAGTTATTTTAGAGTGGATTCTATGTTTTTCTCCAAATTTATTTCCATTCTCCATTTCATCAAGAAACTAGAAACTTGGACTTCCTTTGCTCTAATAGTAAGCTATTCAACAGATTATTAGCCTAGATTTACCTTACTATAGTGATGAATTACTCAATCCCACCAATTTTGACTTATATAAGTTAACTATAAGGAGGTGGCATTCAAAAGATTTGCAAGTGGTCAACAATTATGGTAGCTATGACAGCATTGAGTTTGGAATTTAATGCTTACAAAACACTTATATTTTCACATATAATAGGAGTTGGATTATAGTATAGCTCTTGGAACATGGACAGCATGGTGAGCATGTAGGCCAATGAATCATATGTTGTGTGCTGAAGGAATGCCACAGCAATTCATTGATTCCTGTGAGAGCTGCCAAGAAAGAGGGATTACTTTTTCAAAAAATTAATTAATTAGTTAATTTTAACTTATGCATTGCTTTATAGCTCATATTGGGAGAGGAAAATCAGAGCAAAAGGGAAAAAAACATGGGAAAGACAAAAAAAACCAGAAAAAAAGAGGTGAAAATGCATGTTGTGATAACCCCCCAAACTCCAGCTTCTGGAATAAGAACTCAGTATTTGACAATACACTCCTTAGTTCTTTTTCTGGATGCAGGTGGTATTTTCTATCCAAAGTCTATTGGGATTGCTTTGGATCACTGAACTACTGAGAAGAACCAAGTCTTTCATAGTTGATCATCACAACTATTGCTGTTATTGTGTACAATGCATTCCTGGTTCTGCTTGTTTCACTCAGCATCAGTTCATGTAAATCTTTCTAGGCCTTTCTAAATTCAATTTGTTCATCATTTTTATAGAACAATAATATTCCATTACCTTCATATGCCACAACTTGTTTACCCATTCCCCAATTGACAGTCATCTGCTCATCCAATTCTTTGTTACTACAAAAAAAGCTGCCACAAACATTTTTGCACATGTTGATCCTTTCTCCTCCTTTATGATTTCCTTGAGATACAGACTCAGTAGTGGCACTGCTGAATCAAAGGGTATTTACAGTTTTATAGTCCTTTGGGCATAGTTCCAAATTGCTCTCCAGAATGGTTGGATCATTTCACAATCTCCCAAAAATGGATTAGTATCTCAGTTTTCCCACACCCCTACAATAGTTATCATTATCTTTTCCTCTCATCATAGCCAATCAGAGAGATGTAAAGTGGTACCTCAGAGTTGTTTTAATTTGCAGTTCTCTAATCAATAATAATTTAGAGCATTTTTTCATATAATTATAAATGGTTTTAATTTCATCACCTGAAAATTGACATCTGAAAATATCTTTTGACCATTTATCAATTAAGGAATGATTTTTATTTTTTAAAATTTTTTAAATAAATTTTTATAAATTTAACACAGTTCTTTATAGATTTTTGGAATGAGATCTTCATCAGAAATGCAGGCTGTAAAGATTTTTTTCCCAGCTTTGTACTTTTCTTTTAATCTTGTTTGTGTTTTGTTTGTGCAAAACGGTTTTAATTTAATGTAATCAAAGTTGTCCATTTTGTGTATCATAATGTTCTCTAGTTCTTCTTTGATCATAAATTCCTCCCTTTCCCAAACATCTGATAGGTAAATTATCCCTTATTCTCCTAATTTTTATGTTTTATCATTCTTTATGCCCAAATCATGTAACTATTTTGACCTTATTTTGGTATGGAGTGTGAAATGTAGATCTATGCCAAGTTTCTGACATATTTTTTTCCAGTTTTCCCAGCAATTTTTGTCAAATAGTGAGTTCTTATTCTAGAAGCTGGAATTTGTTTTTTTTTTTTCCAAATACTATATTACTATAGGCTTTGCTTATTATGTCATGTGTATCTAATCTATTCCACTGATCCACCACTCTATTTCTTAGCCAGTATCAAATGGTTTGATGACTGCTACTTTATAATAGAGTTTTAGGTTTAGTACTGCTAAGGCACTATCCTTTATACTTTTTTCATTAATTTCTTTGATATTCTTGACCTTTGGTTCTTGCAGATGAATTTTGTTATTATTTTTTCTAGTTCTGTAAAGCACTGTTTTGATATTTTGGTATGGCACTGAACAAAGCAGAATTGCCATTTTCATTATCTTAGCTTGAGCTAGCCAACAATTGATATTATTCCAATTATTTAGATCTGATTTTATTTGTGTGAAAAGTGCTTTGTAATTTTTTTTTTTAATTTTTTATTTAATAATTACATTATATTGACACTCATTTCTGTTCCGATTTTTTTTTTCCCCTCCCTCCCTCCACCCCCTCCCCTAGATGGCAAGCAGTCCTTTATATGTTGGATATGTTGCAGTATATCCTAGATACAATATATGTTTGCAGAACCGAACAGTTCTCTTGTTGCGTAGGGAGAATTGGATTCAGAAGGTATAAATAATCCGGGAAGAAAAACAAAAATGCAGATAGTTCACATTCGTTTCCCAGTGTTCTTTCTTTGGGTGTAGCTGCTTTTGTCCGTCATTTATCAATTGAAACTCAGGTCTCTTTGTCAAAGAAATCCACTTCCATCAAAATATGTCCTCATACAATATCGTTGTCGAAGTGTATAATGATCTCCTGGTTCTGCTCATTTCACTTAGCATCAGTTCATGTAGGTCTCTCCAAGCCTCTCTGTATTCATCCTGCTGGTCATTTCTTACAGAACAATAATATTCCATAACATTCATATACCACAATTTACCCAGCCATTCTCCAATTGATGGGCATCCATTCATTTTCCAGTTTCTAGCCACTACAAACAGGGCTGCTACAAACATTTTGGCACATACAGGTCCCTTTCCCTTCTTTAGTATTTCTTTGGGATATAAGCCCAATAGAAACACTGCTGGATCAAAGGATATGCACATTTTGATAATTTTTTGGGCATAATTCCAGATTGCTCTCCAGAATGGTTGGATTCGTTCACAACTCCACCAACAATGCATTAGTGTCCCAGTTTTCCCGCATCCCCTCCAACATTCATCATTATTTTTTCCTGTCATCTTAGCCAATCTGACAGGTGTAGTGGTATCTCAGAGTTGTCTTAATTTGCATTTCTCTGATCAATAATGATTTGGAACACTCTTTCATATGAGTGGTAATAGTTTCACATCTCATCCTCTGAAAATTGTCTGTTCATATCCTTTGACCATTTATCAATTGGAGAATGGCTTGATTTCTTATAAATTTGAGTCAGTTCTCTATATATTTTGGAAATGAGGCCTTTATCAGAACCTTTAACTGTGAAAATGTTTTCCCAGTTTGTTGCTTCCCTTCTAATCTTGTTTGCATTAGTTTTTATTTGTACAAAAGCTTTTTAATTTGATGTAATCGAAATTTTCTATTCTGTGATCAGTAATGGTCTCTAGTTCATCTTTGGTCACAAATTTCTTTCTCCTCCACAAGTCTGAGAGATAAACTATTCTATGTTCCTCTAATTTATTTATAGTCTCGTTCTTTATGCCTAGGTCATAGACCCATTTTGATCTTATCTTGGTATATGGTGTTAAGTGTGGGTCCATGCCTAATTTCTGCCATACTAATTTCCAATTATCCCAGCAGTTTTTATCAAATAATGAATTCTTTTCCCAGAAGTTAGGGGCTTTGGGTTTGTCAAACACTAGATTGCTATAATTGACTATTCTGTCTTGTGAGCCTAGCCTTTTCCACTGATCCACTAATCTATTTCTTAGCCAATACCAAATGGTTTTGGTGACTGCTGCTTTATAATATAATTTTAGATCAGGTACAGCTAGGCCACCTTCATTTGATTTTTTTTTCATTAATTCCCTTGAGATTCTCGACTTTTTATTGTTCCATATGAATTTTGTTGTTATTTTTTCTAGATCAATAAAATATTTTCTTGGAAGTCTGATTGGTATAGCACTAAATAAATAGATTAGTTTAGGGAGTATTGTCATCTTTATTATGTTCGCTCGGCCGATCCAAGAGCACTTAATATTTTTCCAATTATTTAAGTCTGACTTTATTTGTGTGGAGACTTTTTTATAATTTTGCTCATATAATTCCTGACTTTCCTTTGGTAGATAGATTCCCAAATATTTTATGGTATCAACAGTTATTCTGAATGGAATTTCTCTTTGTATCTCTTGCTGTTGGGTTTTGTTGGTGATGTATAAAAATGCTGAGGATTTATGGGGATTTATTTTGTAGCCAGCTACTTTGCTAAAATTATGAATTATTTCCAATAGCTTTTTGGTAGAATCTCTGGGGTTCTCTAGGTATACCATCATATCATCTGCAAAGAGTGATAGTTTGGTTTCCTCATTGCCTACTCTAATTCCTTTTATATCTTTCTCGACTCTTATTGCCGAGGCTAGTGTTTCTAATACGATATTAAATAATAATGGTGATAGTGGGCAACCTTGCTTCACTCCAGATCTTACTGGGAAAGGTTCCAGTTTTTCCCCATTGCATATGATGCTTACTGATGGTTTTAAATATATGCTCCTGACTATTTTAAGGAAAAGTCCATTTATTCCTATGCTCTCAAGTGTTTTTATTAGGAATGGATGTTGGATTTTATCAAATGCTTTTTCTGCATCTATTGAGATGATCATGTGGTTTTTGTTTGTTTGGTTATTGATATAGTCAATTATGCTAATAGTTTTCCTAATATTGAACCAGCCCTGCATTCCTGGTATAAATCCTACTTGGTCATAGTGTATTATCCTGGTGACAATTTTCTGTAATCTTTTTGCTAATATTTTATTTAAGATTTTAGCATCAATATTCATTAGGGAGATTGGTCTATAATTTTCTTTCTCTGTTTTCAGCCTACCTGGTTTAGGTATCAGTACCATATCTGTGTCATAAAAGGAGTTTGGTAGGACTCCTTCAATCCCTATTTTTTCAATAGTTTATATAACATTGGAGTTAATTGTTCTTTAAATGTTTGGTAGAATTCACATGTAAATCCATCTGGTCCTGGGGATTTTTTCTTAGGGAGTTGATTGATAGTTTGTTCTATTTCTTTTTCTGAGATGGGACTGTTTAGGATATTTACTTCTTCCTCTGTTAGTTTGGGCAAGCTGTATTTTTGGAGGTATTTTTCTATTTCATTTAAGTTGTCGAATTTATTGGCATAAAGTTGGGCAAAGTAACTCCTAATTATTGCTCTAATTTCCTCTTCGTTAGTGGTGAGTTCTCCCTTTTCATTTTTAAGACTAACAATTTGATTTTCCTCTTTCCTTTTTTTAATCAGATTTACTAAGGGTTTGTCTATTTTGTTGGTTTTTTCATAGAACCAACTCTTAGTTTTATTAATCAATTCAATAGTTTTTTTACTTTCAATTTTATTGATCTCACCTTTTACTTTTAGAATTTCAAGTTTAGTGTTTGACTGGGGGTTTTTAATTTGTTCCTTTTCTAGCATTTTTAATTGCAAACCCAATTCATTGACCTTCTCTTTCTCTATTTTATACAAATAGGCCTCTAGAGATATGAAATTTCCCCTTATTACCGCTTTGGCTGCATCCCATACATTTTGGTATGATGTCTCATTATTATCGTTTTCTTGGGTGAAGTTATTAATTATGTCTATGATTTGCTGTTTTACCCAATCATTCTTTAGTATGAGATTATTTAGTTTCCAATTATTTTTTGGTCTACTTCCCCCTGCTTTTTTGTTGAATGTAATTTTCATTGCATCGTGGTCTGAAAAGGATGCATTTACTATTTCTGCCTTACTACATTTGAGTTTGAGGTTTTTATGTCCTAATATATGGTCAATTTTTGTATAGGTTCCATGAACTGCTGAAAAGAAAGTGTATTCCTTTCTGTCTCCATTACATTTTCTCCAGAGATCTATCATATCTAGCTTTTCTAGTATTCTGTTTACCTCTTTGACTTCTTTCTTATTTATTTTCTGGTTTGATTTATCTAATTCTGAGAGTGCAAGGTTAAGATCTCCCACTATTATAGTTTTACTGTCTATTTCTTCTTGCAGCTCTCTTAGTTTCTCTTTTAAGAATTTAGATGCTACCCCACTTGGTGCATATATGTTTAATATAGATAGTGCTTCATTATCCATGCTACCCTTTAGCAAGATATAGTGTCCTTCCTTATCTCTTTTAATTAGGTCAATTTTTGCTTTAGCTTGATCTGAGATCAGGATGGCTACCCCTGCTTTTTTGACTTCACCTGAAGCATAGTAGATTTTGCTCCAACCTTTTACCTTTAACCTGCATGTATCTCCCCGCTTCAGGTGTGTTTCCTGTAAACAACATATTGTAGGATTCTGGCTTTTAATCCATTCTGCTAACCGCTTCCTCTTTATGGGGGAGTTTACCCCGTTCACGTTTATGGTTAGAATGACCAATTCTGTATTACTTGCCATCTTGTTAACCCCGGTTTATGCTTTCCTCCCTTCTTTCCCCTTTCCCCCCCCCCTTCCAAGTATTAAGCTTGTGAGCACCCCTTGCTTCTCACAGCCCTCCCTTTTTAGTGTCCCTCCCCCCACTTTAGAGTTCCTCCCCCTATCTTACCCCTTTCCCTCCCAGTTCCCGTATTCCCTTCCGCTTAGCTTATTCCTTCCCTTTCCACTTTTCCCTTCTCACTTTTCAATGAGATGGGAGAGGTTTCACCATAGATTGAATATGTCTTAAGATTTTTCACTTAAAGCCAATTCTGAAGGCAGTAAGATACCCACTATATTCATCCCCCTCCATTCTTTCTCTCAGATATAATAGGTTTCCTATGCCTCTTCATGAGATGTACTACCCCCACTTTACCCTTTTTCTGGTACAATGTCCTTTCCACATCAATTTCTAGAACAAGGTATACATGTATTCTTTATACATCTATATAGTCAAAATATAGTTCCCAAGATTAATCTTTACCTTTTTAGATTTCTCTTGAGTTCTATATTTGTAGATCAAACTTTTTGTTAAGTTCTGGTTTTTTCATCAGAAATAGATGAAATTCGCTTACTTCGTTGAATGTCCATCTTCTTCCCTGGAAAAAGATGCTCATTCTCGCTGGGTAAGTTATTTTTGGTTGCATACCAAGTTCCTTAGCCTTTCGGAATATCATATTCCAGGCCCTTCGATCTTTTAATGTGGATGCTGCCAGATCCTGGGTGATCCTTATTGTGGCTCCTTGATACTTGAATTGGGTTTTTCTAGCCGCTTGCAATATTTTTTCTTTCATCTGAGGGTTCTGGCATTTGGCCACTATATTCCTTGGTGTTTTGATTTTAGGATCCCTTTCAGTGGGTGATCGATGAATCCTTTCAATGTTTATTTTTTCCTCTGTTCCTATGACTTCTGGGCAGTTCTCTTTGATGATTTCCTGGAAGACAGTGTCCAGGCTCTTTTTTTCATCATGTTTTTCTGGGAGTCCAATGATTCTCAGATTGTCTCTCCTGGATCTGTTTTCCAGGTCTGTTGTCTTCCCCAGAAGGTATTTCACATTTTTCTCCATTGTTTGATTTTTTTGGATTTGCTTGACTGATTCTTCTTGTCTCCTCGAGTCATTCAATTCCACTTGTTCAATTCTGATTTTCAGTGAAGTATTCTCTTCACTCACTTTTTTAAAATCTTTCTCTAATTGTCCCATTGAGTTCTTTTGTTCTGTGGAATTTTTTTCCATTTCGCCAATTTTGTTTTTTAGAGAGCTGTTTTCTGTTTCCAGTTCACTAATCCTATTTTTCAAGGATTTTACTTCTTTATCCACTCTCTCTTTAACTTTCTCCAGGCTCTTTTGCCAAGCCTCCCTCTCCTTTTCCCAAGCCTCACTCTGCTTTCCCCATTTTTCTTCTAGCTCCCTTGTGAGAGCCTTTTTAATCACTTCTATGAGGTTCATCTGTGCTGAGGAACAGACAATCTCCTCCTTTGGGGAATCACCTGGGGACTGCCTGTTTTTAGTCTCCTCAGGATTTAGAGTCTGCTCTCTATCTGTGTAGAAGCTGTCAAGGGTTAAAGTCCTCTTCAGCTTCTTGCTCATTCTGTCTATTAATCAGAGACAAACTACCAAAGAAAAACAGAAAAGACTGGAGTCTTTCTTTGGGGGGGGGGGCTGGGTGTGTTATCGAGCTTCCTCTACAGACTGCAGGGGGCAGCAGTGAGGCACTAGCAGGACTGTGCTGCGCCTGCGCTCTGAGATCCCAGAGCGTGCTGAATCACTGAGGGGGGGGGGGGGGAAGGGGGGGGTGGCCAGGTCCTGAGAGACTCCAGCTGTTTGGGGTTGTGTTCTTCAGCCCCGGTGTTTTTAGCTTCTCTGCTGGGCTGTTGATTTGCTGCTGGAGGAAAGTATCCAAACCTGTAGCGAAGCTCTCCCCGCAGAAACGGCTACGATCACTCTCCACCCCCTCTCCAGTCTGTTCCCGTGCTCTCACTGCCGCTGCCCTCAGCCTGCGCCCGATCTAAAACCGCCCCAGCCCTCCAGTAAAGACAGACCTTTCTTGGCGGATCTCAAGGATGGCTTCTCTTGGTAACTTTTTGTGGGTTTTTTTCAGTCAAGCATTGATTCAGAGGCTTGTAATGAAGTGGATAGTGAGAGAAAGCGCGGAGCTTATGCAACTGTGAGCCTCCTCTCCGCCATCTTAACCGGAAGTCCCCCTTTGTAATTTTTTACATAATTCTTGGTTTTGTCTTGGCAGGTAGATCCCTAAGTATTTTATTTTGTCTGTAGTAATTTTAAATGGAATTTCTCTTTCTGTCTCATGCTGTTGGTCTTTGTCAGTAATATATAGATGTGCTGATGATTCGTGTGAGTTTATTTTATAGCCTGCAACTTTGCAATAATTGTGAATTGTTTCCAGTAGTTTTTTGGATGATTTTCTAGGATTCTCTAAATATATTATCATATCATCTGCAAAGAGTGATAGGCTTTTTTCCTCATTGCCTATTCTAATTCTTTTAATCTCATTTTCTTTTATTATTGTTAAAACCAACATTTTTACAGGGTTGAATAATAGTGTTGATAATGGGTATCTTTGTTTCACCCTTTATCTAATTGCCAAATTACTCTTCCCTTATCTTTTCCCCTAATGTTTCTGCCCTCCCTTCTATCCTATTTTCTCCATTCCTTTTCCTCTTTCTCCTACTTATTTATAGATAAATTTCTGTGCCCAACTGAATGATTGTTATTCTGTTGTAGAGCCAAAACTGGTAAGATCAAACTTCAGACAATGCTTATCCTCCTCCATGTTAATCTCTTTTTTCCATTATACCTCTCCTTTCCTCTTTTTTTTAGTAAAGACCTTTTTCCACTCAGCAAAGTCTTTTTCTTTTATGTTGTCACATTAGAATCCATTCACAAACACACTGTGAGTCCATGTGATTCTCCCCTCTATCTTTTTCAGTGATATATACAGTTCTCAAAGGTTACAGATGTCATTTTCCCATCTAGGGAGGTGAGCAGTTTAACCCTTAAATAATATATATTTTCCCTTAGTTTACATTTCTATACTTCTCTTGAGTCCTGTAATTACAGGACTCAAGATTAAATTTTCTGGTTAGTTCTCAATAGAAATGTCTATAAGTCTCTTATTTCATTGCCTCCCTGAAAGATGATGCAGTTTCACTAGATAGTTGTAGCCTTAGGTCCTTTGCCTTATATAATATGGTATTCTAGACCCACTCATCTTTTATTGTAAAAGCTGCCAGATTCTGGGTTATCCTGCCTGTTGCTCCTTGATATTTAAATTGTTTTTGTATGGCAGTTTGTGGTATTTTTCCCCGTAAAATGGTATTTCTAGAGTTTTGCAACAATGTTCCTCAGGGTTTTCCTTGTGGCATCTTTTTTCTGAAGGTGATTGATAGATTCTTTCAATCAGTATTTCTCCCTCTAGTTCTAGAATATTGGGGTAATTTTCCTTAATGATCTCATGTAGAATGCTATCCATGCTCTTTTTTGGTCATAGCCTTCAGACAGGCCAATAATTTTTAAATTGTTTCTTCTGAGGCCATTTTCCAGGTCAGCTATTTTTCCAATAAGTTCTTTCACATTTTCTTCCATTTTTTTTCATTCCTTTTAGATTGTTTGAATAATTCTTGTTGTCTCACTAAGTCATTAGTTTTTATTTCTTTTTTTTTCTTCTAGTTTTTAATGTGTGATTTTCTTCAGTAGCTTTTATTCATCCTTTTTTCCGTTAATTCTACTATTTAAGGAGTTGTTTTCTTCAGACATTTTTTTCCTTTCATTTTCCAACCTGTTGACTCTCTCATGTATACTTCTCTTTTTCTTTCTCTTTTTTCTTCTTTTTCTCTTATTTGTCTTTTAAAGTCTTTTATGAGTACTTTCAAAAAAACAATTTGGCGTGGAGACCAATTCATATCATTCTTTGAGATTTCTTCTGTGGACATTCTATCCTTTTCTGAGTTTGTGTTTCGGTCTGCTCTATCACCATAGTAGCGTTCTATCATTAAGGTTCTTTTCTGTTTCTTGTTTATTTTCTTTCCTTTTCTTTTGGTATTTCTTCTTCCTTTTAATTTTTATGGTTAAGTTCTGCTCCTGGGGTAAAGGGAGCACTGTCTCTAGTTTCCTGTGCAGCTTTGAGCCTTGATTTTGAGCCCTGGGCAACCTTGTGTTTGCAGGGGGTAGATTTGTCTGCTCTTTTCAGGAAACAGCCTGGTTTCCCAGAGTTTGCCTTCTGAGCTTGGACTGAAAGCTTTCCCACTGCTGTGCTCCTCTATTGAATCAGGACTGAGGGTCTCAGTTGCTGATTAAGACGCACATCAGGCTTCCTAGAATCTAACTATTCTAGGCTGAACATCTTTCTCATTCCAGTGAGACTGACCTTTCTTGAAGGTTTTTCAGTCTGTCTTGAGCTGGAGTGATTTCATTCCAACAAACTGTTCATAGGCTTGGTTTCATGTGCTTTTCAAGGGAAACTGGGACAGATTGAGCAGCTTCCTGACTTTACTCTGCTATCTTGACTCCACCCTTGGAAGTTGTCTCATGAGAGGACTTTCTTTTTTTTTATTATAACTTTTTATTTACAAGATATATGCATGAGTAATTTTTCAGCATTGACAATTGCAAAACCTTTTGTTCCAACTTTTCCCCTCCTTCCCCCACCCCTTCCCCCAGATGGCAGGTTGACCAATACATGTTAAATATGTTAAAGTATAAGTTAAATACAATATATGTATACATGTCCTGTGGTGTTCTCTTCTTTTATATAATATATGATGATTCTCTGTGGGAGTAGATTTCTTGGGGAGGTTTTCTGTAGGCAGCCTTAGTTTCAGTTCAAAATAATAATCACTTCAAATGCAGCCAGCTGCTAAAATTCAAATGTTTATTTTCTCTTTCCAACTCTTATCTCTTTCCTTGGGCCTGGTTGGCTTTCTTAGAGGCCTCTCTCCCTCCTTGGTTCCAAGCGCTCTTGCAGCTTGTCTTTTAGCTCTTCCAGCTTTTGCCTCTAGCTCAACTCTGACTCGTGGCTTCTCAATCTCCAACTGATGCTCCCCTCTCAATCTTTTCAATTGAACTCTCCTGACTGAGCTCAGCTGTTTTTATGCTCTTTTAAAGATGTAAACTCAAAGGTTGACTCCTCCTCTGAGAGTGGGATTATGGGAGATGTGACTTTGGATATCTCATACTGAACCCTGAAATCTCCCAAACATGTGAACTAATGTGTGAGCTAATGTGTGAATTCTCAAAGGTGTTAACTTAAGCATTATTTCTATAAATACTAGTGACTTAACACCTTGTAAGGATTTGCTCTAATATGTGAACCAATAAGCATTGTATCAATTCCATTGAGTTAATACTAGGATTCTAACAATGTCCAGTTATTTTGCTGTACAAAAAGAATTGGACTTTGAAATAGTGTATAATTAGCTTGTGAAGGAAATCAAAAGTGCATGTGGACAAAAATAGAGGGATTGGGAATTCTATGTAGTGGTTCATAATCATCTCCCAGAATTCTTTCGCTGGGTGTAGCTGGTTCAGTTCATTACTGTTGTATTGGAACTGATTTGGTTCATCTCATTGTTGAATGGGACCACATCCATCAGAATTGATCATCATATAGTATTGTTGTTGAAGTATATAATGATCTCCTGGTCCTGCTCATTTCACTTAGCATCAGTTCATGTAAGTCTCTCCAGGCCTTTCTGAAATCATCCTGTTGGTCATTTCTTACAGAACAATAATATTCCATAATATTCATATACCATAGTTTATTCAGCCATTCTCCAATTGATGGGCATCTACTCAGTTTCCAGTTTCTGGCCACTACAGAGAGGGCTGCCACAAACATTTGTGCACATACAGGTCCCTTTCCCTTCTTTAAAATCTCTTTGGGATATAAGCCCAGTAGAAACACTGCTGGATGAAAGGGTATTCACAGTTTGATAACTTTTTGAGCATAGTTCCAAATTGCTCTCTAGAATGGCTGGATGTATTCACACCAGCAAAAATGTATCAGTGTCCCAGTTTTTCCACATCCTCTCCAAGATTCTGCATTATCTTTCCCTGTCATTCCAACCAGTCTGACAGGTGTGTAGTGGTATCTCAGAGCTGTCTTAATTTGCATTTCTCAGATTAATAATGACTTGGAGCATCTTTTCATATGGCTAGAAATAGTTTCAATTTCTTCATCTGAGAATTGTCTGTTCATATCTTTTGACCATTTATCAATTGGAGAATGGATTGATTTCTTACAAATTAGAGTCAATTCTCTATATATTTTGGAAATGAGGCCTTTATTAGAACCCTTAACTGCAAAAATGTTTTCCCAATTTATTGCTTCCCTTCTTATCTTGTCTGCATTAATTTTGTTTGTACAAAAACTTTTCAATTTGATGTAATTATAATTTTCTATTTTGTGATCAATAATGATCTCTAGTTCTTCTTTGATCATAAATTCCTTCCTCTTCCACAGGTCTGAGAGGTAAGCTATCCTATGTTCTTCTAATGTATTTATAATCTCATTCTTTATGCCTAGGTCATGAACCCATTTTGACCTTATCTTGGTGTACGGTGTTAAGTGTGGGTCAATGCCTAGTTTCTGCCATACTAATTTCCAATTTTCCCAGCAATTTTTGTCAAACAGTGAGTTTTTATCCCCAAAATTGGGGTCTTTGGGTTTGTCAAACACTAGATTATTAAAGTTATTGGTTGTTTTGTCCTTTGAACCTAACCTATTCCACTGATCAACTACCGGTAGTCTATTTCTTAGCCAATACCAAATGGTTTTGGTAACTGCTGCTTTTGTAATATAATTTTAGATCTGGTACAGCTAGGCCACCTTCACTTGATTTTTTTTTTTCATTCATTACCTTGAAATTCTCGACCTTTTGTTTTTCCATATGAACTTTGTTGTTATTTTTTTTAGGTCATTAAAATAGTTTTTTTGGGAATCTGATTGGTATAGCGCTAAATAAATAGATTAGTTTAGGGAGTATTGTCATCTTTATGATATTTGCTCACCCTATCCAAGAACATATAATATTTTTCCAATTGGTTAGATCAGACTTAATTTGTGTGGAAAGAGCTGAGTCTCAGGTCTTGAATTCAAATATGATTTCGGATGCTTCTATATGTGTGATTCTAGGTGAATCATTTAATCTCTATTTGCCTTGTTTTCATCATCTATACAATGAAATCATGCCCACCTTTCAGTGTTGTAAGAACTAATGAGATATCTACAAAGCACATAGGAAAATGTTTGGCACATAGTAAGCTCTATATAAATATATTTTTCAATTTTTTATATGTTAGCCATTGTTGAATATTGCTCATAAAAGCTTGTCTTTTCCCTATTTCCCCATTATCTTCTTTGAGAATGTCCTTGATTTACATATAGATGAATCTCAGAAAGATTTTATGTGTGTGTGCGCGCACGTGTGTGTGCATGTGTAAGAATGCAATTATAAATATCATTGATTGTTCTGGACCATAAAGAAAATTATATTTAGGAATATAAAAATCAGCCTAGACAGTATTTGTCTAGGAGGGGCAGAACCAAGATGGCAGAAGATTAGGAAGTAGTATAATAGTGAGCTTCCATCCACAAACTGCTCCAAAAAGACCCAAAATGAATATTGAGTGGTAGAAATATAAAAAGACTCACAGTGAATCCAATGTTCAGTCCACTTTGACATAAGAAGACAGAAGGGAGATCTGTGGAAAGAATTGGCAAGATTGGTTAAGGAGTATACTGTGAAGAGAGTATTCCAGTGCCCAGGGAGGTTAGTTCCAGGGCAAGGGAAGGTCTCAGATGCATACTGGGGCTCCTTCAGAGCCATACTGGAACACTGTATTGGGGGCAGGTACAAACTGGCATCCTTGCTACCCATTACCAAGTTACTGGTTTCAGTCCCAGGGGATGAAGAAGGGGTGATGTTCCTTGATAGGAAAGTCTTGGGTGGTGTACTGAGAAAGGAGAAAGTTCAGAAGATAGTAGCAGCATTGGTGGAACAGACGCTAAGTTTAGAGCAACGTTTCACTTCTATTATATAGCCCAGACTGCAGAGACATAACCAAGTCAGGAACCTCAGGAGAAAGGAGGTGTTACAATTCTCTGCTCTGATCCAAAAGATTGGGCAAAAGTAAGGAAGCAGTCTGCTCTTTCAGGGACACATACCAAGGTCACAAACTTGCAGAGTTCAAACCAAACAAATTTTATCCTGAATTAGACCACTTTGGAAGGACTGAAAGGTTATAGGGCAGCAGTCTGTCCCTGAGATCCTGAAATCATGGAATACTCACTACTCCAGGAAAGTAGCAATAGAATGAGTCCAGACATTTCCTTCAGAATGTGACAGATATCAATCTTAATATCAAGTACAAAGACAGGAAACAGGCTGGAAGGATGAGTAAGCAAAAAAAAAAAAAAAAAAAAAAAGAAAAAGACCCCTAACATACGGAACTATTACAGTAAAAAAGATGCTCAAGTCATAAAGCCACAAGAAGAGAAAAACTCCAGAAGTCTACAAGTAATGTTTCAAAGAAAAACACAACTTGGGCAGCAAATCAACTAAAATTATTGAAAATGATGAAATAAGAGTGAAAAAAAGTTAAAATATTTTTATAAATGGAATGAGAGCATTGAGGGGGAAAATACAAAAGAAATAAAAGTCATGGAAGAAAACATTAGAAAGGGAATTAACAGCTTGGCATAGAATGTAAAAATATTTCCCAAGGCAGCAAATTTCCTGAAAATTAGAGCAGACCATTTGAAAACCAGTGACTTTATCAGATAGTAAGAAATATTAAACGAGCTCAAATAGCTGAATATTAAAAGGAAATGTAAATATTTTATGGCAACAACAACTGACCTGGAAAAAATTGAGGAGAAAAAAATTAAGAATCATTTGACTATCTGAACTTCATGGTGAAAAATTAGCCTTGGAATGCTACTTCAAGAAATCTTAAAGAACAACTGATTTTTTAGAACCAGGGGCAGAGAAGAAATAGAAAGAATTCATTGGTCACATCCTAAAAGAAAATCCCAAATCAAAATTCCCAGGTATGTTATAATGGAAATACAGTACTCTCAAAGTGACTATATTGGAAGACGTAAGAAAGTAGAAATTCAAATCTTGAGGATTCATAGTCAAGATCACACACAATTTAGCAACTACCCATAGAAAGGAATGGAAAACTTGGAATTAAAATTTCCAGAAGGCAAAGGATATTGGTTTACAGATAAAAATAACTTACCTAGCAAAACTATACTGTGCTAAGATAGACAATGGAAAATAGAGGACTTCCCAGAATTCCTGATTTAAAGACCATAGCTGCAAAAAAACTTTGAAGTTGAAGCACAGAAATGAATATATGTATATGTGTATATATATATATATATAAACACAATAATCATAACAGACCAAGAACAAACTGTGGTTATTCAGTTGTGTTTGACTATTTATGACCCAAATTGAGTTTTTCTTGGCAAAGATTCTACACTGGTTTGCTATTTCCTTCTCCAACTCATTTTACAGATGATGAAACTGAGGCGCACAGGTTAAGTCACTTGCCTTGGATCATAGAGCTACTATGTATCTGAGGCCAGATTTAAATACTCAGGTTTTCTTGATTCCAAGTCTGATGCTCTATCCACACTTCCACCTATCTCCCCAGAAGATAAATTTCTTACATTTAAATATGGATACATAATGCTTTTTATGTCCCTTCTAAATTTTACCATCAAAGGACCCCACAGAAGAAGTCTAATTGGACAAGTAATGGGAGTTATTTTGGTATATCTTGATGACCTTAACAAAAGAATAGAAAGAGAGGAATAAAGTGGGGCTAGGAAAAGGTAAGGCAAGGTTTGAGAAAATTATATCATATAATCAGGCATCCACAAAGTGGATATCTAAATGAAAAAGGAGGATAGAAGGGAGAATTTAATGAACTTTATTCCCATCTGAACTGGTCAAAAGAAGGAAGAACACACATAGGCATTTGTATACAGAAATACATTTCACTTAACAAGAAAAAAAGACAAAAAGGGGGGGGGGAGGAGGAATTAGAAGCATAGTAGATTTAGGGAGGGGCTAATGCTCAACAAAATAAATTTTGAGGATGTATAAAACTGATTATATGTCTTTTTGAGGTGACAAAGAATGGAAATCTGAATAGGTGCCCATAAATTGGAGAATGGATGAACAAGTTATAGTCCATAAATATGACTCTTAGCAGTGTAATGACCAGATGGATTCCAGTGGATTAATGATGAAATATGTTATTCACCTACTGATAAAGAGGTGAAGGACTTAGAGAATGGAATGAGGCATTAAAAAAAATCCAATGTAGAAAGTTTCTTTGATTGAATATAAATATTTGTAATAGTTTTTTTTTTTTCCTGTATGTTTTCTTGATTGTGGATGTGTGGTAGGAGGGTGATAAGAGAGATCTTGGTTGATCCTGATAAAGAGATGAAGGACTTAGAGAGTGAAATGAGACTTTTTTTTTAATGGCCAAAGCAGAAAGTTGCTTTGATTGAATATAAATATTTGTAATAGGTTTTTTCTCTGTGTATTCTTGATTGTGGGCATGTGATAGAAGGGATGGTAAGGGAGATATTGGTTGACTATAACAAAATGATTAATAAAGAAAATAACTCTGTTTTCAATGACCCTGGTGAACAATAACAATAATATTCCAATGTTACTTTATGGTTGTGGACCATTAAACATCATTATTTTGAAAGAATCTAGATATAAGTGATTCAGAAAGTGTATGTGGTATATATAAGTAACAATGACTTGCACATAAAAACTAGAATAAAAGACTATCAATTTCTCACTTATAACTCACAAGAAAAGGCATTGGGCAGGTCATGTAGCAAGAATATGTTACAACAGATAAAGGACAAGCACATTAAAAAAAAAAAAAACATCAGAAGAGTTCTAAGAGCATATTGGCTATGTCAGGCACTACTTCATTCCAAAGTAAACATTTTGGTTGTTTATATGGGAAAAAGAGAAAAAGAACATTTGTTTAATAAAAACTGATAAAATCATCGTGAGAAGGAAAATAAAAAGTATCTCTGATAAAAATGATAAAGAAAGACCCAGACTATTCTGAAAGTGTACTGCCAAGACTTTTGTGAATGCAGAACAGTGAATAAAATAATGATGGTTGCATGACATTGGAGCCCTTAAACCCATTTTCATGTGAATGTTTTTAGAGTTTTGAAAGCTATGACAGAAATCACAAATCAAATAACTCTTTGGGGACTATGGAAAATTAACAGTTATTGTATCTTACAGATATCTATCTATCTATCTATCTATCTATATAGATAGATATAAAACAGAATTAGGATCATTGAGTTTTACATAAGTTAGACATGTGTCACTATGAAGAAGCGTTACTTTGAAATATTAGAAGAGAAGGAGGAGGAGAGGACAATGATTAGATGAAGATAGAAGCAGGAAAGAAAGCTGAGTGTGGGAGGAGTTGAGGACAGAAAGCACAGGAAACAAGGAAAGGAGGTGCTTTCTATAAGAAGACAGAATTGAGCAAACTGACAGGGAATGAGTCATCTGAGAGAACTCACTAAAACCTAATATTTTCTAATATAGGGAGAGCTGGCTGAGCTTATTGCTCTCTAGGGCCATCTTCAACTTGAGAGAGGGGAAATCTCTGGGGGGGGGGGAGGCGGTGACCATGTTGCCTTCTACTGCCCACTCATTTGAGAGAGAGAACGAAGGGTAAAAATAAAACAAAACAAAATTCTTTCCAACTACTTTTCTGTGAAAATAGTCTTGGCTATGTTGAAAACTAAGTAGAGGGGGAGAAAGTATCCTTGCTTTTAAAGAGCTAGCTTGGGAAAGTTTGTGTGACCTAATTGCTATCTCTAGCTTGAGAGGGAGAAATACTTTTGAAGCTCATAATAGAGCTGGGACCTTAGAAGTTCTTAAAATTAAGGCAGATGCTTGGTGCTGAAAGACTATATTATTTTCTCAGCATATTGGCAAGAATGGTTGTATGATAAAAGTCCATCACTATTTCAGCACCCTAATAATAAATAGTTTTGCTCAGCAATGAGCTGAGAGAATCAGAAGGAATGCACATAGCAGAAAAGCAGCTTTACCCAGGTGGTGGTTCCAAGTGGTACTGACTGTTTTCCAAAGAGATCCAGGACACCAAGGTTAGAGTTGTAAGTTGCCCCAAGCATATGGGCTTCTTAGTCAAATACTTTGCTGTCAGCATTCTGAATATCTGTGCCTGTTCTCGCCTACAATCACTCTGTGTTACTAGGAATGTGTAAACCAGGTTTATAGGTTGATAATTCCTGCTCTTGTCTCCTATTGAGTAAAGGTTATGATAATTAGTGTTTTGTCTTCTTCTGATAAATAAATGTTATGATTATTTTTGCTTTTACCTTATCAGCAGTAAATATTTTTTTGCTATTCCTGGCCATGATTCAATGATTGTTAAATTTTTATTAGAACCTTCTTATTATGAGAAGACTCCAGCCTCACTGCTCTCATTTTTAACTTCCAGTTTACCTTCTACCCTACTCCACCTTTACACCTGACTATTCTCCTTCTTGTTTTGCACCCTGAGTACTTTTCAGCTCTCCTTTACATTTTATCTTCTTCTATTAGGATATTAGCTCCTTGAAAGTGGAGTATTCTGTTTTTTGTTTTGGTAGTTTCCAATGTTTGGCACAATTCATCCTATAGTAAATGCTTAAATACTACTTGTTCAACTTGTTATCTATTTATATGTCAATTTAACTGATTTTGCATAAATTGAAAGCATATTTGTACGGATCCAGGATCTAGAGTGAGAAGCAGTAATAGTGAATGCCCTACTCCATATAAGAGTTGCTTCTGAGAAACTAAAAAAGAGTGTTATTTGACAAGTGGCCATGGTCATGGACAATCATTCTTTCAGTAGAATCCCTGACTTGAGGATGTGAAAGAAAGTTGGGGCAAGTGAGCAATCTCAAGGAAATAGAAGAATTTTGGTACTACCTTAGGTGCAATATGGCATATTTGTAAAGGTTTTACACAGAGCCTGGTATACAATAGCCACTTGATAAGTACATATTCCCTCCCTCTCCCTTCCTTGACGACATAAGGATTTCCTTTATGTAGCCCTTATTATTACAATACTTGATATCTGTGTACTTTCTCCTCATATAAGCTCTGTGTATTTGGTGAAGTGAGCCCCAGGTATATGCATAAAATATTTTGTAGTTATTGTTCTTACTGTTTTTTGTTTGTTTGTTTGTTTGTTTTAGTAAATGTCTCAATTACGAGTTGACCACTTATTTTGCTAATGGTGGTATATAGAGTTGCCCCTTAGAACTTTGGTAGTAGTCAAACCACAGGATCCCAATCTACTGGGTGCAAATTTGGGGAAGAACCTAGAAAAATATGTATATAAATACTCCATAGCTATTGATCTTGCAATGCTTCCAGCAGCATAAAGATAATGTTCTCTCTTGAATATTTCTAGATCTATTCACAGAGCCTTACAATTACAGAGTTTGAAGGAATCCCAGAGGCAATTAAATCCAACATCTACCTGAACAAGAATTCCATCTTTAAAGTGTCTATCTAGTAGGTAGTCTAAGCTTTGTGCAACTTCCAGTGAGAGGGAGATCATTACCTTGCCCAAATCCCATCCTGTTTTTGTCATTTTATTTGTTGGGACAGATTTCCTCCATAAGAGTCTGAATTTGTCTCTTTATCACCCTGAGCCATTACTCTTAATTCTGCCCTGAGATGCCAAGAACAATCCATTCCCTTCAAATGTTCTGACAAAGAACTGTTGAACAAAGGCATCAAATACTTGACCACCAGTAACATGCTATTCAGAACTTTATGAACGGGACATAGACAAGACTAAAAATGCAGTGGGAAAATATTTAAGAAAATAAATAGAAATATAATAAAAATAAATATTACATTTTAAAATTAAGTCAATAGATCATCCAAAAGAATTCATAGGCACAGATTAATGCTGCCTGTTTCTATTTGAGTTTGATGTGGCTACTGTAAAGAATACACTTCTTTGAATCTTCTGCTTGGGAAGTAGAGAATAAGAAATCAGTAATGTTCTTCCCATGCCAACTGGCCTCAAGAGCTCTTAACTTCTTACTTGTGCTACTCTGAATACTTTCCAGATTAACAATATCCTTAAAAAAAATGTGGTGCCCCAAACCGAACATAAGATTTGAATGTGGAGACTATTGCTTCCTTAATCCTTTAATGTAGTTAAAGATCATATCACTTTGTTATTTCTTTTTTTAAAAAAACCCTATCATATCACATAGTTGCCTCATATTGAGTTTGTAGTCCATTAAGCTTAACAGACAATGTTTAGATGAATTAGTATATAACACACTCTCCTTATTTTGTTTTTATGAAATACATCTTTTGAACTTTTGTCCAAGACTTTATATTTTTCTGTATTAAATTTCATCTTATTTTTGGCCCCACATTCTATTCTGTTGACACAGTTTTATAATTTGATCTTAATCCATAATTCCCATCAGTGATTTATTTATTAATTGGATAAACCCACCATCTATATACTTTAATCAAAGTCATTCATAAAATATTGAAAAGCATGGTACAAAATAAAGATTGTTGGGATACTCATTAGAGACCTTCTTCTCTATCACATTGCCAGTTTTGAATTTTGCTAACTATGCAGTCATGTAAATAATTTTTATACATCTTTTCTACATTATGATCATTGAGAGGGTCATTCTCTGCCCCACCCCAATTTCCAGTATGTTGAGTTGCTATTTTTGGTTCTGATGATCATGAAGGTGTATTGTGACTTTCTTCGGGCCAACAGCAGTCCAGGTCCAAGCTTATCTATTGAGTCCATGCTCTGTGTGGGGTAGAGGTCAGTTGAGATCAGAAGAGCTATATTTATTCTGTATCCTCTTCAGAAAGAATCAAAGAGAAGTGAAAACCATTTGCCACATGATAGTTATTGTTGTTGAGTCATTTTAGTTTTGTCCAACTTTGAGTGACCCCATTTGGAGTTTTCTTGGCAAGGATACTAGATGGTTTTTCAAACTCCAAATGAGGTCAGTCAAATGTGAATGAAAAACACAAAGGAATAGCAGTCAAAAAAGCAAAACAAATCAAAAAGGCCAAGCACACAATTCCCTGCCACTGTCATTAGATTGGGAGAGTAACAACGTACCATATCACACTAATATTTAACATATAAATATGATACCATAGTGCCATTCAATTAATATGTAAAATTCTTTTATCACTAAGGCTGTCATATAACCCAGAATAGGCTCCAAAGTACTCATGTGATTACAGGATCCAGAAATTATAACTTTGAACATTTTTCATGGGGTATAATGTTCCTACTTTATTAGTGTAGGAGACTCAAATGCTTTGCCAAAATCTAGGTATAATACGTGTAACAATATTTCCCTCATTTATTACTTTAGTGGAATTGTTATAAAGGAAATGAGGCAAGTTCAATATAATCTTTTTTTGATAAAGTCATTCATGTTTTCTCTTTATTTCCTTTTCTAGATGTTTATTTACTATTCCTTTATAGAAAATCTACCGATTTTCCAGAGACAGCAGTTAAGTTCATTTCCTATACTTTGCAAAATCAATTTTTTTTCCTATTTTAAAATTCAGAGGAGCATGTACCCTATACAGCCCCATGGTACCTCTACCTTTTCCCAGTATCTTTCAAAATTCATTGCTATAGTCTTATCATTGATATCTACTATGTCTTTCTTTACTGTTTTATCTGGGCCTCATGACAAGAACTCATTAAGGGCAGCTGGGTACCTATTATTGTCTCCCTATTTATCTTGGATATCAATTTTTAATAAGCCAGTTTTATTTTCTTTTGGATGTAGAGAAAACAGAAGCAAATAATAGCATTCTGCCATCTCTCCCTTGCTCAGTATCAAAGAATAATCTATAGCAAATAATTCACTTTCTTCATCATCATCATCTATTCTATGTATTCTATGGATTAAAGTTGATTCAAATTTTGTCTCTATACTGGCTTCAATGATTGGACAAAGGTAGATGGATGTATTTATTCTTAGTTGAGAAAACAAGACTGCCACTCAGGAAGTCAAGGAGAGAGCCAAAATGTGCATTTCCTTCCTTCGCTGTAGTCTATGCAAATAGCCTAATAATATGCCATTTCAAACTTCTCCACCTTCTTACTCAAATTCTGCCAGCGCTCACTCAGTTGCCCACAATCACCAGTAGCATCTGACTGTGCAAGACACAAAGAGTTTATTGTTGGTAACAAAGGCTGGTGAAAATCTGGTCAAATTGCTCATTCAGGAGTAGGACATTCATCACAATTCACAGGCAATGTCCATGATTGGAGTAAACCAGGAATAATCTAGGGTCTGAGTGGTATCTGCCCTCGCCTGCCTTCCTACTTATCTAGCACAAGTTCTGCTATCATTGCCTTTTATTGCTTAGTAGCTTTGTCACATGTTTTAATTCTCTTCATCTAAAGTGAGACCCATTTGAGATTAAGGACTACTTAATTAAATTCTTTGTCTCTCATGGAGCCTAGCACCCTGCTGGGATGCATTTCTTTGAACTTGAAATAAATGATAACTAGCTAACTAGGGATTGAGTTAGATAAAATATTATTGCAATTCATGGACTGCATTGAGAGAGATACAGGAATAATAAGGTGGTTTGTAGTAAGTTAGGTTCTGGTCAGATTAAATCAGGAATATTGTCTTTATTTTTTAGCTCCAAAGTTTAAAAAGACTATTGATAAGATGATACGATCCAGAGAAGGACAACCCAAAAAAAAAGGGGTTGGGGATAGTTCACTTGTCCATCAGAAGAAGAAAGATAGTTCACTTGTCCATCAGAAGAAAGGGGGATTGCAGCAGTATTTAACTTATTATTTTTGACCCCAGGATGCAGAACCAATGAGTGGAAGATGCAAAAATCCAAATTTAGTGTTACTGTTTTAAAAAGTCTTAATAATTAAAATAGAATGGACTATCTCCTGAGATTGCTTCCACCTCCCCCCACTCTTTGAATGTCTTTAAGCAGAGACTGAGTATGTATGTTATAATTTTCTGTTATGGCTTGCTGAGGTTCTTTCTAACTTTAATTCTGATTCTGAATTGATCATACCTATTATTTACTTTTTAGCTTTGAGTGTTAATAAAAATGATAGCAACGTAATATATATTACATATAATGCTTTATGGCTCATAAAATGATTTTTATAGTTTATCTCCTTTTATCATTAAAATAATTCTGGGAGGTAAGTATTATTATTATTTCAACTTTACAGATGAGGGAACTGAGGCTTAGAAAGATTAAATAATTTTTCAAGAGTCATCCATCTAAGAAGCATAAGAGACAGATTTTGAAATTAGTTCTTCCTGGCTCTAAGCAATAGCATGTCCAGGAAACGTGTGACCTTTTGAAATAGTTGAAGTAAGTTATATTGCAAGTTGCCATTTAGTTTAGTACTAGTATTACTATTCACATTAATATTACTATTGCTACTGAGACTACGACTACAACTGCTGCTGCTACATTGCTACTACTGTAAATGACTTTTTATATTAAAATACTTTTATTAAATAAAATGATCCTCTTTTAGTGTTTATCTTTGACTATAATCCATAGATTTTTCATGGGGTTTAAATCAAGTGAATTCCCATGCCTTTGAAACATGTTTCTGTGCATCTCTTCAATAAACTTCTTAATCTTTTGTGACTTGTAGCATGAGAAAAAGTAATTTTTCAATATTGTCAACATTTGGAAATCTCTGAGATCCCAGAGAAATTATCTTTTTGGTATATAATAATGTATAGAAGTATTCCTCATTCCTTTAAGGAGTTTAAGTCATCTACTTGAGATAAAAAAAAAATCCATTTTTTTCTGAAGATGAATATTTTATCTTCTGATGAAAGAACCCAAGTTTTTTTTTTTTTCTTCTGAGCCAATTGGGGTAAGTGACTTGCCCAGGGTGTCACACCATTCGAAGTGTTAAGTGTCTAAGGCCAAATTTGAACTCAGGTCTTTCTGACTTCAGGGCTGATACTCTATCCATTGGGCCACCTAACAACCCCTAAAATCCCAGATTTTAAAGGTTTGCCTTGACTTTTTTCAAAACAACAGTGTGGAGATAGCTTTGAATTGGAAAATTCAAAATTACGTTTTCCCAACCTTCAGCATTGCATTGTTTTGATTATGGCAGGTTCCCCCCCCCCCCCAATTCTGTAGCAGTGTTGATATTTATTTTCTAACATTTTGCTTTTTTTCCTATCTAAAGCCTTTACCACATTGTAGAGGACTCAGGAGACAATCTCTACTGTTGTCATGTCCCTTTGAATATCTTTGCTTGTTTTGTGAAGATTAATTATTCTTTTTAGAAGCAATAGTTTGTCACTTCTTAGAGTGGAGTTTTTGTTTTGTTTTATCCCACTTTGCTTTGGATATCAATTATTCTCCAGGAGTATTCCTTTTTTCTACTTATATGAACCATCAGTCATAGGGTACAACACCATCAAGGAACCTAAATTCTGAGGCATACATGTGATAAACTAGAAATAGGAAAGGTCAATTTCACATTCTCCATAAGACAAGTGCTGGTATTTCTATCTGCTTTAATAGCTTAAGACTTTCTGAATGCTATGTAAAATATATCTATATTTGTGCCTGATGTTTCCTACATTAGAATGTGAGCTCTTTGAAGGTAGGGACTCCTTACTTATGTGTTCCCAGTGCTTACTACAGCACCTCTGATTTGGAAATGTTTAATCATATTTTTTTTTGTACAATAAAAAGGTCTTTGGTGACTAATGGGATATTGACTTATAATTGTACTTTTTTACCCCAAATATCCCTATATCTGGAGCCCTGCCCAAACTTTTAATGCTTCTTCCCCTTTTCCTAGGTCCCTTCCACTTCTACATGAGTTAGCATCTGGATAGCTTGTTTCTAGGAAGGTGATTTGAATTACTTCCCAACTGTCTGATCTCATCAAGATCATTCTGTGGTTGACTCATGGGTCTCCAAGTATTTCTTTTCTAATCAACTTCTTCCTCTTCCTTCTCTGTGCTCCCAGTTATGCCACCATCCCCAGTAGTTCATCTTCAGGAAATGGATTAGAATGTCTCTAACAGCACTGCAATAAGTCAGCTGGAGTAAATTTTTGTTCACAGTCTCACATTTGTATAATCAGCAAAAATGGGGAAGGGAATTCAGGACAAAAGAAAGGAATGGAAAAACTGCATTTTCTCTTAAAAAGAGGTGATAGGATGTTGATCTGTGAAAGGGAGAAGGTGATTTTGTTAAAGACTCATTCCAAGAAGTATAATGATAAAAATGTTTTAAGAATATAAATGAACATTATTTTAAGTTTCTTTGGGCATTACAAATCCTATTATAAAATGTTTCACTATAGCAATGACTCATTCAGTTTTTATTATTAATATAGTTTAGAACTATGGTTTCATGCCTTTAAAGATAATAGCCTGCATTTATAGAACACTTTTAAAAAAAAAGTTTGCAAAATACTTTACATATATTATATCATTTAATTCCTACAACAGTACTGTGAAATAGGTTCATTATCTTTATTTTACAAGCATGGAAACTGAGGCTCAGAGAGGCCAATTCATTGCTCAGAGTAACACAACTATTGAATGTTTGAGTAAGAATTTAAGCTAAGCTCTTTTTGACTTTACCTACAGCAGTATTTTCTAATTTTTTTTTTCATTTAATATCTTGGCAGTAAAAAAAACAAACCAAAACAGAATCCTTGGAAATAAATATTTTTGAATGCATTATATGTATTTCCTCCCTCCTTCCCTCTCCATTTCTTTTTTCCTTCCTTCCTTCCTTCCTTCCTTCCTTCCTTCCTTCCTTCCTTCCTTCCTTCCTTCCTCCCTCTGTCCCTTGTTTCTTTCCTTTTTTTTTTTTTTGTTGAAAACCGGGATTAAGTGAATCACTCAGGGCTATATAGCTAGTAAGTATTTGAAACTGGATTTTAATTCAAATTCTCATAATTCCAGAATGGTGCTTCTCACTATGCCATCTAGCTGCCCCTCTATATTTATTTATTTTTAAATGATATATCTGAGATACTATAGTAATATGCTGTCTTTGTAATAAAATATACACAAATATAAAGGAAATAAAAGCTACCATCCCAACATTATAAGTGATTTTAAATTAAATATAATTAATAGAACAAAATCTTTCTTGCTTTGTATTATTACAAATAATAAAGAACCATGTGATTGAACATGTGTGACCCTGAACAAGTCACTTAACTCCGTTTTGCTTTAATCTAGTGGAAAAGGAAAGGGCATCTTTGCCAAGAAAATACAGTCACTATTATGGACCATGGAGTATGAAAAGGCAGACATGATCAAATTAAACAATGACAAAGGAATTCATATTCCAAAAAGTAATTTTTTGACAACCTTTATTTTTGGGATGATCCAACTTCACCACACTTTTCACTTTGTAGAGTCAGTGATGAAAATCTCATTACTAGCAATAGAAGTGTGAATTCTTCCACTTTCTAATATAACTCATAAAGGCATTTACCTGCATATATGTAAATTTTAGTATATGTGGGAGCTACTCAGAAACTATTTTCATTCTAGAAATCTCAATCTTCTCAAAAGATTCTTTGAATAGCCTATATGAAAGATGATTCTATGACATATGGACTGAATGAGGATTCAATTGTAAACCTATATATTAAATATTAGTAATAATTAATTTCTTTAATTTATAGATAAAAGTAAATAGACATTTTAATATTTACTTCCCTTTTCCAAAAGATCACCTTGCATAGTCTACATGACATGTATTCTTAGCTTTAGAAATTATTGCATCATCGATTTCTCCTTGATGTTTATGATGACATTATGATAGATAGTATTCAAATAGCATTTTAAAGTTTTCAGTAAACTTAATGTTTATTATTTTTTATCCTTATAGCAACCCTGATATGTTATTATTCCCATTTAATAAATAAGGAAGCTGAGGAATAAAGGATTAGGTGAACCAAGAACAGCTTTTGCTGAGAAAACTCTTCCTACCAAAACATTATCAATTGTTCTGCAAAATATAAATTGAAACTTTCTTGGGCCACTGCCTCAGATTACATAGCTTAAATATATCAGAAGATCAAAATCTTCAAGATTTTGAGGTTGAATTGTTAATTATTCCACTCTACTATCATCCAACTCATTTATGCTTGTAGCCAAACCAGCAAGAATTAGGGAATGGAGAACTAGATTTTGGATGTTTTGTGATATTAAGCAACTCACTGCCTTTCTCAGACACAGTTGATTTGTCTAGATGGCCTATCTGATCTATAAAATAGATGTTACAAGGATTATTATCTTCAAAAGAAATTGGGACTCAGAGAAGTTAACTGACATGGAATAATTGGTAAAAATAATTGGTAAAGACAAGATTTGGATGTAAGCTATTTGGTTTCATATACAATGCTTCTTTCCTATGCACCATACTGCTTCAAATGCTCCAACTGCATTACAAAAACTAGACCATGGAACACAAAGATAGAAGAGAAATGGATTGTACCTGAGTGGGCTAGTTTGAATTGATTCACTTGATCTGGAATAAAACTTTAGGGTATAAGTGGAGATGACACAACAAATGGGGTGTAATGTTAGAACAATTTAGGTCTCATTCCAAGTAGGTGCTGTCATCTGCAAAAGAGAAAGAATTCAGTTAATTAATTTAATGTTTGAGAACTCTGAGAAATTCTTAGTTTTAATTAAGGATTTTTAAATTAAATGTAAAATTTTTAATTTTAACAAGGTTTCTATTATAAATATATGTAGACTTGCAGAGCACTCTCCACCAAGGTATATAGACTATAGCCTAATTATAGCAGTTTTGTTGAGAATGTTGTTGAAGGAATGGATACACCCTGGAAGAGAAGGAAACTGAAGAGAAGGAAAAGAAATGAAGGGTAGGAATGGAAGAAATCATTTAGGAATCATTTTGTCCACAAAAATCAACTTTTATGGTTTTTTGGAAATTGAAATTAAACACATCTCTCTGACTTCATATTGAAATTTCATAAGGTCATAGTACTTGATTCTAAAGGTTTTAAGAAGATAATTTTAATTCATCTGTAAAATGGAGTTAAAATTATCTCTACTATCTACCTCTTTAAATTGTTATGAGGGAGAAGAGATAATACATTTGAAGCAGTATGAAATAATATATGTTGTGCACATTTGTTTGTGTGTATTTAACCTAGTCTAAGAAAGGCAGCAGGAGGATATTAATAGCCAGAAAGAAAGTAAAAGGCCATCAAATAAAATCCTTTCTTTTATATAAGGGAATTGAGGTCCAATGACATTTATTAACTTTCTTAATGTTAAACATAGTGAAGATCAAAAATAAGATTTTAATCCAAGTTCTTTGATTTCTCAACTAGTGTTTTTATCATGGTGCCATAAGGTCTCAGATAGAAATAACACTAGATTTGGAATCAATGCACCTATATTTGATTTAAGATGACTATGTTTATTATAGTTGTCACTTTACCTCCCTGTACCTTATTTTCCTCATATGTAAAAGTGAATATTATAATACAGTGTTATTGAAAGGAAAGTGTATTAAATATCTTATAGCACTACATAGTTCTTTCCATATTTCCTTGCTATTTAATATATCCACTTCTTTTTTTATAGAAGATGAAACAGGATCCTAATAGCAAACACATTTTGCTCAAGATCTCACAGGTATTGAGTAGTAGGGTCAGAATTTACATTCAAGTCCTTGGATTCTCAAATGACATCAATTCCATGGAACAAAAATGTTGATGGGCAGAGATTTCCCAGATTTGTTGGCAAAAACTTTATGATTGGTCATCTCTATAGATAATTTTAGCTGATGCCATCTACTCTCTTTTAATTTTCTTCCAGAGCAGATAATCCAACTGTTTTTTTTATCTTTTTTTAAAAATGAAAATTGTTAATATTAACTTTCTTAGACATGACACTTTCCTTGTTACAAAAATAAAACAAAAACAAGATCCTTGCCACAAATATACATTTTTGTGTGTTTATTTATTCATTGTTTTCCATTCATATCTGCCTCTTCATGACCCCATTTGGGGTTTTCTCGGCAAGGATGATGGAATGGTTTTCCATTTTCTTCTCCTTTATAGATAAGGAACTGAGGCAAATAGGGTTAAGTTCATACTGATAATTGGCTGAGGCCAAATTTGAACTCATGAAGTAGAGAGTCTTCCTTACTCTAGACCCAGAGCTCTATTCACCATACTACCTTGCCACTTAAAAAATGCACAATTAAAAAAAATCCTCAAATTGACTATGTCCAAAAATGAATACCTCATTTTACACCTCTGGCTCATTGCTCCTTTGCAGACAGGTGAACCAAACGATTCATCATGAGCAGGACATTCATTCCTAAGTGAGGAGAAGTTCATAGAAGTTTGTTATTTCTTTTTGCATGTGATGAATTTCACTAAAGAAAATCCTTGCTGAGGGGATTCAAAATAATATTATTTAAACTCCAATTAATCATGTTTGAATCTAAGTAAATAAATTATTTACTCAAGTGACAAATACATTGTTAATTGCAGAATAATGTTCAAACATTGTGCAGTATTTGCAAATAATACCAAATAATACAGAGGCTGTGTAATAAAAGAGGAAAAGAATTTGGCCATAACATATGTGGCCCCAAATATCTTGATTTGTGAAAGAGATGAAATCTTATTTATATATATATAGCTAGATATAGAATTGCATTCAAGCTACTATATTCAAAATGTGCATAGATTGTACAATTTTTAAAGTCTTAAATGTCATTTCAGAGGAAGCTGGATTTAAGAGAAAGAATGCTGAACTTGGAGTTAGAGAGGTCTGATTTCAAATCTTGCCTCTGATCATAGTTATATAGCCATAATAAAATGACTTATTCTTTCTATTCTCTAATTTCCAAACCAGCTGGTTTGCCATCCCGATCTTGAGCTTGAGATTAGCTCAAACTGGATGGCACAGATTTCTATGTACACTATCTTTGCCCCTAAGAGCTTGCACAAAAGATAAGCTAGTTAAATATGAGCCACCTCTGTTTTTATACTCGTTTTTTTTTTTTTTCTTTGTCTGTTCCAGATCTCTGTAGAATTGTGATACATTTAGTTGAGTTTACTGAATCCCTGGCAGGTACCAGTATCCAATTCATCTTCTGAGCTGTTATCAAGTTCTAATAGCCCCTCTGTAACAGGTTAAGTGAGCACACTGCTCAAAGTCTGTTATACTTCATCAGTAAGTCTGATCAATTTCCCAATAGCAATAGGTAATTTTAGAGTTTGAACTCATTCACACATTAAATCATTGCTTTTATAGGACCCTTAAATACTCTTCAGATAGTTTGTACATAGAAATTTGTCTGGTAACTTTGAAAGATGGTAAGGGGGGGTATTCTTCCTTTATGATTCTATCTAATGCATTTCCTACATTCCAAGATATTTTAGCAGAATTCTACCACTTGGATAATGATAGTTACAATGAATCATGCATTGTATTGCTACTTGTATCTATCAGACCTTTTTTCAGAGCTGAAACAACTAATCATTAAACATCCTTCACCTTATACTAGTTATGAATCTACAACTTCTGAAATTCCTAAGTTCAGTCAATAAACAAATATAATTTTCACTAAAACATCAATAAATGTACACTAAAGCTTACAATATCATGCTTAATGTCATATCATTCCCTTACATTCTTAGCACGTTCTACAAATACCAAGTCCTTAATAAAAATGTGTTAAATAAACCAAGAATAGATTTCTTTGAACAAAACAAAACAATGAATTGACTAGCTTTGACAGAATTGTCAAACTGCTTGAAATAATTGGTGTATATAGATAGAGATATTATGTCTATTTTTGAGTGATTTCCCATATAAGAGAAGTACTCCTAAAAAGGATAAACATGAAGTTCCCATGACAGAATGAAAACATTAAATCAGTATAACATTCAGGTAGATATAGATATGTGTCTCTATAGATACACAATTAAGTATTTATATTAGGCACGAATCAATGAAAAATGCATTTTAGAAACAAAGTGCATGGGAAAGAAATAATATAGCAATTATTTTCATAGATAAAACATATTTTATGCATAAATATGTACACATTTTATATATACACTACTTCATCTGTCTGTATCCCTGAAAAGAAATGGTGTAACCCAGTGGATAATGAGTTGGTGTTAGAGTCAGAAAGAACTAGATTCAAGTTTTCCTTCTGATATACATTATCTGTGTGATTCTAGGCAAGCCATTCAGCTTATCTGTGCCTCAAAAAGCTCTCTAGCATTGTACGTTGCAGAGAAGGTGCTGATCAATATTGACAGAGAGTTTTCCTTACAAGAAGCTTCCTGTGCTCATAAAATCATACATCTGGTACCAATTGACACCCATATATACAAACATCACAATTATAAGCCTTTTGTGAGTAGGGACAATGTCTATTTTAACCTTATATCTCCCTCAGATCCCTAGCACTTAAGATCATATTATTATTAAAAAGAGTCTTAGAAGTCAATTATTCTAACTCCATTTTGCAGATGAAGAAACAGAGGCTCAGAGAAATAACAATTTTCCAAAGGCTACAAAGGAAGGCTTGTGAATTGGACTCAAATCTGCATTCTCAGACTCTAAGTATGTCCCTTTAGGCTCTTAGACCCCATGTTGCTGCATCTATTCCATAAGAATCATTCCCACACTGCCTATGAGCAAGGCTTGCCATATGAAACACTCTCTGGACAGTGGGCCTGCATGTCAACTGACCCTCATTCTCACTATATCACCAGAACAACTTCTTTTTTAAAAATAGTTCTACATTCCTCTGATGAAATTCTTTATAACCCAGAGGCATTCACTAGGTAGACAGAAACATTAGATGGTAATTGTGCAATGTTCAACAAAATAATTAAAAGTCCAGTACAAGAGAGATAATGTTGGTTTGTGGTTTTCTAAGTCAATATACAACATCAGGGGCCCTTTGTATCTGAATCTGACACCACTACTTTATATTATGTCCTCAATACAAGTTATCATTTATTATTTGTTCTCATTACCATCACATGATATTCCACTGCAGATTTGGATTCTTAATAAACATTGAATATGTATTCATGAAAACAAAGCACTTAATATACAATGAATTCAACTCTTATAAAAGCTAAGTCAGTCAAAAACAATAGCTATATGTGTTATCAGTCTTGATAAATGTAATAGAACATTGATTTGTGTCTTCTTTTGTAGTCTGTTGGATAGAAAATATTAAACGGATAAATTACATAAGTAGTATTTACATGGTATAGGAACAACTAACTCAAGAAATTATCATTTGTTGGACAAGGTATAGGCTAAATAATTTACTGGATGAATTACTTTTCAATTGCTAGTTTTAATAGTGTATAGAGCCTGAGAAATCACATGTGGAATAGAATCAGTTTTTTTTTTCTGATACATACTTTTTAAAAAATTACTTATTTGTTTATTTTAATACATATTGCTTTATGAATTGTATTGGGAGAGAAAAATCAGAGCAAAAGCAAAAAACAATGGGAAAGAGAAAAAAAAAACAGAAAAAAGAAGTGAATATAGCATGTGTTGATTTACATTCAGTCTCCTTAGTTCTTTTTCTGGATGCAGATGGCATTTTCTATCCAAAGTCTATTCTGATACATTCCTTTCCCCACCTTTGCCAGTATAGGTATTGGAGGTAGTGACAGTAGTGAGCTGGGTCACTGCTGGAGGAAACTGGTAGCCTGCTGGATAGGATGTTGGGCCTGGAGTCAGAAAAAACTTGAGTTCAAATGAGGTCTTAGATTTTACTGACCATTCACACTGGAAAAGTCATTTCCCCTCTGTCTGCCTCAGTTTCTCCAACTGTAAAATGAGGATAACAATAACACTTAGCTCTCAAGGTTGTTGTGAGGATCAAATGAGATAATAATTATGAGGTAATTAGTATAGTACATGGCACATAACAAACATTATATAAGTATTTATTTTCCCTCCCTTGCCTTTTGGTTTCTTCATTTAAATTTTACAAATAATTCACCTAATGTCTATTATACTTAATTCAGGTGCCAACACTATATATAAAGATAAAAAAAAAACCCACTCTACTCTCAAAAAGCTTTTTTCTTGGTAAGGGGAAAGAGAATTAAATATTCTCATGGTCCATTCTACATAATTCTACAACTATGCACCATTGTCACTCATTAATTTTTATTTAACAATCGTTTAGTAAGCATCTCCAATATAGAAATCACCGTGCTAGGCACTGAGGGAGATACAAAAGCAATAAAGACATGATCTGTAATTTTATCGTTCATTCTTCACTATGTTGCCTATAGCCATATATTCTTAACTTGGGAGTTTCCTTCTGAAGAAAAAGGATAGCACCATTTTAGCTGGAAAGTATATATATTTTAAAATCTGTGAATCTGAAGGATATTTTATCTTCTTCCATGCCTGGAGGTACAAATAAGAAAATGATTATGAATCATTTTCAGTTGATGTTAGAAATTTATATCATCATTTTTTTTCTTGGAATGCATACAGAAATTGAAGTTTTTGATGAATGATCTAGAGGGAGGGAAGAGTAATAAAAATCTGCTTTGCAACCATAAAAAAATTATGAAAGGGTTTAATGGATTACATAATATGTAGATAATAACTGAATGTTCAAAGATTCAGCTTACAGGAATGAACAATGTGCATCCTTAATAGAAATGCACAGTCCTGGAAATGTAACCCCATTCACCTCATATATTTAAGTGGGAAAAATGTCCAGTCATTAAAAGGATAGGAATAGTGTACTGAATGAGATAAGCCACATTAATACTACATATCTAGAGAGCTGTAAAATAAACAAATAACTAGATTTTTCTGGGTGAAATTAAAGTAGTAACATGAAGTTTAGCTGGTTAAACAAAGTTTAACCTTTGTCATTCATCTGTAGAACTGTGGAAGTATTAATTTCTAGATTTCTCTCAGCAACACATTTATTATCATAATATGCCATCTTGATTGTGGCCTTGATTATAGAGTATGAGCTCTGTCATTTGGATGGTAGCATAGAAGATTTTCCCTTTTATAGTTGTAATCTTGGAAACTGATACACAGAATAATAACAGATAAGACTTGAATGCTAGATGTGGTGCCCTCATTCTAGTTATGATCATGTTGGCTGGGAAAATTCTTTAAAGAAAATGTTATCACTTTTTGAAGAAAATGAATTTCAGATTTTTTCCAGATCTTAAAGACTATGCATTTCTTAGATAACACATTTTAAAGTTTAGAGATTAAACTTTTTTTTTTTTAACAAACAAACAAACAAACAATTTGGGCATGGAGAAAGAATCTAAATTACCAACCACAATTACCAACCACATTGAAGGTGACAATCATAACTTTGACCCAGAAGGCTCAAAAATTAGCATTTGGTTTGGGAAAATAGGTTTTTTTTTTTTTTTTTTTAGAAAACCTTTAACTATATATTCTTTAACTATACCTTCTAAGTCATATTACTTTACTGGTTATATTATTTGTCTTGGCTTCTATTGATTATCTCCAGTTTATATTATATGTATCTTGTTTGTACATATTTATTTTCAGATTGACTTTCCCATTAGGCTTTGGGCTCCTTGAGGACAAAGATTCTTTTGCCTTTCTTTGTATCTACATTTCTTAGCAGATAGTTGGTGTTTAAAAAATAATTTATTGATTAATTGGATACCTTACCTTCTCATCCCAAAATTGCAATACCTGTTCTTATGGCCCTCTAACTCTGCCTCATGGAGCTTGACTGGGGTCTAAAATCCTTTCTACCTTGTTTAAAATGACTCCTTGAGGTAGAGGGCAAGACAAAAAATGAGGCAAATATATTTCATTCACTTGGAGCTTTCTTGGGAGAAGGTTGCAAGTGATTAATTTTATACAAATTTGCATCAGCAATTCCTAAACATTTTGGAATTATATAACTTTAACATTGAAAATTGTATGCTATTTTTTTTTTGGTATAAAAGACTTATGCAATCCAAAATATTCTTATTTTACTGATTATTTTAATTAAAGTAGACAGTTGTACAAAGCTTAGAAAATATTTGACTTTGAAGAGAGAAGTTTATATAGAAACACAATCATTTATTTGCTATTGATTCTTTTCTCATGGTGAACATTATCTAGCATTTGTTTTTAAATTTTAATGCATAATTATAGATAAAATCAATTTCCAGATTATATTAAAATGACATCTGATGATGTTGTCATAAAATTTCATCTTTTTCAAGGGCATGTTCCATTGATGATAATATATGATCATAAATTATAGAACACTTCTTTTACTATCAAAAAACAATCACAATTATGGGTGGTCCAAATCCTATCAAAGAAAGAAATGAATGTATAAACAAATTATAGCATATTGACAATGATGGCCTATGATGTGAGAAATGATTTTTTAAAAAAGAAATTGTCAAGGATATGTGTGACTGGAAAAGTGGTTTAGTCTTGTGAGTGATGAGATGACCACTGTTAATGCTGCATATTTTGTGGTTTCCTCCTTTATTTTATTTTCTTTATCTAGACATTATTTTATCAGTGTAAACAACTATTTTTGTGGAAATTCCCTTTAGTGAGGTGACTGCAACTCTTTTATAACTTAAAGTCTTAGTTGCTGGGAGTGGGGGGCAGGGGAAGGGGAACTGAGAGGTAATATGACTTGTCTATGGTCACACAAGTTTATGTATATTTGAGGTTCAAATTAGTCTTCAGTCTTTCTGACTCCAAACCTGACCTTCCATCCTTTATTCCAAAGCTGCCTCTTGGTATCCATGGAATAAGGGGAAAGTGTGTTGATTGGAAAAACACAGTAAGAATAAAGGGGCTTGGATAAGTGACCAGAGGCACCAGTAGAAGAAATACCTGAACCAACAAGATCATGGATCCATTTATAAAAGTATCTAAGAAGTTCGTTGTTTCATAGCATTACAGTCGGAAAGAACCTTAAAGATCATATAGTCCAATCATCTCATTTTATGAGTGAGTAATAGGTGGTTTGAAGAGGTTAAGCAACTTTCTCAAAGACACCAAGATAGTAGGTAGAACTCAGATGTAAACATAGTTCCTCTGGTTCCCATTCAGGCTTTCTTCCCATTGTACCAGGCTGCTTTCAAGTAGCTCTTTTTCAGGTAAATCATATGCCTAAGTATCTGAAATTATTCATTTAATACTTTCCTGATGGAAATTGTGAAAGTGGAATAGAAATGTATCTTTTGTCCACTGCAGGTTGTTTTCTCAAATTTAATCTTGGCACTTATTTGAGAAAGGACCAAAGGGGGTGGGGGGAAGGGAGGGACTTACATAATGACAGCTTACTGGATGCTGTGATAGTTTTAGTTGAACATACATAATTAATTTACTCTCAAATCAATTTAATACATAAATAATGCAGTACCATCTAATGGGCTGTGGACTGGCCAAGTGTTGAGCAATATTGCCTGGTAGACTCATCATAAAGAATGAAGATGAACAACCTGCCTGGTTACATAACTTTGTTGTACAACATGAATAAAAGATTCCCTGTTGTTGCCATTTGTTCTATCCTGGTCTAAGTTTTTTTCTAAGTCAGACTTCTCTCTGACTTAACAGATGCCAGCAGTTTAAAAGCAGTTCAAAAATCCTTATTTATATTTGGTGCTCAACTTTGAATAAAATGGTCCTCTAAGTGCAGAGGGAGAGAGAAAAAGCATAACTTAAAAATGGAATTTATTTTCAGCCTTCCAAACACAGATTTCCAATAAACATCCACTTAGAGAACCATTTCATTAAGCTAACTGCAGCTGAAAACAAGTTCCCTGATGTTCCTTTGCAGATTTTATTTTCTAAAATGAATCATTACTTCCTATGTTCTGGCTTGACAATCTTTTCCCACAGTTGTGTAATTTTGTATTTGTCACTCAAATTGCATGTATTTCCTGAGAATGGTTGTGAGACATTTATGTTTTGGAATGAGATCATTAATAAGGCAGCACAAATGTAGAGATACCCAGGTGCATTGTATTGCATTTTCATAATCTTTAAAGCATTGAATAGGTTTTGGCTTTGCAATTTCAATTAAGTTTTTAAGAGATTCACAAGTCTGATATTCCACAAAAATCCAAAATCAGATGGGGAAAATTGGTCAAGAAAGTCAGTGGGTCCAATGACATGTGAAGGAAGATGAATGAATTGAGTAACCTTTTGAAGTTCCTTTTGGCTTAAGTATCACTGATAAACTTATGAGAAAGCAGCAACCACCCATACAAAATAAAACAACAGGGTTTAAAAAGCAACAAAACTAAAACAAAAACAAAGAAAAAAAAGCTCCAATTATATTTGTTGTAATGACTTGAATGATTTAGCCATTTGTTGTTTTTCTAGAGATGCTTCTAGTAGATACAATTATACTTATGGTAATAGTAGTGACTAGGTAGCACAATGGATAAAACACTGGACCTGGAGTCATGAAGATGTGAGTTCAAATCTGGAGTTAGACTCTTAGACATTTACTAGCTGCATGAACCCATGCAAGTCACTTATTCTCTTACTTCTCCACATATCCAATCTTTTGCCAAAACCTGTACGTTTCACCCTTGAAACTTCTCTCGAATATACCCCTTTCTCTGTCTCTCTCATAATGTCATATTGGATTATTACAATAATCTGCTGGTGGATCTTCCTGCCTCAAGTCACTTCTCACTCCAATCTATCCTCCATTCATCCATTAGAGTGATTTTTTTCAGAGTTTAGGTATCACTATGTCAACCCCCCCCCACTTCCCTTACTTAATAAATTCTAGTAACTCCCTATTAATACAAATACCAAATGCTCTTTTTGGCATTTCAAGTCCTTATTAAATCTATCTTCCTCCTATCTTTCAATCTTCTTATATTTTAATGCTTGTAATACACTCTTTAGTTCAGTAAAAGTGGCTTCTTGCTGTTACACGAACAAAACTTTCCATCTCTTAGCACTGGGAATTTTCTCTGGCTGATTCCCATGGCTGTAATCTCTCCCTCCTTATTGTTACTGATACCTTTCCTGGCTTTCTTTGAATGACAACTAAAATATATTATCTGAAGGTTTTCGTAATCCCTCTTAATTTGAGTGGTTTCTCCCTGTTAATTATTTCCTATTTATCCTGTGTATAGTTTGGATATATTTGTTATTTCCATCCATTAGTTTGTCACTTCTTTGAGGCTAGGAACTTTCTTTTGCCTCTTTTTGTATCCCTGGTACTTAAAACAGTGCCCAGCCCAAAGTAAGAAAATACTACAGGCTTATTAACTGTTTTAAAGACCTTCATCCCATTTTTAAAATTTTTAAATTTATTTATTATATAGTTCAGTATGGTTCATTTGTTCTTCCTCATTCTATTGAATGGCTAACCTACTCCTTTTCTTTTAATACATGTCCTTGATTGTATCTATATAGAGCTAATAGCACCTATTTAGATGCCCCTTTATGTGTATTTGTGTTTCCAACATTTATAATATTAAACACAAATCAAGAAAAATGATCATCATCAAAAGTCATCACCATAATACTAATGATTGAAGTAATGATGTCCTAAAGTAGGATGATGGCAATGAGGATGTAAATGAGGATACAGATATGAGACATGCCTTGTTCTTATGCCATTCATGGTTTTTTTAAATCAATGATCTGGATGAAAACTGCAAGGAATAATGAATACTTTAGATGACACAGCCCAAAAATATTTCTAAAGTCAGGAGGAGGAATTCTTTAAGATAAAACTACACAAGAGTCTTATACCTGAGATAAGAAAAAAACAAAGGAATCAAAGGATGGAGATAGGTTGGGGTATCATAACGGCTCATAGACTACAAGCTAAAAGTGAGTGAACACGAGTTAACTTGTTGATCATAAATGAGTTAACATAGTAATCACAAAAGTTAATATGATCCTAAGTAGCATTCAAAGAGACAGTGCATAGAACAAGGGAGTTGAAATTTCTGCTACATTCTACTTTGGTTAGATTATACCAAGGTATTGCGTTCCAGACATGGAACTCAATGTTTATCAATCTGGAATACAACCATTGGAGAATGAAGAGGATAGGAAGGGAACTGTAGAACATATATTAAAGGAACATAGTTTGTATAGTTTGGAAAAGACAATTTAGAAAAAGAGGTCTCTTTTAGTTTCTTGTTATGTTGTCACACAGAAGGAGGATTCAATTTTTTATTCTTGACTTCAGAGGGTCAAGACATTAATGAATATAAGTAAAGAAATGGATTTCATTTTGATGAAAGAACAACTTTCCCTAAAATTACAATTGTCCAAAAGTGGACACTTCCTTTGATGCAGATTTTTACCTTTCAATAGAACCAAATACTATATGACAAATTTCTGGCAATTTTAAAGAGATTCTTTGTTAGAGATAGTTTGGACAGGATGTTCTCTGAGGTCCCTTCTATTTTTGAAATTCAGTGTGTATGCAATAGGAGGGAGAGAAGGGGTGTGTGTGTGTGTGTGTGTGTGTGTGTTTGTATATATGTGAGAGACAGAGATAGAAACATATATAGACAGAGATAGAGATGGAGAAAGACATACATGCAGATGATCAAGAGAGACAGAGAAGAGAGAGAAACATAAAGAGACAGAGACAGAGAGACAAAAAGATGGAGACAGATACGTAGAGATAAATATGAATCAAGAACAATTCAATTTTAGATAAATTCGATGAACATTTATCAAGTATTACTTTTACTATCATATGCAAGGCATAATGATAAGTTCTATGGCTAAAAGGAATAAAACAAAGCAGTTCTTTTCTTCAAATGGGGGATAAAACCCATACACAATAAGCCAATATAAATTATATATAAAATAATATGTAAAGCTTTACCTATATGGCTCCTTTAGCATTTTCAACTCTTTATTTCCTAACTGGAACTTATTATCTTTTCCTGTAAACCCATAGGCCCTATTTTCCTTATCAGGACACCACCATTCATTTTTTTTTAAATAAAAAAATATTTAAAAAAATTTTTAATAAAAAAATTAAAAAATAAACTTTTGATATCTCAAAGGTTATTTGTTTTTTCATTGTCATAGCACAATACCTGCCATGTAGCAGGTACTTAATGAATATGCTATTTATTGATAATTTAATAAAGGAGAGAGTGTAGTAATCGGGATGGATCAGAATAGTTCTCAGATGATTAACTGTTCAGTTTTGAGTGGGGGAAACCTCTTTAGGGTACTAAGAGATAGATGTAAAAAGGGAAACATTTAAGTATGGGGAGAAAGGTGGCTAGGCTTTGTAAAAGGCTTAGAGATGGAAGAAGAATTGTTGAGTTCAGATGACAATTAGACTAATGTAGCTGGAAAGTAGAGTAGCAAAGAGTCATGTAACATCAGTCCAGGAAAATACATTAGAGCTAGGGTGTGAAAGGTTTAAGTACCAAATAAGAGAATTTGTACCATATTCTAGAAGTAATAGGTAGCTACTACTTATTTTTCAGCAGGTCAGAGGTATATTTTAGAATGATTATTTTGGCAGATTATGGAGTACAAATTGGAGAGGAGACAGAATGGAATAAGGGAGACTGTTAAAGGAGACAGAGAGGCTGTCTTTGTTGTGAGCAAAAAAAAAAAAGAATATTCAGGTAAATGATGATATGGAGAGAGAAATCAACAAAATTTAGCAATTAATTGAATATGGGAAGCTAAGTATAGTTTTTCAAAACTTTGTAGTTATAAAATTTGGTAACTGGAAAAATGGTGATGCCTTAATAATCAAATTAGGAGGAAGCACAGTTTTAAGGGGGGGAAATGAGTTCCATTTGTGAATACTGAGTTTAAAATGCTGATCAGGCATCCAGGTAGACTGCTTAAGCAGATAATAGGCAGTTTGTGACTGGATAAAAGAAATGAATATATTGATTTAAGCATTATTTCCACCCCCCCTCCTGCTCCACCTAGGTTATAATTGAACTAAGGTTTGAAGAGAATGGTGGCATTATTAACATACAAAAATAATTCAGAAGGAGGAGATTTTTGAAGATTTTTTTAGTAGGTCCTTAAGAAAATATATTCTAAGCCTTGCCAAACATAGAATCATGGATTTAAATCTGAAAAGAATCCCAGAAGTCATCTATTGCAGCCCCTTCATTTGTAGAAGAGGACACTGAATCCTAAGAATGTTAAGTGATTTGATTACTTTCACATGGGTACTGTGTGGTAGAATAAGGATTTGAATCCTTATCTTATGACTCCAAAATTTATCATCCCTTCCAATGTATCATGTGGTCTTCTCAACTCATAAACATGTCTATAGACTTCTAATGTGATCATAATGTTTTTTTCCTGTCTTAAAAGGTTTCTTAGAACATACTTTGTCATGCATGGTATTAAAAAAGGAAATGAAAGACAGCAGACTTTCTTAGAAATGAGATTACTTTTATTTGATGTTTTTGATTTCTAGATCATAAATTGCTCTATATTTACTGATCTGTTTTAGGTGAAGAGGACACCAAGAAGAAATTCCCAATAATGGAGAGTAGCAAAGGGCAGATCCAGAATATATCTATATCTATAAACAGAATATATCTATATCTACATCTATTCTCAAAAGAGATACTGTAAGATAAGGTACCAGTTCTGACCTATGCAAAGAACCTGCCTTTTTATGAATTGGAGAGCTAGTTATCAGAAAATTATTGGACTCCCAAAACCATTCCCCAAAAAGGCATACATGCCTAAATCATTTCACAGTTCTGATTATGAATTAATCACCCAAATCATTAACATGTACTAACCAAATTGATTAAATTCTGTTTTTGAACATGTGCTATAGATGAGTGGAGTTTAAACTCTTTGTACAGACTGAAATTTAATTACATTAGCAGAAATATGGATTTAAATGTACCTATTTTATTCTGTTAAACATTGTCTTGTAGTTCATTATAGAGTGGGTAGGAGACATAGTAATTAAAATCAAGGGTGGCAGCATCTACTTTTCTTCTTTTTCCAACAAAATTTCTGAATGTTTATCATAGAAGAAAAAAAATTTCTTGGACTTAAAAAGCAATTGGAATTTTTTTATTGGGCAGAATCCTGGTGTAAGTGTTAAAAGAACTAACATATGATCCTGGAAGATATCTCAGTTCTTGTGTGCCCTCTATCATTCTACTATTTAAGTTTACAATGTGGAAGTGCATTTCTTAATAATTGTGTGCCAAGGAATTATCTCCAGCTGCTCAAAAAACTTGCTCTCCATTGTGACATTTTTCTTCTGTCTCAATCAAGTATAATTTATCAGAAACACTGGAGAACTATTTCTGCATTTAAAGCATGTGTTTATTTTTCAAAGTGTTGGGTAGGTCATCTATGAAGCATTTGTAGAAAGATACACTATTTGTTCAATGAGAAGGGGTGAATGAGACTAGAGATCTATGGAAGTGTCATCTTCTTTCTCTTCCTCCTCAGTATTGTCTTCCTTCTTTCCCTCCTTATAATCAGTAATTTTGTGCTTTTCAATGAGGTAAGGATAGAAATGGTCCTTCAATGAATCATTTTCTGATTATAATTCAGTTATTATGATCCTTACTTGAATTGAAAGTTGGTTAGATTTTTGTCTCAAATATTCATATGTAAAAATGAGTCTCTTTTACCTTGAGTTTATTTAATATATGTAATACAGAATCAGAATATGAATTCATATCTTCCCAAGGCCAAATCCAATATTTTTTCTTATTGTATTATACTTTAAAATTATGAGATAGAGTAATATGAGGAAATAAAAACATCCCTCAGAATGGCATGGATCTCTATATCATCTTATAAGATTGACTACAAGTTAATACTAATCACGCACATCATTAATATGCACTGAATTGCTTGTCTTGCTCTTTCAAAAACACTGCAGGCTCCTTTGAGGGCCAGCACGGTAGTTGCTGATTTCCAGGATATTCACAGTATGGTGACAAAAGGAACTCCAAATGGTCACTTCATTCATGACCCTGACACAACAGAGGATGGCATCCATTGATTCAGTCATCACAGATACCACTCTGGATTTTTGTAGCGTGTCAGTTTTATGAACATCCTAGATGTGTTTCCCTCTCCCCATCTCCATCCCACACTAATTACAACAGTCAATTATTGAACATCAATCAGTTTGACACCTTGTTGGATTAGACTTGGTTGTTACTAAGTCAGCAAAAATAACCTGCCATTCTTGTTTTTAGATGTCTTAATGAACAGATTGTATTGACTGTTGAGTGAGACAATCAGTTTCTCAGTGATTGAATTCCAAGAGGTCAGTTAAGCTCTTTGTAATACTCTGCTCTTTGCCTAATAGGATGTGGTGGCTCTGACCTTTTGGGTCATCAGTATAAGGTACTTTAAAGCCTGTGTTTTTGGTACCTTTCTGAGTCAAATAGTTGAAAGAAAGGCTTACCATGAACATTATTAATCAGTAGGAAGGAAATACCAAGGAAACATATAGTTTCTTCTTTTTTGGAGACTTTTAAAAATAAGAAAAATTATCAAAATTTGAGACATAAATAGGACCATTAGGTGTCAGCTAGTTTCCAGTTTCTTAAATTGTGAATTATAACACTATATGGGGCTCACAATTGAATTTTGGTGTCATGAAATTATGATTTATTATCAGTAAATGTTTTGTTTGTATACCTATTTTATATATCTACATATCTACAATCATGCAAAATTTTAAAAAAGTTAAAAAAATAAATAAAAATTTAAAAAGCCCTGAGCTAGTTTACTATATCCCTTCACTAAAAGAATACTGAGGGCCAGCTATGTTTTTTAACTAGTTCATGGTCACAGAGTTAGTAATAGAACCAGAACTAGGATCTAGATATTCTTTTTTTTAAATTAAAGCTTTTTTTCAAAACATGTGCATAGATAATTTTCAACATTCATCCTTGCAAAACTTTGTGCTCCAAATTTTTTTTCTCATTCCCTTCACCCAACTCTCCCCTAGATGGCAAGCAATCCAATATATGTGAAACATATGCAATTATTGTATACATATTTCCAGTTATCATGCTGCACAAGAAAAATTATATCAAAAAGAAAACAAAATGTAAGCAAACAACAACAAAAAGAGTGAAAATATTATGCTGCAGTCCACACTCAGTTCCCATAGTCCTCACTTTGGATGCAGACAGCTCTATTCATCACAGACCATTGGAAATGGTCTGAATCATATCATTGTTGAATTAATTGATCAAAATTGATCATCATGTAATTTTACTGTTGCTGTGTGCAATGATCTCCTGGTTCTGCTCACTTCATTCAGCACAAGTTCATGTAAGTCTCTCCAGGCTTCTCTGAAATCATCCTACTGATCATTTCTTATAGAACAATAATATTCCATAACATTTATATACCATAACTTATTCTGGCATTCGCTAACTGATGCTCACCTACTCAGTTTTCAGTTGCTTGCCATTATAAAAACATTTTGCACATGTGGGTTCCTTTCCTTCCTTTATGATCTCTTTGGGATATAAGCCCAGTAGTAACACTGCTGGATCAAAGGATATGCATAGTTTGATAGCCTTTTGGGCATAGTTCTAAATTGATATCCAGAATGTTTGAATCAATTCACAGCTCCATCAACAATGTATTAATAGGACCTACCTTTAGGCATAATTTTTTTTTCTTTTCAATTGCTAACTACTATTTTTAAGTTAAAAAGAAGAAGAAGAAGAACTCTCCTTGCTAGAAATCTTCAGATACACAATGGAAGATGATGAACAAGATATGTTATGGAGGTTTTTTTGTTTAATGTTTCCAAAAAACTAGCTCTCTAGTCCATAAATAAGGCAGACTTCTTGAATGGGTGAGTAATAATAGCTGATTTTGCAATATCTCTCATGAAAGAAACTAGAAAAGAAACAAGTCCCTAAAAGTGACATTTTCCTTCCTTCCTTCCTTTCTCCCTCCTTCTCTCCTTTCTTTTCTCTCTCTTTCTTTCACTTTCTCTTTCTTTGTGTGTCTCTCTCTTTCTTTTTCTCTTTCTTCCTTTATCTCTCTCTCTGTCTCTTTATCTCTCTCTCTCTTTCTTTCTTTATTTCTTTCTTTCTCTCTGTCTCTGTCTCCCTTCCTTCTTTTTTCTTCCTTTCTCTTTCTTTTTTTCTCTTCCTTCCTTCCCTCCTTCCCTCTTTCCCTTCTTTCTTTCTTTCTTTCTTTCTTTCTTTCTTTCTTTCTTTCTTTCTTTCTTTCTTTCTTTCTTTCTTTCTTTCTTTCTTTCTTTTTTTCCTAAGACACATTGCTTTATGAATCAGACCAAAAGGCAAAAATCATAAATCATGGGAGAGATTTAAAAAAAAAAACAGAAAAAGAAGTGAACATAGAAGGTGTTGATTTACATTCAATCTCCATAGTTCTTTTTCTGGATGCAGATGGCATTTTCTAACCACAGTCTATTGGGATTGCCTTGGATCACTAAGAAGAAACAAGTCTTTCATAATTGATCATTGCCCATACTTGCTGTTATTTTGTACAATGTATTCCTGGTTCTGCTTGTTTCACTCAGCATCAGTTTATATGAATCTTTCCAAGCCTTTCTAAAATCAGCTGGTTCATCATTTTTATAGAATAATAATTAATATTCCATTACTTTCATATACCAACTTCTTTAGCCATTTCCCAGTTGACAGGCATCTACTTATTTTTCAATTCTTTGCTAGCACAAAAAGAGCTGCTACAAACAGTTTTGCACATGTGGGTCATTTTCCCTTTTTTTATGATTTCCTTGGGATACAGACCCAGTAGTAGCACTGCTGGGTCAAAGAATATGTCCAGTTTATCGCCCTTTAGGCATAATTCCAAATTGTTATCTACAATGGTTGGATCATTTAACAACTCTACCAACAATACATTGGTGTCCCAGTTTTCCTACATGCCTTCCACCTTTTCCTGTCATCTTAGCCAACCGAGAGGTATGAGGTGCTATTCCAGAGTTGTTTTAATTAGCATTTCTTTAATCAGTAGTAATTTGGAGCATTTTTTCATATGACCATAAATGGCTTTAATTTCATTATCTGAAAATTGTCTGTTCTTATCCTTTCACCATTTATCAATTGAAGAATGACTTGTATTCTTATAAATTTGACACAATTTTTTATATATTTTAGAAATGAGTCCTGTATCAGAATCATTGGCTGTACAATTTTCCCTGATTTGTATTTCCCTTTTAATCTTGTTGCTATAGGTTTTATTTGTTCAGAAACTTTAATTTAATGTAGTCACACTTGTCCATTTTGCCTTTCATAATGTTCTCTAGTTCATATTTGGTCAAAAATTCCTCCCTTTCCCCAAAGATCTGATAGGTAAATTATCCCTTGCTCTCCTAATTTGCTTATACAGAGTATCCTGTATGCCCAAATCATGTACCCATTTGGACCTTTTTTTCAGTAGGGGGTGTGAAATGTAGGTTTATGCTGAATTTCTGACATTATTTTCCACTTTTCCCAGCAGTTTTTGACAAATAGTGAGTTCTTATTCCAGAAACTGGAGTTTGGGGGGTTATCAAATGCTAGATTACTATAGGCCTTGGTGATAGTGTCATGTGTATATAATCTATCCCACTGATCTCCTTAGCCAATACCAAATGATTTTGATAATTGCTGCTTTATAATATAGTTTTAGGTTTATTCTCCTAAGCCACCATCCTATGTATTTTTTTTTCCCATTAATTCTCTTGATATTCTTGACCTTTTATTCTTCCAGATGAATTTTGTTATTATTTTTTCTAGGTCTATAAAATAATTTTATATTTTGTTTGATCTGTTTGGTTGTTTGATTGGTATGGCACTGAAAAAGAAGGCCAATTTAGACAAAACTATCATTTTTATTATATTAGCTTGGCTTTCCCATGAGCAATTGATATTTTTCCAATTGTTTGGATATGACTTTATTTGTGTGAGAATTGTTTTGTAATTGTGTTCATATAGTTTCTGGATTTCTCTTGGCAGATAGACAACTAACTATTTTGTTTTGTCTACACTAAGATTTTTTCTAGTCTTAATATTTTGTGATTATGCTGCTCTTGAGAAAATCTGTCTTGGGCTAATAATTTCAGAAATTCCTGAACTGGTGATATTTTCCCCCCATCTACTATCTTTTATTCCATTTTGAATATCCCAGGCAGGAAGGGATAGGTTATTACAGGAATAGCATGTCTTAGAATACTAATGTAGTAAGGAGGAGGTTTGATCAAATGAATTATTCTCATTGACTTGTTAAAATTATGTCATATTTTGAGTTTTCTATTTGTATTTTGTAAGAATATTGGCTTAAGAAAAGACAATTTTCAATGAAAAGAATCCAAAAACTTTGCTAAGAATTGTCAGAAAAAATGGACTTGGCATAGAACATGACTTATTTTGGTTTCTTTCTGCCTATTGATAGAAATGATCAAATGAGAAAGGTCGAGCCTTTTAAAATGAAGAAACTGACGATGAATTGGTCAAGAAGACAATTAGTTCTGAGTTGTGATTAACTAGGTACAAAAAGCTCAGCTATTGTGGACCCCCTTATCTCTTGAAGTCTTCCATCATATGTAGAGCAGCAATGTAGAGTGAGAATATGTGAATAGAAGAATATGGCTCCACAGGAAACATGTTTGCACATAACCTGAAAAGAGATTTTAATGCCTCTTGGATTCTCACATTCTTTATTGATGGAAGTCAGTGAGAGAAAAAAAAAAAAAAAAAAAAAAAAAAAAAAGCTTGATGCCTGGAGTCAAGATCTTCCTGACCAGGATTTGGAAGACTTTAGCACTTAATGTATGAAGGAAAAGAACTATAGAAACTTTCTCTAGGCCAGGAGTAGTGCTTATAGTTTTTTTCAAAAGACTCTACCAGTAATTTCATCAACGATTTGAGCTGAGCCAAAGACTATAATCAACAATTTGAGTAATGTGTCTTGCAAAGAGCAAGTCCTGTTAGTTTAGTGGAAAAATTCTTTTAGCAGAAAGGAAACAAAGTGAGTAGTATATCACAAGAGCAATTGAGAGATTTATCATAATTGTAAAATGTCTCTCAATAGATATATACCTTGGCCACTTGTGACTCTTGATGTGTGAACTCTATATGAATATACTCTCATTATTGATACTGAATGTATTTATAGAAGAGTATGGCCCATACTTCTTTTTTTCCCCAATGCATTTCAATAAATGCCCTTATTTTGTATCTTCTGGCTGACTTATGAAGATAAACAAATTTGTGGGAACTCACTTTATTTTATAGCTGTGATACTAAAGTATACCTTGAACATAGGGGCCCAACATGTGAGTACAAGTTAAAGGATGTCCTAGGGCATGGAACTAAATGATGATGAAAGAAAATTAAGTATAGGAATTTATAATAAGAACCAAGACCTAAATGAAGTAGAAACAGGGGAGCTATGAAAGAGACTGCAGAAGGGGAGTTAGTAAATAAATTTTAAATCTAACAATTTTCAGGTTTAAAAACCCAAATTTCTGGTGTGCAGAAAAGATTCCTTATTGAAACTCAAAAAATCTTCTGTTTAGAAAGGTAAACTCCTGTTAGAGATGATGTTATGCTCCAGTAAGAAGGAGTACTTTTCTTGGAGGGAAGAGTATGCTCCAAAGAGTAGGGTTCTTATACTACAATTTTGGATGGCCTCCTTGGAAGTGACCAAATTGTATGTCAGTGGTTAGGGAAAATATTATTTTAAGGCTTATTAGGGAAAACAAAACTGATGGTGGACAAAATATTAGTTGAGAGGTATGCATATCAGAGAGAAATAATAGTACACTTATATTTCTGTGTTGTTAAAGCTCCATTATCTTGGTGGATGGCTGGATAGGATGAGGCATCATCTGCATTCCTATGTTTGATGGTCAAAATTTAGGATAGATACACTCTTCCAATCACAGAGTGAAAAGTTGTATAGATAATAAGATAATGAGAAACATGCAACAACTTTGTGGATAATATTTGGAGATTCTCTGGCACATGAACAGCATTTTTTTGAGACAGAAAATACAATTCCACCTATTCTGATCATTTTGAGCTAATGCTTGGAAGCTATAATTATGTTTAATGATTCAATCAGATCCTATCCAACAAACCTATTTAGCACCTACTATGTGCAAGGACAGCTACTATGTATATAGCATCTACACTGTACATTCACAAAGATAAAGATAACAGTCTTTATCCTCAAGAAGCCTATAGGCTGCTATGGAGGACAGTATACAAGGTCTAGTGTCACAAAAACTAAAAGAGATTTAAATTTTTTTTAATATTTTAAATATTTTTTTAAAAATTTAAGAAAAGGGCAATTGTAGATAAATGATGCTGGGTGCAGGGAAAGATGCCATGAGGTAGTGACAGCCATGTTGATCCTTGAAAGAAAAGCAGGATTCTGAAGATCAAAAATAAAAAGGAAGCATATTTTCAAGAAAAAGGAATGATAATCTATGAGAATTTAACATATGGAGGAGGAAGAAATCATTAAAAATTTGGAGAATATCCAAAGGAACAGTTAAACATTGTTTAGGGGGTAGCTAGATGGTGCAGTAGATAGACCACCAACCCTGGCATCAGGAAGACTTGAATTCAAGTCTGATCTCAAGCACTGTACCCTTACTAACTGTGTGATCTTGGTTAATTCAATTCATCCCCACAAAAGTTGTTGTTTAGTTCTAAACCCCCCCCAAAACAAAAAACCTGATCATTTTTAGTGTCCATACAATAGAAATAGCAAACCACTTCAGTATTTTTGTCAAGACCCCAAATGGGGTGCTAAAGAGTCGATATAACTGAAATAATTGAACAACTCTTTTCCTTGTATTCAGGTGGATCAATGTCACCTTCAGCAATAAAATCATCTCTATGAGCTCTATTTTAAAAATTAAGTATTGAAAAGCTCCAGTTTTCCCAGTATTACACTGAATCTCTCTAGGATCAGGACTTTACTTCCTTCCTTATCCGAAGTGTCAGGATACTAGAAAGAATCACTGTCATCAGTATTTCTGGAGATATATCCACTGTTATCACAATGACACCTGTCAGGAACATTAAATCTACTACTTCAAAAGGTCTAATTTCATGGTAGAACTACAATTCTTATTTCTTGTCAAGCTGACAAGATGGAACTGGTCGACTAACCTAGAAAGGGGATTGAGGAGAAAGATAGCAGTAGTGGAAGGGCAGGATGCAAAAATCCTAGAGAAATAAGTGAGAATGAAGAGTCAAGCAATTTTTATTTTAAAGTCATAATTTTTAAGATTTCTTTCTAATTACCTAAGACATTGACAGTGGTAGAAGTACATGCTTATCTTTGGTAAGCAGAATCTTACATATTCCATTTTGTAGATCTTGATATCTTTAAGAAAGTGACAGAAATGCAAATGATTCTCCTTTGAGCTTCATCTTTCCCTTCAGTAGGTTTTACACTTTCCATTTTAAAGGTTTCTTACATTAAATATAGTCTCTTTGGAAATGTGGGACATGCACAAAAGAGACTAATGAGAAAGGAGATTTTTCAAACAGCTGAAAATAGATGGAACTTATTGGACCATATCCACAGGCAGGGATGGAAAAGAGAAGACATTTATCAAGGACCCCAGCAGTACTTATCATTATGGTAAGCTACCATTTGTCTTTTCTTTCTCCAACTTTTTTTTTTTAATATACCTCACTTATGTAGAGTTAGAGTCTCTTGTAACTCTTAGTTTTAGTCTTATAAGGTAACCACAAGATTCATGTTTTTTGACTTAAATAGTAGATACCAGTTGAAACTCTCCTCTCATCAAACTTTGTTCAAAGATTAAATCGGCTTCAGTTGCCCTAGTGAGAAATGATACAGATTTATTAATGAATTACATTTATTTTATTTCCATAGCTTCTGTATCTTTATTTTCTGGGCAAGCCCTATTTCAGGTAAACCTAGAGATTTAGGCTTGGGGTAAAATGAAATGAGTACTAGTGAACCATAAAATTCATTAAAATGATGATTAATCTCCTTCTTGGTCCATGTGGTCAATTGATCCATGGTTATATGAGCGACTCTGTGACTTTCCCCTCTCATTCTCTTCCCCTTGGTGCCTGCCTTCCTCATTCCTGACCACAAACTATCTGCCACTATATGCTTTCACTGTCTTTTTACTTTCTCTGCTGTTTGCCTCTGCTCCCTCTGTGCCTTATTAAAGTGTGATTGAAACCTTTCTCTTTTGCTACCATCATTGTCTTTCTCAGCAGGTACAAGAAATTGGGACTGCCTCACCAATTTCATAATTCCATGAATTAAGTGAAAATTCATATTTCATTTTACTAACTCAATTGTAGGTACCTCAAAAACAGGGAATGCTAAATGTGTTCTATTTTTGGCCCATTCTCTCAGAGTCTACATGACTGTTAGGTATATGATAAGTAATTAATAGATCATTGATGATTTTGTAGAGAACAATTTCAGGCAATTGATAAAATTTAAAGTCAGATGGTAAAAGATTTAGAAGAACAAGAAAAGAGGTAGGATAGACATCAATTTAGGGAGATTGTTTGCAGAGAGTGTAGACATGAGGGCAGTAGAGATATAGAATGAGATTCAGTGGGAATGGATTTTTTTTAAGATGGGAAGAAGAGATGGAGGAAGGAATAAAGGTAGTGGGTAATAGCCAATTAATAGGGAGACACTGAAAATTATTGAGAGATTGGGATAATAGAAAGGGGAATCAGCTGGTGAAGATCTGAGTTTTGTTAATTTAGGTATATGGAAATTGGTGGTATGCATCTCATTCAGGCAGCTTTATTTCTTGGCTTCATTTTAGTGATTTTTTCATTGATATTGTTGAAGTAATTGTTTACATATTTGTACTGGTTCTGTTTATTTCAAATATATATCTGTTGGAATCCTTATAAAGTGTTAAGTCATTAGGATTGATAGAGACAATAATTATCTAATTTAGCATGGTTCAGTATGATTGATCTGATCCTACAGGGAGATGTTATAAGCCAGAACTTGAAACAAGGTGATAACTCAATGGAATTGATAGAAGCAATGCCTGTGTGCTTGGGTTTGCACCTTTGAGAGTTCACATATTAGCTCACACACATTAGTTCACAAGTTTGGAAGATTCACAAGTGTTCACAAGTATGGGAGATACACAAAGGTAGCTTTGTAATTTTGTGAATTCACACCTCCCATAATCCCATTCTTGAAGAAGGAGTCAACCATTGAGAGAGCATAAAAAGGAATTGAGTCAGTGAATTCAATCACTTTGGAAGATTGCCAGGAGTCAGGAAAGCTAACTGGGTCCAAGGAAAGAGACAAGACTTGGAAGGAGAAAATAAACATTTGCATTTTATCAGCTGGCTATATTTGAGGTGATTATTGATTGGAACTGTAACTAAGGCTGCCTCCAGAAAAACCTCCCCAAGAAACCTGCTCCCAGAGAGAACCATTATATTTAAAAGAAGAGAACACCACATATATCAGTTAGTGAAAATCATTCTATATTTTTTCAATCCCTCATACTTGTCATTATTTATTGTATAACAATAATGTTCTATTATATTTGGATACCATATTTTGTTGTTGTTGAGTTATTCCCTCATCAATGGACAGATGTTTTGTTTCTGTTATTTCCTAGAATAAAAAATGTGCTACCAGAAATATTTAAGTATCTTTTGGACCTTTCCTTCTGGTTTATTTTTTTTTTTTTAATTTCTTTGGGGTATATACCTAACAGTGGTATTATTTGGCCAAAGGGAATCTGAAAGTAGTTTTTTTTCCCCTTTACATCATTCTATTAAACTAAAATCTGGAACTGCTGGGGATGTAGACACATCTACCAATAGTGTATCAGTGTACTTATATTCTTATAAATCTGTTCATAATTTGTTATTTATTTCCAAAAATGAGTTGAATCTCAGAATTTGATAATTTCTATTTTTCCTATTACTATATGAATGTTATATAGCATTTGGAAACATGTTTTCCTATGATTATTTATAATTTGTAGGTCCTCTTTATGAAACTTTTTTTCATATTAATTGAACATTTATCTATTGGAGGAAGAGTAGTTCTTATGGCCTATAATGGTCTTATATTTTTATGTCTATTCCTTATATATTTTAACATTGGATCTTTTTCAGTGATTTATGATGCCAAACTATTTTTCCATCCCAAAAGTTTCTTTTTTTATTCTAACTGCACTGCTTTTGTTTGGTGAAAAAGCATTTTCATTCTATATGAAAGAAAGCATATATTTTTCCTTTAAATGATTACCTATATTGTTTAGAAACTTGGCATTATGTATGTGTATATATATATATATATATATAAAATTCTGAACTTAATAAATGAATAAGCATTTCCATAATGTACTAGATAAAAAGATAATTGTGCATGAAACTAATGGTAGCCATCTCTAGAAACCTGGTATCCTAGCTCTGAATAAAGATGTGCTATTTGAGACACTTTGTATTAAATCCTAGTGTTTTCCTTTATTAATAAATACCATGTACTCTCCATTGGGTTATATCTTCATTCGCTATTTGCCGAAGAAATTGATGATATAGGTAACATATGCAAATTAGCTTTTTCTGGCATGAACTCCCATATTTATCATTTTCACTAGTAGTCTCATTACAAAATGTGTTTGTTTGCAATTTAAGGTTGCCCACTTTTCAACCTCTCATTCTGGGCCTGTTGTGAGCATCACTGAATATTATATAGGTGGTGCTTAGCCTAGGATCTGTGGAAGAGCAGAAAGGAACATTTCCCAGATACTGCTGGGTCCATAAATTCAAGTGAAATCATTATTTTCTTTCCTGATGCAATGTATCCCTCTAGAAAATTATCATTTAATCAGTAGTAATGACTCTCATATTTCTGCTGCACTGTCTGTACTCTTCTAGTAAAAAGAACATTTCCTTAGCAATGCAGATAAAAATCTCAACTTCTAAATTGAGCACAAAATGAGGTTTTATACCCATTCATCTAACTGAACAATTTCTTTTCTATTTGTGCAAACAAAACATAAGTTATGCTTAAATTGAGTAGAGCAAGAAATTTTATGAATACACAAAAATTCAAGCACAGGGTTTGAGAAATAACCCTACCATCTCTAAAGTGGCAACATGAGTCATCTGGAGTCTAGATTTGGAACTAAAAGGGTCCTGAAGCCATAAAATCATAACATTCGCATATGTAGAGCTGAAAGGTACATTAAGTCTAACCATTTTATTTTACAGATTAAATACTCAGGACCTGAAAGAATAGGTATCTTACCAAAGATCACACAGCTGGTAAGTATTTGAGGCAGGATCTGAACCTACTTTTTGTTGTTGTTGTTTTGTGCCTCTTCAGTCATTTCAGGTAGGTCCAATTCTTTGTGACATCGTTTGGAATTTTCTTGACAAAGATACTGGAGTGGTTTGCCCTTCTTTCTCCAACTCATTTTACAGATGAGGAATCCAAAGCAAACAGGGTTAAATAATTGCTCAAGGTCATATAGCTACTGACATGAAATCTACTACCTGATCCATAATGCTATGCTGCTACTGAATCCAGTTGCCTCATTTTACAGATGAGGAGATCAAATTTCAATCAATCAATCAAGATATTTGTTAAATGTATGCATACCTAGTAATCTGTATAGTCCCAGGGATACAAAGAAAACTAAAATAGTTACTGTCCTTAAAAAGCTTAACTACTTTTTCTAAAACAATCCAGATAAAAATTCCCAGAGTTGGAATTTGAAATGGGGTCCTTTGAATTCAGATACAAAGATGTTTTGCCTGTGTAATCATTCAAATATAAGATTACATATCTAGAAGTAGAAGATAATACCTTTGACCTAATTTATTCCAGGACCTTAACAGGAACAACCTATTCTACTTAGAAGAGCTGATCCTTAGATTTTGAGTATGAGTATTTGCACCTTAAAAAAAGATAAATACTATAAATCAAAGTTCAACTTCTTTTTGTTTGTCTAGATTTAAAAAGGGGATGCAAAAAATGTTAATAATACAGATTCAATTTAAAAGTAAGTGAATATACATTTCCCTAGAAAATTAGCTCAAGACACAACTTTCTGTGACATTTGATCTTCTCTCACACCAATAGAATATTAAGCCTCTAAACTGGTTTTGGAGTCAAAGAACCCACAAATATTTAGAGTGCAACACATTCCCAGAAGAAGATACCTTAGAAGAACTTCAGAACAGGTATGCTTCAAATGGGCAAGGGGACAGTCTGCTGAGCCCAGACCACAGCATAGGGAGACAAGGGCAAGGAGCTGGGGTGGGGAGTTAGAGCATTGCAGCTTCCATGCACCTGGAGATCTTTTATGAGCCTCTTAGGCTACTCTGTCCTGATTGTAAGTGGGTGATCTAGCAGATTTTCTATAAAAAGCAAATTGTAAACCATTGAGCCCTGGAAAAAGCTAAACTTAGCCTCCATTATCCAGCACTGGAAGTCAATCAGCAGAACTGCCCCAGGGCAAAGTAAAGCAACTGTCACTCCTTTGCAAAGAGCAGACCTCAACCCTTTAAAAAATGAGTAAAAAAACCAAAAAGAACTCTCACCATAGACAGCTTTCATGGAGAGAGAGAACAGACATCAAATCCCGAGGTTCCTAAAGGCAAAGCAACTCTAGATGAAGCCCCAAAGGGAGATATGAGTTGGTCCCCATTTCACAAGACTTACTTGGAAGATTGCATAAAGGATCTTAAAAAAGAGTTAGAAGAAAAATGGAGAAAGGAAATGAGATCATTGCAAGAAGGAATGGAAAAAGGGGGTGGGGCCAAGATAGCGGAGAAGGCACACATGACATTCTAAGCACCTCTCAAGCCCTCATGACCAACTATTAAATTCAGCTTCAAAAATAGCGCTTGACTGGTAAAACCCACAAAGTTTAAAAGCACAACAACTTACCAGCCAAAGATAATCTGGAAGTTCACCAGGAAAAGTTTGTCCTGAGGGACAGGAACAGACCAGTGCAGGCAGGGAGAGACTAGCATCTGGAACAGACCAGGGGTGGGGGTGACATCTGTGGCTAAAGGCAACTCTCCCACAGGCTAACTGTTCTGTTTTAATTATAAAGCAGTAAATCAGCAGAGAAATTAAAACAAAAGACAGAGGGTACTCTCTAAAAAACACCAGAACCTAACAAGATCTGACTATAACTACCCAAAACCAAAAGTGACTCAGCTCAGACGGTAACACAGCCCTACAGCCACATCCTGTAGTACACGGCTTTTGCTGGGGCAGTTACAAATCTGCATGGCAGTGGGGCACAGACTGAAGCAGCCTCTAATCTGCACAGTGAGGTGCTTGGCCTGGGGCAATAGAACATTTACAGCCATCTGTGCTTCCTGGGACAGAGACACATCCGGTCCCTGCAGGGCCATTCACTGCTCAGCCGCTAATACCCATACCCCCATGGAAGGCTTTGGTCTGGGATAATGACACTTTCACTGCCCAGCTTCTAGTCCCAGGGCAGTCCTTAACTCACACAGCTGGGTTATTTGCAGGGCACTTCTGCAGCTCTGCAGTGTAGGCTTGAGTTACTTCTGGGAGGAACTCTTTCCCAGAGCACTCCCCTACCTCGCTGCTCTTTGTAGCTGGTTGGCAGGACAGCTACCCGTCCCTACACCTATCCTTGCTCTGCAGAGGAAGCTGGTAACCTCTTGGCCCTGAAGGCATACCCTACAGGCTTTAACAAAATGAGTAAAAAAATCAAAAGGATCATCAATAGCTTCTATACAGAAAGAGAGCAGGTTTTCAACCACGAGGAGATTAATAGCAGACAGTCTCCAGACAATTGTTGGTCCTCAACACAAAAAGCTCTCCTAGAAGAGACTATTAAAAAACTTAAAAGAAAACTAAAAGAAAAATGGGGAAAGGAAAGAAAAGCTATGCAAGAGAGCAACAACTTCCTGAAATACAAATTGGAAAAGGTAGAAAACTCCCAAGAAGTGCAGGGAAACATAATTTATGAATTGGAAAAGGTAAAGAATTCCCAAGAAAGTAGGATTTGTGAATTGGAAAAAGAATATAACTCACTGAAAAAAAAATTAGTAAAATGGAAAAAAAATTCCATAGAGCAAAACAACTCATTTAAAAACTCAATTGGACATATACAAAAAGAAGTAAAAAAAAAAAAAAAAAAAAAAAAAAAGCTAATGAAGAAAATAACTCATTAAAAACCAGAACTGAACAAAATGAAATGACTGATTCATTGAGACATCAAGAATCAGTCAAGCAAAAACAAAAAAATGTCAAATATTTACTTGAAAAAACAACAGACCTGGAAAATAGATGTAGGAGAAACAACCTGAGGATCATTGGACTTCCCGAAAATTATGATGAAAAAAAAGAGCCTAGATACTATTATACAGGAAATCATCAAAGAGAACTGCCCAGAAGTAATAGAGCCAGAAGGTAAAATAGGCGTTGAAGGAATTCATCAAACACCTTCTGAAAAAGACCCTAAAATAAAAACCCCAAGGAATATTATGGCCAAATTTCAGAACTATCAGACTAAAGAAAAAATATTACAAGCAGCCAGGAAAAAAAAATTCAAATACTGGGGTGCCACAATAAGGGTCACTCAAGATCTGGCTGCCTCAACATTAAAGGATCGAAGGGCCTGGAATCTAATATTCTGAAAGGCAAAAGAACTTGGAATGCAGCCAAGAATGAACTACCCAGCTAAGCTGAGCATTTTTTTCCCATGGAAGAAGATGGATATTTAATGAAACAGAGAAATTCCATTTGTTTCTAAGGGAAAAAAAAAAAGACCTACACAAAAAATTTGATCTCTAATTGTAGGACTCAAGAGAAGCAGAAAAAAGGTAAAAGGAACTCTTAAGAACTGTATTTCTGTTGTGGATATACATAAAACTCACATGTATAATTTGATTTTACTGATAAAACATAAAAAAGGGAAGTAGAAATGTAATAGTGTCAGAAAAATGGAAAAGGGGAAATAAAAAGAAGGAAACTACATCCCACAATGAGGCAAAGAAAACCTATCATATCTGCGGGAACTTAAAGAGGGGGAGGAACATTGTGTGAATCTTACTCTCATCAGAGTTGGCTCAAAGAGAAAATAATTGACATATTTATTTTACAGAGAATCTTCTCTCATCTCATAAAAAAAGTGGGAGAGGAAAAGGGAAAAGGAAAAAGAGTAACAAGGGAAGGGTACAAGAAAGGGGGAGGGATCCTAAGGAGGGAGAGCTGAGTGATGCAAGTGGAGCCCATAAGTTTAATACTAGAGAAGAAGGTAAGGGGTGGGGGGGTGAGGGGAAGAAAAAGAAAAGCATAATCTGGGGATATTAGGATGGCAGGAAATCAGAATTAATAATTTTAACCGTAAAGGTGAATAGGATGATCTCTCCCATAAAGTGGAGGTGGATAGCAGACTGGATCAAAAGTCAGAACCCTACAATATGTTGTTTACAGGAAAGACATTAAAAGACTGGAGCAGAATCTATTATGCTTCAGATGAAGTATAAAAAGCAGGGGTAGCCATCCTTATCTCAGATCAAGCAAACGCAAAAGTTGATCTAATTAAAAGAGATAAGGAAGGAAACTATATCTTGCTAAAGGATACTATAGACAATGAAGCAATATCAATATTAAACATATATGCACCAAGTGGTATAGCATCTAACTTCCTAAAGGAGAAGTTAAGAAAGTTGTAAGAAGAAATAGACAGCAAAACTATAATAGTGGGAGATCTCAATCTTGCACTCTCAGAATTAGATAAATCAAACCACAAAACAAATAAGAAAGAAATCAAAGAGGTAAATAGAATATTAGAAAAATTAGGTATGATAGATCTTTGGAGAAAACTGAATGGTAACAGAAAGGAGTATACTTTCTTCTCAACAGTTCATGGAACCTACACAAAAATCGACCAGATAATAGGACTTAAAGACCTCAAAATTAAATGTAGGAAGGCAGAAATAGTAAATGCTTTCTTTTCAGATCACAATGCAATAAAAACTACATTCAACAAAAAGTTAGGGGTAAATAGACCAAAAAGTAATTGGAAACTAAATAATCTCATCTTAAAGAATGATTGGGTGAAACAGCAAATTATAGACACAATTAATAATTTCACTCAAGATAATGACAACGGTGAGACATCATATCAAAATTTGTGCGATGCACCCAAAGCGGTAATAAGGGGAAATTTTATGATCTTAGAGGCTTACTTGGATAAAATAGAGAAAGAGAAGATCAATGACTTGGGCCTGCAACTTAAAAAGCTAGAAAAAGACCAAATTAAAAACCCCCAATCAATTACTAAACTTGACATTCTAAAATTAAAAGGAGAAATTAATAATATAGAAAGTAAAAAAACTATTGAACTAATAAATAAAACTAAGAGTTGGTTTTATGAAAAAAAACAATAAAATTAATAAACCTTTGGTAAATCTGATTAGAAAAAGGAGAGAGGGAAATCAAATTAGTAGTCTTACAAATGAAAAGGGAGAACTTTCCACCAATGAAGAGGAAATTAAAGAAATAATAAGGGGTTACTTTGCCCAACTTTATGCCAATAAATTTGATAACCTAAGCGAAATGGATGACTATCTCCAAAAATATAGGCTTCCCAGATTATCAGAGGAGGAAGTAAATTGCTTAAATAGTCCCATTTCAGAAAAAGAAATAGAACAAGCTATTAATCAACTCCCTAAAAAAAATCCCTGGGACCAGATGGATTTACATGTGAATTCTACCAAACATTCAAAGAACAATTAGTCCCAATGCTTTATAAACTATTTGAAAAAATAGGGAATGAAGGAGTCCTACCAAATTCCTTTTATGACACAGAAATAGTACTGATACCTAAACCAGGTAGGTTAAAAACAGAGAAAGAAAATTATAGACCAATCTCCCTAATGAATATTGATGCTAAAATCTTAAATAAGATATTAGCAAAAAGACTACAGAAAATCATCTCCAGGATAATACACCACAATCAAGTAGGATTTATACCAGGAATGCAGAGCCGGTTCAATATTAGGAAAACTATCAGTATAATTGGCCATATTAATAACCAAATTAACAAAAACCATATGATCATTTCAATAGATGCAGAAAAAGCATTTGATAAAATCCAAAATCCATTCCTATTAAAAACTCTGGAGAGTATAGGAATAAATGAACTTTTCCTTAAAATAATCAGTAGCATCTATTTAAAACCATCAATAAGCATCATATGTAATGGCCACAAATTGCAACCATTCGAATAAGATCAGGAGTGAAACAAGTTTGCCCACTATCACCATTACTATTCAATATTGTATTAGAAATGCTAGCTTTGGCAATAAGAGCTGAGAAACAGATTAAAGGAATTAGACTAGGTAATGAGGAAACCAAACTATCACTCTTTGCTGATGATATGATGATACCATCATAAGCTAGGAGAGGTGAGGTGTATCGGGGCTTATTGATTATAGAACAGGCTCTTCTAGGAGGGTCTAGGGCACCGCCAAGTCCTTTGAGTTTTAAGCAGTGGCTTATAGCTCTCTGGTGAATAGTTTTGTTATTTAACTACCTCGGTTTACAGCTAAGCATAGCAGCGTCTCTAATCCCAGTTTGCACCTTAGCCTTAGTGTCTTCAGCAGTGGGTAAAGTCACGTAAGTTGCGTATTTTAATGTCAACTAGGGCGTATTACAGCACAATTGATCTTTAACTTTTATAAAATAAAAGAACCAAAGTTTTGGTTCAAAAGATAGTGATTCTGTTTAGTTTGTATAGTTTATGGGACACTTAATAGTTTTCTATAATATGCTATAATATCCTATAATACCCGAAGATATCCTAAGATATCCTATAATATCCTATAATAATTTATACTGTTGATAAATAGTAGTTTTGTGGATTTAAGTTAAGCTTAATTACTGTTTACATATGTTTTAGTACCTATTTCTCTGCGGTATTTAATTTACAGAATCCCAAAGATTCTACTAAAAATTCTATTAGAAATAATCCACACCTTTAGCAAGGTTGCAGGATACAAAATAAATCCACATAAGTCATCAGCATTCTTATATATCACTAACAAAATCCAAAAGTTAGAGTTACAAAGAGAAATTCCATTTAAAGTAAGTACTGACAGTATAACATATTTAGGAATCTATCTGCCAAGGGAAAATCAGAAACTTTATGAGCAAAATTACAAAACTCTTTCCCCATAAATAAAGTTAGATCTAACAATTGGAAAAATATTAAATGCTCTTGGATTGGGTGAGCAAATATAATAAAGATGACAATACTATCTTAACTAATCTATTTATTTAGCGCTATACCAATCAGACTCTCCAAAAACTATTTTAATGATCCAGAAAAAATATCAACAAAGTTCATATGGAAAAACAAAAGGTCAAGAATTTCAAGGGAATGAATGAAAAAAAAATTCAAATGAAGGTGGCTTAGCTGTACCAGATCTAAAATTATATTATAAAGCAGTGGTTACCAAAACCATTTGGCATTGGCTAAGAAATAGACTAGTTGATCAATGGAATAGGTTAGATTCAAAGGACAAAACAGCCAATAACTTTTCATAATCTAGTGTTTGACAAACCTGAAGACCCCAGTTTTGGAGATAAGAACTCACTATTTGACAAAAATTGCTGAGAAAATTGGAAATTAGTATGGCAGAAACTAGGCATTGACCCACACTTAAGACCGTGCACCAAGATAAGGTCAAAATGGGTTCATGACCTAGGCATAAAGAATGAGATTATAAATAAGTTGGAAGAGGATAGGATAGTTTACCTCTCAGACCTGTGGAAGAGGAAGGAATTTATGACCAAAGAAAAACTAGAGATCATTATTGATCACAAAATAGAAAATTTTGATTGCATCAAATTGAAAAGTTTTTGTACAAAGATTAGAAGAGAAGCAATAAATTGGGAAAACATTTTTACAGTCAAAGGTTCTAATAAAAGCCTCATCTCCAAAATATATAGAGAATTGACTCTAATTTATAAGAAATCAAGCCATTCTCCAATTGATAAATGATCAAAGGATATGAACAGACAATTCTCAGATGAAGAAATTGAAACTATTTCTAGCCATATGAAAAGATGCTCCAAGTCATTATTAATCAGAGAAATGCAGATTAAGACAACTCAGAGATACCACTACACACCTGTCAGATTGGCTAGAATGACAGGGAAAGATAATGCAGAATGTTGGAGGGGATGTGGGAAAACAGGGGCACTAATACATTGTTGGTGGAATTATGAATACATCCAGCCATTCTGGAAAGCAATTTGGAACTATGCTCAAAATATTATCAAACTGTGAATACCCTTTCATCCAGCAGTGTTTCTACTGGGCTTATATCCCAAAGAGATTTTAAAGAAAGGAAAGGGACCTGTATGTGCATGAATGTTTGTGGCAGCCCTCTTTGTAGTGACCAGAAACTGGAAATTGAGTGGATGCCCTTCAATTAAAGAATGGCTGAATAAATTGTGGTATATGAATATTATGGAATATTATTGTTTGGTAAGAAATAACCAACATGATGATTTCAGAAAGGCCTGGAGAGACTTATATGAACTGATGCTGAGTGAAATGAGCAGGGCCAGGAGATCATTATATACTTCAACAATAATACTTTATGATGATCAATTTTGATGGATGTGACCCTCTTAAGTAATGAGATGAACCAATTCAGTTCCAAAATAACAGTAATGAATTGAACCAGCTACATCCAGCAAAAGAACTCTGGGAGATGACTATGAACCATTACATAGAATTCCCAATGCCTATATTTTTGTCCGCCTGCATTTTTGATTTCCTTCACAGGCTAATAGTACACTATTTCAAAGTCCAATTCTTTTTGTTCAGCAAAATAACTATTACAACATGTATACTTATATTTTATATAATTTATATTTTAACATATTTAACATGGATTGGTCAATCTGCTATCTGGGGTAGGGAATGGGGAGAAGGAGGGGAAAAATTGGAACAAAAGGTTTGGCAATTCTCAATGCTGTAAAATTACCCATGCATATAACTTGTAAATAAAAAGGTATAATTAAAAAAAAATTAGAAGAAGGAATAGAAAAAGCATGTAATGCCCTAAAAAATAGATATGAAAAAGACACCAATTCACTGAAAAACAAAATTTGTGAAATGGAAAAAGAATGCAATAAATAAAAAAATTCAATTGGCCAATTAAAAGGGAGCTAAAGAGGTAACTGAAGAAAATAATACATTATAAATTAGAATTGATCAAATGGAAGTGAATGACTCAATAAAACTTCAAGAATCAGTCAAACAAAAACAAAAACAATGAAAAAAATAAAAGAAAATATTAAATATTTCCTAGGAAAAACAACTGACCACGAAAATAGATCTAGGAGAGACAATGTAAGGATTATTGGACTTCCTGAAAGCCAATGTAGAAAAAAAGAACCTAGATATTATCTTACAGGAAATCATAAAGGAAAACTGCCCTGTTGTCTTAGAATCTGAAGGTAAAATAGCCATTGAAAAAAATTCACCTGACCCTGAAAGAGACTCCAAAATCAAATCCCCAAGGATTATCATGGCCAAATTTCAGAACTACCTCACCAAGGAAAAGATATTGCAAACTAGCCAGAAAGAACTAATTTAAATAACAAGGAGCCATAATTAGGATTACCCAGGATCTAGTATTTCCACCTTAAAGGATTGAAGGGCTGGAATCTGATTTTGGAAAGGCAAAGGAATTTGGATTACAGCCAAGAATAAGCTATCCACCTAAAATGAACAATATCTTTCAAGGAAGAAGATGGATATTCAATGTATAGGTGAATTTCACCTATTTCTAATGAAAAGACCAGAACTGAAGCAAAAATTTGATCTCCAAACACAGAACTCAAGAGAAGCATAAAAAAGGTAAAAAGGAAAGCACTCTTGAGAACTATATTTCTGTTATGAGTATACTTAGAGAGTGTGGGTATAATTTGATTTTATTATGATAATATGAAAAAAAAAACTAGAGGTGGAAAGGGGATTATACTGGGACAAGAGGGAAAAGGAGGTAAAACAAGGGAAATTACATCTCATGAAGAGGCAAAGAAAATCTATTATAATTGAGGTAAAGAAGGGAGGAAGATGAGCATTGCGTGAATCTTACTCTCATCAGATTTGGCTCAAATAAAGAATATCAGACATGTTTGGTTTCACAGAGAAACTTGCCTCGCCTTATAGGGAAGTGGGAAGGGAAAGACTAATAGAAGGAAAAACAGAAGTATTAGGTGAAAGGTGTAAAAAATGGGGAGGGCTGATCAGTGGAATAAGTTAGGTTCAAAGGACAAAACAGTCAATAAGTATAGAAATCTAGTGTTTGACAAACCCAAAGACCCCAGTTTTTGGAATAAGAACTTACTGTTTGACAAAAATTGCTGGTAAAATTGGAAACTAGCATGGCAGAAACTAAGCATCGGCCCACACTTAACACCGTACACCAAGATAAGGTCAAAATGGATTCATGACCTATACATAAAGAATGAGATTATAAATAAATTAAAGGAACACAGGATAGTTTACCTCTCAGACCTGTGAAAGAGGAAGGAATTTATGACCAAAGAAGAACTAGAGATCATTACTGATCACAAAATAGAACATTTTCATTATATCAAACTGAAAAGTTTTTGTACAAATAAAACTAATACAGACAAGATTAGAAGGGAAGCAATAAACTGGGAAAACATTTTTACAGTCAAAGGTTCTAATAAAAGCCTCATTTCCAAAATATATAGAGAATTGACTCTAATTTATAAGAAATCAAGCCATTCTCCAATTAATAAATGGTCAAAGGATATGAACAGACAATTCTCAGATGAAGGAATTGAAACTATTTCTAGCCATATGAAAAGATGCTCCAAGTCATTAATAATCAGAGAAATGCAAATTAAAACAACTCTGAGATACCACTATATATCTGTCAGACTGGCTAGAATGACAGGGAAAGATAATGCGGAGTATTAGAGGGGATGTGGGAAAACAGGGACACTAATACATTGTTGATGGAATTTTGAATGCATTCAACCATTCTGGAGAGCAATCTGGAATTATGCCCCAAAAGTTATCAAACTGTGCATACCCTTTGATCCAGCAATATTACTACTGGGCTTATATCCCAAAGAGATCATAAAAAAGGGAAAGGGATCTGTATGAGCACGAATGTTTGTGGCAGTCCTCTTTGTAGTGGCCAGAAACTGGAAACTGAGTGGATGCCCATCAATTGAAGAATGGTTGAATAAATTGTGGTATATGAATATTATGGAATATTATTGTTTGGTAAGAAATGACCAACAGGATGATTTCAGAAAGGCCTAGAGTGACTTACACGAACTGATGCTGAGTGAAACGAGCAGGACCAGGAGATCATTATATACTTCAACAACAATACTATATGATGACCAATTCTGATGGACCTGGCCATCCTCAGCAATGAGATGAACCAAATCAGTTGCAATGGAGCAGTAATGAACTGAACCAGCTATGCCCAGTGAAAGAACTCTGGGAGATGACTAAGAACCATTACATTGAATTCCTAATCCCTATATTTTTGCCTGCCTGCATTTTGGATTTCCTTCATAGGCTAATTGTACAATATTTCAGAGTCTGATTCTTTTTGTACAGCAAAATAACAGTTTGGTCATGTATACTTATTGTGTATCTAATTTATACTTTAATTATATTTAACATCTACTGGTCATCCTGCCATCCAGGGGAGGGGGTGGGGGGAAGGAGGGGAAAAATTGGAACAAAAGGTTTGGCAATTGTCAATGCTGTAAAATTACCCATACATATAATTTGTAAATAAAAAACTATTATTAAAAAAATGAATACTTTTTTAACATTGAAAAAAAAAAGGGGAGGGCTCTAAAGGGAGCAGACTGCTTGAGGAAGGTGGTCATCAAAAGCAAAATACTGGGGAGGAGGGAAGTGGGAAAGGAAAGAGAAAAGCATAACTTAGGGTAAATTAGATGGCAGGAAATATAGAGTTAGATATTTTAACTGTGAATGTGAATGAAATGAACTCTCCTATAAATGGAAGGGGATAGCAGACTAAATTAAAAGCCAAAATCCTACAATACATTGTTTACAAGAAACAAATTTAAAGCATAGTGATAGCTACAGAGTGAAAGTAAGAGGCAGGAGCAGAAACTCCTTACTATCTGGGCTAGCTCCCTGGAGGGTTTCAGGATCAATTAAAGTTCTTGGTCTTTAGGGGGAGTAATGAAAGAGGCAGTCAAGCTGCCATGTGGCTTGCCAAAAATATATCATGGATTCTGAAGTCTGGAGTCTCTAGCCTCTCTTCTCCTCATCCTGCGTCCAAGTGACCCTGACTTCTCTCCCTCAGCCATCCAATCCTAACCTACGATTACCTCACCACCAAACATTCAGCAAGCGCCAATCATGAGGACAGATGTCGCATTAACCATATCATAATGGTATATGCTTATAGAGCCATTATCTCACATTGAATAAATAATTAGCTGTAAGTGTTCTGCTGTCTGATTCAAGCACACCTTTTCAGAGTTTCAGTTCTCTACAATCTATTATGCTTCATGTGAATTAAAACAAAACAAAACAAACAAACAAACAACAACCAAAAAAAAAAAAAAAAAAAAACAGGGTAGCAATTCTGATCTCAGATCAAGTAAAAGCAAAGATAGATCTACTTAAAAGAGATAAGGAAAGAAATTGTATTTTACTAAAGGGTACCATAGATAAAAACAATATCAATATTAAACATATATGCACCAAGTGGTATAGCATCCAAATTTGTAGAGGAGAAGTTAAAAGAACTGAAAGAAGAAACAGACAGCAAACCTATACTAGTGGGAATCTCAACCTTGCTCTCTTAAAACTAGAGAAATCAAACCACAAAATAAATAAGAAAGAAGGTAAGGAAGTAAACAAAATGTTACTTTTTCATGACAGTTCATGGAACCTATACAAAAATTTACCATGTATTAGGGCATAAACCCCTCAAACTCAAATGCAGAAAGGCAACAATAGTAAATGCATTTTTTTCAGCTCATGATGCAATAAAAATCACATTCAATATAAGGCCAGGAGAAAACAGACCAAAAATTAATTGGAAATTAAATAATCTTATCCTAAAGAATGAATGGGTGAAACAATAAATCATACATACAATCAACAACTTCATCCAAGAGAATGGTAATTAGGAGACAACATACCAAAATGTGTGGGATGCCACCAAAGTTGTTATTAGGGGAAATTTTACATCTCTAGATGCTTATTTGCATAAAATAGAGAAAAAGAAGATCAATGAATTGGGTTTACAACTAAAAAAGCTAGAAAAAGAACAAACTAAAAACCTTCAATTAAATATCAAATTTCAAATTCTGAAAATAAAAGGAGAGATTAATAAAATTGAAAATAAGAAAACTATTGAATTAATAAATAAAACTGAGTTGGTTTTATGAAAAAACAAATAAAATAGATAAACTTTCAGTTAATTTGATTAGAAAAAGGAAAATAAAGTTTTATTTTTTTCATGATTCCCATAATTGCATAATTACACTAAGTCAGGTACAGATCAAAGTACTTAAAAGTCTTACAATGGTGTTAGTAAATCTAAGAAGATTTACATGTCCCAAGGTAACCAATATCTTGAAACAAAAGACTAAAGCAAAAGATGATTATTATTAATATTAGCTAAATCAAAACTCCTTATATCTTAGTAACCCATTCTCAATATCCATTTAAACAATACATTGAGTTTTAGAGGATTCATATGTAATTATCTGGTCCCTAGCTAGCTTTTCTTGGACAGTATTTTATTTCATTTTATTAATTTATTTTATTTTATTCTCGAGAACAATTTTCTAGTTCCCTGGTTCTAAATCTAGAGGTTCCTAGACAATTTTCTTTCCCTTTTTCTGCCTGCAAGCAAACAATGGCTAACAATGATGCATGGGACATACTTCCTCTAGTAGGTTCCCTCAGTGAACAAACTCCTGGGCAGTATCTTGTTCTGGTTCAACTGGCATCTCATGGTAAGATGACTTATACCTGCTCCTCCTTTATTAGCAATAAGTGTAGGAGTTTTTTCATACTCTTTCCCTTTGGCCAAATGGGGGAAATGTCAAGATATTAGCAGACACCCTGCTGCCCAGAGCTGAGGTCCAATCAAGTAGACTGTGCCCTGAGCTCAGCACAATCATCCTTTAAGCTCACCCTCTAGATAAACTCAGTCACAGAAAAATCCCAGAATTGTTTCATCATGAAGCCTTGCCACAAATCAAACTTATCACATTACTGTTATACCTCATGGTCAGGATTATTGTTCACTGTTTCTCCATAGGCATAAATATTGAGATCACTCCCCATTCTCCTCGGTATGGGATTCTGACACATGTCCTTGCTTGTGAGTCCATTTTCCTTACTTTGAAATTAAACTTCTGATTGTGTCCTGACTCCCCTGTCTCTTGCCTGCTTTGTTTGGCTCTGGCCACCCACAGATTAGAGGCTAGTTACATTCCAATTGATAAGACCTTTAGTAGTACTCCTGGAATAACAATAGATATTAATAATCTCTGTATCAAGATCTAAAGATAAACTAATCACAGGAAAAGCAGCCTCTGACCTCTTTAAGACATACAGAAGAAATCTACTCCATACTTATCCGACCTCCAGGAAAGGAGAAATGTAACCGCAAAGAACTGTCAATTATACTTTTACCACATTTGCATTCTAAAGCTGAGCTTGCTTTCCCTTGGACTGTATGTAACATATATCCCAAGCTTTTTTTGAGGAGTGGAGACTTTCTAGCCACAGTTATTATGGCACTTTAATAAATAACCCTTTGTAAAAGCTAATTAGTACTAGACTAATTGAGATATCTATATCTGTATCTGTATTTGTATATATCAACAATCAGTGGCCTCCCAATTGGGATGTTTGAGCTATAGAATTATAAAGATACATTGAATCTTTAAGTGGCATCTAGAATTCTTAAAGAAAGAGTCATTCTCAGGTAACCAAATCTGCTAGTTTCAGTGGGATACTCAGGAGCAATTCTAAAACTTGTGCTTCTAATTAAAGAATAACTTTAAAATGAAGTTTATTGCTCTCCAGTAAGGAAATCACAGAGAAGACAATCTGCATAGTAATCTTCTTCAGAAGCTTGTAAAGGACAGACTTACTTTAAGTGTCCCTAGTAATCCCATGGGGGAAAAAAAAATAAACTGTGGCAGGTAAAAACTTAAGATATCTCACCAAAGACAAACCCATGTAGAAATGGGGAATTTCTAATTTTACATAAGGATCCCTGCAGGCTGCATATTGTTTTAGTTTTAAAATATATTATCTATATTTTATTGTATTTTTACCAAATTGGTAAATATTTTACAATTACATTTTAGTCTGATTTGTGAGTGTTGTGGGCCACATGTGGCCCCAAAGGCCATGCATTTGACATTGTGATACCTCATTTCCCAAATATGATTATATCTTTTTATTGAATTTCAGGGATCAGTCCATTACCCATCAAGTTCACTATTTATTGGGAATGGTGGGGTAAAGATTAAGGAAGACTTTATGGAGGAGAGGGCATTTAAATTAGCTTAAATAGAAACACAATTCGAAGGCCATGAGTGAGATGGAGAACCATACTAGTTGTAGTTAACAGTATATATCTATACTGTTATAGATATATAATATCTTGTGAGATGGGTCTTATTATTACTCACATTTTGTGAAGGAGAGTAACCAGAAATTGATAACGTTTTAAAAAATTATCCAAAATCAAACAGATAGTAAATATGTAAAGTGGAATTCAAATTCAAGTCTTCCTGATGCCACATCCAATGCTTTATCCAAATTATGCTGTTTCTTGAAGGTTGTGGATAAGTACAGGGAATCTATGAAATTTCCATTTCTCCTTCACAGTCAGACACTAGGAACACCTCATTTCATCCACATATAAAAACAGTAACCCCCTACTCTCAGAATTGTTCTTTAATCTTTTCCCAGAATTGTTATGTTTTGGGAGATTTGGGAACTTGCTGCACGGAAGAGAAGTTATGATGGATGATGCAGTCACAGAAAATTGAGAGTTGACTGTATTTCCAAAGCAATATAGAAGATAATAAGCAATTATGTATTCAGAAGGGAGGTTAATAGAAAACCTAGGAAATAGCGAGCTATGTATGATTTTCTGATGGAGAAAAGGTCTAGTTTATAAGGAACCTATAGGCTCTTCCCAGATGGTACTATCCAATAGTACTTGGCATCGGACAATTGCACATGTGTCTTTTTTCCTGGATAGCAGATATACTGGCAGATTTAGGAACAGTGATGAGACAGGATGCTAGGGTCAGAATTCTAAGAAGCAGCTTCTCTGAACCACCAGGCCAAATAGATGGGAGACCCTGACCTATGAAGCCAGAGGTGAGAACTCAAAACATCATACAATAACCCCCCAGAGAAGTCAGAGAGAACACACTGTGAGAAGCAGCAGGGGAGTGCTGGGGCCAGAGTGACAATCATTCTGTCATTCTGCATTGCACAGAGTGGCAGAGAGAGTTTGATAGGAGCACAGGTCATTGTAGACAAAGAAGCAGAGAACTCCTGAACAAAAAGCAGCCTAGGGGAGCGAGGAAGAGAGGGATACTGGAGACGGTGAAATAGGAAAAAAAAATAGTTTTTGCTTTTTTTTTTTTTTTTTTTTTTTTTTGGTCCCTGTACACTGAGTTATTCTTGCATAAGTTCTTTGCACACAAATTGATGTGAAATAGTGATATAGCTCCTCAGAAATATCTGCTGCTGGACAGAAAAGTTTCTTGGATTTTGGAATTAATTTAAATCCATTTTACCAGGTGGCAATAATTAGATTCATCAAAAAAAATGAAAATGTGATTTTTGCTTTTCAGCCCTACCATATCCCTCTTTAAATGAACGGCCGCAACAGAAAGAATAATGGGAGAGGAAGATATTGAAAAGATAGAAGAGAGGCTGAGGAGGAGGACCAAAAGAACACATGTATTTGAAAACAATAAATAGAGCTAGCTGTGATGGGAATGCATATTTTAGAAAAATATCAGTTTTAAGCTAACCTAAGAAAATAATTTAGGTTAGTGATGCATACTTGCAATCCCTGCAGTGAGAAAAGTTGAGATGGGGAAATCACATATGTTTTGGAGTTCTGAACAAGGGCTAAAACTGAATGAATATCTACACTAAGTCTGGCATGAGTATAAGCCCCTGAAATCCAGAGGCCCTGGGAAAAAAAAGGGAGGGATAAATCAGCCCAGGTAAAAAACAAAGCAGATCAAAGTTTCTGTGCAAATCAGCTATGACATTGGGTCTTATTAGTGTTCACCTCTAGCTTGGGTGCTAAAATCTTCATCAAATGAATTAGCTATTTAAAAAGCACAAAAATAACATAATTCTCCATAATAGTATCATAGTAGAAAGTTAAGTGGCCTGGGAGACTGGAAGCCTATGTTTTAATCCAATTTCTTCCACCTCTGTGACTTAGTAACAATCATTTCTTTGGGCCTCAATTATCTTATTTTACACATAATTATATAAGAAGAAAATATAGAATCCTTTGGTCTCTGAGACTTAATTCAATTTCTAATATTCTATAGTTCAGTATATTTGAGAGTCCTGTTATAGCTTAATTAAGTTGACTTCATAGATGACTTGATACATTTTGTAGAATACTTATAATAATCTTGATAAGTAGTCATTCAGAATCTACCAGAAGACCTCTCATGTCTAGGAGGAATACACTATTTCTCAAGGGAGCCATTCCACTTGAAGACATTTTAATTCTCTTTTTTTTTTTTTTAATTTTTTATTTAATAATTACATTATATTGACACTCGTTTCTGTTCCGATTTTTTTCCCCCTCCCTCCCTCCACCCCCTCCCCTAGATGGCAAGCAGTCCTTTATATGTTGGATATGTTGCAGTATATCCTAGATACAATATATGTTTGCAGAACCGAACAGTTCTCTTGTTGCGTAGGGAGAATTGGATTCAGAAGGTATAAATAATCCGGGAAGAAAAACAAAAATGCAGATAGTTTACATTCGTTTCCCAGAGTTCTTTCTTTGGGTGTAGCTGCTTTTGTCCGTCATTTATCAATTGAAACTCAGGTCTCTTTGTCAAAGAAATCCACTTCCATCAAAATATGTCCTCATACAATATCGTTGTCGAAGTGTATAATGATCTCCTGGTTCTGCTCATTTCACTTAGCATCAGTTCATGTAAGTCTCGCCAGTCCTCTCTGTATTCATCCTGCTGGTCATTTCTTACAGAACAATAATATTCCATAACATTCATATACCACAATTTACCCAGCCATTCTCCAATTGATGGGCATCCATTCATTTTCCAGTTTCTAGCCACTACAAACAGGGCTGCTACAAACATTTTGGCACATACAGGTCCCTTTCCCTTCTTTAGTATTTCTTTGGGATATAAGCCCAATAGAAACACTGCTGGATCAAAGGGTATGCACAATTTGATAATTTTTTGGGCATAATTCCAGATTGCTCTCCAGAATGGTTGGATTCGTTCACAACTCCACCAACAATGCATTAGTGTCCCAGTTTTCCCGCATCCCCTCCAACATTCATCATTATTTTTTCCTGTCATCTTAGCCAATCTGACAGGTGTGTAGTGGTATCTCAGAGTTGTCTTAATTTGCATTTCTCTGATCAATAATGATTTGGAACTCTCTTTCATATGAGTGGTAATAGTTTCAATTTCATCCTCTGAAAATTGTCTGTTCATATCCTTTGACCATTTATCAATTGGAGAATGGCTTGATTTCTTATAAATTTGAGTCAGTTCTCTATATATTTTGGAAATGAGGCCTTTATCAGAACCTTTAACTGTGAAAATGTTTTCCCAGTTTGTTGCTTCCCTTCTAATCTTGTTTGCATTAGTTTTATTTGTACAAAGGCTTTTTAATTTGATGTAATCGAAATTTTCTATTCTGTGATCAGTAATGGTCTCTAGTTCATCTTTGGTCACAAATTTCTTTCTCCTCCACAAGTCTGAGAGATAAACTATTCTATGTTCCTCTAATTTATTTATAGTCTCGTTCTTTATGCCTAGGTCATAGACCCATTTTGATCTTATCTTGGTATATGGTGTTAAGTGTGGGTCCATGCCTAATTTCTGCCATACTAATTTCCAATTATCCCAGCAGTTTTTATCAAATAATGAATTCTTTTCCCAGAAGTTAGGGGCTTTGGGTTTGTCAAACACTAGATTGCTATAATTGACTATTCTGTCTTGTGAGCCTAGCCTTTTCCACTGATCCACTAATCTATTTCTTAGCCAATACCAAATGGTTTTGGTGACTGCTGCTTTATAATATAATTTTAGATCAGGTACAGCTAGGCCACCTTCATTTGATTTTTTTTTTCATTAATTCCCTTGAGATTCTCGACTTTTTATTGTTCCATATGAATTTTGTTGTTATTTTTTCTAGATCAATAAAATATTTTCTTGGAAGTCTGATTGGTATAGCACTAAATAAATAGATTAGTTTAGGGAGTATTGTCATCTTTATTATGTTCGCTCGGCCGATCCAGGAGCACTTAATATTTTTCCAGTTATTTAAGTTTGACTTTATTTGTGTGGAGACTTTTTTATAATTTTGCTCATATAATTCCTGACTTTCCTTTGGTAGATAGATTCCCAAATATTTTATGGTATCAACAGTTATTCTGAATGGAATTTCTCTTTGTATCTCTTGCTGTTGGGTTTTGTTGGTGATGTATAAAAATGCTGAGGATTTATGGGGATTTATTTTGTAGCCAGCTACTTTGCTAAAATTACGAATTATTTCCAATAGCTTTTTGGTAGAATCTCTGGGGTTCTCTAGGTATACCATCATATCATCTGCAAAGAGTGATAGTTTGGTTTCCTCATTGCCTACTCTAATTCCTTTTATATCTTTCTCGACTCTTATTGCCGAGGCTAGTGTTTCTAATACGATATTAAATAATAATGGTGATAGTGGGCAGCCTTGCTTCACTCCAGATCTTACTGGGAAAGGTTCCAGTTTTTCCCCATTGCATATGATGCTTACTGATGGTTTTAAATATATGCTCCTGACTATTTTAAGGAAAAGTCCATTTATTCCTATGCTCTCAAGTGTTTTTATTAGGAATGGATGTTGGATTTTATCAAATGCTTTTTCTGCATCTATTGAGATGATCATGTGGTTTTTGTTTGTTTGGTTATTGATATAGTCAATTATGCTAATAGTTTTCCTAATATTGAACCAGCCCTGCATTCCTGGTATAAATCCTACTTGGTCATAGTGTATTATCCTGGTGACAATTTTCTGTAATCTTTTTGCTAATATTTTATTTAAGATTTTAGCATCAATATTCATTAGGGAGATTGGTCTATAATTTTCTTTCTCTGTTTTCAGCCTACCTGGTTTAGGTATCAGTACCATATCTGTGTCATAAAAGGAGTTTGGTAGGACTCCTTCAATCCCTATTTTTTCAAATAGTTTATATAACATTGGAGTTAATTGTTCTTTAAATGTTTGGTAGAATTCACATGTAAATCCATCTGGTCCTGGGGATTTTTTCTTAGGGAGTTGATTGATAGTTTGTTCTATTTCTTTTTCTGAGATGGGACTGTTTAGGATATTTACTTCTTCCTCTGTTAGTTTGGGCAAGCTGTATTTTTGGAGGTATTTTTCTATTTCATTTAAGTTGTCGAATTTATTGGCATAAAGTTGGGCAAAGTAACTCCTAATTATTGCTCTAATTTCCTCTTCGTTAGTGGTGAGTTCTCCCTTTTCATTTTTAAGACTAACAATTTGATTTTCCTCTTTCCTTTTTTTAATCAGATTTACTAAGGGTTTGTCTATTTTGTTGGTTTTTTCATAGAACCAACTCTTAGTTTTATTAATCAATTCAATAGTTTTTTTACTTTCAATTTTATTGATCTCACCTTTTACTTTTAGAATTTCAAGTTTAGTGTTTGACTGGGGGTTTTTAATTTGTTCCTTTTCTAGCATTTTTAATTGCAAACCCAATTCATTGACCTTCTCTTTCTCTATTTTATACAAATAGGCCTCTAGAGATATGAAATTTCCCCTTATTACCGCTTTGGCTGCATCCCATACATTTTGGTATGATGTCTCATTATTATCGTTTTCTTGGGTGAAGTTATTAATTATGTCTATGATTTGCTGTTTCACCCAATCATTCTTTAGTATGAGATTATTTAGTTTCCAATTATTTTTTGGTCTACTTCCCCTGGTTTTTTGTTGAATGTAATTTTCATTGCATCGTGGTCTGAAAAGGATGCATTTACTATTTCTGCCTTACTACATTTGAGTTTGAGGTTTTTATGTCCTAATATATGGTCAATTTTTGTATAGGTTCCATGAACTGCTGAAAAGAAAGTGTATTCCTTTCTGTCTCCATTACATTTTCTCCAGAGATCTATCATATCTAACTTTTCTAGTATTCTATTTACCTCTTTGACTTCTTTCTTATTTATTTTGTGGTTTGATTTATCTAATTCTGAGAGTGCAAGGTTAAGATCTCCCACTATTATAGTTTTACTGTCTATTTCTTCTTGCAGCTCTCTTAGTTTCTCTTTTAAGAATTTAGATGCTACCCCACTTGGTGCATATATGTTTAATATAGATAGTGCTTCATTATCCATGCTACCCTTTAGCAAGATATAGTGTCCTTCCTTATCTCTTTTAATTAGGTCAATTTTTGCTTTAGCTTGATCTGAGATCAGGATGGCTACCCCTGCTTTTTTGACTTCACCTGAAGCATAGTAGATTTTGCTCCAACCTTTTACCTTTAACCTGCATGTATCTCCCCGCTTCAGGTGTGTTTCCTGTAAACAACATATTGTAGGATTCTGGCTTTTAATCCATTCTGCTAACCGCTTCCTCTTTATGGGGGAGTTTACCCCGTTCACGTTTATGGTTAGAATGACCAATTCTGTATTACTTGCCATCTTGTTAACCCCGGTTTATGCTTTCCTCCCTTCTTTCCCTTTCCCCCCCTTCCAAGTATTAAGCTTGTGAGCACCCTTGCTTCTCACAGCCCTCCCTTTTTAGTGTCCCTCCCCCGCCTTAGAGTTCCTCCCCCTATCTTACCCCTTTCCCTCCCAGTTCCCGTATTCTCTTCCGCTTAGCTTATTCCTTCCCTTTCCACTTTTCCCTTCTCACTTTTCAATGAGATGGGAGAAGTTTCACCATAGATTGAATATGTCTTAAGATTTTTCACTTAAAGCCAATTCTGAAGGCAGTAAGATACCCACTATATTCATCCCCCTCCATTCTTTCTCTCAGATATAATAGGTTTCCTATGCCTCTTCATGAGATGTACTACCCCACTTTACCCTTTTTCTGGTACAATGTCCTTTCCACATCAATTTCTAGAACAAGGTATACATGTATTCTTTATACATCTATATAGTCAAAATATAGTTCCCAAGATTAATCTTTACCTTTTTAGATTTCTCTTGAGTTCTATATTTGTAGATCAAACTTTTTGTTAAGTTCTGTTTTTTTCATCAGAAATAGATGAAATTCGCTTACTTCGTTGAATGTCCATCTTCTTCCCTGGAAAAAGATGCTCATTCTCGCTGGGTAAGTTATTTTTGGTTGCATACCAAGTTCCTTAGCCTTTCGGAATATCATATTCCAGGCCCTTCGATCTTTTAATGTGGATGCTGCCAGATCCTGGGTGATCCTTATTGTGGCTCCTTGATACTTGAATTGGGTTTTTCTAGCCGCTTGCAATATTTTTTCTTTCATCTGAGGGTTCTGGCATTTGGCCACTATATTCCTTGGTGTTTTGATTTTAGGATCCCTTTCAGTGGGTGATCGATGAATCCTTTCAATGTTTATTTTTTCCTCTGTTCCTATGACTTCTGGGCAGTTCTCTTTGATAATTTCCTGGAAGACAGTGTCCAGGCTCTTTTTTTCATCATGTTTTTCTGGGAGTCCAATGATTCTCAGATTGTCTCTCCTGGATCTGTTTTCCAGGTCTGTTGTCTTCCCCAGAAGGTATTTCACATTTTTCTCCATTGTTTGATTTTTTTGGATTTGCTTGACTGATTCTTCTTGTCTCCTCGAGTCATTCAATTCCACTTGTTCAATTCTGATTTTCAGTGAAGTATTCTCTTCACTCACTTTTTAAAATCTTTTTCTAATTGTCCAATTGAGTTCTTTTGTTCTGTGGAATTTTTTTCCATTTCGCCAATTTTGTTTTTTAGAGAGCTATTTTCTGTTTTCAGTTCACTAATCCTATTTTTCAAGGATTTTACTTCTTTATCCACTCTCTCTTTAACTTTCTCCAGGCTCTTTTGCCAAGCCTCCCTCTCCTTTTCCCAAGCCTCACTCTGCTTTCCCCATTTTTCTTCTAGCTCCTTGTGAGAGCCTTTTTAATCACTTCTATGAGGTTCATCTGTGCTGAGGAACAGACGATCTCCTCCTTTGGGGATTCACCTGGGGACTGCCTGTTTTTAGTCTCCTCAGGATTTAGAGTCTGCTCTCTATCTGTATAGAAGCTGTCAAGGGTTAAAGTCCTCTTCAGCTTCTTGCTCATTCTGTCTATTAATCAGAGACAAACTACCAAAGAAAAAACAGAAAAAACTGGAGTCTTTCTTTGGGGGAGGGGCTGGGTGTGTTATCGAGCTTCCTCTACAGACTGCAGGGGGCAGCAGTGAGGCACTAGCAGGACTGTGCTGCGCCTGCGCTCTGAGATCCCAAAGCGTGCTGAGTCACTGAGGGGGGGAAGGGGGGGGCGGCCAGGTCCTGAGAGACTCCAGCTGTTTGGGGTTGTATTCTTCAGCCCCGGTGTTTTTAGCTTCTCTGCTGGGCTGTTGACTTGCTGCCGGAGGAAAGTATCCAAACCTGTAGCGAAGCTCTCCCCGCAGAGACGGCTACGATCACTCTCCACCCCCTCTCCAGTCTGCTCCTGTGCCCTCACTGCCACTGCCCGCCGCCTGCGCCCGATCTAAAACCGCCCCAGCCCTCCAGTAAAGACAGACCTTTCTTGGCGAATCTCAAGGATGGCTTCTCTTGGTAACTATTTGTGGGTTTTTTTCAGTCAAGCATTGATTCAGAGGCTTGTAATGAAATGGATAGTGAGAGAAAGCGTGGAGCTTATGCAGCTGTGAGCCTCCTCTCCGCCATCTTAACCGGAAGTCGACATTTTAATTCTCAAAAATTCTTTTCTCATGTAAAACTAAAGTCTGTCTTCTTGCAACTTCCACCCAAACACTTCTAGATTTAGTCAACAGAGCTAAACAGAATGAATCTACTTATTTTTCCTAATGATTGCCCTTCAAATTAATCAATAATCAATAAATATTTATTAGGGGCCCACTAAGTGTCAGGCACTATGCTAAGAGCTGGGAATACAAAAATACAAAAATATTTAGTGAAGCAGCTGCCTCATCAAAATCCCTTATACATTTACATATCGTATCTTTGTACTAGCACATGTACACGCGTGTGCATTCTCTACCAACACTCACGGAAATGCAGCACTGTACAGTTAAAGTGGCTCAAAGTCGCCACAGGCTATTCCAGCAAGGTAACCATTTTGGCACTTCTGCCATGGTGGAAAGGGTTTGCAGTAAGTATGTCTGTTGTCCATGGACCAACCTAACTAAGGTCATAAAGATATTACCAGGTTGGTCAAAGGAGGATGAATTTTTTATCGATGATATATTTCAAAGTTTATCTTTGTTGTTTAGTCATCTCAGTCCTGTTTGACTCTGTCTCCTCATGTTGAGTTTTCTTGCTTCTAGTAGTTTGCCATTTCCTTGTCCAGCTCATTTTACATATGAGGAAACTGAGGCAAACAAGATTAAGTCTTGCCCAAAGTCACACAGCTAGTATCTGATACCAGACTTGAACTCCACAAAGATGAATCTTCCTGACTCCAAGCCCAGCATTCTATCCATTGAAAAACCTCCTGCTGATAGCTGACCTTCTACACCAAGTTATAAAGAAGGTGTGTTGGTGGAGGAAATATCCATAACAACAAAATCATGTATTACAAAAGTAATGAATGTTCATATAAATTTTCATTTTTTTTTCTTATGTTTTGATTTTTTTCTTTCACAACATGACTAATATAGGAATAGGTTTAAAATTTGTACATGTATAACTTATACCAGATTGTTTGCTATCTTGATGAGGGGGTGGGGAGGGAAGGAAGGGAGGAAGAATAATATTTGGAATTCAAAATCTCACTAAATTGAATGTTGAAAATTTTAAAAAATAGTTTTTTTTTGCGTGTGGAGGTTTTTGTGTTTTGACACAGGGTTGGATGCCCACTTGCCCTAGTAAGTAGGCCAGTTAGAAAATTCCTTCCTTCCTTCCTTCCTTCCTTCCTTCCTTCCTTCCTTCCTTCCTTCCTTCCTTCCTTCCTTCCTTCCTTCCTTCCTTCCTTCCTTCCTTCCTTCCTTCCTTCCTTCCTTCCTTCCTTCCTTCCTTCCTTCCTTCCTTCCTTCCTTCCTTCCTTCCTTCCTTCCTTCCTTCCTTCCTTCCTTCCTTCCTTCCTTCCTTCCTTCCTTCCTTCCTTCCTTCCTTCCTTCCTTCCTTCCTTCCTTCCTTCCTTCCTTCCTTCCTTCCTTCCTTCCTTCCTTCCTTCCTTCCTTCCTTCCTTCCTTCCTTCCTTCCTTCCTTCCTTCCTTCCTTCCTTCCTTCCTTCCTTCCTTCCTTCCTTCCTTCCTTCCTTCCTTCCTTCCTTCCTTCCTTCCTTCCTTCCTTCCTTCCTTCCTTCCTTCCTTCCTTCCTTCCTTCCTTCCTTCCTTCCTTCCTTCCTTCCTTCCTTCCTTCCTTCCTTCCTTCCTTCCTTCCTTCCTTCCTTCCTTCCTTCCTTCCTTCCTTCCTTCCTTCCTTCCTTCCTTCCTTCCTTCCTTCCTTCCTTCCTTCCTTCCTTCCTTCCTTCCTTCCTTCCTTCCTTCCTTCCTTCCTTCCTTCCTTCCTTCCTTCCTTCCTTCCTTCCTTCCTTCCTTCCTTCCTTCCTTCCTTCCTTCCTTCCTTCCTTCCTTCCTTCCTTCCTTCCTTCCTTCCTTCCTTCCTTCCTTCCTTCCTTCCTTCCTTCCTTCCTTCCTTCCTTCCTTCCTTCCTTCCTTCCTTCCTTCCTTCCTTCCTTCCTTCCTTCCTTCCTTCCTTCCTTCCTTCCTTCCTTCCTTCCTTCCTTCCTTCCTTCCTTCCTTCCTTCCTTCCTTCCTTCCTTCCTTCCTTCCTTCCTTCCTTCCTTCCTTCCTTCCTTCCTTCCTTCCTTCCTTCCTTCCTTCCTTCCTTCCTTCCTTCCTTCCTTCCTTCCTTCCTTCCTTCCTTCCTTCCTTCCTTCCTTCCTTCCTTCCTTCCTTCCTTCCTTCCTTCCTTCCTTCCTTCCTTCCTTCCTTCCTTCCTTCCTTCCTTCCTTCCTTCCTTCCTTCCTTCCTTCCTTCCTTCCTTCCTTCCTTCCTTCCTTCCTTCCTTCCTTCCTTCCTTCCTTCCTTCCTTCCTTCCTTCCTTCCTTCCTTCCTTCCTTCCTTCCTTCCTTCCTTCCTTCCTTCCTTCCTTCCTTCCTTCCTTCCTTCCTTCCTTCCTTCCTTCCTTCCTTCCTTCCTTCCTTCCTTCCTTCCTTCCTTCCTTCCTTCCTTCCTTCCTTCCTTCCTTCCTTCCTTCCTTCCTTCCTTCCTTCCTTCCTTCCTTCCTTCCTTCCTTCCTTCCTTCCTTCCTTCCTTCCTTCCTTCCTTCCTTCCTTCCTTCCTTCCTTCCTTCCTTCCTTCCTTCCTTCCTTCCTTCCTTCCTTCCTTCCTTCCTTCCTTCCTTCCTTCCTTCCTTCCTTCCTTCCTTCCTTCCTTCCTTCCTTCCTTCCTTCCTTCCTTCCTTCCTTCCTTCCTTCCTTCCTTCCTTCCTTCCTTCCTTCCTTCCTTCCTTCCTTCCTTCCTTCCTTCCTTCCTTCCTTCCTTCCTTCCTTCCTTCCTTCCTTCCTTCCTTCCTTCCTTCCTTCCTTCCTTCCTTCCTTCCTTCCTTCCTTCCTTCCTTCCTTCCTTCCTTCCTTCCTTCCTTCCTTCCTTCCTTCCTTCCTTCCTTCCTTCCTTCCTTCCTTCCTTCCTTCCTTCCTTCCTTCCTTCCTTCCTTCCTTCCTTCCTTCCTTCCTTCCTTCCTTCCTTCCTTCCTTCCTTCCTTCCTTCCTTCCTTCCTTCCTTCCTTCCTTCCTTCCTTCCTTCCTTCCTTCTTTCCTTCTGACCATGGTGATTTTTCTAAAATGTAGGTTTGTCACTCTCCTGCTTAGTGTGCTTCTATCTCCAATATCAAATATAAATCCCTCTGTTTAGCCTTAGCCTTTAAAATTCTGTGTAACCTGACCCCTTCCTATCTTTCAATTCACATGACCTACACTTTTACTCCATATCCTCTTCAATTCTTTAATGAACAATGTTGGTCTACTTGCAATTCCTTAAAAGCAGCACAATTTTCCATCTCTATGATTTTGCACTGGTTGTCCTCCAGGCTTTGAATGATTTGCCTTCCTACCATATGGTGTTTGGCTAGAATTGTGTCCTTGATAGTATACGAATAAGTTTGTTATTACTCTCTGATAAGAGAGCAAAAACTGTCTAATAATGAATTTATGTGTGTATATGTGTGTAAAGGGGTGTATTGAGACTACAATTCTATACTAGAAGATTACTTTCTCTTATATGATTCCTAAAGCTTTCCCTTGTATTAATAAAGGGAACAAAGAGGCAGCAGGAAACATAAAGACAGGGTTAAGTTCTGAGTATCTTTTATTTATTTTTTCCTCAGGGTTTTAGATATTAAAGCAAGTGCCTAGAATTAAAAATATTTCCATAACACACATATTTCTTTATAGGTCACTTTTTTTTGGTTTCCAGTAGATGCTTCAAATTAAAAAAAAAAAAAATTGAAGAAATGATAAGTCTTTGAATTTATGTCATCGATATAAAATACTTTGAGTCAGTTTTAGGTTGAGGTGCACTTTCTAAGATTACTAGTGTCTCCTTTCTGCTCTATACGATGTACAACGGAGTGGCCTGTTGTGTCCAGTAGTTTGTTTGAGAGAGTAAACATGGAGTGAGCAGACACTGCCCATCCTAGCACAAGACACTTCTACTTCCAGACTCCAGGTGTTTTTACTAGATTCCCCCTTCCCCCAATACTCTTCTCTTGCCCTACCCTGGCTAAAATGCTAACTTCTACGAGAAGTTTTTCCCAATCCCCCTTAAAACTGATGTCTTCTTCTGTTGATTATTCCCAGTTTATCCTTCATGCAGTATTGTGTTTGTACTTAGCTGTTTTCATGTTATGTCCTTTACTGAAACATGAGTGCTCTGACAGCAGGGCCCGTCTTTGACCAATATTTGTATTCCAAAATCTTAGCAGAGTGTCGTTACATAGTAAACATTGAATAAGTCTTTGTCCACTGACCTTTCCTCCCACGTAGCACTCCATCTTCGGACACGAAGTAACTTTACTTGCTGTCTCTATGACTGGGATGCTCCACACTTCCACCTCCTGATATCAGCAAAAGTCTTGCCTTCTATCAGAAGCCTTTAGTCACCTCCTTTAGACCTAGTGCTGTCCCTCTGAGACTACTCCCACTTCAGCTTGTATGTATCTGGTTTATACATAGATATTTACACCCATGTGTTAGCTCACAATCTCTCCTTTCCAAAGCATTATACTTCAACATACAGGTTGTCCTTCCCTCAAACATTCTCACTTCACAGTTACTCAACTTCCTCATTTCATATGATCTACTTCATCCTATCTCAGCCAGATAGATCTCTGACCACCCACAAATGCAGCGCTGCCATGCTTTCAAATCCTCACTTTCTCTTCTCTGATCACAATCTATTGTCGTTCCATCTCTTCCTTTGCTTTACAAACTTAAATTCTCTTTTTCAGCCAGACCATGATTTCTAATCCAAGGCCATCACTCCTGCATTAGCTACACTCTTCTCCTTTCTGCTTCTTGACTCCTTGGTGAACCATTCATAATGGCTGTTCAACTCTCCATTGCCTTCCCTTGAATCTATTGCTCATGTATCATGTTGCCAACACTGTCCTCCTAAGGCTAAGCTTTTCTATACACGTGTTGTCAATGAGGCTGGAGGAAATCATGCAACTGTGCTTACTAGGGCCACTGCAAACTTAGGTCACATGACCTCAATTAGGCTCTCACTGATCCAAGGCCATCCTTTCATATGATACTTCCCTAAACAATTCACTATGCCCCTTATCCCAACAGCTCTTCCAAACCTTTTCATCCCTTCTCAAACTTCCCATAGTACACACTCTGCTGTACCTTTTCAGCTAAAAATCTTGGCTCATATTTACTGGGGAAAAAAAATAAACCATGTCCTGAAATCTCCCTCTTTTCCCCTCCTTCTCATCTAATTCATCTATAAATGCCTTTTATGAATATTTTTTCCTTCACCTATCTCCCATGAAGAGGTAGTCCTTTCCTTGCCAATGAAAATGTTTCTTGAATTGTGTGTAGAGAAGAAATAAATATAATCCCTCTATCTGAAATGGACAAAACTCTGTAGAAAAAAAGGAAGGAGGATTTTGACCTTCACAGCTAAAAAAAAAAAAAAAAAGAAAGAGAGAGAAAGAGATTTTGGAAATGTAAGAGTCCATTGTCCATATCCCCAGAGAGTTTTAGAAGGTAATTATAAAATGGAATTTACATATTCATCATATTTAAAGTGGAACATTAGATTGAGACAGTCAGATACTGTGCTCAGAGACCATCACCAACTAATACTAATTATTGTGTTGAAAGGATGAGAAATCCAGCAAGAGCTGGAAAGATTCTAAAATGTTGTTTCCTGACAAATGTGGGCTTGTGGCTCAGGGAGGAATGGAAATCTTAACAATCAGTTGTATCTATTTTCGGGCTTTCAGCAAAGGCAAAGAATGTTCAACTCTATTCCTAGTCAAATTACTAATTCACACTATGACTAGAAAAGTCAATTACTAACCTTTTTGGAATTCATTGTATCTATTTAAAAATGAAGATAATTCTATATTCAATATGAACTGTTATGATGCTTAATTAATATGCATGAAACATGCTGACATCCTCAAATAAAAGGATCCTGAACATAATAGACATCAGAATAATGTTTATTGGGCTTATGTAACAAATCACGATGACTTGTAATAATATGTTGTCACTGAGAGAGCTTCATATCATTTTGTGAGGAAATTTTCCTTCTGCAACTTAGATTTCTGCAGAAAGACTAGAGAGATATTTGGACCTTAGAATCTAGAAGGGAGCTTGGTACCATATGTTGTTATTTAGAAAGGTTCTCAGTAATTTAGAGAACTTGAGCTATGTAAGTTTTCTCTTGCACAAAAAAATTCTCCTCTTTCTTTCACTAAAGGAGGTTTTCCAACAGAGCCTAGATCATTATTTATGTTGCATTAGGACTTCTTTTGGGATATGGATTGATCCAGATATCCATCAAGGACCTTTCTAATTCTCAAATCCTATAGTTCCTCTCCTTCAAAGCACATGTAGCTAATGTTTTTCCTTCTTTATAAAACCTTACTTGACCCTTATAGCCCTCAATAATGTCCTAAAAGCATAGAACTTCCTAATTGAACCACTTATTTGGCAAGTTGTCTTTATTTTTTGATATCAAATGAGAAGCAATAGCAAGATCAAAGGCATACTTTCAATGCACAGCTCTGTTACTTAATATCTGGGAAACTCAGGTGATTTAATTAACTATTCTGGGTCCAAGAATCGTTACATGGAAAATAAAAGAGTTCAATTAGATGACCTCTACACTCTAAATTTATAATTTCTTGAATTGTCTAGTACATTATTGTCATTATTTTTTCTGGTCAGAGCCATGAGTAAGGTTCTATAGATGTTTCAGTTAGGTAATTACATTTAGTTGATTTCTTCAAGCTCCAGAGTACTGCAAACAACTGGAATCAGTTCAAGGGACCTGACCTGTTGATCCACATAAAAAAGACAAAGCAAATCTATTGCATAGATTTCAAAATGCTTTTGAATGGATATCCTAAATGGTTTGTTCATCAGTATGCATAGCTATGATATACAGTACAAATGAATAATGGATAAGACCTAGAGTTTTTAGGAGAAGAAAAGGCTGAATTGAATTTGGAAATTATAGAGCTTCTTTATAACTCCAAGATTTCCAAGAGAACAAAGGTCCATTTAAAAATAGTAATATTCTACTAGTTTTTCTTGCAACATGTTACTATAATTAGTAATTCTACTATCTGGAGCAAATTCAGTTGAGCTAAGGAGTTGAGGGAGTGCTTTAAGCTATTACAAACCACTTCTGTTTTAAAGGAATGGGAGATAATACAGTGGAGAGAGCAATTCAGGAAGACCTGAATTCAGGCACTTATTAGTTGTGTCATTCAAAGCAAATCCCTTAATCTCTGTCTCAGTTAACCTAACTATAAAATGAGGATAATAACACCTAAATCTTAGTGTTGCTGTCAGTTTCAAATACAATATTTGTACAGCATTTAGCACAATGCCTGGCATATATTAAATGCTTAATACATGCTTTTCCTTACTTATTTCCTTTTTTATAATGAATCCAATAAAATTAGTACTAAGTTTAATATGGAGGCCAAGCTGTTTCATATTCTGCTCCCTAACGTGATCCTGTAATGATCCCTGCTTCCACATTCCCTCCAGACCTAAAGTCAAGTACTTTTATAGAGGATTTCACAGGAGTTCAGTGTCTTTTACCCTGATCGTGAATGAAAAATATGATGGAAAGATGTCCTAGAAGAAGGCCATGAGGCCTTGAAAGATGGCCACCTGGGACAATAAAGGAGTGAACTGATTGAATAGATGACTCTAGGAGGAGATGGAAGAAATGAATGAAAACTATTTTCCCTAGAGTGATGAATCATAGCCACTAAGAAGTCAGCACTAGAATATAATCACAGTCAGATCTTGCCAATTAAAACTCTGCATACAATGTTTTTCTCACAATGAAATTCCTTCTCTAATATTTTTTCAGGAGTTAGAATTGACCTTGAGTTTGTGTCAGTCAATATATATTTATTAAATACCTACTATATATTATAAATGCTATGCATATAAAGAAAAGTGAAAACAGGACTAGTTCGCAAGATGGTCTCAGTGTAAAGATGATTGCAGTGTAATCCAAGCTTTAGTATGTTCTACCAAAATAGAAAGGCTTCAAGTACAAATCTAAGGATGGACTACTATGAAGAATAATTAGTTAAGATAGGGAACTATTACTCTTTGATAACCATCAATCCCATACTATGCAAACTGTCCTGCCCCTATTCTTCTCTTGGCTTTCTTGTTAAAAGCCTTATGTCTCTTATCCATACCCCTACTTCATGATTTCTTCCTGCATAGGACTTTGTACCCAAGGTCCAGAGTCGGTCTTCTTGATACCTTTTCTATACCAACTGAATTTACTTTAAAAAATGTATTTGAAGGTATCTTTTGATTGATGACTCTAGAAAATACTGTATGGAATTTGTCTCATGTGTTATAATTGGTAGTTATGACTCTGCTAAACCCTAAATAATTTTTTCCTTTGACATGACTTTTTTTTGGGTGACAGAGGAGGAACAGAAAAGGCCTTGAGTGTATCTTTACAAACGTGTGTCTTTGGAGTCTTATATTCATTTGTATATGGAAGGATTATAATAATGATTCTGTTACTACACTTTTTTTTTTTTTTTACTTTGTGATTCTGTCCTCTAATTCCTTGTTTGGAGGTACAGAAAGTCAGGTTACAAGCAAAAGCAATTCCCCATTCCCTACATTGTAGATATCACAAAATATAAGCTGCTCTAATCAGGGGCCATTGGTACTAAAGGCAATGCAGAGGTAAGTGAAGTGTCTTCTCCTTCTCTCACCAATGCACATTGGAAGTTTATGACTCTGACCCTGTTCTTTCATTCCTAGATCTTTTAATAACAGGCTATTTCCTCCACTACTGATATTCTGTCTTGGTGGGTGATCCCAAATACTCAAAGTCTATACCAATGTAAAATGGCCCTGCTAACTCCTACCAAACCAGAAAGGATATAACCATATAACCATAAAGCCCATAGTTAAAATATCTGTTATAGGAAGATCCTAAACTCAGAGAAGCTCATCGTATGAAGATTAGTCACTTAGTTTAGGTTGACTAAAGTTGAAGAAGTTATCTACTAATGTTTCAAGAAATTGTGAAATATGTCAATTCACACTGATGAAATCACAGATTTTTGCAGCATGTTTATATAACTTCTCATGTATACTTGTGACTTATCTCTAATTTAACTGAAAGCAGCTTGAGGTCAAAGAGAGAAGAAAGATGAAATATATAGTGGGTGTAAGTTAGATGTAGCATATAACCAAGAAGGAACTAGGAAATGGTAAAAGCTATTACCAAAGAATTGCATAATTGGAAAATAAGAAAAAATTGTCATATGGTAAGGATGAGCAATAATATGGTGATATCCAGATTGATTCTCTATTAGTTTATATCATAGTGTTGCATGCTTCCATTAGGAGAGATCATCAAAGTCCTCTTTATTTTTAAGTCACATATAACATGGAGTAGAAGGTAGCAGTGTTTTGTTGCTACCTTCTAGTGACTTGGGTTCAACCCCCAATCCGTAAGGAAATTTCTGCAAAGGGAAACAGTGCAGGTTAACTAGTCTTGGCCTTTCCCCCCTCCTGCTTTTCCCTGCTGCCTCTCATGTTCCATTCATGATGTGAAATGTATCCTCTGCACCATCAGCTCACCTTGATTTGTTCAGCTCCAGAGTCACTGAACCTGAGAATACAGAAATAATGCATAACCACCCTGATGACCCTCCCTTCCCCACTCCCAACCCGCTGCTGTTGTTGCTGCTGCAGTTCATCTTGTAGGTCTTTTGGTCTCAGTAGAGATTATTTGTGATCCAGTTTGTAAAACCTGTGGTCAACATGTTGGTTATACTTGTGACATGGCTCGTCAAGGGAAAGAATCAAGGGATTGATTCTCTCCATTGTTTGGGCCTTACCTGATGATATTCTGAGAACTTCAATATTGTCTCTAAATTGCATATGATGTTCTCTAACATTTTCTAACATTTCGCACCATGTTATATTCTGAATAAGTGTGGACAATAGTTTGGCAAGTTGAAAGCCCCATTGAGCTAGTAACAGATTTCATCATCATTCATCCAGCACTTTATATAGTTTATCTCTATTTTTAGTGCAAATTTACAACAAATAGTTGTACTTAAAATAGTTTTATTCCTGACTAGGGACACAGATGACAAATGGAAAGGACTAGATTTGAACCTAGTTCTATGGATGACAAATTTAATAAAATCATTCTTTTGAAGTTTCTCCTTGGTTTTCCTATTCATGGCACACATTTGTGTTGTGTGCTCTTCTCTCCAGCTGTTTCTGAGAAGGTATAGATTAAGTTAAGTCTTCCCATTGTTTCTCCAGTCAGAGCTGAGTTTGGTTCCAATTAATGAAAAGACTGAATCTTGTGAATTGGGCACATATATCAGTTGTTTTTGCACTATGGGGTTGATAACTTCAAATAGAGTGATTACGTGGGCCAACTTTAGAAACTCATTATTTATACTAATCAAGAGTAAGCTGTATATTCACAGCACTGGATGAAGAACCAGTGGGGAGGTTCCGTCTCCTGTTCCTCTCCCCAAATGTTCTTTTCCCTTATGGTTTCCCAACATAAGGCCTCTCAGAAAGATTCATGGAAAAGCAGAGTAAGGAAATTGTGGAAGATTTATCTTTTCCAAAGTCACTAGGTCACTGAGTCAATACCTCAAGATGGATGAGCCCAAGTGACCTTGTAAATTTCAGAAGGTCATGAGGCCTTGGAAGGCCACTAAATCTGTGGCTGTAGTGTTTACTGAAGTGGTCATTGTGGTGGTAGCTGCCAGCTAGAATAAAAAAAGAGTTGGCATTTGAGAAAAAGGAGCCAACTTCCGGCCAAGATGGCGGAGAGGAAATACACTCCTGTGTAACCTCCGTGTTTTTCTCTCACTATCCATTTCATTTCATGCCTCTGAATTAATGCTCGACTGAAAAAAAAAAAAACATACATTTACTTACCAAGAGAAACCATCCTTGAGACTCGTCAAGAAAGGTCTGTTTTTGCGCGAGGGCGGGGACGGTACTTAAATCGGAAGCAGTCTGCGGCCAGCAGCTGCAGCGAGAGCACAGATAGCAGCTCAGAGCCGAGTAGAGCGGAGAGGGGGTGGGGTGTGATCGCAGCCGTCTCTGCGGGGAGAGCTTTGCTACAGGATTAGATACTTTGCTCCGGCAGCAGAGAAGCTAAAAACACCGGGGGTGAAGAATACAGCCCCAAACAGCTGGAGTCTCTCGGGACCTGGCCACGCCTCCCCCCACAGAGTCTCAGCCCGCTCGGATCTCAGAGCGCTCGGATCTCAGCGCGCAGGCGCCATAGCACAGTAGGACCCGTGCCTCACGAATACCCTCCCCCTCCCCCAAAGAAAGCAGCCTCCATTCAAGGGTTTTTTCCTTCTGTTTCTTTGATAGTTTGTCTTTGATAAATAGACAGAATGAGCAAGAAACTGAAAAAGAATTTAACCCTGGACAGCTTTTATACAGATAAAGAGCAGACTCCAAATCCTGAGGAGACTAAAAACAAACAGTCCCCAGGTGAATCCCCAAAGGAGGAGATCATATGTTCCTCAGCACAGATGAATCTCATGGAGGAAATTAAAAAGGCTCTCACAAGGGAGCTAGAAGAAAAATGGGAAAAGGAGAGGGAGGCTCTGCAAAAGGGGAAGGAGGCTTGGCAAAAGGAGAAAGAGGCTTTGCAAAAGGAGAGGGAGACTTGGCAAAAGGAGAGGGAGGCTCTGCAAAAGGAGAGGGAGGCTTGGCAAAAGAGCCTGGAGAAGTCAGTTAAAGAGAGAGTGGATAAAGAAACCAAATCCTTGAAAAATAGGATTGGTGAACTGGAAAACAAAATTGGCGAAATGGAAAAAAATTCCACAGAACAAAAGAACTCAATTGGACAATTAGAAAAAGATCTTAAAAAAGTGAGTGAAGAAAATACCTCACTGAAAATCAGGGTCGAACAATTGGAATTGAATGACTCGAGGAGACAAGAAGAATCAGTCAAGCAAATCCAAAAAAATCAAACAATGGAAAAGAATGTGAAATACCTTCTGGGGAAGACAACAGACCTGGAAAACAGATCCAGGAGAGACAACCTGAGAATCATCGGACTTCCAGAAAAGTATGATGAAAAAAAGAGCCTGGACACTATTTTCCAGGAAATTATCAAAGAGAACTGCCCAGAAGTCATAGAAACAGAGGGTAAAATAGACATTGAAAGAATTCATCGATCCCCTACTGAAAGGGATCCTAAAATCAAAACACCAAGGAATATAGTGGCCAAATGCCAGAACCCTCAGGCGAAGGAAAAAATACTGCAAGCGGCTAGAAAAACCCAATTCAAGTATCAAGGAGCCACAATAAGGATCACCCAGGATCTGGCAGCATCCACATTAAAGGATCGAAGGGCCTGGAATATGATATTCCGAAAGGCTAAGGAACTTGGTATGCAACCAAAAATAACTTACCCAGCGAGAATGAGCATCTTTTTCCAGGGAAGAAGATGGACATTCAACGAAGTAAGCGAATTCCATCTATTTCTGATGAAAAAGCCAGAACTTAACAAAAAATTTGATCTACAAGCACAGAACTCAAGAGAAATCTAAAAAGGTAAAGATTAATCTTGGGAACTGTATTCCGGCTATAAAGATGTATAAAGAATACATGTATACCTTGTTCTAGAAACTAGATGTGGAAAGGACATTGTACCAGAAAAAAGGGAAAGTGGGGGTACTACATTTCATGAAGAGGCAAAGAAAACCTAGTATATCTGAGAGAAAGAATGGAGAGGGATGAATATAGTGAGTATTTTACTGCCTTCAGAATTGGCATTAAGAGAAGAATTTTAGACATATTCAATCTATGGTGAAACTTCTCCCACCTCACTGAAAAGTGAGAAGGGAAAAGTGAAAAGGGAAGGAATAAGCTAAGTGGAAGGGAATACGGTATCTGGGAGGGAAAGGGGTAAATTGGGGGGGAACTATAAGGGGGAGGGAGGGATACTAAAAAAGGGAGGGCTGTGAGAAGCAAGTGGTGCTCACAAGCTTAATACTGGGAAGGGGGGTAAGGGAGTAAGAAGGGAGAAAAGCATAAACCGGGGTTAACAAGATGGCAAGTAATACAGAATTGATCATTTTAACCATAAATGTGAACGGGGTAAACTCCTCTATAAAGAGGAAGCGGTTAGCAGAATGGATTAAAAGCCAGAATCCTACAATATGTTGTTTACAGGAAACACACCTGAAGCGGGGTGATACATGCAGGTTAAAGGTAAAAGGTTGGAGCAAAACCTACTATGCTTCAGGTGAAGCCAAAAAAGCAGGGGTAGCCATCCTGATCTCAGATCAAGCTAAAGCAAAAATTGATCTAATCAAAAGAGATAAGGAAGGGCACTATATCTTGCTAAAGGGTAGAATGAATAATGAAGAAGTATCTATATTAAACATATATGCACCAAGTAGTGTAGCATCTAAATTCTTAAAAGAGAAATTAAGAGAGCTGCAAGAAGTCATAGAAACAGAGGGTAAAATAGACATTGAAAGAATTCATCGATCCCCTACTGAAAGGGATCCTAAAATCAAAACACCAAGGAATATAGTGGCCAAATGCCAGAACCCTCAGGCGAAGGAAAAAATACTGCAAGCGGCTAGAAAAACCCAATTCAAGTATCAAGGAGCCACAATAAGGATCACCCAGGATCTGGCAGCATCCACATTAAAGGATCGAAGGGCCTGGAATATGATATTCCGAAAGGCTAAGGAACTTGGTATGCAACCAAAAATAACTTACCCAGCGAGAATGAGCATCTTTTTCCAGGGAAGAAGATGGACATTCAACGAAGTAAGCGAATTCCATCTATTTCTGATGAAAAATCCAGAACTTAACAAAAAATTTGATCTACAAGCACAGAACTCAAGAGAAATCTAAAAAGGTAAAGATTAATCTTGGGAACTGTATTCCGGCTATAAAGATGTATAAAGAATACATGTATACCTTGTTCTAGAAACTAGATGTGGAAAGGACATTGTACCAGAAAAAAGGGAAAGTGGGGGTACTACATTTCATGAAGAGGCAAAGAAAACCTAGTATATCTGAGAGAAAGAATGGAGAGGGATGAATATAGTGAGTATTTTACTGCCTTCAGAATTGGCATTAAGAGAAGAATTTTAGACATATTCAATCTATGGTGAAACTTCTCCCACCTCACTGAAAAGTGAGAAGGGAAAAGTGAAAAGGGAAGGAATAAGCTAAGTGGAAGGGAATACGGTATCTGGGAGGGAAAGGGGTAAATTGGGGGGGGGGGACTCTAAGAGGGAGGGAGGGATACTAAAAAAGGGAGGGCTGTGAGAAGCAAGTGGTGCTCACAAGCTTAATACTGGGAAGGGGGGTAAGGGAGTAAGAAGGGAGAAAAGCATAAACCGGGGTTAACAAGATGGCAAGTAATACAGAATTGATCATTTTAACCATAAATGTGAACGGGGTAAACTCCTCTATAAAGAGGAAACGGTTAGCAGAATGGATTAAAAGCCAGAATCCTACAATATGTTGTTTACAGGAAACACACCTGAAGCGGGGTGACACATGCAGGTTAAAGGTAAAAGGTTGGAGCAAAACCTACTATGCTTCAGGTGAAGCCAAAAAAGCAGGGGTAGCCATCCTGATCTCAGATCAAGCTAAAGCAAAAATTGATCTAATCAAAAGAGATAAGGAAGGGCACTATATCTTGCTAAAGGGTAGAATGAATAATGAAGAAGTATCTATATTAAACATATATGCACCAAGTAGTGTAGCATCTAAATTCTTAAAAGAGAAATTAAGAGAGCTGCAAGAAGAAATAGACAGTAAAACTATAATAGTGGGAGATCTCAACCTTGCACTCTCAGAATTAGATAAATCAAACCACAAAATAAATAAGAAAGAAGTCAAAGAGATAAATAGAATACTAGAAAAATTAGATATGATAGATCTCTGGAGAAAATGTAATGGGGACAAAAAGGAGTACACCTTCTTTTCAGCAGTTCATGGAACTTATACAAAAATTGACCATATATTAGGACATAAAAACCTCAAACTCAAATGCAGTAAGGCAGAAATAGTGAATGCATCCTTTTCAGACCATGATGCATTGAAAATTACATTCAATAAAAAGCCACAGGAAAGTAGACCAAAAAATAATTGGAAACTAAATAATCTCATACTAAAGAATGATTGGGTGAAACAGCAAATTATAGACATAATTAATAACTTCATCCAAGAAAACGATAATAATGAGACATCATACCAAAATGTATGGGATGCAGCCAAAGCGGTAATAAGGGGAAATCTCATATCTCTAGAGGCCTATTTGTATAAAATAGAGAAAGAGAAGGTCAATGAATTGGGCTTGCAACGAAAAATGCTAGAAAAGGAACAAATTAAAAACCCCCAGTCAAACACTAAACTTGAAATTCAAAAAATAAAAGGAGAGATCAATAAAATTGAAAGTAAAAAAACTATTGAATTAATTAATAGAACTAAGAGTTGGTTCTATGAAAAAACCAACAAAATAGACAAACCCTTAGTAAATCTGATTAAAAAAAGGAAAGAGGAAAATCAAATTGAAAGTCTTAAAAATGAAAAGGGAGAACTCACCACTAACGAAGAGGAAATTAGAGCAATAATTAGGAGTTACTTTGCCCAACTTTACGCCAATAAATTCGACAACTTAAATGAAATAGAAGAATACCTCCAAAAATATAACTTGCCTAAACTAACAGAGGAAGAAGTAAATATCCTAAACACTCCTATCTCAGAAAAAGAAATAGAACAAACTATCAATCAACTCCCTAAGAAAAAAAACCTCAGGACCAGATGGATTTACATCTGAATTCTATCAAACATTTAAAGATCAATTAACTCCAATGCTAAATAAACTATTTGAAGAAGTAGGGATTGAAGGAGTCCTACCAAACTCCTTTTATGACACAGATATGGTACTGATACCTAAACCAGGTAGGCTGAAAACAGAGAAAGAAAATTATAGACCAATCTCCCTAATGAATATTGATGCTAAAATCTTAAATAAAATATTAGCAAAAAGATTACAGAAAATCATCCCCAGGATAATACACTATGGCCAAGTAGGATTTATACCAGGAATGCAGGGCTGGTTCAATATTAGGAAAACTATTAACATAATTGACTATATCAACAACCAACCAAACAAAAACCATATGATCATCTCAATAGATGCAGGAAAAAGCATTCGATAAAATCCAACAGCCATTCCTAATAAAAACACTTGAGAGCATAGGAATAAAAGGACTTTTCCTTAAAATAGTTAGGAGCATATATTTTAAACCTTCAGTAAGCATCATATGCAATGGGGAAAAACTGGAACCTTTCCCAGTAAGATCTGGAGTGAAGCAAGGTTGCCCACTATCACCATTATTATTCAATATTGTATTAGAAACACTAGCCTTGGCAATAAGAGTCGAGAAAGATATTAAAGGAATTAGAGTAGGCAATGAGGAAACCAAATTATCACTCTTTGCAGATGATATGATGGTATACCTAGAAAACCCCAGAGATTCTACTAAAAAGCTACTAGAAATAATTCATAATTTTAGCAAAGTAGCAGGATACAAAATAAATCCCCATAAATCCTCAGCATTCTTATACACCACCAACAAAATCCAAGAGCAAGAGATACAAAGAGAAATTCCATTCAAAATAACTGTTGATAGCATAAAATATTTGGGAATCTACCTACCAAAGGAAAGTCAGGAATTATATGAGCAAAATTACAAAAAAGTTTTCACACAAATAAAGTCAGACTTAAATAACTGGAAAAATATTAAGTGCTCTTGGATAGGCCGAGCGAATATAATAAAGATGACAATACTCCCTAAACTAATCTATTTATTTAGTGCTATACCAATCAGACTTCCAAGAAAATATTTTAATGATTTAGAAAAAATAACAACAAAATTCATATGGAACAATAAAAAGTCGAGAATATCAAGGGAATTAATGAAAAAAAAATCAAATGAAGGTGGTCTAGCTGTACCTGATCTAAAATTATATTATAAAGCAGCAGTCACCAAAACCATTTGGTATTGGCTTAGAAATAGATTAGTTGATCAGTGGAAAAGGTTAGGTTCACAAGACAGAATAGTCAACTATAGCAATCTAGTGTTTGACAAACCCAAAGATTCTAAATTTTGGGATAAGATTTCATTATTTGATAAAAACTGCTGGGATAACTGGAAATTAGTATGGCAGAAATTAGGCAAGGACCCACACTTAACACCACATACCAAGATAAGATCAAAATGGGTCCATGACCTAGGCATAAAGAACGAGATTATAAATAAATTAGAGGAACATAGGATAGTTTATCTCTCAGACTTGTGGAGGAGAAAGAAATTTGTGACCAAAGATGAACTAGAGACCATTACCAATCACAAAATAGAAAATTTTGATTATATCAAATTAAAAAGCCTTTGTACAAACAGAACGAATGCAAACAAGATTAGTAGGGAAGCAACAAACTGGGAAAACATCTTTACAATTAAAGGTTCTGATAAAGGCCTCATTTCCAAAATATATAGAGAACTGACTCAAATTTATAAAAAATCAAGCCATTCTCCAATTGATAAATGGTCAAAGGATATGAACAGACAATTTTCAGATGAAGAAATTGAAACTATTACCACTCACATGAAAGAGTGTTCCAAATCACTATTGATCAGAGAAATGCAAATTAAGACAACTCTGAGATATCACTACACACCTGTCAGATTGGCTAAGATGACAGGAAAAAATAATGATGAATGTTGGAGGGGATGCGGGAAAACGGGGACACTGATGCATTGTTGGTGGAGTTGTGAACGAATCCAGCCATTCTGGAGAGCAATCTGGAATTATGCCCAAAAAGTTATCAAACTGTGCATACCCTTTGATCCAGCAGTGTTTCTATTGGGCTTATACCCCAAAGAGATACTAAAAAAGGGAAAGGGACCGGTATGTGCCAAAATGTTTGTAGCAGCCCTGTTTGTAGTGGCTAGAAACTGGAAAATGAATGGATGCCCATCAATTGGAGAATGGCTGGGTAAATTGTGGTATATGAATGTTATGGAATATTATTGCTCTGTAAGGAATGACCAGCAGGATGAATACAGAGAGGCTTGGAGAGACCTACATGGACTGATGCTAAGTGAGATGAGCAGAACCAGGAGATCATTATACACTTCGACAACGATATTGTATGAGGATGTATTCTGATGGAAGTGGATTTCTCTGACAAAGAGACTTAACTGAGTTTCATTGGATAAATGATGGACAGAAACAGCTACACCCAAAGAAGGAATACTGGGAAATGAATGTGAACTATTTGATTTTTGATTTTCTTCCCGAGTTATTTTTACCTTCTGAATTCAACTCTCCCTGTGCAGTGGGAGAACTGTTCGGTTCTGCAAATATGTATTGTATCTAGGATATACTGCTACATATTTAACATATATAGGACTGCTTGCCATCTTGGGGGGGGGAGGAGGGAGGGAGGGGAAAAAACGAAACATAAGTGATTGCAAGGGATAATGCTGTGTAAAAATTATCCTGGCATGGATTCTGTCAATACAAAGTTATTATTAAATAAATAATAAAATATTTGGGAATCTACCTACCAAAGGAAAGTCAGGAATTATATGAGCAAAATTACAAAAAAGTTTTCACACAAATAAAGTCAGACTTAAATAACTGGCAAAATATTAAGTGCTCTTGGATAGGCCGAGCGAATATAATAAAGATGACAATACTCCCTAAGCTAATCTATTTATTTAGTGCTATACCAATCAGACTTCCAAGAAAATATTTTAATGATTTAGAAAAAATAACAACAAAATTCATATGGAACAATAAAAAGTCGAGAATATCAAGGGAATTAATGAAAAAAAAATCAAATGAAGGTGGTCTAGCTGTACCTGATCTAAAATTATATTATAAAGCAGCAGTCACCAAAACCATTTGGTATTGGCTTAGAAATAGATTAGTTGATCAGTGGAAAAGGTTAGGTTCACAAGACAGAATAGTCAACTATAGCAATCTAGTGTTTGACAAACCCAAAGATTCTAAATTTTGGGATAAGATTTCATTATTTGATAAAAACTGCTTGGATAACTGGAAATTAGTATGGCAGAAATTAGGCAAGGACCCACACTTAACACCACATACCAAGATAAGATCAAAATGGGTCCATGACCTAGGCATAAAGAACGAGATTATAAATAAATTAGAGGAACATAGGATAGTTTATCTCTCAGACTTGTGGAGGAGAAAGAAATTTGTGACCAAAGATGAACTAAAGACCATTACCAATCACAAAATAGAAAATTTTGATTATATCAAATTAAAAAGCCTTTGTACAAACAGAACGAATGCAAACAAGATTAGTAGGGAAGCAACAAACTGGGAAAACATCTTTACAATTAAAGGTTCTGATAAAAGCCTCATTTCCAAAATATATAGAGAACTGACTCAAATTTATAAAAAATCAAGCCATTCTCCAATTGATAAATGGTCAAAGGATATGAACAGACAATTTTCAGATGAAGAAATTGAAACTATTACCACTCACATGAAAGAGTATTCCAAATCACTATTGATCAGAGAAATGCAAATTAAGACAACTCTGAGATATCACTACACACCTGTCAGATTGGCTAAGATGACAGGAAAAAATAATGATGAATGTTGGAGGGGATGCGGGAAAACGGGGACACTGATGCATTGTTGGTGGAGTTGTGAACGAATCCAGCCATTCTGGAGAGCAATCTGGAATTATGCCCAAAAAGTTATCAAACTGTGCATACCCTTTGATCCAGCAGTGTTTCTATTGGGCTTATACCCCAAAGAGATACTAAAAAAGGGAAAGGGATCGGTATGTGCCAAAATGTTTGTAGCAGCCCTGTTTGTAGTGGCTAGAAACTGGAAAACGAATGGATGCCCATCAATTGGAGAATGGCTGGGTAAATTGTGGTATATGAATGTTATGGAATATTATTGCTCTGTAAGGAATGACCAGCAGGATGAATACAGAGAGGCTTGGAGAGACCTACATGGACTGATGCTAAGTGAGATGAGCAGAACCAGGAGATCATTATACACTTCGACAACGATATTGTATGAGGATGTATTCTGATGTAAGTGGATTTCTCTGACAAAGAGACTTAACTGAGTTTCATTGGACAAATGATGGACAGAAACAGCTACACCCAAAGAAGGAATACTGGGAAATGAATGTGAACTATTTGATTTTTGATTTTCTTCCCGAGTTATTTTTACCTTCTGAATTCAACTCTCCCTGTGCAGTGGGAGAACTGTTCGGTTCTGCAAATATGTATTGTATCTAGGATATACTGCTACATATTTAACATATATAGGACTGCTTGCCATCTTGGGGGGGGGGAGGAGGGAGGGAGGGGAAAAAAACGAAACATAAGTGATTGCAAGGGATAATGCTGTGTAAAAATTATCCTGGCATGGATTCTGTCAATACAAAGTTATTATTAAATAAAAAAAAAGAAAGAAACAAATGGGAAAAGTCTGAATTATATTGGATTGGAGGGACTTCACTTGAAAGGCTAAAGAATTTAGACTTTATCTGGTGGGTAATGAGATCATGTCTAAGGTTTTTAACAGGGAGGGTAACACACAGATAGCTTTGCTCTAACCTGGGCATTTGCTATGGTACAGACAAGGTCAACATAGCTCTTTAAAATTATCTCTAAACTTGATAAAATCCAGCTAGAACGACAGGGAAAGATAATGCAGAATGTTGGAGGGGATGTGGGAAAACAGGGACACTAATACATTGTTGGTGGAATTGTGAACATATCCAGCCATTCTGGAGAACAATTTGGAACTATGCTCAAAAAGTTATCAAACTGTGCATACCCTTTGATCCAGCAGTGTTTCTACTGGGCTTACACCCCAAAGAGATACTAAAGAAGGGAAAGGGACCTGTATGTGCCAAAATGTTTATGGCAGCCCTGTTTGTAGTGGCTAGAAGCTGGAAAGTGAATGGCTGCCCATCAATTGGAGAATGGTTGAGTAAATTGTGGTATATGAACGTTATGGAATATTATTGTTCTGTAAGAAATGACCAGCAGGATGAATAGAGAGGACTGGCGAGACTTATATGAATGGATGCTAAGTGAAATGAGCAGAACCAGGAGATCATTATATACCTCAACAATGATACTGTTTGAGGATGTATTCTGATGGGAAGTGGATATCTTCAATAAAGAGAGCTAATTCAGTTTTAATTGATCAAGGAAGGACAGAAGCAGCTACACCCAAAGAAAGAACACTGGGAAATGAATATAAACTACTTGCATTTTTGTTTTTCTTCCTGGATTATTTATACCTTCTGAATCCAATTCTCCCTGTGCAACAAGAGAACTGTTCAATTCTGCACACATATATTGTATCTAGATATACTGTAACCTATTCAACATGTAAAGGATGCTTGTCATCTAGGGGAGGGGGTGGAGGGAGGGAGGGGAAAAATCGGAACAGAAGTGAGTGCAAGGGATAACATTGTAAAAAATTACCCTGACATGGGTTCTGTCAATAAAAAGTTATTTAAAAAATTAAAAAAAAATAAAAGAGAAATCTGAAAAAACAAACAAACAAACAAACAAAATTGACAAAATCCACAGGGTCCTTCTCTAAGGAACTGTAGTCTCGCTGTAATGATATCTTGAATTCCTTATTACTCTAGGATGACTTCTCTTAAATTAATATTTGTGATCATTGTTGGAAGTTTATTGAGCACTTAGGAACACTAAAGTTGACAACCTTTGAATAAGCTAAGCTCCATGTGCGCTGACCCAGCAGGCAGATAGATCTCATTCTGAACATAATATTTTGTATAAAAAATTCCAAATTCTGACAATAATTATGTCAGTATAATTTTCTCATATTGATACCATGTGTTTAACTCCATTTTTCACCTTTTCAAGGAATCATTCAATTTATTTTATTCCTTACAGTACAAAAATATTAAAATCAATCTCAATTTATTAGTTTTTTTAACAACCAAAAGACAGTGACAATTTAAACTGTACATTTCCAGCACTGTAACCAAATTTAGGGAAATAAATAGTTTCAGAAAGTCACTATTCTGTAATTACAGGATATATTAGTATCTAGTTTTAGAACATCTTTAGAAAGTTAAAGGGATATTTGGTTTAGAGGAACATTTCCACTTAATCTTTCCTTTATGTCAGGTATCAATGGAGTATAGTTGTTATCACTTTCAAATAAAATTGTGACAGAAAATAGAAATAGGCAGGAATAAAACATGATATTTCTCATCTTTGAGGGGAACACTAGGGAGAATTTTAATAGAAAGAGCTGTGGCTCTGGATTTGGAGGTCTTAAGTTCAAATCCCAGCTTGGTTCATTAGTACTTCTGTGACCTTCAAGAAGTAATTCTCCCAACTGGGCCTCAGTTTTCTCATCTGTGGGTCAGACGATTACAAAGATTTTATTTTCCCTCTAATTCCTGTGAGCTTAGCATTGAAAGGATGAAAACACTTGCTTCACAGAGTTTTTCATTTTCTTTTCTGGAATGAACTACTTGAAAAATGCACTTGTAAGAAACATATATTATCCAGGAGAAATAGATCTAATTTATATCCTAATAAAAACTAGACCTATGGTCTGTCTGACATGAGAATATTCAAGGTGAAGAAGGGCAATGAAGAAAAGCAACAATAGAAATCCAGATTTCACACATTTAAATAACATATTCAGTTTATAACTCTAAATCCCACTTGTCCCCAATTTCACTAAATAGCACCCTTTTCCACCAAAAGTCTCTATTAGAAAACCATTTTAAGTAAAGATCCCTTTTTGATAATACTAAGATTTTCTTGGAGACAAGTTACAGTAAATTATTTTCTCCCTTTATATTCTCCATGTTGCTTACTGTTATGAATAACACTATTTTATGAGTTGTATGTTTCATGAATGTGTCTAACCTGAGTGTACATTTACTTTGGAATCCCTAGCTTTGCTGGGTTTTTAATAGTTTTTCTGCCCTTTATCTTGGACAATACTGATCGTTGTTTGAAATTAGAAAGGCTAAGAAATCAAGTGTGACCAAACCAACACAGAAGCATATTTTCCTCTCTAGAATATTGGCACCAAAGGTTTCATAAAAAACAAGTGACATCTCAGTGTTATGTGTTTGAATTGATTTAACTGTGAATATAATTATTCTCTTTTATCTTTGTTTTATTATGCAACATACCAAAAAAAAAGTCACAGAAACAATTTTGAATTACCTTATCAGGGAAATAACTTGTAATGTTTTGTGGCTGATTAATTTTCTAGAAAATCAAGTTTTTAACTTGAGGGACAGTCAATCAAAAAATTATGTTAAAAAAAAGGAATTTGTTTTATCTATTGCTTTTTTTCAAAGCATATATCAAAATATTATATTATAAGCTTCATTGGACTGTCCAAATATTTTTGTCATATTGTTTTTTTTAAACAAATATGTACATTTAAAAATGTAATATTAAGAGGAGCTTGGGAAATTTTTTTTTTCCCTGAGGAAATTTGGGATTATGTGACTTGCCTAGGGTCACACAGCTAGGAAGTATTAAGTGTCTGAGGCTAGATTTGAACTTAGGTCCTCCTGACTTCAGGGCTGTGCTCTATGCATTGTGCCACTTAGATGCCCCTGGGAAATATTTATAAAAGAAGTTTTCATTACAACAGAATTTATTGGAACCATTTGTTAAAGAATGAATTTTATTGAGTTTCTTATGATCTCTTAAAAGATAAAATTTCTTGAATTATTTTTATTAATTGTGGAATAGAAAATCCCTGATTTTGGAGAAGAAATTATATGATAAGCACTTTTTCTTTATTAATTTTAAAAAATTGATTTATTTTAAATAGCAATAAAACTTTATTTGGAAAATTTACACATAAATAAATGAATTCCAATACCTATCAACTTTTATTTATGACCTTTAAATTTTCATCTGAAACTTTAGCTGGACCTAAAAAGTCACATTTACTTTTTCTTATATAATTATAATTTACATGCTTTCTTTCTCTACTTCTAAATGTTGCAATTTTTCATAGTAATTAGTGAATATGAATGAATGAAAAATAAATTACCAAGCATTTATGATTTGCCAAGTTTGCCAAATGTTGGAAATACAAATGAAAAAGCAAGAAATTTGGTAATCTCAGGAAGTTCAAATCATACTCGAATAGGAATTAAGGCGGCTTCACCATCAAGGCAGCTAAAAAGACTTCATGGTCTTGAGATATGGTAGCAAAGCATATAGTAATATCTTTTAAATGCTATTTCCTGTGATAAAACCATAGCCATTTCAGATATTGACATATTTCACAATGCCAATGATTTGGTCTAGAAATTTCTTTTCTGGGTCTTAATAGTTGTATTTGCTGCAGAAAGAGTTACTAGACCATCTCCACACATAATTCCCTGGATGATTGCTTCAAAAATGTGGCAGAGAGTCTATAAGTGGACTTCTCCTTCAAACTTTTGGGTTCACTGTGTTGAGTTATCCTCACCTGAATTCAAGGAGATGTGGTGGGGATAGATGGATATGATATTTGTAGTGCATGGCAGCTTCACTTTCTTCCTAAAGGCACCTTGTTGGTTCAGGTAGCCTGACTTTCCTACTTTGTATGTGGTAAGAAGAGGAATGGCTGGCCCCTTTTCCATAGCATGTTAAAGTTTTCAAGGACTTTATTTCTACTACTCCATTTGATCCTCTAAACAACCTTCAACTTAAGAAACGTACAACTTTTGAGTATTGTCCCATCATCTTGCAGATGAAAAAGCTGAGGATTAAATTTGCCTGTGTTCCCATGAGTTGTAAATAGAAGTGGATCTTGATTTCAGGTTTTCCTGAACCCAAATTTGATTAATGAAACAACTGACAAACATTCATTAAGCACCTTATATGTTCCAGGTACTGTGATAAGCACTAGGGATACAAAAAGATACAAAAGACAGTCCCTGCACATGAAAATGAAGAGATAACAGTTTAATGAAGGAAACTACATGCAAAAAAATAAAGAAAACTACATAATGGTTAAATAATAATTAACAGAGGGAAAACATTAGAATTAAGAGGGTTTGGGGAGGGCATCCAGTAAAAGATGGGATTTTAGTTAGAACTTAAAGGAAACTATAATGTTCAATACATAAAGAAATGAATAACAGCATACCAGGCATGAGGAACAGCCAGAGAAAATGTTTAAAATGAAGTTTTTTGTTTGTTGAAAAGCCAAGAGGCTCATGTCATAGGATCAAAGAAGAGCTGTCAGGCAATAAGATGTAAGGAGAATGGAAAAGTAAGAGTGGTCTAATTTGTGAAGGGTTTTACATGCCAAAAAGAATATTTCACATTTGATCCTGGAAGAAATAGGAAGCCATTGGAGTTTATGGAACAAGTGTATGTGTGACATGATCAGAACTAGACTATAGGAAATTCATTTTAGTGGATGAATGGAGTGTAGAGATTTGAGGCAGACCTAACTGTGATGATCATGGATTTAAAATCAGCTGGAGTCAGGAATTCAGGTTAAGAGGAAAATCTTCAGTCTTTATTGAAGTGAAGAGGTGAAGAGGGATTGCGATAGCAATATGGGCAAGAAGGATTGCGATAGCAATATGGGCATACAGGAAGCCAGCTAGCAGAGGGGTACTGGAGGTGAAGGGTGGTCGTGTTAGCAATGCGAGCAGCTGTGTCAAGACACCAGCCAGAAATCTCTCTTTCAGCTTCCCTTTCCACCCCCCTGCCTCCACCCACCAAAATCATCATTTCCTATACAACACATCAGGACTTGTACAAAGAGTGGGCGGGGGACATTCTTTCTCCAAGCATATATATTAATAGAATATGGTCCAATTACTATTTAGACTCACGTGCTTGGGACCTCAGTGCATCAACTCAAGCCTCAGCCCATTATACCTAACGGCAAACAATAGCAATAATCTAGGCATGAAATGTAAGTACCAGCTCTAGTGTGAAGTGTCAGAAGGATACATTTATCCTTATCCATTAAGCCCTTATGCTTTTCAATTTTAATATATTATGATGCCTTATTAAACAACTTTGGAAGTCCTGCAAAAAAGTTTGAGTTGCATTGATAGAGGGATTTTCTATACTGGCAGATCCTTCTACTAAGGAAATCATAGTTCTAATCTTAAAAAAAAAAAAAAAAAACTACATTATATTAAAAGTCCATTATTTATTTAACAGTTTTCCTATGGCTGAATTTTTCCAGCCAATGGTTGATTGTTTCCAGTTTTTTTCTTCCATTACAATTAATGCTGTTATAAATGTCTTGGGACAGATGAGGGTGGTTTTTTTTTTTTTTCAATTGTAATGTATATTCTCAATAGTTATATGTATTTCAGTAAATTTTATTTTTTATTGACAGATTGCTTTCCAAAATCTTTCAATAGGCATGCAATTGCAATGTAATTCACTGGTTAAATATACAGTACCTGGTTCTCCACAACCTCACGAGCATTGAATTTCATTGTTTATAATTATTTTTTACTGTCAGTGGTATATGGATTTTTACCAATTCCTCATGGTTTAGGTTTGCATAAAGACTTGAATTCAGCTTCAGTTTTCACAAAACATGGTTCATATGACTCTACCTATTCTCTGTCTTTTGCCCTATCATTTCTTTGGGAGCAAGTAATTCTTTTGCTGAATGAATGTTACCCCAAAATATCCATTTTTCTTTCATATATATGGCCCCCAAGAGAAAAACTTGGAAATATATTTCTGTTAGGTATGACTTTGCTTTTTACATTTCAGAACCAATACAGGAACTTTTTCTGTTTTTAATATGGTAGCCTTTTTTTTTTTTTTTTTTTTTTAATATTTCTCTTTATCTTGAAGAATGTTTTTTTCTAGATTTTCTCAGTTAGTGCTTTGGTATTTATGACCTAAGTATTTTAGCAAATGTAGAAAAACAATACTAACTGGTAAGAGCAAAAATGGAACATGAAGAATCTGTGTTTTAAAGTTATAAATGCACTGAGGTTTATTGACTCCAACTTCTAAAGCCAAGCAAGGATTTAAGAAAACAACAACAGTATAAAAACTTCTAGTCCTCCTTAGCACAGGCAAATTTCCACAATCCTTGTGTGGACTATCTAGTATGTATATTATCTACAACAATTTAAAATTCAGCTCCCACATCTTCCCAAGTTCTGGCATTCTTTGAGTAATGTTTCCTTTTCCTCCCAAGCAGTGACTGTATTTATCAAAGAATGCAAACTTTTTTTTTTTTTTAATAATCACAAAAATATAGCTAAAAAGGCAAATTTATTCCCAGCCCAATTACATATTATATTATAAAGTCAAATACATATGGTTTTATGATTACCCATATGACCATTCTGGTATATTTGTTTAGGAAAGAGATTTAATTTTCTAATTAGTAGAACATTTTCACCTTATATAGCAACAGGTTCAAAATGGGTGTTGAGAGGTGGTGAAGCTACTTCATGTATCTTAGAATTTTAGAATCAATCAAAGTTAGAGATATACCATCTCCTTCTAGAATTACTTCGAATTTTCTGAATCACAGTAATAGTTATGAGGCCAAATTTGTGAAAAAGCCAGAAACCTCATGTCACAGGATCAAAGGTAGCTACTATTCTTTTCTTTCTTTTCTTTTCTTTTCTTTTCTTTTCTTTTCATTTCTTTTTCTTTCTTTTTCTTTTCATTCTTTTTCTTTTCTTTTCATTGTAAGAAGGAATGGGAAAAGAATGCAATGAAAAAAATTTAATTGGCCAGTTGCAAAAGGAGCTAAAAAGGTAACTGAAGAAAATAATACATTAAAAATTAGAATTGAAACAAATGGAAGTGAATGACAATAAAACTTTAAGAATCAAACAAAAACAAAAAATGAAAAGAAAATAGAAGAAAATATGAAATATTTCCTAGGAAAAACAATTGACCTGGAAAATAGATCTAGGAGAGACAATCTAAGGATTGTTGGACTTCCTGAAATCCATGATGAAAAAAAGAACCTAAATATTATCTTACAGGAAGTCATAAAACTGCTCTGATACCTTAGAATCAGAAGGTAAAATAGCCATCAAAAGAATCCACCAATCACCTCCTGAAAGAGATCCCAAAAATTAAATCCCCAAGGATTATCATGACTTAAATTTCAGAGTTATCATACCAAGGAAAAGATATTGCAAGCAGCCAGAAAGAAACAATTTAAATAATGAGGAGCCACAATTAGGATTACCTAGGACCTAGCAGTTTCCACCTTAAAGGACCAAAAAGCCTGGAATCTGATTTTCCCAAAAGCAAAGGAACTGGGAGTACATCCAAGAATAATCCATCCAGCTAAAATGAACATTATCTCTCAGGGAAGAAGATGGACATTCAACGATATAGATGAATTTCACCTATTTCTAATGAAAAGTCTAGAACTGAACCAAAAATTTGATCTCCAAACACAGAACTCAAAAGAAGCACAAAAAGGCAAAAAGGAAAGAATTCTTGAGAACTGTATTTCTGTTATGGGTATAATTAGAGAATGCAGTTATAATTTGATTTTATTATGATAATGTGAAAAAAAAGTAGAGGTAGAAAGGGGATCATACTGGAAGAAGAGTGAAAAGGAGGTAAAATAAGGGAAATTACATCTCATGAAGAAGCAAATAAAACCTTTTATAATTGATGGAAAAATACAAAATAGAGAACACTATGAAATGTAAAATAGATAATTTTGGTTATATTAAATTAATAAGCTCTTATACAAACAAAACCAATGCAATAAAGATCAGAAGGAAAATAGAAAGTTGGGGAACAATCTTCATAAGTACTCTGATAAAGGCCTCATTTCTCAAATATATACAGAATTGAGTTAAATTTTTAAAGGTTCAAGTCATTCCTTAACTGATAAATGAGAAACTATTAGATAAAGAAATCAAAACTATTTATAGGCATATGAGAAATGCTCTAAACCACTTTTGATTTGTGAAATGCAATTGAAAACAACTCTGAGATACCACTTCATGCTTCTCAGTATGGAATGATATATGTTGGAGATGAAATGGTGAAATTGGGACACCAATGCATTATTGGTGGAGTTATGAACTGATCCAACCATTCTGGAGAGTAATTTGAACCTATGCCTAAAGGACAATCAAACTGCATGTATTTTGATCCAGCAATACCACTACTATATTTGTATCCCCCCAAAATCATAAAAAATGGGAAAGGACCTACATGTGCAAAAATATTTATAGCAGTACTTTTCAAAATGACAAAATTTTGGAAATGGAAAGAATGCACATCAATTGAAGAATGGCTGAAGAAATCATGATATCTGAATATAATGCAATTCTACTGTTCAATAAGAAATAATGAACAGGCAGATCTTAGAAAAATTTAGAAAGACTTGTATAAATGATGCAAAGTTAAATGAGTAGGACCAGAAAAAAAAAATTTACACATTATCAACAACATTCTGTGATGATCAACTACAAGTGACAGCTCTTCTTAACAATACCATGATCCAAATAAATACAAAGGACTCTTTAGGAAAAATGTTATCATAACCGCATAAAAGACTGATATACTTGGAATGTTATATAGAGCTATGTTTTTTATTTACTTTATTCTGTCTTCTGTTTTTATTCTCTTTTGATCTGTTTCTGCTTTAACAGCTGTGATGAATATGGAATGATAGCACATGTATAAACTATATCAAACTACTTTTCATCTTGGGAAAGGGAGAAGGAAAAGATAGAAAAAAATGGAACTCAAAATCTGGTAAAAAAAATACTAAAATGTTCTTGACAGGTGCCAGGGAAAAATAAAATACTATTTTAAAAATATGGGGAAATATATTACAAAAAGAAAAAAAAAATCAAACCTTAAAGACTATGCTTACAAAATCCCCATTGGCTATGAAGGCATAATTAATTTTTCAACTTCCTATGTGTTATGAGGAAGCATTTATCTTTTTATTTTAGAATATATCAGGAAAATTGTCTTTATATATTTTTAATTGTTGATTTGTCTTTTTTGAAAGGTGAGTTGGGCTTTAGAAAATATTTTACAGCAACAAAACCTGAGAATATTGACTTTGGATTGGTCAAATCCATCACCAAAGGGCTTCTAGTACAGAAATGACAGCTACTATGGTGACAGAGAGAAGACATATCCTCTAACTTCAGAAACCAGTTTCTGGGGAAAGACCAACCAGATCATTATAAGAATCTAATTTATTCTGTCTCTTTTAGAAAATGAAGCTTTGCTTCTGTTTTCCTGCTTTCCTACAATATCCTACCCCAGAAATCAATGATAGCACCTAGTTTACTGTCACCTATATGGTAACAGTGTTGGTTTTAGAAGGGACTTGACATTGGAGGGGACATCTCCAATGCCCCCTTTAAGGAAAAGGGCAGCAGCAGCAGCAACAACAACAATTTAGCTATTCTAAGATCAGAGATGCTAAGGAGATTGTAGAACTGGACCAAAAGGACCCTTGTGCTGACATTGTGCATAGGAATAGCATTGTTTGACAACTCCAGTACTAGGGTGTTGTGATACAGGAGCCACCTGCCAGTGGCTGCTGGAAGTCTAACTCAGACCTGTAGAATGGATCTCTTCATGTGAGAGGATAATGATAATATAAGGAGACTGAGAGGCAGTTGCTGTTCTCTGATCTCTCTCCTCTTCCCTCTTGCCTCCAATTTATTTCATTCCCAATCCACAAAGAACATCTGTGAAGGCTGCTTTGCAACTCCTTCAAGTGTTATGATTCACAACTGTGGAGGCTCTCAGAGAATTGACCTGCCCCTTTACTTAGGTATGGTCCTTAACACTGGGAATATAATTCTATGGCAGTGAGGCTTGTATTCACAAGGGAGCAGGATACTTGCAGTTTTAAAAAGATACCCACTTGCAGGTGGGTAGGGGAAGGGAAAAGCTAGCATTTATAATTGTAAGGGAACAGAGGCTTTTTCAAGATAAAGATCAGAACGAGACCAAAAGAATAATAACTGCAAGTCTACCTTAGAAGCACCTCAAACTTAAAATCTCTTAAAACCAGCTGTGAAAACAATAGGACAAAAAACTCTGAACCAGAACAGTTCCTGACAATCCTCTACTTCTTCTCTCCTGCAGGTGGGCAAAGTCTAACTTTATCATAAAGTTCAAAGTTAAGAAATAGGCTAGAAAAAAATGAGAAAACTACAACAAAAAGAACTTCATCATAAAAATCTAAAACAATTATAGACAAGATCAAGACACAAATTCAGAAGACAAAGTATCATGAAAATAGCAAAAAGCAAAAGCCTCAATGAAAAAAATGCAAACTGGAACCCAACAAGAATTCCTGAAAGAAGTTAATAAAGACCAAAGCCATCATCATTTTAAGACTCAAATAAGAGTGGTGGAGAAATAAAATGGGGGAAAAAGGAAAGAGATATAAAAGAATTTTGAAGAGAAATTTGTAAGGTTAGTAAAAGAGAGACAAAAATAATGGGAAAAAACACCTTACAAGCATAATTGCCCAGATGATAAAACATACAAAATGCCACTGGTGAAAGTAATTTCTTAAAAAAGCAGAATTGACCAAAAATAAAAGAAGTATGAAAGGTCACACAAAGAAAAGAATTCCTTAAAAGTTAGAACTGGGCAAAGTGAAAACTAATGAGTCCACAAGACATCAAAAAATAATGAAATAAATTGAATGAAAGAAATAAAAGAAAATATGAAATAGTTCATAAAAATAACTGATTGAGAATATGGAAGAATTCCTGGGCTACTTGAAATACATGATTAAGAAAAAGCATAAACATGTAATTTCAAGAAATTATCAAGGAAACTATCCTGATATTTAGAATCTAAGGAGTAAAACAAATTTCTAGAATCTACTTTCTGAAATAGATTCAAAAATGAAAATGCTGATAAAATTTTTAAAAAAGGTTTTTTTTTAATTTAGTGTTTTATTTTTCATGGCTTAAATTTGTTTTAAAAAACTTTGGAGTTACTAAAATCATCTGGTATTGGCTAAGAAATAGACTAGTTGATCAATGGAATAGGTTAGGTTCAAAGGACAAAGCAGCCAATAACTTTAATAATCTAGTGTTTGACAAACCCAAAGACCCCAGTTTTTGGGATAAGAATTTGACAAAAATTGCTGGGAAAATTGGAAATTAGTATGGCAGAAACTAGGCATTGGCCCACACTTAACACTGTACACCAAGATAAGTTCGAAATGGGTTCATGACCTAGACATAAAGAATGAGATTATAAATAAATTGGAAGAGCATAGGATAGTATACCTCTCAGACCTGTGGAAGAGGGAGGAATTTATGACCAAAGAAGAACTAGAGATCACTATTGACCACAAAATAGAAAATTTTGATTATATCAAATTGAAAAGTTTTTGTACAAACAAAACAAATGCAGACAAGATTAGAAGGGAAAAAATAAACTGGGAAAACATTTTACAGTCAAAGATTCTGAAAAAGGCCTCATTTCCAAAATATATAGAGAACTGCCTCTAATTTATAAGAAATCAAGCCATTCTCCAATTGATAAATGGTCAAAGGATATGAACAGACAATTCTCAGATGAAGAAATTGAAACTATTTATAGCCATATGAAAATATGCTCCAAATCATTATTAATCAGAGAAATGCAAATTAAGACAACTCTGAGATACCACTACATACCTGTCAGATTGGCTAGAGTGACAGGGAAAGATAATGCAGAATGTTGGAGGGGATGTGGGAAAACAGGGACACTGATACATTGTTGGTGGAATTGTGAACACATCCAGCCATTCTGGAGAGCAATCTGGAATTATGCTCAAAAAGTTATCAAACTGTGCGTGCCCTTTGATCCACCAGTGTTTCTACTGGGCTTATACCCCAAAGAGATCTTAAAGAAGGGAAAGGGACCTGTATGTGCCAAAATGTTTGTGGCAGCCCTGTTTGTAATGGCTAGAAGCTGGAAAATGAATGGATGCCCATCAATTGGAGAATGGTTGAGTAAATTGTGTTATATGAATGGTATGGAATATTATTGTTCTGTAAGGAATGACCAGCAGGATGAATACAGAGAGGACTGGCAAGCTTTACATGAACTGATGCTAAGTGAAATGAGCAGAACCAGATCATTATCTACCTCAACAACGATACTGTTTGAGGATGTATTCTGATAGAAGTGGATCTCTTTGATAAAGAGAGCTAATTCAGTTTCAATCGATCAAGGATGGACAGAAGCAGCTACACTCAAAGAAAGAACACTGAGAAATGAATATAAACTGCTTGCATTTCTGTTTTTCTTCTCGGGTTATTTATACCTTTTGAATCCAATTCTCCCTGTGCAACAAAGAACTGTTCAGTTCTGCACACATATATTGTATCTAGGATATACTGTAACCTATTTAACATGTAAAGGACTGCTTGCCATCTGGGGGAGGGGGTGGAGGGAGGGAGGGGAAAAATCGGAACAGAAGTGAGTACAAGGGATAATGCTGTAAAAAAATTACCCTGGCATGGGTTCTGTCAATAAAAAGTTTTAAAAAAAACAAACTTTGGGTTTTTGCTTCTGTCCCATCTTCCCCATGAAGAATCCAAGCAATTCTATATAAATTATATATATGAAGTCATGCAAAACATTTTCCTAATAGTCATGTTGTAAAAGAAAATATAGACGACAACAAAACAAAACAAAACCCTCAAAAAAAATAAAACAAGAAAAAGTATGCTTCATTCTGTATTCAAACACCATCAGCGTTTTGGGTATGCATAATATTTTTTCTCATAAGTCCTTCAAGGTGTCTGGGATCATTGTTTTTCAGAGAATAGTTATATCATTCACTGTGGTGTTCTCTTCTCTTATATAATATAATAATATAATATAAGGTTTCTCGGGGAGGTTTTCTGGAGGCAGCCTTAGTTTCAGTTAAAAGTAATAATCATTCTAAATGCAGCTAGGTGTTAAAAGTTCAGATCTTTTATTGCTTCCTCCAAAATAGCCCGATTAGTTTTCTTGGTGGCCTATCTCTCTGCTTGGTTCCAAGAGCTCCCTCCAAATGTCTCCAAATCCAAAGATTTGTCCTTCAGCCTCCAGCCAGCACAAAGGTGGAAAATGGAATGAATCTGACTCCACCTCGGAGAGCGGGGCATGTGGGCTTCCTTCCAGAGTGCTCCACTCCGACTCCTAGCAATATTCCTAACTAATATTAGGAATCTCTGAATCTTCAGTGGAGAAGCAAAGGAGGAGAGCCTGCCACCACGGTGGTGTGAGAAGGGATGAATGAATCTGGCTGCGCCTCCCAGAGTGGGCTTCTTCTGAACTGCCCTGATTGGCTCCCTGAAGCTCTATTTATGCTGGGTGTAAAAGATTGACTCCTCCTCCGAGGGAGGGATTAAGGGAGGTGTGAATTCACAAAGTTACAAAGTTAATCTCCCATACTTGAGAACTCCAATGAGTTAAATACATTAGTGAGTTAGAGAATTTGCTAAGTACCATGCTAAATTAGGCAACTGACTTATCACTTTGTAAGGATTCCAACAATTCACAGTTGAACATCTTTCATTATTTCCATTATTTTGTATACAGTACATTTTACTTTACATCAGTTCAAGGAAGTCTTTACTGGTTCTTCTGAGAGCATCCTGCTCATCATTTTTTAGAGCACAACAGCATTCTGTCATAATCACATACCAGAATTTGTTCATCCATTCCCCAATTTATGGGCATCCTTCAATTTCCAATTCTCTGTCCATGGAAAAGAGCTACCATAAATTATTTTTGGACATATAGATTATTTTCCCCTTTATTTTTTCTCTTTTAGTATACAGATTTGGTAGTGGTTTTGTTAGATCAAAGGATATGCATGACTTTATATATCCTTTGGGTGTAGTTCCAAATTGCACTACAGATTGGTTGAATCAGTTCACAACTTAACCAACTATGCATTAATGTCTCATTTTTTTCCACATCTACTTTTCTGTCCTTTCAGGCAATCTAATAGATATGTAGTAGTACTTCAAAATTGATTTAATTTGATTTTTTTCCAATCACTAGTGAGAGCATTTTTTTAATATGACAACAGATAGCTAAGATTACTTCATTTTAAAAGTATTCATATATTTTGATCATTTATTATTTGGAGAGTATTCTTATTTTTACAATTTTGACTCAGTTCTCTATGTGATTGAGAAATGAGACCTTTATCACTTGCTTCAATTTTTTTTTATCATTACTCTTTCTACTTCTGTATTTCTCCATTTTTTTCATTCTGTCTTTTCACCTTGTCCCTCCTCAAAAGTTTTTTGTTTCTGACTATTCTATCCCCCAATTTGATCTTCCTTTTATCACCCCACCCTTTTCTCTTATCCCTGCTTTCCTGTAATGTAAGATAAAATTCTATATTCAACTGAGTATACTCTGTTCCCTCTTTAAGCCAATTCTGATGAGAATAAAATGAATTTTCCCCAAGAGATTAAATTCAATTTTGTGGTTGTAAACTTTTTCCCTTCCAGAATATTATATTCTGAGCCCTCTAGATCTTTAAAGTAGAAACTACTAAATCCTGTGTAATCCTCATGTAGCTCCACATTGTGTGAATCCTTTCTGGTTGCTTGGAATAATTTTTACTTGACATGGGAGCTTTAGAATTTGGCTATGAAATTTCTAATAATTCTTTTTTAGAATCTCTTTTAAGTGATTATCAGGGAATTCTTTCAATTTTTATTTTTCTCTCTGGTTCTAGAATATCAGGGCAGTTTTTCTTGAAAATTTCTTGAAAGATGATGTCTACATTTTTTTTTTCTTTTTCTTTTTTGATCATGGCTTTCAGGAAGTCCAATAATTCTTAAATTGTCTCTTCTGGATTTATTGTTCAGTTTACTTGTTTGTTTTTTTTTTTTCAATGAGCAATTCTACATTTTTTTCCTTTTTTATTCTTTTGATTTTTTAAAAATTGGAACTTCATGTCCCATGGAGTTATTAGTTTTGACTTGCCCAATTCTATTTTTTATGAAATGATTTTCTTCAGTAATCTTTTGTGCTTTTTTTGTTTGACAAAGTCTAATTTAAGGAATTATTTTATTTGGTGAATTTCTGTGTGTCTTTTCATTTTGGGGGGGTTTCTTTTACCAAGCTGTTGTTTTTCTTTATGATTCTGTTGCATTAATTTCATTTCTTTCCCCAATTTTTCTTCTGCTTTTCTAATTTACTTTATAAAAAATTTTTAAAGCTCTTCTAGGAATTATTTTTTGAACCTGAAAACAATTTGCATTTTTCTTTCAGGTTTACATATAATCATTTTGACATTGTCCTGTTCAGAATTTGTGTCTTGATCCTCCCTGTCAATATAGTAACAACATAGTCAAATTATTTTAAAATTGTTTTCTGCTCATTTTTCTGCCTTTTTTTAAAATTTTGTACTTTTATGTGAGAGTTGCTTTCTGCTCTTGTATTTCTCCAAGTTTTTATTTTTGCCTGGGTCTGGGGCCTTGTGGCTGACTGGCACTGGAAGGAAGGCTTCCCTGCTTACTTGGTACTGTGTTGTATTGTTCCTTGTACTGCTAGTGGTTTGTCCCAAGTTCAGATCCTTGCTACAGGCCTTTTGAGGAATGGCTTGCCACTGCTGCTTGTATTATCATGCATCTTTTATTTTATCAATGCATCTTTTATTTTACACCAGTGAGAAAAACTTTTTTTTGATGTATTGGTCAGCTTCTTCACTTCTGAGGCAATTTTCAAGATCTTTTGGAGGGGAATTAGGGAGGTCTACAGAGTTCCTTACTCCACTATCTTAGCAATAAAAGCAATGGCTTTAAAAAAAATAACAGGGTTTTTTTTAATTTTCAAAAAAACATACAAAGATACCTTTCAACACTCATCCCTGTAAAACCCTGTATACCAAATTTTTCTTCCTCCCTTTCCCTTACTCCCCTCCCCCAGACAACAAATATAGGGTATACATGAAATATAGATATCAATATAGGGTAGACATGAAATTCTTCAAAATACATTTCCACAATTATCATGCTGCACAAGAAAAATCAGATCAAAAAGGAAAAAAAATGAAAAAGGAAATAAAAGCCAGACTACTGGAAATGGCCTGAATCACCACATTATTGAAAAGAGCCAAGTCCATCACAGTTAATCATCACATAATCTTGTTGTTGCTGTGTAAAATGTTCTCTTGGTTCTACTCACTTCACTCAATATCAGTTCATGCAAGTCTCTCCAGGCCTTTCCAAAATCATCCAAGCAGTGGGTTTTTAACAACAGCAAAGTGATTGTTTTTCTTTTCAAATTAACTAATGATGGAAACCTAGTATTGCCTATGCAATAAGTGGTATAGAAAAACAAAACAAAACAAAAGACTGAATCTGTAGTTTAGATGTAAGAGGAAGAATATATATTGGATTAGTAAAATATATAAAACATCTTAATATTTTTAAAGAAGTGCAGTTTTAGCAAATAAATGGCAGAGTGGAATAATCAACCATGAAAAGAGTAGTCAGGGGTCTTTTAAAAGATTTTGGTTAAGTATATTTGTAATTTATAGTATCAACTTTGTGGGTTTTTTTTTCATTGTAATATGAAGAAGAATCCATATCATCAAGTCACAGAATTCTTTAGAGCTAGAATAAGCTTTTTTTTTTTCATTTTGCAGATGAAGAAACTGATGCCCAGATAAATTAAATGAAGGATCATATTAATAATCAGTTATAAGATCACATAAGTAATAAGGAGCAAATCCCATATTTGGACCCAATTTCTTTTATTCCAGTTGTTGCCCTTTCTACTTCATTCCTCCTTAAAGATCTTCTACTACTATTCTCTTATTTTTCTGTTGGAGAAAGGCTTAGAAAGGTGAAGAAAGGTGAAAACTTAGCTTTTCTACTTCCCATACCAGTTCCCTTCTCTTCACTCCCACTATATGATTCTTCCACAAAACTTTTAAAACATGTGTGTACACACATGAATACACATATGTATATGAACATGTGTTTGTAAATGTGCGTGTTTTTGTGTGACATGTTCTCTCTTTGTCCCCTGCATTAATATCATTATTAATATTATTAACTGGATTAGCAATTCCTTTCTTTCATAGATGATACAAAGTTTATTGTAGTCTGAATACAAATATGTAATCACAAATTCTGATTTAATATGCTACAAATAACATTATTTTCTTATTAATTGATTGCTACTTAATTTGCTCATGTAGAAACTAATGTAACAAGAATCCCCCTCTTTTTCTTTATCACTATGAACATTACTTGGACAATAAATAGAATGAGAAAAGGCAGCTTCAGCCAATATGTGCTGAAATTGTCAACGTCTCTGGGGATATAAGAGCATCTAGGAATTATATTTGCCATGGTTAGCATTCCCAAAGCTACATAAAAACACTATGTGAGGCTTACAGAATGAGGCTTTTCAGAGTAATAATGGTATCCTTATTTATTAGCAGCCTACTTCCTGCAAAATGGCCAGCCCACTGAAAGAACAGAATGTTGATTTGATTAATTTTGCTATTCAAAAAGCATGAATTAGTTCATGGCCTTGATAGAGTAGGTTGATGACTACTTTATGGGCTAAATGGAAACATCACTAAGATTGAGCCCATATTATTGAATGTGTCTGTAGGATTCAGCAATTTCCTAGGTAATTAGATTCTGTCCTAATTCTCTCCTCCAATGATTTCTTTGCCTCTGGGTCATTCAGCTGGCTCCATTCAAAAACGTTATCAGGCTTTTATTAAGGGACTTCTGAAATAAATGTTGAGGTAGAGAGAGAGGATGGAATATAAATAAGAATAAAGCACAACCCCTGCCTTCAAGGAGCTTGCATGTAGGGGTGTGTGTGTGTGTGTGTGTGTGTGTGTGTGTGTGTGTATGTATGTGTGTGTATTTAGGGGTGTGGGTATGTAAAAATATGATAATACAAAAATATGACTATATTTAGATGCCTCAATGTCCAGAGAGAGGGAGAGAGAGAGAGAGAGAGAGAGAGAGAGAGAATAATTGTCTGGCATTGAACACTACCATGTATTGGCTGTGTGTGGGTACAGTGATGTGATGGACCTGGAATCAGGAAAATCTGAAGTCAAATCTAGCCTCAGACACTTACTGTATGATCCTGAGAAAAAAATCACTTAATGTCTGTCTGCCTCATTTTCCTCAATTGTAAAATGGAAGTAATAATAGCATCTGCCTTTCAGGGTTGTTGTGGAGATCAAACAAAACAAAACTAATAAGGAACTAAGCACAGTGCTTGCTCCCTTTTCCTCTCCCTCCCTTTGCCATTTGAACGGTAGATGAGGTGAATGTTATACATTTATATTTTAGCAAAGCATTTGACAAAAATCTTTTGTACTTTCCTTATGAACAAGATATAGATGTATGCTAGATGTTCATACGGGGATGCAACATTAGAACCACTTGTGGATGGAACTGGAATGAGGGCTCTCTAAATCTAAGAATTTAAAGATGAAGTGGAGGATGGATTGATCATAGCTAGGTATTGCAGTAGATGGAATATTGTCACTGAGGTCAGGAAATTCAATTTCAGGCATTTAAAAATTGTCATTCTGATCAAATCACTTAATTCCTGTCTTTCTCAAGTTCTCATAAGTAATAATAGTATTCACAACTCAGGGTAGTTGTGAAAATAAAATGAGTTAATATGTTTAAAATATTTTGTAATTCTTAAAGTTCTATGTTCTAATCATCACCATCATTGTCATCGTTAATTTTTTCTATCCATTTAAAATTTTTTAATCTTATGGCATGTGCCTTTCCAACAGGATGATTATGTAACAATTCATTCTGCACTGAGGAAAAAGAAAAGGAGTATAGTAATGTTACTAAGTTAATATACATTACTATACTCCTTTTCTTTTTCCTCAGTGCAGAATGCAATAAGCTATTTTCCAAAAGAGATTTATTTATTCATTGTGGTTATCTGGAGACAGTAGTGGTATATTTTGGGCTTCTAAACCTTTATTAAGATTAGGGGGGATATGGTGGCAATTTCCAGGTTTTGAATGTTTGTGTGTCAGTTACAAAGATGGCTTATCAGTTTTTCCTTTTCATATTAAAAAAGAAGTCAATAGGGGGAATTCTGGAAAGATAGTTGACTACGTCAGAAAATTTAAAGCTCTCCAAAATTCTCCCACAAACAGAACAAAATTATATCTCAGGGTAAACACAGATTGGTGAAAAACAAACAAAAAAAAAAAACTTGGGGCAAAAGAGGGGTCTTACTGAGACAATCCAAGAAAACTGGAAGAAAGAATCCAGAATAGGCTTTAACTAATGGGAAATGCAAACAGTTTCAGAATAGCTCCTCAGAAACTGCCATAGTAGCTTTGGAGTTAGCTAATTTTGGCTAAAGGGTTAACCTGAATCATAGGAATTTTCATCTTTTGGACAGAATGGGGAATTGGGGGGTCTGAATCTAGAAAGACTGAGGAAATCTCTGCTGATTAGGAATGGCAGACGCTGTGGTGCATAGACCTGGCCCTGGGTGAGAAGAAACCAGCAGAGTCAGGAGTGCAGAAGCAGTGGAGATAGGGACATTGCTGGCTGTGGGCACTTATGGGAGGTAGACATTTTGAGTTGGGGTTCCAAATTAGAGAGGAGAACTGAAGTGAAGCAAGAAGTACCATCATTTCAAATACAGGATTAGAGAGGGCTGCACTAATATTATCATTAAAAAAATAAATTGTTAAAGAAGAAAGAATCTAACCATAGAAACTTACTATGGAAATAGATAGGCGAGGATTCATCTTCAGAGGAGAACAATGAAATAAAAAAGTCTCTTCTAACCCAAAGTGGTTACCTACCCAGAGAGAATTTATAGAACTCAAAAAAGACTTTAAAATAAAATGAAAGAGATTGAGGAAAATCTAAAAAAAAAACTGAAAAAAAAGAAAATTAAAAGTCTAAGAAACATCCAAGAAAACCAAAAAGATTATGAAAAAAATTAACCAACTAGAAAAGGAGGTAGTCTTAAAGTAGAAAATAATTCTTTAAAAATTAAAATTGAGCAAGGAGAAGCCAGTGAAGTTATGTGATTAAGAAATAACAAAATAGCATGTAAGGAATGAAAAAAAATAGAATATCAAGTGAAACATTTTATAAGAAAAAAACATATCTAGAGGACAGATGAAGAGAAAACATAAGAACTATTGGACTACTTGAAAGCTATGATCAAAGAAAGATCATTGACACAATAATGCAAGAAATAATCCAAGATAATTGTCCTGGAGTGATAGAAATGAGGAGAAACTAGAAATAGAAAAAAAAAAAACCTCACATTCACCACCTCAAAGAAATCCTTTGTGGGAAACACATAGGAATGTTTATTGCCAAATTTTGAAACCACTAGATCAAAGAGAAAATTTTTCAAGAAACAAGGCAAAAAAACAATTCAAATATGCTGGCACTAAATTTTATCATTACCCCCAATAAAAGACTGTATGTCCTGGAATAATATATATATATATATATATATATATATATATATATATATATATATATATATATATATATATATATATATATATATATATATATATATATCAGCAATCAAAACAACTAGATCACTGACCAAAAATATATCCAGCAAAATTATCCATAATATTGAATGAAAAAAAAAGATATTCTATGAATTTGCAGATTTTCAGGACTTTGTCTCAACCAAACCTGAACTTCATAAAAAAATTTAACATATAAGAACCAATATCAGAAATTAGTTTCAAGAAACATAAAATGAACAAATCATTTATGTTTTTGACATGAAAATGAATACCATATTTTGATACTGACATCAGTAATTGGTTAGCTCAAAAGACAGATTGGGATAAAAATGAGTATAATCTGAGTCTAAAAAAACAAAACAGTCTAGAAAGGTAAAAAAAAAATAATTAAGTTGTGCAAATGAGGTTCAGAGGAAGAATAGATACAGAGACATTAGAGGAGGGAAGAGGACTTATTTATCTGAAAACCTATTCACCAAAAATAGGTAGCACTACATATATACCACAAAGAATATAGCATCCTCCAAGACCATAAAGAAATAGGAAATAAGAGGAGATTATTGTAGTAATCTAAATCCTGAATTGGCCCAGGTCATGAAAGACCTCAAAAGGGACTTTGGAAATAAAGTAAGAGAAATAAAAACAAAAATATGGAATGAAATGAGAGTGGTGCAAAAGGAAACACAAAAAGCTAATGAAGAGAAGAATGTCTTAAAAGGCAAAAAGCAAAATTGTCCAAATGTGGAAAAATAAAAATCTCACTAAGGAAAATAATTCATTAAAAATTAGAATTGAGTAAATGAAAGCTAATATTTTTAAAGAAATCAATATAGGAAGGAAGGAAAAAAGGAAGTCTGGCAGGAAGAAAGGAAGGAAGGAAGGAAGGGAAGGAAGAGAAGGAAGGAAGGAAGGAAGAAAGGAAGGAAAGGAAGAAAGGAAGGAAGGAAGGAAGGGAAGGAAGAGAAGGAAGGAAGGAAGGAAGAAGGAAGGAAGGAAGAAAGGAAGGAAGGAAGAAGGGAAGGAAGAGAAGGAAGGAAGGAAGGAGAAAGGAAGGAAGGAAGAAAGGAAGGAAGGAAGGGAAGGAAGAGAAGGAAGGAAGAAAGGAAGAAAGGAAGGAAGGAAGGGAAGGAAGAAAGGAAAGGAGGAAGGGAGGGAAGGAAGGAGGGAGGGAGAGAAGAAGGGAAGGAGAAAAAGTGAAATATCTCATTGGAAAAACAATTGACCTGGAAAATAGATCCAGAAAAGACAATTTAAAAATTATGATTCTACATGAAATTCTACCACCAAAACACAAACCTGGAGATTGTTTTTCAAGAAATCATCAGAGTATTCTGGGAAGGTGGCAGAGTAGGTCTATAAATTTCAAGCTCTCTAGATTTGCCCCACAAACAACAAATTTTTACCTCAGAGTGAATATAGATAGGCTAGTGAAAAATCAAGAAGCTTGGTACAGTAAAACAGGGGTCCTCCTAGTAAAATCCAAGAAGATTTGAAGGAAGACCAGAAGCTGGAGATTAAGCAGTGTGAAGTGGGAACACATTACTTCACAGAAACACAAAGTAGGGACCTCTGGGGCTAGCTGGGAGCCTCAGCAGGAACTTTCATCTCCTCGATTGCATAAAGAGTTGGGAGTCTGGGTCCAAGAAAACTGAGGGGAACTCTCCTGATTAGGAATTCTAGGCCCAGCTGTGCTGCTGAGATGTGCCCTGGGTGAGAGGGAACCAGCACACCTGTTGAATGTAGTAGCAGTGCATTTTTCCATCCTTTTTCCTCCTTTCAGTCTTTTAAGAAAAGTCCTTCATCTTCTCCCCTCCTTAATTAGTTTGTTCATTAATTTGTTACATTTCCCTTTTGCACTTTTATCCCCAAAATATTTCTCTCACTCTTTTTTTTATTATCCATACTCTCTTTCCATTTATTCTAGAGCCTCATTCTCTGTTTCATGACCCTTTTGTTTATTTTCTCTCTCTCTTTGTATTCCTCATGAAATCAAAGCTTCCAAAATTTCCATTCTAGGCATTCTTCCTTAGATGATTTCTGCCACTCCCTTACAGAACTTGTCCTGTGAATTGCCCATTTCCTTCACACTTTAGAATAATATCCCTTATTCTAGGTGTCAGAAAAGACACTGTCTTAAGGTAGGACCCTTTCCTTACCGTGCCCCTAATTTAATCTCTAGTTTTTCCTGTTACATTTCCTCCCATTTACTTTAAAATCATATTCCTATTTAGATGTTTTCCCAGTCTCTCAGTTGCCAGTCTCACATGTTTCCCCCAGAAGGTTCACTTCCTCATCCCCATCCAAATTATGATGAGCACAATTTTTTGAGCACCAACTTCCTCAATCTGTACCTTGCTGAAGATTTGCATCTCTTCTCATAAAAAAACTTCTCTCTTCAACCACAAGGGCATTCATCAGTGGATTACCCTACTAGCACTAATTCAAGGACTCCCATCTCCCATTTAGGCCATATTTTTTTGAGACCACAGAACTCATCTTCTCCTCATTGCTTGTCCTTGATTTGACTTGACTCAATCCTCTTTAACACCCTTTCTTCTTCCATTTTATGAATCTTCTCATGTTTTAATGTAGTAATCACCATCACCACCATCATCACCATTACCACCACCACCAGAATTAATTAATTAATTAATGTATGTTAATTCACCTTTAGTTATGGTGTCACCAGGTTTTATCCACAATGCCCCAGATCCACCTCTTTATTGTTACTTACCCAGATTCCCATCCTTACCCCCATTTACACATTTAGGAAGAAATTTCTTACTAGTCTCTTTGCTTTCATTCAGTTGCTGTCCCCTCCCTGTCTGCTGTATTTATTTACTCCCCCTCCATTTCCATTATTTGACATGTTTGATGAGCAAATAATCTCTTCAGTTTTGGTTTTCTTTGTTTCAAATGCCTATTTGTTATTGAATGGCAATTTTTTTTTTTAATGATTGTTACGTTCTGATTTTCAGGTGAGGTCACTCCAGGATGCATCCTGAGCTCCATTGCTCTTGGTAACATTTTTACCTCTTAGCTTTTCTTGTAGGTACAAAATAGTTTTGTAGCATTAAAGTTTCCTTTTCTTTGGATTTTAAGGTCCTTCTACTGACCACTTCTCTGATTTATTATGTCTGAATTGTTAAATTTAATAATCCTATGTCTGACAGTTTATAGTCCTTTAAAAAAATTGAATTCTTTCAATTGGCATTCCCTTTTTCTATATTCAAAGTTCTGGGTATTTCTTTTCTATTATTTCATTCATTATGTTGTTAACATATTTTTTCTCTTTTTTTGTTGTTGTTGTTTGTTTGTTTTGTTTTGAGAGTTTTATGATCCTAAGGTTGTCTCTATAAATATCTTTGTCAAGTCCAATATATTTTATTTGTATAGTGAACATATTTTCATTTAAAGTTAGTAATTTTTGCTTTTTTGTTTCTTTTCTAGACTATCCTTCAAATCTATATATTTGCATTTCCACTCTATTGTTTCCTCTTATAATCCTTTGATGAAATTTGCTATAATAAATTCAAGTTCTGACCATTATTTTTGCAGGTCATGAATTTTGTTCTCACAATTTTCATTTCTTTTTTGCTCTCAGGAGCAGCACAGAGTCATCTATTACTTTTAAATACTTATTTATATCTGAACTTGTTTTCTACATCTGAAGTTCATGTTTCCTTGTTTTATTACTGTTTTGCCTGTGTCATATCTATTTTTGTTCAAGGTCTTTGGGTTTTCTTATTCCTGAAATCTTTGATAATTTCAACCTTTTTTTTTTCTTTTGTCAGATTTTCCCCATTGAGTTTCTCACCCTCTTGGGTGATTTTCTTGGGGGCTGGGTCAAAGCATCTTAGTTCTTTTTCATGTTAGATAATTCATGGTTTATTAGTTTAAGCCTCTACTTCAAGTGACTTTTGTCAATATTGGTCCCATCTTTTTGCTATATTTTATTTCCCCTACAGTTTTAGTGGAGTAATGTATAGCCACACTTCCATATGCACATAAACATAATGTTTCATTCTGATATCTGTACTGTTTCTTCTTCTTTTAATTCCCTAATATAAACAACTCAGAGAACTGCTCTATTTGTGTTAGAGCACATCCTGGCATTGACAATTCAGAGGTTTCCAATACTGGTACTTTAGGTTGAAGCTTAAGGCAGTCTTTAATTTCTGAAGGGCTATAGACTTGCTTCCTATCTTGATCCAAATAAACCACTGCATCATGGAGTTTCAGGAGTCTCCATGACACTAAAAATGTGAAGAAGGAATCAGGATGTGGATGTACATTTTATTATAAGCCTTTGTTAAGGTCCTTGTTTTTGCTAGTGCAATCTTACTGCTTAATGTAAAAGGGATGTGAAATAATTTTAGATTCAGTAAGCATCAATTCATGTGATTTTAGGCTTTTGAAAAACTACTTTTTCATTCTAGGTGAACTAAAACATGGAAATAGCTGAAAGGGATTTTTTTTTCATCACTGGCATATTTTCTTTTGTTTTGGAAAGATTAAAGAAGTCATTGGGATCATTTAAAAAGTTTCATCATTCAACTTAATTGTCCACTTGATCCAGATGTTGTCATCATTGGCTTTTTGTACTTTTTGTACTTCCCCTCACCCAGTTGGCCTAGTGTTTACTAAAGTATTATTTCTTTCAGTATTTGTGTGTGTGTGTGTGTGTGTGTGTGTGTATGTATGTATGTGTGTGGTGTGTGTGTGTCCTTCAGCATACTATTTACTCTTTTTCCATGATTTTCTTACATCTCTACAATTTCTTTCCTAATTTTCCCTCTATATCTTATTTGATTTTAAAAGTTCTTTTTTAAAGAAAGTTCTTTTAATGATTTTAAATGATTTTAAAAGTTATTTTTCCATGACCTGAGATTAATTCATATTTTACTTGAAGGCTTAGAACATAGGCACTTTGACTTTGTCATCTTCTTCTAAATTTTGATCTTCCTTGTCACCATATTAACTTTCTATAATCAGATTTTTTTTTCTTTTTGTTCATTTTTCAAGGCTTTTTCTTATCTTTAACTCTTTGCTAAAATAGGACTCTGCTTTCAGGACTCCCAAGCTTTAGAAGTTTTGTGTAGCTGTTTTTAGAAACACTTCTAGGGATAAGTAAGGTTTCAGTTTTTTCAAAGTAGTATGAGTTAAGGAATATTATGCTTACTCCACTTCTGGTCTGTCTTCTGTTCTGTGAGTGATCACAAACACTTTTAAAATGAAGGAAATCCCTGCTCCCTTGTCAACTCTAGTGTGCTAGGATTTCTCCTCATCTTGTATGTGCTTGCTTATGTATGTGTATAGTGTGTATATATAAAGTGAAAGTAATCTGAATCTTGTCTTCACCACACCAAATTCCCTTATCACTTTGATTCTTTCATCCTACTCAATCCCAGCCTACCCAATCAAAGTTTCCTCATGTTTGTTATAATGATAATGATGATATTCTTTTTATGTTGTTTTAGCCTTCTATTTCCCAGATTAAATTCTTGAATTCTTTATCCATCACTCCCACTCATACATTCTCAATTTCAAAACATTAAGTTATTTTTTAAAGTTTATGAAAATATTCTTTTCTTTTAAAAAATTTGAATGTCAAATTTACTTCTGACCCTTTCCTACCTACTGAATATATTTTTCATTAAAACTTATTTAAAATATTTTCTTTTTAAATTTTGAATTTCAATTTTTTTCCTCCTTCCTGTAATTTCTTCCACCTACTGAGAAGGCAAACAATATGATATCACTTGATTATACATACATACATATATATATGAAAGTATGCAAAATATATCTTCATAGTAGCCATTTCACAAAAAAGCAAGAACAGTATATAAAGAAAGCAGGTAAATTATTTTTCAACTTGCACCCAGATTTTACCAGTTCTCTCTGTGGAGGTAGATGAATGGTTTGGAATTGCCTTGAATGATTGTCTTAATTACAGTCCAAGTCTTTAATAGTTGATAAATATGAAAGTATTACTGTTATTGTGCACAATGTTCTCTTTCTTCTGTTCACTTTCCTTTGCATCAGTTCATATAGGTCTTCACTTTTTTTCTTCTAAACTTATCCATGACTATGATTTCTTATAGCACAATAATACTCCATTGCAATCACATTCCCAAATTGATGATCCCTCTGTCAACCAGTTTCAAGGAGAGTGAGGTTCAAGAATTATCTGTCACCCCCTTTTCCCATGTACTATAAAAGATCGTCCTTTTATGTGAGATAATTTTCCCCAATCTAGACTGAAATTTCCCCTTCTTTCAGTATGATTACTCTTTCATGTTTATCTTTTAATGCTTGCTTCTCTAGTGTTTGAAAGTTGTTATTTTTTAGGAGAAGTGCCAAGATGGCAGAGAGAAGACAGGGTTTTCCTCTGAGCTCTTCTTGGCATCCCTCAGAATCAACACCAGAGCAAACCTCTGAATGGATTTTAGTGTGACAGAACTCACAAATATTTGAGTGTAAAAATTTACAATAGAAGATATTTTGGAAGAACTTCAGGAAATATCTCAATTGGGCACAGTGCAGGGAGACCCAAGTGAAGACGCCTCTGTAGGGGAATCTACTGGGAGGTTGTCAGTGAAAATACAGCTCTGTTAATTACTCTGTCCTGGTTCAGAAGTCTACTGATCAGCAGACTATCTATGAGTCCAATGCAACTACAGAATGCAAATAGTGATCCCTGAACCACAGCATAACAAACAGAATTTAGCTACACCCACACAGCAAGGAAGAAGTGAGCAGTACTGGCCACATGGCAGTGTGAATCCTCCGTTACCTGTAGTTTAGGACAATCTCCTTCTTTCCCTAAGAGCAGATCTCAATCTTTAAAAATGAGCAAAAAAGCAGAAAGGGCTCTGATCATAGAAAACTATCTCAGAGACAAGGAAGAATATACCTCAAACCCTGAAGACACTAAAGGCAGAACATCTCCAGATGAAGCCTCAAATGATGATAAGAGTTGTTCTCCAGTTCAAAAGGCTCTCTTGGAAAAATTCAAAAAAGGAGCTCAAAAGATAGTTAGAAGGAAAATGGGGGAAAGAAATGAAAGCTTTGGAAAAAGAAATAAAAATTTCTGGAAAAAATCACTCCTTAAAAAATAGATTTTGTAAAATGAAAAAAGAAATTAACTCTTTGAAAAACAGAATTGGTGAAATAGAAACAGAGAACAACTTTCTAAAAATAGAATTGATGAAATGAAAAAAAAATCCAATGAATAGAACAATTCATTTAGAAGTTCAATGGGCCAAATGCAAAAGGAAGTTTAAAAAAAGCTAATTGAAGAAAATAATTTATTAAAAATTAGAACTGAATAAATGTAAGTGAATGACTCAATAAGACATCAAGAATAAATCAAAGAAAAAAAAAAGAAAGAGAGAAAGAAATAATAGAAGAAATGTAAAATAACTTATCAGAAAAACAACTGACATTTAAATAGATCCAGGAGAAAGAATCTAAGAATTACTGGATTAACTGAAAACGATGATTAAAAAAGAGAGCCTAGATAATGTTTTTGAAGAAATCATCAATGAAAATTGCCTGGATGTGCTAGAACTGGAGGATAAAATAGCCATTGAAAGAATCTACTGATCACTTATTGAAAGAGACTCCAAAATGAAAAACTCGAAAGAAACTCATAGCTAAACTTAAGAATTTTCACATCAAGGGGAAAATACTTTATGTAGTCAGAAAGATACAATTTAAATATTGAGGAGCCAAAATCAGGATAATCTAGGACCTAGCAAATTCCACTTTAAAGAATGGAAGAGCCTTAAATACTATATTCTGGAAGGCAAAGGAACTTGGACTACAGCCAAGAATCAACTATCAGCAAAATTAAACATTATATTTTAGAGGAAAAGATGTACATTCAATGAAATAGAAGATTTTCACTTATTTTTAATGAAAAGACCAGAGCTGTGAGAGAAGCATAAAAAGGTAAAAAGGGAAGGAAAATATTTTTTTAAAGATTAAAATGTTTACATCCCTATATGGGAAGAAGATATGTTTAATTTTTGAGAACTTTATTAGGGATATTCTTAGAAAGTTTTGGTATAATTTGACTTTACTGTGATGATATAAAATGAAATTGGAAGTGAAAAAGGGATTGTACTGGAAGAAATGGAAAGGGACATAAAATGCATTAATTTATATTATGTGAAGAGGCAAAGAAGACCAATTACAATTGAGAGAACTTAATTTCATCTGATTTGGCTTAAAGAGAGAATATTAGACATATTTACTTTAATTTAATAGAGAAAGTTATCTAACCTTAGAGAGAAGTAGGGGGATTCTACAAGCTATTTCCCCTAGAAGGAAAGGAAAGGGAGAAGCTAACAGAAAGAATAGAAGTATATGAGGAAAGGGATAAGAAAGGGGAAAGGGGCCATAAAAGAGAAGGGCAGATTGAGGGAGGTGGTGGTGAGAAGCAAAACAATGGAGAGCAGAGAAAGAGGGAAAGGAAAGAGAAAAGTATAACTTGGGGGAAATAAGATGTTGGGAAATACAAAGTTAGTAATTTTAACTGTGTATGTGTGTAGGATGAACTCTCCTGTAAAATGGAAATGGATAGCGACTGGATTAAAAGTCAGAATCCTACAATATGTTTTATTTTTTTTTTTTTTAACAAGAAATACATGTAAAACAGAGTGATATATACAGAGTAAAGGTAAAAGGCTGGAACAGAATCTATTATGCTTCCATTTAAATTTAAGAAAAAGCAGGGTTAGTGATCCTGATCTCAGATTAAAAAAAAGAAGAAGAAACTGCTTGAGTTCTCCCAATTTCCCTTAAAATCCACATGAAATCAAGCCTCTGTGAGCCTGATAGAATTAAACCATTCTCTAGCTCAAGACCTAATGTAAAAATTCCAAAAAGATCAGTCACACTGGGTGTAAAAGGTGTTTAACCCAACTTAGAGAGACTGGGAAAAGTGGTGACAGGGTTTTATCACAGCAAATCAGCAATTAAGACCCTCAGTCCTGTTTAAGTAGAGAAGCAGTCAGTGGGGCAGCTTCCAGTTTCAGCTCAGAAGGCACACTGAGAAACCTGGCTATTTCCTGAAAAGAGCAGGCAAAGCTATCCCCTGCAAACACAGGGGCCCTTATTCTCAAAGCTATAGCTCACAGGAATCTTGGGACAATGCTCCCTTTATCTCAGGAGTAGATCTTAATTATTAAAGTAAAAAAGAGGAACTACCAAAAGAAAAGGAAATAAAACAAGTAAAAAACAGAAAACAATCTTGACCATAGAAAGCTACTATGGTAACAGGGAAAAACCAGAACATCATCTCAGAAAAGGATAAAATGTCCACAGAAGAAATCTCAAAGAGTGATATGAATTGGTCTCAAGCCCAAAAAACTTCTTAAAAATCATTGCCCTGCCTGAAGGCCATGATCAAAAAAAAAAAAAAAAAAAAGACCCTAGATGTCATTCTTCAAGAGATACTTAAAGAAAATTGCCCCAATATCCTAGAAAAAGAGAAGTAAATAGTGATTTAAAAATCCACTGATCACCTTCAGAACAAAAGATCCTACAAGAAAAAACCAAGGAACATTGTTGCAAAACTCCAGAATTACAACCTCAAGGAAAAAATCTTGCAAGCTACCATGTAAAAACAATTCAAATATCAAGGAGCAACAGTTAGGGTTAACTAAAAATTGGCAACTTCTATAATAAAGGATCAGAGGACCTATGATATTCCAGAAGGAATAGAACCTAGGGTTACAATAAAGAATTAATTACCCAGCGAGACAGCATCATTTTTGAGAGGAGGCAATGGATCTTCAATGAAGTAAGAAACTTTCAATCATTTCTATTGAAAAAATCAGAACTAAACAGAAAATTTAATTTACAAACAAAGGACTCAAGAGAAACATAACAAGGTAAACAGGGGAAAAATATATTATTTAAAGGTTAAACTCCTGACATCTTCTATGGAAAAACAATACCTGTAACTCTTGAGAACTGAATCTGTCATGGGGCAGACAGAGGGGAACATCACATGGTCAGAGGGTTAGTGATAAATGAATTCTGATGTGATGCTATCAAAGAAAAAAAAACATTAAGGGATGGAAAAAGGTCTGTACTTGACAAAGAAGAAAGGGGAGGTATAATGGGACAATTAGTTCACATGAAAAAATGCAAAAGACCTACTATAATAGAGGGAAAAAAAGGGAAGGGGATGAGCATTGTCTGAAGCTTGTTCTTATCAGTTTTTGTTTTAAGAGTAAATTATCTAATTATTCAATTGGGTACAGAAATTTCTCTAACCCTATTAAAAATCTGAGGAGAAAGAGAAAAGAAAAGGGAGGGACAGAATAGAAAGGCAGAGAGAAACACTAGGGAAAAAAGGTAAGAGAAGAAGGGAAAGGGTGATGGAAAATAAAGTAGTGGGTGGGATGGGTACAAAAAACAAGAGAGAAGGAGAAGGGTGATGAGAAAAAAAGTAGTGCATGGTTTGGGTTAAAAAAAAACAGGACTAATGACAGAGTGGAGAGAACAAAAGTATATATAGAGGAGAAAAGAGGATGGAAGGAAATACAGAGCTTGTAATCATAACTATGAATGTGAATATGATGAACACTTCCATAAAATGGAAGCAAATAGTTGAGTGGATTAAAAAACAGAATCCTACAATATGTTATTTATAAGAAATGCATTTGACACAGAGAGACACATTTGACACAGAGAGACACATACAGAGTAAAGGTAAAAGACTGGAACAGAATTTTTTATGCTTCAGTTGAAGTAAAAAACAAAAAAGCAGGAGTAGCAGTTGTGATCTCAGATAACGCAAAATAAAAAATATCTCTTATTAAAAGAGATAAGGAAGAAAAGCATATCTTGATAAAGAGTATCATGAACAATGATTAGTAATGATGCTAAATGTGTGTGCACCATGTGGTAGAAGAAAAAAAATTAAGCCAGTTATAGCTACTCTACCAGTGGGAGATCTCACTCTCAGAATGTTCCTCTGAGAATGGTCCTCTCAGAATCAAAAAATGGAACCATAAAATAAAAAAGGAAGAAACAAAGGAGGTAATTAGAATCCTAGAAAATCTAGATATGATAGGTTTCTGGGAAAAAATGATTAGGGACAGAAAGGACCACACACATACACACCTTTTTCAAGGCAGTAGATGGCATCTACACAAAAATTGACCATTTATTACGGCACAAAAACTAACACCTATTCCTATTAAAAATATGAGGGAGTATAGGAATAAATGGAGTTTTCCTTAAAAAGATCAGTAGCATCTATTTAAAGCATTTATATGTAATGGGGATAAAATAGAACCATTCCCAATAAAATTGGGGTGAAACAAAGCTGACCCATATCACCATTACTATTCAACATTATATTAGAAATGTTAACTTTAGCAATAAGAAAAGAAAAAGAAATGAAATCAATTTGAGTAAGTAATAAGGAAACCAAATTATCATTCTTTGCAGAGAATATGATGGTACAATTACAGAATCCTAGAGAATCAACTAAAAAAACTACTAGAAACAATTCACAACTTCAGCAAAGTTGCAGGATTATAAAACAAATCCACATAAATCATGAACATTTCTATATGTTACCAACAAAGTTAAGCAACAAGTTAGACAAGGAGAAATTCCATTTAAAATTACTGTAGATAATAAAAAATATTTGTGAATCTACCTGCCAAGACAGAGTCAGGAACTATTTAAACAATTACAAAACACTTCCACACAAAAAGATCTAATCATTTGGAAAAATATCAAGTGCTCATGGGAGGATGAGTTAAGATAATAAAAATGACATTACTATCTAAATTAATCTACTTATTTAATTCCACACCAATCAAATTTCCAAGAAATTGTTTTATAGTGATAGAAAAATAATAATAATAGAATTGTTTAGAAGAATAAAAGGTCTAAGAATTTCAAGAGGATCAATGAAAAAAAATCAAATAAAGGTGACCTACTTGTACCAGACCTAAAAATATGTTATAAAGCAGCAATCATCAGAACCATTTGATACTAGCTAAAAAATAGGGTAGTCAATCAGTGTAATTGATTAGGTTCACAAGACACAATAAGTCAATGACCATAGTTATCTAGTGTTTGATTCACCCAAAGACCCCAGCTTTTGTAATAAGGACTCACTATTTAACAAAAATTGCTGGAAAAATTGGAAATTAGAATGGGAGAAACTAAGCACTGCCCTATACTTAACATCCTATGCCATGATGAGGTTGAAATGGGTTCATGATTTAGATATAAAGAGTGATACTACAAGGAAATTAGAAGAACAAATGATATTCTACCTCCCAGATCTATGGAAAAGGAAGGAATTTGTAGTCAAAGAAGAAGTAGAATACACTATGGGATACCAAATGGATAATTTTGATTATATTAAGTTAAGAAGTTTTTGCACAAACAAAACCAATGCACACAAGTTTAGAAGGGAAGCAATAAACTGTGAAAAAAAATTTACATACAAGAGTTCTCATAAAGGCTTCATTTTTTCATTTAACTTCATTATAAAATATATAGATAACTGACTCAAATTTATAAGAATTCAAGCCACTCTCCAATTGATAAATGATTAAAGGATAAGAACAGATGATTTTCAGATAAAGAAATTAAAATCATTTCTAGTCAAATGAAAAAAAATGCTCTAAATCACTTGATCAGAGAAATGCAAATTATGGCAACTATGAAGTACCACTACACACCTCTCAAATTGGCTAAAATGACAGGAAAAATAATGACAAATGTTGGAGAGGATGTGGGAAAACTGGGACACTAATGCATTGTTGGTGGTTACGAATTGATACAATCATTCTGGAGAGCAATTTGGAACTATGCCTAAAGGGCTATCAAACTATGAATCGCCTTTGGTTGAGCATTGTCTCTTTTTGGCCCGTCTCTCAAAGAGATCACAAAAAGGGAAAAGGACCCCTATGTTCAAATATGTGTTTAGCATATCTTTTTGTAGTGGCAAGAAACTGAAAACTGAATGTATATCAATCAATTGAAGAATAGCTGAATAACTCATGGTATATGAATGTTATGGAATAGTATTCTTCTACAAGAAACAACCAGCACAATGATTTCAGAAAGGCCTGGAGCATCATGAACTGTTGCTAAGGGAAGTGTGTAGAACCAAAAGAACATTGTATACAACAACAGCAAAATTATGTAATGATCAGTTCTGATGGATATGGCTCTTTTTAACAATGAAGTGATTCAGGCCAATTACATTCCATTAGACTTATGGTGGATCCCTCTGTCTCCACAAGGAGGACTGTGAGGACTGAATTTTTTTGTTTGCTTGCTTTTTGTTTTATTTCTCATTTTTTTCTCTTTTTTGAACTGATTTTTCTTGTACTTAATGATAATTGTATAAATATGTATAGAAGAATTGCATATGTTTAACATATATTGCTGTCCATGTGAAGTGGTTGGGGAAAGGAAGGAGGAAATTTTGGAACAATGTTTTTCAAAGGTGAATGTTAATAAGTATTTTTGCATATATTTTGAAAATAAAAAGCTATTATTTTAAAAATGGTATTTTTCAAAATTCTGCTTTATTCTTTTCATCAGTAATGTTTAAAAAGCATCTATTCATTAAATATTACATTTTCCTTTTAATTGATTTTAAAGTTTTGCTGAGTAGGCTATTCTTGTTATAAGTTTACCTAATTTTTTTAATCTTATGGGATAATTTATGGGACAAATATTTATGCCTCTTTTACTAAGCTGCTAATTTTCTCTTAATAATTTTCTTGAAAAAAAGTCTTTTGAGGATTAAAGGTCTGAAAATTTATTAGCAATTAGACTTATTAAAAATTTATTAGTAATAAGACTAATCCAAAATAATCTGCTCCTTTAATGGGGAAACTTGTTAAATCTTCTCTGATCCTGACTGTATCTATGACATTTTTTGTTTTGCTTGCAATATTTTTTCCTTGATTTTGGAGCTCTTGAATTTGGAAACAATACTTTTGGGCTTTTAATTTTAGCATTTATTTTGGGAGGGGATTGATGGATTCTTTCAGCTAAGATGTCATCTTCTGTTTTTCAGATGTCAGTGCCAGGTTCCTTGATAATTTCCTGAAATATGATATTTAAGTTATTTTTCTTTTTGATCAAAGTTTTCAGATAGTTCAGATTATTTTAAAATTATTTCTCCCTGATCTATTTACTAGGTCACTTAATTTTTCATTGACATTTCACCCTCCCCCCATTTTTATTCTTTTAATTTGGGTTTGCTGTTTCTTTTTTTATCTCACATAGTTATTATCTTCTACTTGCCCGATGCTAATTTTTTAAAAATCTTCTTAAGTAAGGTTTGTTGGAATCCTTACTAACTGCTAAGTAATTAGAGTTGATCTAATCTTACAAGAAGTTGTTTTGGCCAGAACCTGAAACAAGGTACTAAGTAGAACTAATCAAGACAAGGCTTGTGTTCCCACCTTTACTCAAGGGAGTCCACACCTTAAAGCTCTTTGGGCCAGAGAGCACTATGGGAGGTATGAACTCATTGAACTCCAATGAGTAAAGGTGTGAACACAAGCCTTGTATTGATTAGTTCTACTTAGTACCTAGTTTCAGGTTCTGCCCAAAACATCTTCTTGTAAGATTAGATCAACTCTAATTAGTTAGCAGTTAGTAAGGATTCCAACAAAGGTTTTGTGCCTTTTTCCATTTGGTCAATTCTGTTTCTTCTTAGAAGGAGTTCTTTTTCATTAATTTATTCTGTCTCTTTTGTTGTTAGCCATATTCCGCTTTTTTTAAATGTTATTTTCTTTACAAATATTTATGCCTCTTTTACTAAGCTGCTAATTTTCTCTTAATAATTTTCTTGAACCACTCTCATGTCTTTTCCCATTTTTCCTTTCCTACTCTTATTTCTTTCTTTATATTTTTAGGAAATCTTTTTGATCTTGGGTCCAATTAGTATTTTTTTAATTGAGGCTTTGTTTGTAACTTTCCACATTGACATCCAGGTGAGAGGGAAAAAAAGAAGGTTAGTGAATTGAAAGCTAATTTTATTAAGCATTCAGCACAGGTGATTGGTATATTTCTTTCTCACTATCCTCCTCTTGGGAATAAAATCTAACAGAGGAAAATTGCAATTCATAACCATAACTTTGAGTATGAATGAGAGGAACTCAACCCTAAAACAAACAAAAAAAAATAGAAGAATGGATTAGAAAGCTGAATCTAACAATATATTGTTTAAAAGAAACAGGACCCAAACATAAATACTTGCATAGGTTTAAAATAATAAATTGAAGCAAAAACTATTATGCTTTAACTGAACTAAAAAAAGAGTTAACTATTATATTTTCACACAAAACAATATCAAAGAAAGCCTTATTTAAAATAAAAGGAAACTATATTGTACTAAAATTTATCACAAGCCATGTATTAATTTCAATACTTAACATGTATCCCCATTGGCATAGAATTTAAGTATATCAAAGTAAATAAAAATGAATTACAAGAAGAAATAAATCGTACAAACACAATAGTGGTGAAATATTAATATACCCCTTTCAGACATAGACAAACTTAAATAGGAAATAAATATGACAGAAGTTGAGGACCTGAGTATAATTTTAGGAAGTTTTATATATGGCAATATGATATTGAGTGATAATAGAAAATAGCATGATATTTCTCATCCGTGTATAATGTATTTACAAAAAGAATGGACCATATATTAAGGCCTAAAATCTTCAGAAGCAAATGCAGAAATTTGGAAATATTAAATATATTATTCTAGATCACCATGCCACTAAAATTACATTAAGAAAAAAAAGTCTTTTGAGGCTTAAAGGTCTGAAAATTTATTAGCAATTAGACTTTTAAAATTTTATTAGTAATTAGAATAATCCAAAAGAATATATTAGACAATGAAAATTTGAAAAATCATTACTTTCATTAAAAATAATGTGAACAGTGAGACATGTCAAAATTTGTAGGATGTAAACAAATCATTTTTTAGGTGAAAATCTGTATTTCTAAACACTTTCATTAAGGAAAGATTGAAAGAAGACTGATTAACTGTGATACAACTTTAAAAACCCATATAAAATCAACAAATTAAAAATCAAACCCATCAAAACCCTCTCTTTGCTCTGATACATCTTTAAATAGTAGAAATGTTAGCAGTGAAAAATATCAAGATTTGTAATTTCTCTCTGAACCAAGGTAGGCTTTATGCAAGGTTTATGTGGCAATTGAGATAAATCACCTCATGAATTAAAATGTAACTAAAGTGGTGCTAAGTATTCAACAATTGACTAGATGGGGGAAAAAAGAACAATTCTAAAGCATATCTTTGATAAGGCATTTTCCTGAAAACAGCCTAGGATAGAATAAAGAAACTAGGAATTTGAAGAATTGAGTAGAATTTTGCCTCTGATAGATATTAGCCACATGACCTTGAAAGAGGTAGCTCTTCAGAATACCATTATATTAGTTGGAAGGGGTCTTTGAAGCTATTTAGTTCAACTCATACCCAAAGAGTACTTTCTACAAAACTTGAAAAGAAATCAAACATTTGTTTGATGGTTTCTAAGTCAGGGACAAGTTGATGTTTTCTAAAGCAGTCTATTCCATTTTGGAATAGCTCTAATTGCAGGTAGCTTTTTTTTTTTTTTTTTTTTTACTTTAAGTCAACGTTTGCTTCTTTGTAATCTGACATCACTTCTTTTAGCTCTTTCTACAGAGACCAAATAGAAAATGATGAACCTTCAAATATTTGGAGATAGCTATCATATCTTCTCTATCTGTACTTGAACAAATTAAATATCCTCAATTCCTCTAACTAATCTTTATGTGGTCTTTCATCACCTTGGATGTTTTTTTTTTCTTTTCTTTTCTTTTTTTAATATTTTATTAAAGCTTTTTATTTACAAAGCATATGCATGGATATTTTTTCCAACATTGACCCTTGCAAAACCTTTTGTTCCAAATTTTACCCTCTTTCCCCCACCTCCTCCCCTAGCTGGCAGGTAGACCAATACATTTTAAATACATTGAAATTTATGTTAAATACAATATATGTATACATATTTATACAATTATCTTGTTGCACAAGAAAAATCAGATCAAGAAGGGAGAAAAAGAAAAACTGAGAAAGAAAACAAAATACAAGCTAATAACAAGAGAGAGAGTGATAATGCTATATTGTGTTCCACACTCTATTCCCATGGTTCTCTCTCTGGGTGTAGATGGTTCCTTTCATCACTGTACAAGTGGAACTGGTTTGAATCACCTCATTGTTGAAGAGAGCCATGTCCATCAGAATTGATCATCATGTAGTATTGTTGCTGAAGTATATAATGATCTCCTGGTCCTGCTCATTTCACTTAGCATCAGTTCATGTAAGTCTCTCCAAGACTCTCTATATTCATCCTTCTGGCCATTTCTTATAGAACAATGATATTCCATAACATTCATATACCACAATATATTCAGCCATTTTCCAATTGATGGGCATCCATTCATTTTCCAGTTTCTAGCCACTACAAAGAGGGCTGCCACAAACATTTTTGCACATACAAGTCCCTTTCTCTTCTTTAATATCTCTTTGGGATATAAGCCCAGTAGTAACACTACTGGATCAAAGATCATGCACAGTTTGATAACTTTTTGAGCATAGTTCCATATTGCTCTCCAGAATGGTTGGATCCATTCACAGTTCCACCAACAATGGGATGCCTTTTTCTTAATGAAGACCAAGCTTGCCAATATTTTCTCTAAATTTCGTGAGCTTTACTTCCCTCATTTATTAAATTGGAACAGTGGAATTTGCAGTACTCATGGGTTTATTGTCAGAAGCAAATGAAATAAAGAATTTTAATTATTATGTTACCATAAAGTATGATAAAGTAGAACCTGCTATTATTGTTGACATTTTTTCTTAAGTATATCTGACCATTATTTCATTTGCTCCTAAAGATAGAACATGACACATTAGTTGTCCCATCCCCTTTCTAGTATACAGACATAAGTTCTTAAATGTTGTTTCATATGTATTAATTAAATCCTTGCCTTCACTGGAGCAGAACAAAACATTATTAACATTCTTTTTAGTATCACATTAAACTTGGTGGATAATGGGAAGATGAAATATAAAGGGGACAGATGGACTTTGCCCATCTGTCCTCTTTATTAAACAGCTGGAAAATACCAGCTGTGTTCTCATTTCTTCACTCATCTTTAATATGCATATGTAAACTATCTAGGGCTCAATTTAGAGTTCTAAAGTCTTTTGCAGTCAGTGTGTTTAAATATTTATAATTTTACGTATATATACATATGTGAATATATATATATATTTATATACATCCATGTGTCAATGTGCATATATATGTATGTATGTATGTATGTAATTATGACTAAAATCTATATAGTGCTTGGATGCTTGTAAAGCTTTTTACAAATATTATTTCATTTTATCCTTACACAATTCTGGGAAATAGGTATTATTATTTTCTATATTTTACAGATGAGGAAACTGAGGCGGATGACCATTAAAGGACTTTCCTAAAATCACAATTTAGTAAGTTTCTGAGGTCACATTTGAGCTCAGATATTTTTCACTACAGGTATAATTATGTATCTGCTGTACCAGATAAGTACTTTCTCTATATACATGTATAAATTGCATCTATTACCTATAGGTATCACCTATAAGCACATATATGTATTTAATAGATGTGTAAATGTACATATTTAATAAACCAAATATAAGCATATATGAACATTTTAGAGTTCATTATGACCAAGTCTCTATTTTGCTATCTCAATTTCTGTTTATCTGTCCACATAAGTCTATGCACATGTGTATATGCACAGGGAAATTTACATATGTATGCATATAAAAACCATAGGTATATATACGTTCCTGTAATACAATTGTGTTAAAATTGCACCAAGATTTTTGGGACATCCTGTATGTGGGTATGTGTGCATATGTATGTAAGTACAAATACATGTTTGTGCATGTTTTCATAGATGTGTATATATCTATATATATGTGTGTGTCTCTCTCTCTATATATATATACATAAATATATGTAATGTATTTGTGTATTTTTATACATATTTATGTATGTGTATATATATATATATATATATATATATATGTGTGTGTGTGTGTGTGTGTGTGTGTGTGTGTGTGTATGAAAGTACCAAAATTTTCCAATATAACAAAAGTAAATTCCTACTTAACTAACCTTGGATAAATTAATCAGTCAACTCAAATACTTTCCCATCCTTATAAATACAAGATTTATTTCCCCTAGGGGATTAGATAAAGACAAACAAAACTATCATAAGATCTAGATTTTTTTTCACTTTCATAATTGTTGGTAAAAACCTTCAGACCTAGAAACCAATTTGAAACTTGCAAAGAAAATTAATATACCGTTTTTCTCCATTTTTCATCTGTAACTGTTTATTTTGAACTAATCTACACTTAATTTCCCTTCCAACTCTACTAAATATTCTCTGATTCCAACACAAAATCATTAGCAATCATTTCAAGAAACTTTGTAGTTTAGCCATCAAGATTCATAAAACTTAGTAGTTCACATACTTTTAACAATGTTTACATTAGGTATAGACTTTGTGAAAAATAGAGATTTTATTTACTTTGTTTCTTGTTTTAAAAAGAGCTCACAAAAATGAGATAGTTTGTCTTATCCCAATTTTTGTGTTTAAAATCAGGACCATATATATGTAATATCTTTCAAGAACTAAAAAAAATTAATTTTAGTAAATAAAATCCACAAACATGGTAGAAATATAAAAAATCAGTGGTGCCTTGAAGACTCTAGGATTATGCCACAAATAACAATACCCCAAAAGACACAATTCTCTTCCATTAGCCTTACCCCCTTCCCACTTACCAGACATGATGCTTCCTTGATGAACTTTGTATCCTAATCCTTCCCAATTACCTTCCCCTGAACAACTAATACTATTATTGACTCCATGTTTTAGTAATAAATTCTTACCATTTTGGATAGACAGTGTTCCCAATATCTTACTTCTAGACACCATTTGGGGACATTTGGGAAAAAATTCAATATTCTTCACTTAAACAAAAATCTCTTTGAACATTCTGGCCTCTACAACTCCTCTGAATTTTTTCTCCAATCTGCCTTAAATATACCATGTGCAAAAGTGGCTACATCTCAGAATCCCAGGTGCCAGATTTCCTAGCTAAAGCTCTAAGTAGATAATACACTTATATAGAACTTCAAAAGATCCAAATGCTTTAACTTATACATTAATGTTTTTACAGGATTTTTCAAGACTAAAAATTCTGTGACTTGCACATTTGCAGTATTCAGGCAACATAAATGCCCATTTTGAACTGGTGATTATATATTGTTTCATAGCTTATGCTGACACAGCTTTAATTTATGTCATCACCACTATGGTGTTCTTCAGTTACATTTAGACAAACCTCTCCAGGCAGATCCCAGGTGCTCATATTGCAAAGTGATGGAATGAGCCAATGGTATCTGTTTGCCACTTTGCACTATTTAAAAAAACCCCGACATTTCTTAACTTTCATCAAGAATGTGATTTTTTTTGAGATTGAATTATAATATCTAGATTTGTATTAATATATCCCCCACAAAGTTCTAAAAGTCACCTGTGAATTCAAATCTATTGATATGTAGGTAGGTGGAGAGGATTCTGGGAGTATGGCAGAATAGGCCAGAAAATTCTAAGCTCTCCACATTTCTCTCATAGACAAGACAAAATAGCACCTCAGGGCAAACACAGAACAGGGCAAACACAAACAAAGAAAACTTTGGTCAGAAACTATAGTTCTCTTGGGAAAACTAGAGAAGATTCAAAGAAAAATCCTAGGATGCAAGTTTGCCCCATGAAAGGTATAAATACCTCCAGGTCAGATCCACTGAAACCACAAGCAGTGAGCTAGCTTTGGGATTGGGAAGTATCCTCAGCTCCAGTCATGGAATTTTCACATGCCAGACAGTGTAGGCAGTTGGATATCTGAGTTAGAGAAGATTGAGAGAACCTTTGTTGATAAGAGATGCCAGGCCCACCTTTATTGCTGAGATGGGATGCTAAGTAAGAAAGAACAATCACATAACTGGTGAGTGCAGAAACACTGGGGCAGGAACACTACTGGCTATGAAAGGTAGAGTTCTTGGCTGCAGTTTCAGGTCAAAAGAAAGAACTGACAGGATCCCTGAGGCCAGAGGCATCATATTCCACATTCTAGACCTAGAGGTGATTTCAATAACAAACTGCTATTTAAAAAAATGAAGAAACAAAAGAAAAAGAACCCAATCATAAAAAGTTACTATGAGAAGAGAGAAGACCATGGTTCATCTTCTAAGAAGGATAATTAAACAAAACAAAACAAAACAAAAAAAGCTTATCCTACACCAAAGAGTAATCTCAAATGGCCACCTGCCAAAAGTAAATGCATAGAAGAAATCAAAAAAAGATTTTAGAAATCAAATGAAAGAGATTGAGAAAAAAAATAAAGAAAAAATCATCCTAGAAAAACAAGATTATAACAAAAGTTATCCAACAGGAAAAAGTTAAATTAAAAAAAAATTAAAATTGTTTTCAAAAGCTTTTTATTTTCAAAACATATGCATGGATAATTTTTTGACATTTACCCTTGTATAGCCCCGTATTTCAGATTTTCCCCTCCTTCCCCCCACCCTCTCCCCTAGATGGCAAGCAATCTAATATATGTTATATATGTTAAAATATATGTTAGATCCAATATGTGTAAATATATTTATACAATTCTCTTGATGCACAAGAAAAATCAAATCAAAAGGGAAAGAAAATGGATAAGAAAACAAAATGCAAATTCTCAAAAAGAGAGAATGTTATGTTGTGATACACATTCAGTTCCCACAGTCCTCTCTCTGGGTGTAGATGGCTCTCTTTATCCCGAGATCATTAGATCTGGCATCAATCATCTCATTGTTGGAAAGAGTCATGTTTATCAGAATTGATAATCACATAATCTTGTTATTGCCATGTACAATGATTCCCTGGTTCTGCTCATTTCACTAGCATCAGTTCATGTCTCTCCATACCTCTCTAAAATTGACCATTTCTTACAAAACAATAGTATTCCATAACATTCATATACCATAATGTATTCAGCCATTTTCCAACTGATTAGCATCCACTCAGTTTCTGGTTTCTTGCCACTACAAAAAGGTAATCTAATTTTAAGGAAGAAAATGACTTCTTGAAAATTAGAATTGGGTCAGGGAAAGCCAATGAAGCTATGAGAACAAGAAATGATAAACAAAATATAAAAAATGAAAAAAAGAAAAAAAAAAACAAGAGACTGTGAAATACCTCATTAAGAAAAATAAGTGATTTAGAGAACAGATCAAGAAGAGAAACTATTAGAATTATTAGACAATCTAAAGGCTATGATTTAAAAAATAATGCTGTTACAATAATAAAAGAAATAATTAACAAAAATTCTGGTGTCAAAACAAGAGGGAAAATAGAAATAGAAAAAAAATTCACTGATCACTACTTGAAAGAAATTCTAAAGAGGAAAACCTATAGGAATATCATAGTCAAATTATGAAATCCCAGATCAAGGAGAAAATATTATAAGCAGAGCCACATTGAGAATCATGCAAGACCTATTAATCGTTACATTAGAAGACCATAGGTCTTGGAATACTATATATTGAATAACAAAAGAACTGGGGTTGTAGCCAACAATATCGTGCCCCTCAATTTAAGCATGAGCTTGACTGAAAAAAAAATAATGAAATGCGAAAATTCCAGGATTTTCTACGAAAAGACTTGAACTTAATAGAACTTAATAGAAAATTTGACATACAAAATTCAAAAGAAATATAAGGTAAATATTAAAGACGAATTGCAAGGGTCTCAATAAGGACACATAAAAAGTTGTGCTAATAGAAATACTATTTTTAAGATTGTCATTAATAATTGGGTAGTTCAAAAGAAAGATTGAGGTAGAGATGAGTATGATGTGATTCTAAAAAAGTAAAATGGTTTAGAAAAATGTAAGAAGAGCAAATATCTAATGCAAACAAAGTGCAAGAGGAAGAAAAGACACAGAGGAACTAGATGAGTGAGGAAAGCTGGCAGTTTTGAACCCTACAGGAAATGGAGAAAATATATAGAAGGGTACAATAGTCTTCTAAATTCATAAAGAAATAAGAAGGCAAGTGAATGGGGAGGGGGAGAGAATAAAAAAATGCATTTTATAGAGCACCCTACTCACATCAGTTTTGGGTTAAAGAGTAATATATACATTGGAAGGGAATATAGGTCTTCTAAATTTATTTTAAAAAGAGGATGCAAGAATAGGTTAAGGTGTTTATAGAAACTTTGTATATTAATGGGAATGGGATAAAGCGGGAAAACAAATACATTTGAAAGGTCATAAAATTCTTCTAAATACAGATAAAAATAAGAAAAAATTCAAACATGCTGTACTATAATTAGAATTTATCAGTACTTCCAGTAAAAGACTTCAGGTCCTGGAATAATATATACTGGCAATCAAAACAACTAGGTCTGTGACCAAAAATATATTCAGCAAAATTATGCATAATATTGAATGAAAAAATGGACATTCAATGAACTTGCAGATTTTCAGAACTTTGTCTCAACCAACCTGAACTTAATAGAAAATTTAATATATAAAAGCAAATATCAAAGATTTAAGACACATAAAATTGACAAATCATTTATGTTTCTTACATGAAAATGAATCTTTGATATTGACATCAGTAATTGGTTATCTCAAAAGAAAGATTGGGACAGAGGTGAGTATGATCTGACTCTAAAAGCAAAACAGTCTAGGAAAAGGGAAAAAAGAGTAATTAAGTTATGCAAATTAGGTGCAGAGGAAGAACAGACACAGGCATTAGAGCATGAAGAAGAGCTTGTACTTTTTCTTTCTGTTTCTCTTTTTGAAAGAGACAATTGGGGTTAAGTGACTTGTCCAGGGTCACACAGCTAGGAAATGTTAAGTGTCAGAAAGCAGATTTAAACTCAGGTCTTCCTGACTTCAGGGCTGGTGCTCTATCCACTATACCATCTAGCTGACCTTCTTTCTTTTTCTCTTGACAGATTTTGAGATCCTTGGAGATTGATTCTCTCTGTCTTTTTCCTTTCTCCCTTCCTTCCTTTTTCCTTAGAACCTTTCCTCTCCCTTCTTTCTTCCTTTCTTCCTTCCTATCCTTCTCTCCTTCCTTTCCTCCTTCCCTTCCTTCCTTTTCTACCTCCTTACTTCTCTCCCTTTCCTCCCTCTTTCTATTCTTCTCTTCCTTCTCTCCCTCCCTCCCTTCCTGCCTCCCTCCTTTCTTTCTTCCCTTCCTTCCTTCCTTTCTTCCTTTTTTTCTTCCTTCCTTCCTTCCTTCTTTCCTTCCCTCCTTCCCTCCCTCTGTCCACATAGGGTATTAAATCCTTTCCTATAGATGCTCTTAAAAGCATTTTTCTTTTGAGAATCTCTGAATCCTTCCAAGATATCTTCGAGGACTAGGTCATAAATCAAAACCAATTTTATTCAAATTGGCCACCAATAGGTCCTATATCAAATCTCATTTGATCATTGTTTAAGTCCCACTTGACTCAGATAAAATGTAAATAGAAGTTATTTCTCCTTTGACCAGAAACCCTAAGGTTTTACCCTGCCAAATTCATTCATCCATTTGTTTATTTGTTTTGACTTTTCTGGTCCAGGTGAAAGAGGAAATTCTTTGTCTCAACTGCTATCTAGCTTAATCACTGAATGAGTGTGCCATCAGCCAAACTGAAATCTGTTGAAGACCTTAGATTAAAAAGGCCAAGGTCTCCCATATATTCAGGAACATCTCCAATCTTCCTGACCTATATATTGCCCCTCTTCCCAGATGGCTCAGTAGGAGAAAGCAAGGCAGATTGTCTTGCACATTCCTCCCTCACTTAAATCCAATTCACTTGCATGTCATGGAATCATCACTCTGATATCATCATCCTCTTAAAAAAGGAAGGACAAAAAACAGTATACATGTTTGAGTGTATATATGTATGCATGTTTATATATGTGTTTGTGCATATATGTCTATCAATTTATCTATCTATCTATCCATCATCTATCTCCATACTTAATTGTAGTCTTCTGGGGGGAGAGGGGAAAATAATATAAAAAGATGCATTGTAGAGAATAAAAGAAAACCCACAAGGAAGGAAAGAAAAGATGGACAGCTCTGAACACAATATGTAGTATTTATTATATAGGTTTCATTAGTAAGGGAATTTATTGCCTTCAATTTTGAATACTTTCTTATGCTTTGTACATAGCAATTTTTTTTTCTTTTCTGATTTTGTATTTAAGCATAAAATAGATAAAAAGAAAAAATATATAGAGAGACTAAATTCTCTGCAAATATATCTACTATGCTTTTCTATGTTTTTTAATACTGCAGTTTTTAATAGGGAACAATTGTTTTTGTTTGTGTAATGCTAAATGTTTATGAGCAATGTAGATTTCTTAAAAGGAGCTATTTAGTACATTTCTATAGCCCTGGGTTTAGCATAGCTATTACCTACCTCTTTTCTCAAGATTTTAAACTCCCTAGCTTATCTCTGATCAAATACATATACTATCACCAATACTTAATTAGCTTTTGATTGGCAGTTAAGACAGAAAGAAAAGCTTTACTTTAATTTTAAATTGAAACAAATGCTTCAGGATGAATGAGCACTTTCAGGAAAATCTTCAGCTCATTATCAAAATGCAAAAAAAAAAAAAAAAAAAAAAAAAAAAAAAAGATTGCTAGAGTGGGAATGGGAGTGGAGCCAAGATAGTAGAGAATGCACTAAATTAAGTTTTCTCAACAGTTCCCTCCAAACAAAGTTAAAACAATGGTTCAACTTGAATTTTGGAATGGGAAAACCAGCAAAATGTGAGCCAGACCTTCTTCCAGCCCAAGGCAATATAGGAGATCAGAAAGAGATCTATGACAAGGAGGAGGAGGAGACTGATTTAGAATCCACATGGCTAAAAGCCTAGTGGTGGCAGTGATATTGACAGAAGCACACTGTAGCTTTAGATATTCTTAAGCTGAGGATTGGATAAAATATTTTTTTTGGATAAAGACCAGTGTGTCGATTTGGAGATCAGTGACAACATCTCTCCCAGATCACAGAACCTTGAAAGTATTTAAAAACTTCCAGATCCTCAGGACTAACTCGGACAAAAACACTGTGAAAAAGCCTAAATTGTCAGTGCCCCATCACCACCTGCAAACTGCAATACAAAGAACAGATTTCCTAATAAAGAAATAGCTTTAGAAAAATGAATGAACCCAGAGGAATCTTATAAAAAAGCTACGAAAGTGACAGGGAAAATCATGATTAGACAATCATCAATTCTGATGGACATGGCTCTCATCAACAATGAGATGATTCAGGCTGGTTCCAATCATCTTGTGATGAAGAAATTTATCTACACTCGGAGATAGGATGATGGGAACTGAATGTAAACCACAACATAATATTTTCACTCTTTTTGTTGTTGTTCAGTCACATTTTGTTTTCTTTCTCAATTTTTTCCTTTTTAATCTGATTTTTCTTGTATAGCATAAATATGGTGGAAATATGTGTAGAAGAATTGCACATGTTTAACATATATTGGATCACTTGCCATCTAGGGGAGAGGATGCGGAAGGGAAGTGTGATGACCATGTATTTAAAATCAGCTGGAGTCAGGAATTCAGGTTAGGGGAAAATCGTTGATCTTTATTCTTAATAGAGGTGAAGAAGGATCGAAGGTAAAGGGGAATCGAGTTGAAGAGGGATTGGAGGTGAAAGGGGATTGGAGGTGAAGGGGGATCAGAGGTGAACTGGGGTTGCGATAGCAATGTGAGCAGCTATGTCAAGAAGCCAGCCAGCAGTTTCTCTTTCCGCTTCCTTCTCTGCCCCCCTGCCTCCACCCACCAACATCATCATTTCCTATACAACACATCAGGACTTGCAGAAAGAGTGGGAGGGGGTCATTCTTTCTCCAAACAGATATATTAATAGAGTATGGTTCAATTACTATTTAGCCTCATGTGCTTGGGACCTCAATGCATCAACTCAAGCCTCAGCCCATTACAGGGAAGGAAAAAATAGAACACAAGGTTTTGTAAGGATCATTGTTGAAAATTATCCAAGTATATATTTTGAAAATAAAAAAAAGTTTAATTTGAAAAAAAGAAACCATAATCCAACAATACAATATTTTTAAGAAAAATACTTGAAATAGAGAGACTTACACAATTGACTTAAAATAAGAGGCTGAAGCAGAATCTACTGTGTATCAATTAAAGTTAAAAAAAAAAAACAAGACACAAACAGTAATCATGATCTGAGACAAAGCAAAAGCAAAAAGAGATCTAATTAAATGAAATAGGCAGGAAAAATCCATCTTACTAAAAGGAACCATAATCACTAAAATAAAATCAGTCCTGAAAATACACAATAATAGCACAGCATCAATATTTTAAATAACTTTTTATTTTCAAAATATATGCAAAGATAATTTTTAACATTCACCCTTGCAAAACCTTGTGCTCCAAAATTTTCTCCCTCTCGTCTGTACTCCTTCCCCTAGACAGCAAGTAATTCAGTACATGTTAAACATGTGGAATGCTTCTATATATAATTGCAAAATTATCATGCTACACTAGAAAAATCAGATAAAAAAGGAAAAGAAATAAGAAAGAAAATTAAGAGAAGGCAAACAAACAAAAAAGTGAAAATATTATGCTGTGATCTGCATTCAGTTCTCATAATGCTTTTTCTGGGTGCAAATAGTTCTCTCCATCATAAGTCTATTGCAATTGGCCTGAATCACTTCATTGTTGAAAAAAGTCATATGCATCAGAATTTATCATTGAATATTTTTCTTGTTGCTCTGTACAATGTTCTCTTGGTTTTACTCCCTTCACTTAGCATCAGTTCCTGAAAGTCTTTCCAGTCCTTTCTGAAATCATCCTGTTGATCATTTCCTGTAGAACGATATTTCATCATATTCATATACCAGAATTTAATAGACCATTCTTCAACTGATGGGCAACCACTCAGGTTCCATTTCCTTGCCACTACAAAAAAGGCTGCTATAAATATTTTTGCACATGTAGATCCTTTTCCTATTTTTATAATCTCTTTGGAATACAGGTCAAGTAGAGATACTGCTGGAACAAAGGTTATGCACATTTTGATAACTCTTATGGCATAATTTCAAATTATTCTCTAGAATGTTTGGACAAGTTCACAATTTGTATTAGTGTGCCAGTTTTCTGACATCGCCTCCAACATTTATCCTTATCATTTGCTGTAATGTTCTGGTTAGCTTTCTGGAGGTCTTTGGATCAGCCTTCATTTCAGCTGAGTACTCATCAGGAGAATATAGCCAGATGATAAAGTTCAATTTCTTTATTATCTCCTTCACAGTCTGCCTCCTTTCCTGGGGTTTGGCTTAGCTTTCTGGAGGCCCTTCAGACAGGCCTTGGTGTTAGTGGAGAAAATCAGGAAGGACAGGCCAGCCTGTGGGGGGAAATGGAGTGAATGTCTCTGCTGAGTTTGTCCCAGCTTATATACTTTATTATAATTACATCATCATAGGTGTGAATCTTGTAGAATAGGCGTCAATCTTGACATATGCTGAACTAGAGAACTATTATTCACCATGCAAAACTAGATAACCATTGTCTTATCAATTTGCTGTTATCTTAGCCAATCTGAGAGGTGTTTAATGTTACCTCAGAGCTGTCTTAATTTATATTTCTTTGATCAATAGTAATTCAGAGCATTTTTTCATATGATTAATCATGGTTTTAATTTCTTCATTTCAATATTGTCTGTTGATATCCTTTGACCACTTATCAATTGGGAAAATAGTATTCTTATAAATTTGAGTCAATTCTCTCTATATTTTAGAAATATGGCCTTTATCACAACCCTTGGATGTAAAAATTCTTTCCAATTTTCTGCTTCTGTTCTAATCTTTTCTGCATTTGTTTTGTATTTACAAAAACTTTTAATTTAATATAATAAAACTTATTTATTTTGCATTTCAAAAAGTACTCTGGTTTTTCTTTGGCCACAGATTTTTCTTTTCATTTTTAAGACTAACAATTTGATTTTCCTCTTTCCTTTTTCTAATCAGATTTACCAAAGATTGATCTATTTTATTTTTTTTTTCATAAAACCAACTCTTAGTTTTATTTATTAATTCAATAGTTTTTTTTTACTTTCAGTATTATTAATTTCTTTTTTTAATTTTAGAATTTCAAGTTTAGTATTTGATTGGGGGTTTTCAATTTTCTCTTTTTCTAGCTGTTTGAGTTGCAAGCCCAATTCATTGATCTTCTCTTTCTCTATTTTATTTAAGTAAGCTTCTAAAGATATAAAGTTTCCCCTTATTACCACTTGGGCTATATCCTACATATTTTGGTATGATGTCTCATTGTTGTCATTTTCTTGGGTGAAATTATTAATTGTGTCTATAATTTGCTGTTTCACCAATCATTCTTTAAGATGACGTTATTTAGTTTCCAATTACTTTTTGGTCTATTTACCCCTAACTTTTTGTTGAATGTAGTTTTTATTGCATTGTGATTTGAAAAGAATGCATTTCCTATTTCTGCCTTTCTGCATTTAATTTTGAGGTCTTTATGTCCTAATATATGGTCAATTTTTGTATAGGTTTCATGAACTGCTGAGAAGAAAATATACTCCTTTCTGTCTCCATTCAGTTTTCTCCAAAGATGTATTATATCTAATTTTTCTAATATTCTATTTACCTCTTTAATTTTTTTCTTATTTTTCTGTGGTTTGATTTATCTAATTCTGAGAGTGCAAGGTTGAGATCTCTCACTATTATAGTTTTGCTATCTATTTCTTCTTGCAACTTCTCCTTTAGGAAGTTAGATGCTATACCACTTGGTGCATATATGTTTAATATTGATATTGCTTCATTGTCTATAGTACCCTTTAGCAATATATAGTTTCCTTCCTTCCTTCTGTTATGGATATACATATATACATATTCTGCTATGGATATACATAAAACCCACATGTATAATTTGATTTTACTGATATAACATAAAAAAGGGAAGTAGAAATGGAAAGGGGATAATCAGAAAAAGGGAAAAGGGGAGATAAAAAGAGGGAAATTACATCCCATGATGAGGCAAAGGAAACCTATCATATCTGAGGGAACTTAGAGAGGGGAGGAACATTGTGTGTATCTTACTCTCATCAGAGTTGGCTCAAAGAGAAAATAATTGACATATTTATTTTACAGAGAATCTTCTCTCACCTCATTAAAAAGTGGGAGAGAAAAAGGGAAAAGGAAAAAGTAATAAGGGAAGGGTACAAGAAAGGGGAAGGGATTCAAAGGAATGAGGGAGGGATCCTAAAGAGGGAGAGCTGCGCAACACAAGTGGGACCCATAAGTTTAATAATCTGGGATATTAAGATGGCAGGAAATGCCAATTAATAATTTAATCATAAATGTGAATGGGATGAACTCTCCCATAAAGCATCTAAATTCTTAAAAGAGAAATTAAGAAGAAGAAATAGACAGCAAAACTATAAAAGTGAGAGATCTTAACCTTGTACTCTCAGAATTAGATAAATCAAACCACAAAACAAATAAGAAAGAAGTTAAAGAGGTAAATAGAATATTAGAAAAATTAGGTGTGATAGATCTTTGGAGAAAATTGAATGGAGACAGAGAAGTATACTTTCTTCTCAGAAGTTCATGACTCCTATACTAAAATTGACCATATATTAGGACATAAAGACCTCAAAATTAAATGCAGAAAAGGCAGAAAAACTACATTCAACAAAAAGCTAGGGGTAAATAGACCAAAAAGTAATTGGAAACTAAATAAACTCATCCTAAAGAATGAATGAGTGAAACAGCAAATCATTGATACAATTAATAATTTCATTCAAGAGAATGATAACAATGAAACAACATACCAAAATTTGTGGGACGCAGCCAAAGTGGTCATAATGGGAAACTATATCTTTAGAGGCTTACTTGAATAAAATAGAGAAAGAGAAGATCAATGAATTGGACTTGCACCTTAAAAAGCTAGAAAAAGAGCAAATTAAAAATCCACAATCAAAGACTAAACTTTAATATCTAAAATTAAAAGTAAAAAAATTGATATAATTAAAATTATTATTTTAAAATTATTATAATTAAATTATTATTAAAATAAATAAACTAAGAGTTGGTTTTATGAAAAAAGTAACAAAATAGATAAACCTTTGATTGATTTGATTAGAAAAAAAAGAGGAAAATCAATTTGTTAGTCTTAAAAATGAAAAAGGGAGAACTTTTCACCAATGAAGGGGAAATTAGAGCAATAATAAGGAGTTACATTGCCAACTTTATGCCAATAAATTTGCTAACCTAAGTGAAATGGATGACTACCTTCAAAAATATAGGCTTCCCAAATTAACAGAGGAGGAAGTAAATTGCTTAAATAGTCCCATTTTAGAAAAAGAAATAGAACAAGATATTACTCAATTCCCTAAGAAAAAATCCCCGGAATTAGATGAATTTACATGTGAATTCTACCAAAGATTTAAAGAACACTTAACTCCAATGTTATATAGACTATGTGAAAAAAATAGGGAATGAAGACTCCTACCAAATTCCTTTTATGACACAGACATGGTACTGATACTTAAACCAAGCAGATTGAAAACAGAAAAAGAAAATTATAGACCAATCTCCCTAATGAATATTGATGCAAAAATCTTAAATAAAATATTAGCAAAAAGATTACAGAAAATCATTCCCAAGATAATATATCATGACCAAGTAAGACATATTCCAGGAATGCAGGGCTGGTTCAATATTAGGAAAACTATTAGCATAATTAAATATATCAATAACCAAATTAACAAAAAAACATATGATCATCTCAATAGGTACAGAAAAAGCATTTGATAAAATCCAACATCCATTCCTACTAAAAACATTTGAGAGTACAGGAATAAATGGACTTTTCCTTAAAATAGTCAGTAGCATCTATTTCAAACCATCAGTAAGCATCATATGTAATTGGGGATAAACTAGAACCATTCCCAATAAGATCAGGAGTGAAACAAGGTTGCCCACTATCACCATTTCTTTTCAATATTGTATTAGAAATGCTAGCTTTGGCAATGAGAGGTGAGAAAGAGATTAAAGGAATTAAAGTAGGTAATGAGGAAACCAAACTATCACTCTTTGCAGATGATATGATGGTATACTTAGAGAACCCCAGAGATTCTACTAAAAAGCTATTAGAAATAATCCACATTTTTAGCAAAGATGCAAGATACAAAATAAATGCACATAAATCATCAGCATTCTTACATATCACTAACAAAATCAAACAGTTACAGATACAAAGAGAAAGTCCATTTAAAGAAATTGTTGATAGTATAAAATATTTGGGAATCTATCTGCCAAGGGAAAATCAGGAACTATATGAGCAAAACTATAAAATACTTTCCATACAAATAAAGTCAGATCTAACCATTTGGAAAAATATTAAGTACTCATGGATAAGTCAAGTGAATATAATAAAGATATCAATACTACCTAAACTAATCTATTTATTTAGTGCTATACCAGTCAGGCTCCCAAAAAACTATTTTAGTGACCTAAAAAAAAAACAACAAAATTCATATGGAAGAACAAAAGGTCAAGAATTTCAAGGGAACTAATGAAAAAAAAAATCAAATGACGATGGCCTAGCTTTACCAGATCTAAAACTATATTATAAAGCAGTGGTCACCAAAACCATTTGCTATTGGCTAAGAAATAGACTAGTTTGGCTTATATCCCAAACAGATATTTAAAAATAGAAAGGAACTGTAGGTGCCAAAATGTTTGTGGTAGCTCTTTTTGTAGTGGCTAGAAACTGGAAATTGAATGACTGCCCATCAATTGGAGAATGGCTGAATAAATTGTGGTATATGAATGTTGTAGAATATTATTGTTCTATAAGAAATGATCACCAGAATGATTTCAGAAAGGCCTGGAGAGATTTACATGAACTTATGCTGAATGAAATGAGCAGGACCGGGAGATCAGTATAAACTTCAACAACAATATTATATGATGATCAATTCTTATGGACGTGGCCCTCTTCAACAATGAGATGAACCAAACCAGTTCCATTTGTTCAATAATGAGAAGAACCAGCAACACTCAGTGAAAGAACTCTGGGAAGGAGTGTGAACCACTACATAGCATTTCCAATCTCTCTGTTTTTGTCTAGTTGCAGTTTTTATTTCCTTCTCAGCTTAATTTTACCTTATTTCTAAGTCTGATTTTTCCTGTGCAGCAAAATAACTGTATGGATAAGTATACATATATTATATTTAACATATATTTTAGCATATTTAGCATGTATTGGTCTGCCTGCCATCTGGGGGAGGGGGTGCAGGGAAGGAGGGGAAAAGTTGGAACAGAAGGTTTTACAAGGGTCAATGCTGAAAAATTACCCATGCATATATCTTGTAAATAAAAAGCTATAATAATTTTTAAAAATTAATTTAAAAATACTTTTAAATGTCTCCCCTTAATTTTATTCATGTATAAAAAAAGAGTTTGGCAAACATAGACAATCTTGTTCCTGCTTTAATTATCACCAATTTAATATTAATGATGAACTGTTTCATACATCCTCCTCTTTTCCAATTTAGGATGATGGGAGCTATAGTAACTATTGCCCTCTCATCTAGATTCTTCACAGGTTTGTACAAATTTAATTAGGTGTTTTTATTTAAGTGAAATATACTAATTAAATGTTGACATTATCAAAAGTTATAATGGGCTTTTTTGATTCAGTGACATTGGCCTCCATGCTGTTCCTAGCAAAGGACCCTACAGTTACTCATTTTAGGAAATTTTACTAGCTATCTTCCATACTGGGAACACTATCCTTCCTTATCTTCTACTCCTACCTTCCTTGACTTCCTTTTAGTTTCAACTAAAACTTCACCTTCTTCAGGAAGACTTTTTTGATCCCCTTTAATTGTACTGCTGTACTTTTTTTTAAATTAATTTTAATTTATGCTGCATATAGCCCATTTGTATATGCTCATTTGAATATGGTCTCTTCTATTAGATTGTGTGCTTCTCAAGGACATGGAATGTCCTTTTTTTTTTTTCTGTCCTCAGTGGTTAGTACAATTCCTGACACATAATGGGTGCTTTAGAAATGTTTATTTCACTGACTGAATAAGAATGCTCTATATCACTAATAGCCACAAATGAACATTGAGAAATAGTACAATCAGTCTAAACCTTTAATCTCTCTAGGACAGTCCTTGGTTTATGAATGGGATGAAAAAGGATATTTTGTGGGAACATGTAGTATTGGTCTTCTATGATAGCGAACTGAAAGGTTAAGGATGAATAACAAACATAATTAATTTACATTTTTAAAGGAAATTATTGTTGTTACAATTATGACTGAGGGGTACCGTGAAGATTCTGTTGATTGGGGTGATGGTACTGAAAATGGGATGTCCTAGATTCAAGATAGGTTTCTCCTCTCTCATTTTCTTTTTCCTTATTGAGTCTCTTGGTGTTTGTACTCATTGTTGTGATAGATATATTGATGTTCACATAGTATTTTGATTTTCTTTCTATTCATTGTAATACATTCATGAAATTAATGGAATTGCTGAAATTACAGATCAAGTCTTTCATAGTAGAAATCATCAAAGGAGGAGATTTCACATGTCATTTTTCAATTACCAAGGGGAATAATATTTAAATAGAAAATTATAAAATGAAAACAGAATTAAAGAGGAACTTGTTGAGATGAGAAATAGATAAGTAAGGAGAATTTAAGAGCATACCTGATTATTGAACTTTTTTTCTTCTTGTCTTGATCTATGTTTTTAGAATAGATAATTTCTGATAAAAAAAAAACTATTAATTTAGAGCAGCAACTCTTTTGCAAATTTCAGTATGAGATGACTAATGACTTGGAATGACTAATGACACAGAACATGCAGAAGTTGGGACTTAAACCCAAGCTTTGCTTATTCTCATGTTAGTTCTTTGTCAACTGTTTTGTATTTTTCTCCTCTTATTCCTTTTGTGTCTCCTTCCTTATGTCTTCAACTCTATTGCTTTTTTTTTTTTTGATTTCTAATCTTTCTTTTCTTCTTCCTCTTCTTCAATAAAACTCTAATCTCTTCTCATCTAAAGTTGCCTTCCCTGTTGCTTTCAAATATGCTTTAATTCTCTTTCACCTTTTGAAAACTTGCATTAAACTATACCTTGATGTCAAATTAGATTCTTGTGTTTCTTTCCTTTTTTAAATCAAACTCCTGAAAATTGCTTTCTAAATTCATTGCCTTCTCATTTTCCATCTCACTTACCTTCCTACCTAATTGAAACTGTTCTCTCCAAAGTTAACAAGAATATCTGTGAAAGCTATTTTCTCAGTCTTCATCTTTCTTCATCTCTTTGCTGCATTTGACATTATTGACTTTGCTTTCCCTCTGAATATTCTCTCTACTGGTTTTCATGACACTACTCTCTCTTAATTTTCCTAATCTGATTTCCTATTTATCTGATGATTTCTTTCTCTCATTTTCTTGCTAATTCTCTATATCACCTCTTCTAACTGTTGGTGTTCTCTAAGGATGTGTTCTCAACCCTCTTGTTCTTGTAGTCTAACTTTCTGCCTTCCTCTTCTCCTTCTCTTCTTGCTCCTCATTTTCATCATAATCATCTGATTTCATAGTTCCTAAGGAGATGATTTCCAAGTGTATATATCCAGATACCATATCTCAAGTTTCATCCCTACATCACTGATTGCTCATTGATCTTCCCATGTATCTGAATGTATCTGAAACATAATGCATTATATTTTCCCCTAAATCTTCCCTTATTCCAAACTTTTTTTTTTTTTGGTTTCTGTTGAAGGCACAATCACTCTTCCTATCTTTAAGGCTTTATTATTATAATTCAGTCATTTTTCAGTAGTGTATGACTCTCTGTGACCCCATTTGAGGTTTTCTTGGATCCTTATTCAGGGTCACACAGCTATAAGTGTTTGAGGTCAGATTTGAATTCAGGAAGTTTAGTTTCTAAATTCCAGGCCTAGCATTCTATATACTATACTACACAGGTGCCTAGTTTTATGATTTTGTCATTATCCTTGACTTCTCATTCTGCTTCTCTATATATCCAATTGGGAGCCAAATTTTTACCACTACAACATCTCTTTCATGTGACCACTTCTGTCTACTAACAGAGTATTTTAGCTCAGGCTCTCATTGTCTTTTTCCTAGATTATTATAGCATTCTATTGTGGATATCATATATTCTATTTGGTCTCCCTGGCTTCAGGGATCAGGATATACCCATATAATTAAATTTTCTTCTTTGTGAAAAATTCACAAAACTTTTAAGTCTTAGGATTAATGATAAAATATAGTCTCTCAAAGAATTTGTATGAGAATCTTGCCATTTCTTAGACTGACTCAAGATGAAAATATAGCAGGAAGAGGCACAACTCCCCCACATTGTTTATTGCTCCATAAAGGTTTAGTAAAGTCAAGACTGAATCCTGATTAGGAAATTTAAGAAAAAGTGTAATTTTTTTCCAACCCAAGTCAGCATAGGGACACAACAGAGAGGTCTTTCAACACTGTAAATATTGTCTGGAAAGGAGCAAATAAAACATTCAAGTGACCAGAGACTGACAAAGGACTGATGGAAGAAGCACGAAGGAAGGAAGAGGTCCAAAGGGCTCTCTCAATTATTCCAGGTTTTGGGGTGCCAAAAGGTAACTCTGCCATTCATATTTGGTGGAACTGACTCCACATCAGTTCATATAAATCTTCCCAATACTTTATAGACACTGCTACTTAGAGCCTATTAACATCATTAAATTTATGTGCCATCCCCAGTCAGTAGCTGACTATTATTTAGTCAACTTCAATTAATGGCCAAATACTTTGTTTCTAGTTGTATAATGCCACAAAAGAACTGCAATTAACTTTTTGGTATATATTATGTTAGGCATCTAGGTGATACAGTGGATAGAGTGTTAGGAAGTTAGGAAGACTTTTGAGTTCAAATCTAGTCCCATACACTTATGAGCTTTGTAACCCTGGTAAACTAACTTAACTCCATTAACTTTAGTTCCTCATTTATAAAATGAGATGGAGAAAACATGGAAAACTACTCCCTATCTTTGCCAAGAAAACCATAAATGGGGTCACAAAATGCCAGATACATCAGAACTACCTCCACCCCTGCAATGAATATACCGTATCTATTTTTTCTCTGTCTTGATCTTGGGATATATTCCTAGCATTGGAATCTCTTGATCAACCAATGAATCAACAAGTATTTATTGAAGTGCCTAATATATGTTAGGCATAATGCTAGGGAGTAGGAATGAAAAATAAAGAAGAAAGCTAATAATCCCTGTCTCAGTGAATTTACATTCTACTGAAACATGTAAAGTATTGACAGATAAGTAAATAGAATACACACACATACACATACACACACACACACACAAAATGAAAATACATAGAGAGTGTGTTGCATTAATAATTACAGGAAACCGGAAAGGAGATAGCATTGGTACTAGCCTTAAAGGCTGCCAGAAGGTGTAGAGATAAGACGGGGCTGGAGAACATTCTTGAAATAGATTCCATTCAATAGTAAAATGATGGGATATTTAATGTCATGTACTAAGAATAATACAATAGATTTAGGTGAGAAATGAGTATTTGAATATAAAAATGTATAAAGAAAATAGAAATAAACTAAAAGGTATGTGAATTTTTGTTAATTAATAGCAGTATAATTCTACATTGTATTCTAGAATGTTTGAAGCAATGCATAACTTTGCTAAAAAAAAAAAAAAAATTACTGTACTTTTCTTTCCGTAGCCCCTCCAAAACTGAGTACTAGAATTATTTTGTTTTACTAAGTTTTGCCCTTTTGTCTCCAAAATTGTACTTTTTTTTTAACCCAGGTAACAAATAATTAAATCAAGAGTTTGTATTAAAAGGTAGAATATATATATGCCCAGCTAATGTTCTATCAAGGGGAATTCAGTTTTTTTTTTTTTTTTAATTGCTAAAGACATGCTCCAGAGGCTTAGCTAATCATTTCCCCTTGTTTGTTATATTTCTGCAATTATAAAAGTATTTCAAATAAATATAAAATGTCCAAAGTGTGAAAACTAGTCCCCCCCAAATACTTTCAACTTAAAGTAGGAAACTATGCATTGTATGGTTCTGAACTAAAAGATTACAAATGACTAATGTTAACATTAATCTTGGGGAAAAATTACTTTCCTTAATCCCTCTAACTGAAGAATGGGCCAGGTTATTGATGCTGCTCTTTTTCACAGCAGTTTTTCCTTTTACTTAATAAAAACCACATTATTGAAATCTAAATGAGATGGAACAGACTTACTAGACTAAATTACTTTTTTTTATTCTTCCCAAAATACTGCACCTTGACTTCAATTCTAAATGAGTAATAGCCTTGGCACAAGGCAAAGAATTTTTGCTTGTTGTCCAGACAGGAACTGCTAACTTCACAATTTCAGGGCAACAAGTGAGAGAAATTATCAAACATATAACCTCATGTGGTTTGTTTGAAAATATGTTGCATTTAGCTTTTTTTTTTTTTTTTGAGAGTTCAGCACATAAAAATACTAACTGCTGCTACTCAATGAAAAGTTCACAAATTGAGCATAAAATGTGATAATACATATAATATATGTTTATACATATATTCATATATTCAAAGAAACAGTTCTTTCTGGGTGTTCTTCTCACCTCTGCATCTTGACCTCATTAGCTGCCTTTATGGTCTATCTTTATTATCACCTTTCCTAATTTTTTTTTTCCATTTAAGTGATTTGCTCCTAAAATTAGAGCAGCTAGGAAATTCAATGACTAGACTGCTGGATCTGGAGCCAAAAGACTCTTCTTTCTTAGTTCAAATCTGGACTCAGACCCTTACTAGCTATGTGACCCTGGTCAAATCACTTAACCTTATTTGTCTTAGTTTCCACATTTATAAAATGAGCTAGAGAATGAAACAGAAAACCAGCCCTGTATCTTTGCCAAGAAACCCAAATAGGATCACCAGAAAGTGGACATGAGTGAAATAAGTGAATAACATCACATCTGAAATTACATTCTATTGATTTCCCCCATACATTTATACATATTACACAATATATATGCCCATGTATATATACCACCTACATATGTGGCTTTATTAACTGACATTTCTGTATCTAATTTTTTCTCTTCAGTAAAATATAAATTCTTGGAGGACAAAAACTTTTATTTTTGTTTTAAGTAGCAATTCTTCTAGGTTCTTTTCCTAACTTTCACTTTTGCTTGAGGATTATATACTATACATATTACCACAGGCTCTAGAGGTAAGTTTACTGTTTTTATTTATAAGTCACAATCAATAACTTGACATTTAATAGTTACTAAAGGTATTTCCTAGTTTATATAATAAGAATAGTTAGTACATTATCCATCCCTCTAAAGCCTGGGGAACAGATTCCCACAAATACATACACCAACTATAGGAAGAACAGACTTAAAGTATATTGACAAGGGGGCATATGTAAAGGTTACATGTGTAACAAAGTTAACTCACAATTCCAGGTACTGTAGGACTTTGTGGGTTTTTTCTCTTTTCTTTTCTTTTCTTTTCTTTTCTTTTCTTTTTTTTTTTTTTGAGTCTTTTTGCAGCTCTCTTTGGGTAGATAACTCAAATGGGGTCTCAGGGACTGTTCTACTTTTTATACGTAGAAACAACTGCCAGCCAACTTCAATAAGCAGATAGGCATAGAGTGTCTGCATTTCTAAATAACCAGTTCTTCTTTCATTTCAGCCCTCATAGTTTTCACCTGGGAAACAATTCCTCTTAAGAAGAGGCTAGACATCCTCATTAGTTGTGAAGCAATTGCCATTCACAGGTCAGACAAGCCAGTCTAGTTAAAGCAGTAAGTTACCCTGAAGGAGAGATGAGAGGAAAGATAGAGTAGATAAATCAAACCATTACTCTCACCTTGACCACAATCTCCCTTCATAATGATAGAAACAGCCTCATACTTTTGAATACACTAGTTTTGACAATAGCATCCCTTTCAGTCTAGTCCCCTTAAGCCAAATCCTGAGAAGATGCATACTCCATCTCTAGAGATTCACTCTCTCAATTTAAAGTGCTACAGCTGCAACTATTGAAGACCAAGAAAGAAAAATTCTTGACATCACTATAGTTGGTATTGTCAAGTAGCTCCACATCAAAAACTCATATGATTTTATCAGAATAAATAACGTTTTAAAAGAAGCAGTATTATTTACTTTGCCATTGTATCCTTATATCAAGTGAATTTTCCATTATAGCTGTAACAGAAACATTCTATATATATATTGTCCTCCTCATTAGAATGTGAGCTCCCTGGAGGAGCCCTTTTATGTTTGTATTTGTATTCCTAGTGCTCTACATAAATTAATGGTTAATAAGTGCTTCATTCATTCACTAATCCATCCACCCAATGCAAAATCAGTTTCACTAATCCAGTTGTCAAATCTGTGTAATCCTATCAAGTTGGCTAAAGTACTCCTTCACACATTATTGTGAAAGAAAATACTTTCATACTTTTTTTTGGAATTAAAGTTTGCATATTCTATGATTATGACAATTAAAATAAAGATGGGAATTCCTTTCCTTACACTTATAGTGACCTTTATGTATTGGTACTCATTAAATGCTTATTGAATAAGTGAATGAATGAATGAATGTTTTCATCAGTAATTCTTTGGGTAGGAGATACTAAAGTACATAGTAGCAGTGATAGCTCAGGGCACTTCTGAAGTCCTCTTTTCACCCCCACTGGTTTAAATGATTGGAAATCCTGAATTAATATGGTACTGGGATTTCCATATAAGATTTATTGTAGTCAAGTATGCAGTTACAAGCCCTGATAGCTCAATCTATTAATTAACCAGTAGTTATTTAGCATCTACTAAGTGATTGACATTCTTTTCCTGACTTGGCTTCTTATTTACTCCCTTTGTGACTTTGGTCAAGAGCCCTTTGATCTTAGTCACAGAGGAACACATAAGACATAACCATTGGCTTCCACTTTCTAACACTAGGTTAGCACATCAGGTAATTTGTAATAAAAGAAAATATTTTGGGAATAACTATATAATGCTATGGATTTGAAGACAGGAAAATTTTTGTCTAAATTATGCTTCTGTCACTTGGCTTACTATATGATTCTGGGCAAAAAATTTAACTTCTCTATGCCTTTAAAAACTCCCAAAGAGTTATATGTTGGGTCATGGACAGGATACAATGATTTTCCAAATCACAAATTCCGTACACTGATGGAACACAGAACTTCCCCATATTCTTGGAAGATTATAAATAATGATGTAGTAAATTGTCTGGCATAGATCAAAACTATTGTACTATAAATGCTCTGCAGTGGCTCTCTTCTGAGAATCTGGGTAAAAAGCTTTGAGGATTATCAAAAGATGTTGATAAGAACTTCATTATATCACCAACAAAATCCAACAGCAAGATATACAAAGAAAAATTCCATTCAAAATAATTGTCTATAGCATAAAATATTTGGGAATCTATCTACCAAAGGAAAGTCAGGAATTATATGAGCAAAATTACAAAAAAACTTTCTACACAAATAAAATCAGACTTAAATAATTGGAAAAATATTAAGTGCTCTTGGATAGGCCGAGGGAATATTATAAAGATGGCAATTCTCCCTAAACTAATCTATTTATTTAGTGCTATCAGACTTCCAAGAAAATATTTTAATGATCTAGAAAAAATAACAACAAAATTCATATGGAAGAACCAAAGATTGAGAATTTCAAGAAAAAATAACAACAAAATTCATATGGAAGAACCAAAGATTGAGAATTTCAAGGGAATTAATGAAAAAAAAATCATATGAAGGTGGCCTAATTGTACCTGATCTAAAATTATATTATAAAGCAGCAGTCAGCAAAACCATTTGGTAGTGGCTAAGAAATAGATTAGTTGATCAGTGGAATAGGTTAGGTTCACAAGACAGAATAGTCAGCTATAGCAATCTAGTGTTTGACAAACCCAAAGATCCTAACTTTTGGGATCAGAATTCATTATTTGACAAAAACTGCTGGGATAACTGGAAATTAGTATGGCAGAAATTAGGCATGAACCCACACTTAACACCATATACCAAGACAAGATCAAAATGGGTCCATGATTTAGGCATAAAGAATGAGATTATAAATAAATTAGAGGAACATAGGATAGTTTATCTCTCAGACTTGTGGAGGAGGAAGAAATTTGTGACCAAAGATGAACTAGAGACCATTACTGATCACAAAATAGAAAATGTTGATTACATCAAATTAAAAAGCCTTTGTACAAACAAAACTAATGCAAACAAGATTAGAAGGGAAGCAACAAACTGGGAAAACATCTTCACAGTTAAAGGTTCTGATAAAGGCCTCATTTCCAAAATATATAGAGAACTGACTCAAATTTATAAGAAATCAAGCCATTCTCCAATTGATAAATGGTCAAAGGATATGAACAGACAATTTTCAGATGATGAAATTGAAACTATTACCACTCATATAAAAGAGTGTTCCAAATCACTATTGATCAGAGAAATGCAAATTAAGACAACTCTGAGATACCACTACACACCTGTCAAAATGGCTAAGATGACAGGAAAAAATAATGATGAAAGTTGGAGGGGATGTGGGAAAACTGGGACACTGATGCATTGTTGGTGGAGTTGTGAATGAATCCAACCATTCTGGAGAGCAATCTGGAATTATGCCCAAAAACTTATCAAACTGTGCATACCCTTTGATTCAGCAGTGTTACTACTAGACTTATACCCCAAAGAGATACTAAAGAAGGGAAAGGGACCTGTATGTGCCAAAATGTTTGTGGCAGCCCTGTTTGTAGTGGCTAGAAACTGGAAAATGAATGGATGCCCATCAATTGGAGAATGATTAGGTAAATTGTGGTATATGAATGTTATGGAATATTATTGTTCTGTAAGAAATGACCAGCAGGATGAATACAGAGAGGCTTGGAGAGACTTACATGAACTGATGCTAAGTGAAATGAGCAGAACCAGGAGATCATTATATACTTCAATGATACTGTATGAAGATGTATTCTGATGGAAGTGGATTTCTTTGACAAAGAGATCTAACTCAGTTTCAATTGATCAATGATGGACAGAAGCAGCTACACCCAAAGAAAGAACACTGGGAAATGAATGTAAACTGTTTGCATTTTTGTTTTTTTCCCCGGGTTATTCCTACTTTCTTAATCCAATTCTCCCTGTGCAACAAGAGAACTGTTCGGTCCTGTACACATATATTGTATCTAGGATATACTGTGACATATTTAACATGTATAGGACTGCTTGCCATCTAGGGGAGGGGGTGGAGGAAGGGAGGGGAAAAATCGGAACAGAAGTGAGTGCAAGGAATAATGTTGTAAAAAATTACCCTGGCATGCATTCTGTCAATAAAAAGTTATTTTAAAAAAAATAAAAAAAGAAATTTTACACTCACTTTTACCTTATCTTGGTATAAGGTGTGAGATATCTAGTTTGTGCCCTATTATTTTTCAGTTTTCTTAGCAGTTTTTATCAAATAGTGAGTTCTTATCTCACAAGCTGAGATTTTGGGGTTTATCAAACATTAACTTACTGTAATGATTGACGACTACTGTGTCTTGTGTACCTAATCTATTGCACTGATCCACTATTCTATTTCTTAGCCACTACTCAGATATATTTTATGATTATTATTGTATAATATAAATTGAGATCTGGTAGGGCTTTTTATTTTTTTTTCTTCATTAATTCCCTTGATATTCTTGACATTTTTTTTTCCTACCAGATGAATTTTGTGGCTAATTTTTTTGGTTGTTTTTTTTTTCCTAGCTCTATCAAATAGTTTTTTTTTTTTTTTTGTAATTTGATTATTATGTCACCAAATACATAAATTAGTTTAAGCAAGATAATAATTTTTTATTATATTGCTCACCTTACCTATGAGCAAATCATATTTTTCTAATTATTTAGATATGACTTCATGTGAAAAGTATTTTGCAATGTGTGTTCATATAGTTCATTTTGACACACAGAGACTCCTAAATATTTTATATCATTTGTAGTTATATGGAACTTTTCTTTCTATCTCTTATTTTTTGGGGTTTTTAGTGATTATATAAAGAAATGTTGATGGTTGTTGTGGTTTTATCTTATATCCTGCAACTTTGTGGATGTTAATTATTTTAAGCAACTTTTAAATTTTATTCTCAAGTTCTCTAAGTATAACATCATATCATCTGTGAAGAGTGATACTTTTATTTCCTTCCTGCCTGTCTATTTCTTTTCCTTCTCTAGTTACTATAGTTAGCCTTATTAGAATAATAGTAAGAATGGTCATCCTTGCTTTATCCTTTATCTTATTGAGAAGGCTTTACAGATAATGCTTACTAATGGTTTTAGATAGATACTGGTTATCATTTTGAGAAATCTTTCCTTTATTTTGGTCTTTAGTGTTTTTTAATAGGAATGGATGGTAATTTTCCCAAAAGCTTTTTCATTAGCTATTGAGATAATTGGTTTTGTTATTGATGTGATCAATTATGTTAATAGTCTTTTAAATATTGAACTAATCCTGCATTCCTGGTATAAATCTCACCTGGTCATAGTGTACAATACTGTGATATATTGTTGTAATCACCTTGCTAGTATTTTGTACAAAATTTTTACATCAATACTAATTAATTAAATAAATTGACCTATATTTTCTCTGTTTTAAGCTCTTCCTGGTTTAGATATCAGCACCATATTTATGTTATAAAAGGAGGTAATTTGGTAGGATTTCTTCTTCATCTATTTTTCCATATAATTTATGTAGTATTATAATTAGTTATCCTCTGTTTCCTATGGAGCTAATTAAAATCTTATTCAACTTCTTTTCCTAATTTGGGATTATTTAGGCATTCTATTTCCTGATCTGTAAATCTAAGTAATTTATATTTTTGTAAATATTCATCAATTTTGTTCAGATTGTCAATTATTTTCATGTAATTGGGCAAAATGTTTTCTAATAATTTCTTTAATTTCATTTTATTCTGGTGATTTTAGCCTTTTTATTTTTGTTACTGGTTATTTTGTTTTCTTTATTCTTTTTTAATCAAATGAACCAATTGAATATTTATCTTATTGTTTCCCCTCCCCACTAAAACCAGTTCCTAGATATATCAATTAGATCAATAGCTTTTTTTCCCCCTCTTTCAATCTTATTAACCTTTTCCTTTGATGCTTTAATTTTGCTGGGTAGGTGGTCTTATTTGTAGTCCTAGTTCTATTGACTTCCTGAATATCATATTCAAGAACTCTACTCCTTTAATATTGAAGCTTCTGGGTCTCGTGTAACCCTGATTGTAACTCTCTAATATTTGAAATGTTTCTTTGTGCCCAATTGTAGAATTTTCTCCCTGACCTGATGGCTCTGGAATTTGATTATAATGTTTTTTGGAGTTTGTATTTTGCGATCTCTTTCCTGAGGTGATCAGTGGATTCTTACAATGCCATTTTGCTCTTTGGTTCCAGGACATCAGGGCAGTTTTCCTTGATAATTTTTCCATTTTTTTATGGCTTTCAGGTAATCCAATGTTTCTAGTGTTTCTCTAGTAGATCTATTTTCCAGATCAGTTGTTTTTCCTATGAGGTAATTTTTTCCATTCTTTTGAATTTTTTGATTGGTTCTTGGTGTATCACAGAGCCATTAGGTTCCATTGCCCAATTTTAATTATTTGGATTTTGTTTTTCTAAATCAACTTTTATACTTTTTTGGCCCATTTGACAAATTGACCTCTTTATAGAATTGTTCTTAGCAATGGATTTTTGTGTCTTCTTTTACTCTTGACCAATTATACTTTTAGAAGTTTTCTTTTTTTAAATGATTGACTTTTCCCCATAATTCTCTTGCATTGTTCTCATTTCTTTTCTCAATTTTTCTTCTACCTCTTCTATATGATTTTAAGCTACTTTTTTATCTTTTCGATGAATTCTTTCTAGACTTGAGACTAGTCTCCATTTTTCTTTGGGGTGCATAGAGGCGGTTTTTACAGTGTTGTCCTATTCTGGGTTTCTGTCCTGATCTTCCATCATCAAAATATATTTCTATTATCAGATTGTTGTTGTTACTTTTTGCTCATTTTTTGACCTTTTTCCCTTTTCTGAAAATTGAGCTCTGCTCCCAATTGAAAGTGCACTCTCATGTGTCTTGTACCAAGGGCTACATGTGCTGGCCATTTACTCACTGCTGCACTTATGTTACCTTGTTCCCTGGGGGACTTTTATGTCTGTTGATGCACTGATGAGGTTGGGTAGGGTGGATGGCTGGTATGGCTGGAGGCAGTAGGGGTCTGGCAGTTTATCTGGTGCTAAGCTGGAGTCTAAGTGCTGGTGTCTAGTGTGTGCTGAGGTAGAGTTGTGTCTGCTATGTGAGACACTTGGCAGTCTGATTCCTGAGGCTACCTCTTTGTCCTGGGCTATACTGAACCAAGTAGAATCTCTACCCTGGAGGTTACTTTGCCTGGGATTGTGCTGAAATATGTGGTGGCTCTCAGAGCTGGAGTCTGTCCATTCCCTTTGTTATGCTGAGGCCTATAGAGGCTGTGGTCTTGGAGCTTGCCTGTCCCATTGTAATGGGCCTCAAGATCTACTGCTGGTTTCCTGAGAAGGGGCTTGCTGCTGGCTTGATGCTATGTTTCCTATCCTGGACTGCTCTCCCCTTGTACCTGAGTGAAACAGATCTTCTTGGCAATCTTCCAAGTTTCTTAGGATAAAAGATTGCTTTCCCCCACATTTTTTCTCTTTTGCGGTTCCAAGACTATTTTGGAGAGTTATGGTAATCCATTACTTGATCTACCATCTTGTCTCCTGGAAGTCTCAGTTTCCTTAATTTTAGAATGACATAATAATGATATATGATTCCTAAGAGAAATGTTGTGAGCATCAAATAAAATAACATGTATTGTGCACTTAATGCAGTGCCTGATATACTTGATAATTGTTTGCTCTCTTTCCTTTTTTAATCAAGTTGGAAAATTAAGGAAAACAAACTCTATAATCTTATCTCCATTAATTTTCACCAACTATTACCACATCTGGATGGAATTTCCCTGCCCCATTCAGGTACAGAATATGCTGCCCAGTTACTGCTACTCTAGTGAGGTTACACTAGTAACAGCTAGTTACAGCTGTGAATTACACAGCTAGTATATTAAAATTACACTAGTAATTACAGCTAGTGAATAAAATCAAATCTTTGATTATTACTTAATTCATAGGGATTTAAATAACATAAAGAGTAATTCATTCAAGGCCAGAAGGCATAGGATCATAGATCTCCAAAAGATATTAGGTCATTTAGTCTAAGCTGCTCATTTTACAAATGAGGAAATTAAGGAACAGTGAGGTTAAGTTACTTATGTTCACTCAGGCAATTAAATAGCAAACTTGTATTTAGATTTTGGTTTTGTGACTTCAGATTAATCTCTTTTCCCACTACATTTCCCAAGATTTTCACTATTAATTCTGCCACCAATTAATTAATTATCTAACCGGATACTTAAGAGCTGAAGACTGCAGTTTCTTCATCCATAAAATCAGGTGTTGTTTTTAGCTGATTTTTTTTTATTCTTTTTAATTCCAGCTTTTGATGATTAATACCACTGCCAGCTATCATAATTGTTGTATCCTTTCCAAACATCCCATCCATGTCATAGTGGTTTAAGAGAGAACAGTAAACGTAGTCAGTTTCCATTTACAGGTAATATTATAGCTGTACAAAATGTACCTTCAGATCTGCTGGGAAATTTATCTTTAGTACTCAAATTCTCGGAGAAAATAAAGGGCAACACGGAATATTGGCTTGCCATTAGTCCTAAATAATGATCATTTTCATAGTTTTAAATTCAACCAAACAAATGAAAAATTTCTTTTTGTCCTCTGAAGACATTTTAAATAAAAACAAGAATACTATTAGTCCCTTCAGAATCTGGCAAAGTAAAGGAGAAAATTAGACAAATCTCAAAGAAAGCTTCCTTAAATTATGGTAATTCTTTCATCTATAAATATAAGGTCTATAATTTCTTATATTTATTTGAGAAACACGATTACAAATACTACAGATTATGTTTCTGCATTGTCACAGAGATGAGCTGACCATTACAAGTTTATTGAAGGTCTTAGCAGGGGTGGTAATGTGAATCATTTTATATTTCGGTAGGGAAAGATCAAGTGGACTTATTTCTTGAAGACAGCAAATGAAAAGTGGAAAAGTAATGAAATCATTGATATAGTCGACTATTTGTACTACCTACTTTCCCCCCAAACCCTACAATATCTAGGGAACACAAGTTGAAGTAGGAAGATTGAGAGAATATGTTCAGCATTCTGATTAACTATGGACAAGCCCAATAAGAAATTCAGCCATCTTTTTAGAATCTGTTGAAAATCTTGGTGGCAGAGATAATACTAGGGAGAAGAAGTTGTTTGTGCCCCAGGATATTGACTTTAGAGATGTTAAATTTAGAAGTTTCTGATGGTACTTGGAGTCCCTCAGCAGTAAGGAAAGAGAGTTTTAACTTAACTAGAAAGAATAATTAGCTATACTAGAAGCTAGCAGATGGCAGACTAGGATGAGTTCTACATCCATTCTACCTTATTATTCACTTCCTCCTCAAATAGGAATTTATTTCATATTGCTTATATTGGCACAGTTTGTGGTTCAGTTTGAACTTGCAATTTAATTGGTACAGTGAATTTCCAGTAAAGAAATTATTTCCTCCAATGCAAATTTGAATCTATTCTTCAAATTATAGTCTTAGAGAGTTCATTGGAACACTTAGATACTAAATTACTTGCCTAGTCTATATCAAACTAGAGACTAATCAAGGTATTCTTGATTCTGAAGCTAATTTCATTAAGCTACTTTACTTTTGATTATGACAATTCATTAGTTTGTGCTACTTGTCCAAAATTCTTAGTGAAAATTAAGTGATAAAGAACAGAGATGAGCTATGAGAGGTCAATTTATGAAGCCCCATTTCTAGTCTCCTATTGATATGGCCAATCCCTGAGTTTATAATCTTATTGTCAGAAGTTATCCAACCAAGATCTCCATTTTGCATGTAATAGGGCCTAAATAGATGTCAAATAGGTTATTTTAAAATTTATTTTAATAAAACCAAGAAAATAAAAAAGCTAAATAGCTGATAAAACAAAAATAAAACAAACAAACAAAAACCAGAATTTTATCCATCTTTTCAATCCAATTTTTATCCATGTGGTCTTGTTTTAGGATTTGCTGCTAAGTGAGCTATTGCTGTTCTAGAAAATCTGTGAAGACTAGTAAAGTGTTTGTGTTTTGGCTCTGAACTTGGCCCAAAATATCATGAACTGAGAATCTTACATCAAATCTCTAATTTTATAGATTAAGAAACAAAGAGCCAGATAGATTAAGTGATATCTTTGAGATAGTAAGAAATGCCAAGATTTGAATCTAGGTGCTTTGATTCAAAAGCAAATCTTTTTTCTAATTTGGCATACTATCACTTGTGTTACTAGGTAAATAACAACAGCAAATGGACAAGAAGACAGAAAAATAAAAACAAATCAAAGGAATTTAAATATGGAAGGTAGCATGATACAAATGAAAGAGACTTCAAATCTCAGTAATCCTATATAAACTTGGGGAAGTCATTTAGCCTCTGTGGATCTTAATTTCTTTCCTTCTAAAAGAAGGTAATTGCACTAGCTCTTTTCTAATGTTCCTTAGTTTTAGATCTGATCTTGTGAGTCCAGAAAACATACAGAAGTTTGAAGTCAGGTTTATCACATGAATTTAAATTCTAATTAAAATAAAATCTTTCAAATGTACATTGAGCTTTTTATCAAAGCTCATTCCTCAGCTCTCAATGGAGGAATGAATGATTAATGGTCAAATGCTCCTTGTGTCACTCTTCCAGTGTTGAGGAGTTGGATGTTCCAAGAAGCTTTGCTTATTAAGATTATTGACTCATGATCACTTCAGTGAAAGGCAACAAAACAGATCCTCTTGTAGAAATCAACATGGCTCTCTTTCAGCACAAATCAGGTCCTCAGTATGTTGGAGAAATTGAAGAGAGATGAGAATTTGAACTATACGCTACTGCTTTAATTAGTAGCATCTGTTACCTTGATCCTAGAATGTGGGGTGAGTTGGAAGGTTTCTTTTCTTTCTTTCTTTCTTTTTATTTTTGTTCAGGTCCTTAGTCTTGTTGATTTAGAAAATAGGCAGTACTCCCTTGGAATAGAGAACTTCATGTAAGGGAACTCTTTTTATTAGTGTAGATTAGTCTTGGAAAGTTGCCTTGGGGCACAAAGATTTCAAATGACTTGCCTATGTTCACACAGTCTGTGTCTAAGGCTAGATTTGAATCCATTTCCTCTTGACTCAGAAATGTATTCTTTTTGCCTTTCTGTAATTCTTTTTACTTTTGACTGTTACAATATCAGTTTGTATTACTAATATGCCCACCACTGCTACCAGTCTTCCTGTCGAATTTCATTCCTAATTGGAATGCTTATGTTCAACTTTGAGTAGAATCTATATTTCCAGATTTTGAAAAATTTCCCATCTTCTTTCATGAGTGAGCAATCTCCAAATGACTGATAGTTTTATGAGGCATCTAACTAGGGATGAGCAAGCTTGTTTTGATAACATAAAAAAAAAAAAAAAAAAAAAAACCAGCAGGAAAAATGGCTTACAATTTGAATGAAGCCCAAACTGAATATCTTTGCAAGTTTGAAGAGGCACAGATGACTTTATGTAAATTGCTTGTTTTGAGCATACTTCCCTTAGGCACGTTTTGTCCTCCACAAGGACTGAACATAGAAAGCAGGGAAGGAAACACTTTAGAAAAAAAAATTACTTTTGCCTGATTGTCTAACTATGATTTAGAAACTGTGTAGATATTCTAGGGGAAATTTCTAGCTCTATCTCACAGAATGATCAGTAAGTGTTAAGGTTAGAAGTTACAGGAAATGCCTGAATAAGAATAGGAAATTTATCTTTCATTATATAAACCTCTTTAGTTTCAGAGAGTCCAATGCAAATTATGGAGAGAGGAACAGAAGAGAGAGAGAGAGAGAGAGAGAGAGAGAGAGCGAGAGAGAGAGAGAGAGAGAGAGAGAGAGAGAGAGAGAGAAGAAGAAGAAGAAGGAGGAGGAGAAGAAGAAGAAGGAGGAGGAGGAGAGGAGAGGAGGAGGAGAGGAGGAGGAGGAGGAGGAGGAGGAGGAGGAGGAGGAGAAGAAGAAGAAGAAGAAGAAGAAGAAGAAGAAGAAGAAGAAGAAGAAGAAGAAGAAGAAGAAGAAGAAGAAGAAGAAGAAGAAGAAGAAAGACACAGAGAGACACAGAGAGAGACATATACACACACAGAGAAAGAGAGACAGAGACAGACACAGAAAGATAGAGACAGACACAGAGAGATAGGCAGACAGAGAGACAGAAACAGAGAGAGACAGAGACAGAGAGAGACAGAGACAGAGAAAAAGACAGAAATAGAGAAGGGAAGGGAGATGGGGAAAGAAAGAAAAAGAAGAGGAAGAGAAAGAAAAAAAGAGAAAATAAAAGATGAAGTAGGGGAGAGAGAGGAAGAGAGATTGAGAGAAGAGAAGGGAGGAGAGAGAAAGAGAAAGAGAGAGAGGAGAGAAGAGCTTAGAGGAAAGGAAGAGAGAAAAGAAATAAGACAGAAAGGATTTACATCCCTAAGTGAAGTTGACAAATGGTATACTGAGCTCCTTTTCCTAAAGAGTTTACTATTTGTTCAAAAGCATTTGAAATTGTTAAGTAGTTATAGGTTTTTTCCTAGTTCTGCTCAATTATCACATGAATTTAGACGATTAAATGAATTAAATGATTAAATAGATAATTGTTGTTGAAGTGTATAATGATCTCCTGGTTCTGCTCATTTCACTCTGCATCAGTTCATGTTTATCATTCTTGGTTCCATATCAGGACAGAATAAATATCTTTCCTTTAGTTCTAGAATCTAAGGGTATTAATTTGACAACTAACCTAATTGATCATATTGTTCCTTTAAGACTAAGTTCAATTCATACTTCCTCTAAAGAACCTTTCATCTTGGCATAATGTCTTCCTTTTTGGAGTTTCTTTGTAAATTCTCTGAGATCAAAATCTTTTTGTTTTAGTCTTTATATTTCTAGACCATTGCACAACATTTAACACCATGCTTATTTACTTACTGATCATTTCCTTTTTCAACTCACTCCCAGAAGTAAAGAACACTCATTTTTGAAAGCTATGGATGAGATGTCATAGTTTGGTAGAAGAAATATTAGTTTTGAAATATGAGAGCCTGAGTTCATATTTTACTGATACTGTCTGTGTTACTTTAGGGAAATTTTTTGATATCCTTGGGCTTTAATTTCTTTTCTTTAAAAAAAATAGCTATTCATTTTCAAAATATATGCAAAGATAGTTTTCAATATTCATCCTTGCAAAACCTCGTGTTCCAAAATTTTTCTCCCTCTTTCCCCCCCACCCTTCCCCTAGATGACAAGTAATCCAATGTAGGTTAAGCATGTGGAATTTTTCTATGCATATTTATACAATTATCATGGGGCACAATTAACATCAGATAAAAAAGAAATAAAATGAGAAAGAACGAAAAAAAAGCAAGCAAACAATAACAAAAAGGTAAAAATACTATGCTGTGATCCATATTCAGTCCCCATAGTCCTTTTTTGGATGCAGATAGCTTTTTCCATCACAAATCTATTGCAATTGGCCTGAATCAACTCATTATTGAAAAGAACCACATGTATTAGAATTTTGATCATCACATAATTTTGTTGCTAGGTACACTGTTCTCTTGGTTCTACTCACTTCACTTAGCATCAATTCATGCAAATTTCTCCAGGCCTTTCTGAAATCATCCTTCTGATCATTTCTTATAAAATAATAATATTCTATAACATTTATATTCCATAACTTATTCAGCCATTCTCCAACTGATAGGCATCCATTCAGTTTCCAGTTTCTTTTCACTACAAAAAAGCTGCTACAAACATTTTTGCACATGTGGATCCTTTTCCCTTTTTTATAATGTCTTTGGGATATATTCCCAGTAAACACACTGCTGAATCAAAGGATATGCATAATTTGATAGCCCTTTGGGCCATGGTTTCAAATTGCTCTCCAGAATGGTTGAATCAGTTCACAACTCCACCAACAATGTATTAGTGTCCTAGTTTTCTCACACTTTCTCCAACATTTATCATTATCTTTCACTGTCATCTTAGCCAATCTTAGAGGTATCTAGGGGTACCTTAGAGTTTCTTAATTTGCAATTTTCTGATCAATAGTAATTTAGAGCATTTTTTAAATTATAGCTTTTTATTGACAGAACATATATATTGACCTTTGCAAACACTTCTGTTCCAATTTTTCCCTTCCTTCCCTTTACCCCCTCCCCTAGATGGCAGGCAATCTCATACATGTTAAATATGTTGAAGTATATCTTAAATACAATATGTGTGCATATTTATACAGTTCTCTTATTGGATTAAAAAGGAAAAAATAACTTGGGAAGAAAAACAAAAATGCAAACAGTCCATACTTGTTTCCCAATATTCTTTCACTGGGTATAGCCAGTTATGTTCTGTTTATCATTGATCAATTAGAACTGAATTGGATCCTCTCATTGCCGAAGACAGTCGCTTCCATCAGAATATATCCTCATACAGTATTGTTGTTGAAGTGTATAATGATCTCCTGGTTCTGCTCATCTCACTCAGCATCAGTTCATGTTTATCATTCTTGGTTCTATTCACTTCCTTAGCATCCATGTAAGTCTCTCCAAGCTTTTCTGAAATCATCCTGCTGGTCATTTCTTACAGAACAATAATATTCCATAATAATTGTACACCATAATTTACTCAGCCATTCTCCGATTGATGGGCATCCATTCAATTTCCAGTGTTTATCCATTAAGAAAAGGGCTGTTACAAACATTTTGGCACATACAAGTCCCTTTCCCTTCTTTAATATCTTTTTGGAATATAAGCCTAGTAGAAACACTGCCAGATCAAAAGGTATGCACAATTTGATAACTTTTTAAGCATAGTTGCAAATTGTAAAGCATTTTTTATAAGAATAGAAATGGTTGTAATTTCTTTTTCTGAAAATTGGCTGTTCATATCCTTTGACAACTTATCATTTGAAGGATGGCTTGCATTCTTATAAATTTTAAATTTCTTTATATGTAAGATGAAGGGATTGGACTATATATCCTCTGAAGATTTATGTAGTCCTAGATATATGATCTATATCTTTTATTGGACATAATGTTATCCATTTCCCTAACTTCATAAATAACAGAGACCTAAATTGAGTACTGTAATGTCTGGGCTAGCTTTCTGAAGAATCTTTGTATTTGTGGCTGAGTCTGAACTCGAGCTGGAGCACATACTCACTTGAGTTTCTCTCGAGTCTGCTTATTTCAAGTGCTCTCAACCCTAACATACTTTAGTACAATTACATCATTACAGCACATTGAGCATGTGCCAAATGTAGAATTATCACATCACCATACTAAGTACTAAGTATACGTAAACTAGAGAACCATTATCCCTTCAATCACACTGAGTAGACATCCTGCTGTAAGTATCTTTGTAAGTATACTTTTCTCAGAGTTCCTCAATATCTGCGGTTCTCTACACTGTACTTGCTCCAAGACATGCATTTTAAAAAGTATAGGATTACAATTCAGATTCTCTGACATAAAATTGATTTTCTACTATACCAATTATAACTCTCTCCCATGAGAGAACACCAAATAAAGTACCCTGTATTTTAGTAGATGTGCACCATAAACATTCCAGATTGTAACCTGGGTATTCTAGGATATGTTGTGGCAGAGAAAAGGTCAGTGGTAATGCTATATACTCTTTACTTATTCTTGCTGATAAATTCAGATCGTTCTCTATCCATATCTTTGTGTTCAATACGTAATTTATTGATTTGATTCCTTATGCATACCTTAAACAATTAGCCATATTCTAGCGCTCCAGAAGTAGCTTTCTCTTCCATAGCTCAGTCAGTTCTTTAAAATTAATATAATTAAATCCCTAGATTAAGGAAAGCTGAACTCTAAGGTTGTTAATAATTTGTCTGATGAAATGTGATAACCATTCAAGTGAACAAATGCTAAGAAACCTATTGAATGCAGAGCATTTTGTTAGGCATTAGGCAAAGTATAAAGTCCTGATAAAACAGCTAGATGACACAGTGGATAAATTGCTGTTCCTGGAGTTTGGAAAAATTATCTTCTTAAATTAAAATCTAACTTTGAGACCTTAAGCAATTTACTTAATTGTATTGCCGCAATTTTTTCATCTAAGCAATGAGCTAGTGAATTTGCCTAAAAATCCTCCTGAATAGGGTCACTAAAAGTCAGACATGAGTAAATATTGACTAACAAAAAAGTTTTAATAAGACTTTCTTTTCCCTCTCAATGAGTTTACAATCTCTGGAAAATAAAAAGCAAACACAAGCTACACATACTCATTTGATAAGTATGTTATGTGTCAGCACATTTATCAGTGGAGAGAGTGCTGACTTTGGAATTCAGAGATTTGAAATACTCTCTTTCCTTGTTAGTACAAGAAATTTCTGATTTCTTTTCACATCATCTGGAAACGGGAATAATACTTACATCATCTGCTTCAAAGGATTGTTTTGAGGTGAAAAAACTTTACAAAACTTAAAACACTTAAAACATTCATACTAACCTCCCATTTCTCTGGAGAGACAGGTGTCACCATGTTAAAAATTAAACAAGGTACTTTAAACTATCTCAAGAAGTAAATTTATAATCTGGAAGCATTCTACTCATTATTTAACAAACAGTTTTTCTTTTTCTTTTTTTTTTTAATATTTTATAATAACTTTATATTGACAGAATCCATGCCAAGGTAATTTTTTTACAACATTATCCCTTGCACTCACTTCTGTTCTGATTTTTCCCCTCCCTCCCTCCACCCCCTCCCCTAGATGGCAAGCAGTCCTATATATGTTAGATATGTTGCAGTATATCCTAGATACAATATATGTTTGCAGAACTGAACAGTTCTCTTGTTGCACAGGGAGAATTGGATTCAGAAGGTAAAAATAACCCAGGAAGAAAAACAAAAATAACAGTTTTTCTCCAGGAAAAAGGAAAGAAAGGAAGGAAGGAAGAAAGGAAGGAAGAAAGGAAAGGCAGGAAGAAAGGAAAGGAAGGAAGAAAGAATGAAAGAAAGAAAGAAAGAAAAAAGGAAGGAAGAAAGAAAATGAAAGAAAATCAAGAGAGAATTAGAGAAAGAAAAAAGGAAGAAGGAATGAAGGAAAGAAAGAAGAAAGGAAGGAAGAAAAAAGAAAAGAAGGAAGGAGAAAAGAGGGAAGGAAGGGAAGAGGAAAGGAAGAGAGAGGGGGAAATAGAAGGTGGAAGGAATGGAAGGAGGGAGGAAAAGAGAAGGAAGGAAGGAAGAAAGAAAGGAAGGAAGCAAGGAAAGAGGGAAGGAAGGAAAGGCAAGATAAAGGAGAAAAGGGAGGAAGGAAATAAAGAAAATGTAACCCAGATACTCTTTTAAGTTTAATTTGTGTTATTAATACTTTCTCCATCACTTACTTAATTCTATACAATCAACGAAATAATAAATCAAAACAAGATTTGTAGTCTTCAATGAATTCTGAGATGTAAATCCTCATATTGAAAATAAAAAACTGACCCCTCCCCCCATCTGCACTTGAAACTAGAACTGAAAAGTCTAGACCTTTACAATTTTTCTCTGAATTCACTATTTATATGTGGAAATCAATTTTTAATAAATTGCCATATTCCCCTTACCATTGCAAACACCAAGGCCTTGGAAGTAAAAATGGATTCTTTTAAAACTCTCTGCTAGCAGAGATCCAAATTATTCTAGAAGATAAGATGAAATAGTGATTAAATGCTGAAATATGCAAACTACTGTGCATGCCTAATTCAAAATCTCTGCCCCTTGATAGTGTTCTAACTTCCCAAGTGACTTCTTACGGCATAGTCAAGCACTTATTATGTTGTATATGATTACATAATTTAAAATAAAAAGGAACGAGATGCAAAAGAAATAAATTTTCTTTACTATCATCTACCCAAGATAATATAACTCCAGAGAGCTCACAGGCAGTGTGGGGGAAAGCCCCCTCCCCAACCTCATGAATTAAATTGGAAGATAAAAGAAGACATTTCCTCAGCTAACCAGCAAACAGGCAAACAGGAATCATGTAGACTCTACCAACATTCTCCACTGTTGGTTCTGGGTAAGACTGAACTTGTATCTAATCTTTGTTGCCCTAGTCAGCTTGACTTTTTCAGCATCTTGTGTAAACTAGCCTTACTCATGGCACCTTTATTTCTGTCTTAGACTCTTATACTTCCATCTCAAAGGAAGAGAAAAAAATAGAAGATTTCTTTAAAAAGGGTGCTAAGTACAGATGCCATCCTTAGTCCTATTGTACTGCTTCTGCTCTTCTGGCAAAAGAAACAAAATAATTGTCAGTTAAGAAGAGGGAAGAAAGACTTCTTTTCTGTGCCAGGATCCCAGAATTGCTTCATCAGTGTCTTTATTTTTCCCCTCCATGAGTTTACAATCCCTGGAAAATAAAAAATAAACACAGGTAGCTACACAATGCTCATTTGATAAGTATGTTATGTGTCAGCACATTTATCAGTGGATAGAGTGCTGAGTTTGGAATCTATTTCCTCAGGCCAGAAGATCAACAATTAAGATTTTCTTAGGTTGCACAATATACAAATGCAAAGTAGTACCACTGCTTGAGATATTAGTGTATTGCTTTCCTTTATTTCCCATTGGTTGTATCCTTTTGTATTTTTCCATCACATGCTTGTGCAGCAAACCTCACCCCTCTCTCCTTTTCAGCTCCCTTTTATGAATTGTCTTTCTCTTTCAGAATATAAGTGCCTCAGACAGAAAAGGAACTGTCTTTTTACTTGCTTTTAAAATAAATTTTTTTCAGTGCTTAGCATAATGTCTGACATATATCAAGTGCCTAATAAATATCTGTTGGCTAATTTAGATTTGAGGAAGTAGATCCTTACTAATGGAAATACCTATGCCCAGGGAATGATGGTTAGAGTTGTGATTAAAGAAAATATTGAGGGGGATTCTCGAAAGATGGTAAAGTAGGTAGGGAATTTCCAGGCTCTCTGTATTTTTCTCCACAAACAAACCATTTGATCATTTCATTTCACCATGAAATAAATATAGAAATAAATGGAAATTCTCCAGTTGATAAATGGTCAAAAGACATAAACAGACAATTTTTAGAAGAAGAAATCAAAATCATTTCTAGTCATATAAAAATGATCTACGTTACTACTGATTAGAGAAATGCAAATTAAGACAACTTAAAGGTACTACTATATACCTCACAGATTAGCCAAGATAACAGGAAAAGATCATGACAAATATTGGAAGGTATGTGGGAAAACTGGGACAGTAATACATTATTAGTGGAGTTATGAATTGATCTAGCCATTCTGGAGAGCAATTTGGAGTCATGCTTATGAAACTGTGCATATATTTTGGTCCAGCAGTGTCTCTACTGGGTCTATATCCCAAAGAAATAATAAAAAAGGGAAAAGGACTGACATGTGCAAAAATGTTTGTTTGTGATAGTCCTTTGTATAGAGGCAAGGAATTGGAAGCTGAGCGGATGCCCATCAGTTGGAGAATGGCTAAATAAATTATGGCATATGAATGTTGTAGAATATTATTGTTCTGAAAGAACAAGCAGCAGGATGATTTCAGAAAGCCTTGGAGAGACTTACATGAACTGATGCTAAGGAAATGAATAGAACCAAGAGAACATTGTACATAGAAACAAGATCATGCAATGATAAATTCTGATGGACATGGCTCTTTTCAACAATGAGATGATTTAGGGCAATTCCAATAGACTTGTAATGGAGAGAGCAATCTGTCTCCACAGAGAGAACTGTAGGGACTGAATGTGAATCACAACATAGTATTTTCACATTTTTTCTTCTTGTTTGCTTGCTTTTTTTCTTTCTCATTTTTTTTCCTTTCTGATTTGATTTTTCTTGTGTAGCATGATAAATATGGAAATATGTAAAGAAGAATTGCATGTGTTAATATATAATGAATTACTTGCTGTCTAGGAAAGGAGGTGGGAGAAAGGAAGGGAGAAAAATTTAGAACAAAAAGATTTTTTAAGAGTAAGTCCTGACAACTATTTTTGCATGCATTTTGAAAATAAAAAAGCTATTATCAGAAAAGGAAAAATAATGGAGAACAGCAAAGATAAAGGGGTAAAGCACATAGGTTTCTTGAGAAATCTTGGGAGGACTTGAAAAAAAATCTCTAGGGCCTGGTGTTGTATCTGTGTGGAGTATAGACAATGGTAGGCCAAATTCACTGAGTCAATAAGAAAAGGTTCAGAAGAGAAGCAGACTAGACCTGAAGAAATTTTACCTCATAGCCTCAAGAGCTTTTACTCACTAACTTTTAAGTCACCATCTTTCATCTAAAGAATAACAGATGCCTCAGTGAGGGAAAATTGAAGAAGAATTTTTCCTCTTCTGTTTCTGGAAATGAGACCTAACAGTGCTGACTTGACATAATCCTCCATCTGGTTATAGATGTGAGTAGGGGGAATGGAGCAAGTGCTGGGTGAATGCAATACACCATGGAACAAGAATATTTTGGAGACAATATGGCTGGTTTAGAAGAAGAAGAAAGGAGTTGAGAAATCAGAATTCAGAACACGACAATAAGAGATCTTGGACAACATTAACCACAACTTAGACTTACAACTTGATAATAATAATATTAAGCTGCTAAAATTAAAATAAGAAAAAATGAAAATATAAGTGAGCAAGCAAAGGAAAAAATAACTTGACCATTAAATACTTTGGCATAAAAGAAGATCTGAGTTCATATTCAGAGGGAGGTAGTGTGGTAAAAAAGATATGGTAATAGAGATGAAGTAAAAAAAAAATGTAAGAAAAATAGTAAGTAAAAATAAGATGTAGGCAAATTCATAATTAGTAATAAAACTTTGAATATGAATGGGATGAATTCACTTCACATTAGCATAATAACCTTTCATTTGAAAAATATAAAGACATAAGATTTTAGAATAAGAATTCATAATTTGGTAAAAATAGATGGAGAAACTGGAGAACTGTGGCAGAAATTGGGCATAGAACAATATTTTAAACCATTGACCAAGATAAGGTCAACATGCTTATGTTATATCTAGATATAATTAGAGATTTTACATGAAAATTAGAAGAATATGGAATATATTAGGTATCAGATTTATAGATAGATGAATAATTTACAAATAAAGAAGAGATAAAAAATAAAGTTAAATCCAAAATGAATATGTTTAATTACATTAAATTAAAAGTTTTTGTACAAATAAAACAAATGTAGCTAAGATCAGAAGGAAAGCAAAAAAATTGAAACAAATTTAAGAGACAGTATATCAGATAAAGGTCTATTCAAAATATACAAGAAACTTTAAGATTTTATAAGGAAGAGTCATTCCATTATTGTTCTATAAGAAATGATCAAACAGGATGATTTCAGAGAGTCCTGGAGAGCCTTAGATGAACTGATGTTAAGTGAAATGAGCAGAACCAGGAAATCATCATATAAGGCAAGAGCAAGATTATATGATTAATTATGATGGACATGGCTCTTTTCAACAATGATCAGGCCAGTTCCAATGGTCTTGTGATGAAGAAAGCCATCTGCATTCAGAGAGAGAACTGTGGGAACTGAATGTAAATCACAACATAGTATTTTCACTCTTTATTGTTGTTTGCTTGGATTTTCTTTTCTTTCTCATTTTTTTTTTCCTTTTTGATGTGGTTTTTCTTGTACAGCATGATATTTGTGGAAACAAGTATAAAAGAATTGCACATGTTTAACATATATTGAATTGCTTGCCTTATGGGGGAGAGAGGGAAAAAAAGATTTTGCAAGGATGATTGTTGAAAATTGTTCATGTATCTATTTTGAAAATAAAAAAGCTGTAATTAAAATAGAAGGATGAGTTATTCCCCAAATAACAAATGATCAAAGGATAAAAATAAGCAGTTTTTCCAATAAAGAAAATAAAATAATTTATAATTATGAAAACAGTTTCTAAATCATTATTGGTTAGAGGAAAGCAAATTAAAATAACATTGAGATATAATTTTATAACTACCAGATTGGTTATAATTATAGAAGGGGAAAGTGACAAATAGTGGAGATGATGTAGAAAAATTGGGATTCTAATTCATTGTTGGTGGAATTGTGAACTGATCCAGTCCAAAAATTTTGGAGAATAATCTGGAATTATGCCCCCGAAGTTGTTAAACTGCCTATATCCTTTGACCCAGTAATACCAACTTCATCTATTTCCATAGATAATTAGGGAAAAATAAAAAGAACCTATATGTTCTAAAATGTTTATAGCAGCTCTCTTTGTGGTGGTGAAAGTTGAGGGAAAATGCCCATCAACTGAGGAATAGCTGAACAAGTTGTAGTATATAATCATAATAGAGTATTACTGTGCTTTAAGAAATTATGAGCTCAATGATTTTGGAAAAAAAAAAAAACATTGAAAGACTTGCACGAACTATTAAAGAGTTAAATGAACAGAACCAAGAGAACATTGTAGATAACAAAAGCAAGATTGCTGTAAGAATGACTTTGAACAAATAAGGTATTATTGACTACTATAAGTTCTCAAGTTAAAGGACAGATGAAGAAAGACTGGATCAAAAGAAAGAATGACAAAAAATAGAAGTATGTATAAAATAATTTTATTATATATATATATATATATATATATATATACACATATGTCTCTGTGTGTATGCATGCATGCTTGTATGCGTGTGTGTGTGTGTGTGTGTGTGTGTGTAATGGTCACCGTCTCTAGGATAGAGGGTAAGAAGGAAGGAAAAAATAATTTTGTTGTACATTTGAAAGGAATATCAGGTTGTGTAGTTTCATATGTAATCATATTGTTTATTTGCTGTTATGGGAATATTTATTTTATTTCATAAATTAAAAATAAAAAAAATTGTGAACTTGGGGTTACAGAAAAGAAGAAAATGAAGAGTTCACTGTTTAAAAGTAAAAAAAAAATACTTTGACAAATTTGCAGCATAGGAGGAGACCAATTAGGACTTTATTGAAAAAATCTTGAGAGGTATTGAAAGCCTGAACTAGAATAGTGCCTAGATGCATAGAAAGAAGGTAAGTGAGAGTGTGGAGATAGAAGCGAAAAAGTCTGGTAATTGATTAGATGTGGTAATTATTCTACCTGAAACCTTTTCTCTTCTCTCAAGTTGCTAGGATTTCCCCCTTCTAATTATATCATATTTAGGAAGGAAGGAAAGAAAGAACTAAGCATTAAGTGCTCACTATGTGCTAGATACAGTTTCAAATATTTTACAAATATTATTTTATGAGCAGAACTTCAACAACAATACTATATGAGGATCAATTCTGATCGAAGTGGATATCTTCAGCAATGAGAGGATCCAATTCAGTTCCAATTGATCAGTGATGAACAGAACCAGCAACACTCAGCGAAAGAACACTGGGAAACGAGTGTGGACTGCTTGCAATTTTGTTTTTTTTTTCTAAGTTATTTTTACCTTTCTAAATCCAATTTTTCGGTGTCTCACATAAATATATTTGTTGTTTTGTCCAATTAAATATCACTTTTTAAAATGGAGCTATTGTTTTATTTTTGTCTTTGTACACCTATTGCTGAGCATCGTATTTGGCACAGAAAAACACCTAAAAATGCTTGCTGATGGACTGATAAAGAATAGGGATGAAAGGGGTGGAGGGAGGAAAGACAAACTGTAGAAATACTGGAGAGAATGCTAATAACTAGAGAGATCAAAGAAAGCCACATGAAGAAGAAGGCTCAGTTGAGCCTGGAAGGACTCTAGAATATATTACTCCATGAAAAGGAAATGGATTGCATGAATGTCTGTGACAATTATGGATATATGACATGATGACTTAAATATAGGGGAAGAGGATTAAAGAGAAATAAACCCAGAGACATCATTTGAAGCCAGTTTATAAGGCATCTTAAAATTGGGCTAGGGATTTTTTATTTTATTTTATCCTAGAGGAAATATTCTTTCAGTGGTTCTGAGAGAGCTATGTCTTGTGGTTATTTTGGCAATTGTTTGAAGGCAGAGATATTAGGAACAGAGTGATCAATTTGGAAGCAATGACATCACTCTAGACAAAAAGTGAAGGCATGAATTAGACTGGAGACAATGTGAATGTAGAATAGAGAGGAGGCATGGAGATCGATTTGACAGGAATTGTCAATTGACAGGTATCGATCTTAGGAAGTTAGGAAGAAGAGAAAGTTAACTTAACTCTGAGGTTTTGAGCCTGGGAGATTATGAGGATGATGGCACTTAATTTAAGGTGTCACCTTATTTTTGAAAGTGATCATGTTTACTGCAGCAGGATAGACATAGAAGGGGTTCTGGAGTTACTGTACCTGGGCTCAAATTTCACTATGGACCTTCCTACCTGATTATCAGACTAGCTTTGGATGCTTTATTTGTGTAAGATAATTCTCACTTCATTTTTCTTTTCCTTCCTTTTTCTCTCTGAGCATCTCTCTCACTTGTTCAATTTTTATTTTTTGGTCCACCTCATCTCAACATGATCACTTCATTCTCATACTTTTTGTTTATGTAGACTTCTTTTAATTGTTCTAATAATGTTCTTAGAATGTTTGTGTATCTCCTTAAGTAGAAGAATAAACTGTTTAACCTTGTTGAGGATATTGAAATATTTTTTCCTGATGTTTCCTTTTATTATGATTTTTAAACTTTTTTCTTTGATCGTGGCTTTCAATGGATCTAATAGTTCCTACATCACCTTTTCTTAATCTATTTTGTACATCAGTTATTTTTTCAATGAGAAATTTCACATTTTATTCTATTTGTCATTCTTTTATTGTTGTTTTATTGATTCATTTCATCTTTTGGAGCAGTCACATAACCAATTTTAATCTTTATGGAATTATTTTTAGTGAGTTTTTGTGTATGTTTTCTATTGCTCTAGAATCTGGTTTGAAGCTTTCTCTTTAATGTTTAATGTTGCTTATGAGGGAAGCTAGGGAGAATTCAGGTAGTTTTAAGATTTTTCTCCATCTATTGGCTCCATCCCTCTTTTAGATGAGTTTCAGTTCATCTTCCAAGAATTCTTGTTGAATTTGCATTGAATTTACATTAGTTTTTCATTCTTTGCTTGTAATTATTTTGATTTTATTGTTATTGAAGTCATATATTTGTCCAACCAGAATTACATGAGAAAAATCAATGGACTATCTATACTCTTGTAGCCCAAAGATCTCATTGTTAGGCATATTCTTAAAGTAAGAAAACAAATTCCAATATTTTTAATAATTTCAAAAAACTGGAAACAAAACAGATGCCAGTCAATTAGAAATAGCTAAAGAAGTTCTGGGACATAAATACAATTGGATATTTTATCCTGTAAGAAAATAATGGACATGAGAAATTATGGATAGATATGACAAGAGTTGCATGAACCTATTTAAAGTCAAGTAAAGAGATTCAGGACAATAATATACACATAACTATCATCTTATGAATAAAAAAGAACCCTAAAATGAAAGCAAATATCATCTAGTTATAATGATTAATCTTAATCACAGAGAAGGGATAAGGATGTTCATTCTTTCTTTTTTGTTTGATGGATGGAAAATTATGGGTATATATTGGAATCCTAGTGTTAACTCAACTTGAAACAAGGTGATAACTCAAGGAAGATGTTAAAATCCTAGTGTTAACCCAGTGGAATTGATATAATGCTTGTGTTCACACCTTTAGAGAGCTCATATAAACAAGGAGTATTTAAGTACTCATTGGAGTTCACACGTTTGGGAGATTTCAGGGTTTAATATGAGATATCTGAATTCACACCTCCCTTGAAGCTCTTAGGGCCAGAGAACACTCTGGGAGAAACCCATAATCCCATTTACTCAGAGAAGATCATATATAAAGCAGACAGAGACTCAGTTGGGAATTCAGCTGAATTTAGATTGAGAAGAGAGCGTCAAGTGAGTTCAGCCAGAAGCCCTCTCTTGGAGGCAAGAAAGATTCATTACAACTTCCACCTGGCTGGCTGGAGGCTGAAGGACAAACCTTTGGATTTGGAGACATTTGGAGGGAGCTCTTGGAACCAAGCAGAAAGATAGGCCTCTAAGAAAAAGTAACTGGGCTATTTTGAAAGGAGAAAATAAATATTTGCATTTTATCACCTGGCTGCGTTTTAAGGTGATTATTACTGTCAAGTGCAACTAAGGCTGCCTCCAGAAAATCTCCCCAAGAAACCTGTTTTCTCCCAGAGAGAACCATTATTATTTTAAAGAAGAAAAACACTACAGGTATAACATGGTTTATCTAACTATTACTGGATTGCTTGGCCTTAACTTTCTTTATTACTAGGGAACTTTTACTGGATTTTGGATAAAAGAGCATATATCTGGAAATGACTGCAATGAAAAAACAATGGAAATAATAAAACTTAAAAATGGAAGAATATACATTCTAAGTTCCAAATATTTGACTTCCGTTCAAAGTCTTTGAATACAAGGTGCTTGTAATATGAAGTCTGGCAATATTTATTAAAAGGATCAGTAAAGTAATTTCATGGAGGAAAATAAGGGTTATTAAAAGATTAAAGGAGGGCAATAACCAATGTTGGATACTGAAAACTTATCCTTTATCTTATAAACTCGCAGCAATGCAAAATTTGGGTGAAAATCCTTCTAATTGGAGTTCCATGGGGAGGATTTAATTACATGATGTACTAGAGAGATCTTCACTTATAACACTGTCCCACAACATTAATGGTGAATAAGGTTAGCATTATAAGGAAGTTCTATGATGTGTTCTGAAAGTGAATGGATTAAAGTCAGCAAGACTGGGCAGTTTTATTGCTTTTGTTTGCAAACATGATTTACTGGAAGTGAAATAGAATATATGTATTCGTGGTTGTGAGTTGAATAAGTCCTGCTCTATTTTACAGGAAGCTAAGAGACAATGGAAATATGTTTAAAATCTAGTCAAATCAACATCAGGGAGCTAAAATTACAAGTAATTGATTTTATAGAAATGACCAATCAATCTTGTCAATAGGAAATTCAAAATTAAATATCAAATAATAATTTATGACATCAGCTCATTTATCTCAGGTATGTATAAAGGAGGAATCTTCCGCTCAAATGTCTAAGTAAAGTGATGAGTTTGACCATTTACTTTAGACAGAACAATTATCTCCTTAGGATGCTGAGATAAATCGTTCAGACATGCAGAGATGACCAAGGTTCAGAACATTTATTTAATACTTATTGGTGTTCTGAGTTAGGATGCTATTCTCATGAATCAGGAAACTGGGGTACTAGAGAGTATAAATTAATCTATTAAAAAGTATTTTAAGTACCTACTATGTACCAGGCATTTGCTAGTCATTAGAAGTGGTTAAAGAAAGGTCTAGTGTAGAAGGTGGTTCTTTAGATAAGTTCTGAGTTATTATGCAGCAGGAGAGCAACCATTTCTCCAGACCCAGTATAAAAAAAAAAAAAAAAATTATTGTCATTTTGGTCTACTACAGCTACAGACAGACAGTGCCTCATAACACAACTATATGGCTGACCCACTTATCCATTTATGGATAGGATTTTTGTAAGAGGAAACAACATTGCTACAAAGTCCACTAGGACTCTGTGATTACTGATCCTTTCATTTGACTGGCAGCCTGTTGCAAGGATAGGATTTATACTCTAACAGGACTAAAGCATTGGTGGACTTTGGTAGAATTGTATAATGAAGTTATAAGGGTACCTTACCTGGCGAGCTGTGGCTGGCTAATGTTCCTTGTTAGATTTTAGTCCCACAACTTGTAAGAAGGATGTAGTTACTTTCAGTCATAGACTCTTCAGTGTAAAGAAGTCACTTAAAATTGCTGAATACAGTTAGGTTCTACTATAACAAACATCTTCAGTAGGAATAAGCCGGCTTCTGGCCTGCTTCGAATAAAGCAGTTTTAGTGGTTTGCAAATTACTTAGGACATAGTAAAATATTTTTGGACATAATTTGTATTGAATTTCAAAGATATTCATACATTCTTCAATTCTTCATAAAATTACAGTTAGCTGGCAGAAGAGGTATGAATACTAAACTTACAATAAATTAGACCTGAATTCAAATCCTACCTCAGACACTTACTAGCTGTGTGACTGTTGGCAAGTCATTTAGCTTCTTTGGGACTCAGTTTTCTTATCTGTAAAATGGGAATAATAACAGTGCCTGCCTTTCAGTGTTGATGTGAGGGACAAATTAGATAATATGTACATTGTTATCTGAAATAAATATATGCTGTTAATATAGGCAGCTAAATGATGCAGTTGAAAGTAACATTAGAACTCGAGTCAGGAATATGTGAATTCAAATGTATTCTCAAATACATACTCAGGGCCTCAGTTTCCTCAAACAATAAGAGGGATAATAATAATAATACTTATTTCCCAGGGTTATATGAATGGAATGAGCTATTTACCATCTTAAAGTGGTGTATAAATGATAGTTCATTAAGAATAAGCCACACATTTTTAAAAATCACATTCGATATTGCGTACTTCTGAAAAGCAGACATTTTTCCAAATCTAGATTTAATTATAGACCCTAGGCTTTTGGGAGTTTAAAACAAAAAAGCTCTCAAATCACTGAAGCATTATTAGCTCAAACTCTTGGATAAATTTCTTAATATTTTGAGGTATGTTGCAGTATTCAATCTCTATTTGAGAATTACTTTAATTCTGGAAAACAAATTATCATTATATCATTATATTCATCAATATGTCATTAGACTTTGAAATTCATCATTTTCTTCACAGAAACAATACTTCTAAAAACATTAAAAATAAAAAAAAATACCCCACCCCTAATTTTTTCTTTTGGCTACACATTTTGCAAACTGATGAAGATGCCCATCTCTTATAGACTTCCTGGAATTCTTCTGACAATGATTGTGATATAATCTTGAATGAAAAAGTGGGATATATCAGCAAAAATTACCTTCTTCTGAAGTTCAATTTTCAAGTTTGTTTTTATTGTGCTGCTTATAACACATTTTTTTCATAACAATAGATCAGCAACTGTATTTATACTGTTTTCTCCACTTCAAAAAAACAAACAAACAAACAAAAAAACAAACACATTACACTTTAGAGGAAGAAGTGACAACTTCTGTTTTGAGGTATGTTAGGATATTTGATAGTAATAGTTTTTCAGTTCTTAGAATTATTTTTTACTTTGAAATGGATTTTTCTTTGTACTATGTCAAAGCTATGACTCTTTAATTGCAAACTTGGTGACCCTGGAAATACTTGTTTTCTTCCCACAGAAAGCAGTTGCAATATCTCTACTAGTCATTGAAATGTGCTCTTTAAGACATACAACATTTGCTTGTAATCTTAGAATAATAATATTCATTCTTAAAAATAGAATTAAAATAGAACAAAAAGAGGGCAATAATAGGCATTTCTATGACAAAAAATAAGCATTTAACTAACAGAGTACTAGCTCAAGTTGAGGAAGTCATATCAATTCTGTTTCATCTCATCAAAGTTTTCAATCAGCTTAGTATCAATACAGGCATATGTGCTTGATCATTACTGTTATAAAAAAGAAACCAAAGCAAAATTATTGCTTGTCCCAAGTAATTCACATACCACTGCAAATGTGTGGTTCTCCATGTACTTTAAAAGCTTTCATTCCAAAAAAAAAAAAAAAAAAAGTAGTAAAATAACATAATCCTCATGCTTTGGCTTGATTGATAAACAAATCTTTTTTCAGATCCATACTTACTGCACACAACTAGATATGAACAATATTCTAGCCTTCTATTTTCTTCCTTTTTTTCAATCAAAAAAGGATATACTAGGGTTTTGACCAAAGTATTTTCTAGTTTAATGAAATTGACTATAATACTTTGGAACATAAGAGCCTACTGAGTCTCCTTATTTTGAAAGGAATTCTCATGCTAGCTGCGAGGCAAGAATAAATCACTTCTATGATCTCACCTTAAACTCTGATATACTGTGATTCTATGAATTTTGTTCCTTTCTAAGAATTAGGATTTTTCTATAGATTTTTAAAAATTACTAAGATAATAAACATAAAAACCAAACCAAACACTAATAGTCTGGGTATCAAACCAATCTGTTAAGCTATAGTTTTTTATGTTTTTAAAATCTCTAAATCTTTTTGAGTATTCTATTTTCCTGCTTTATGGAAATATAATTAATTGTTCTTCTTTTCATTTCACTAGGAAGAGACTAGGCCTGATGTTCTCAAGGGCAAACACTCAAATGAATTTATGATCTTAACAATTTTGAAACTCCCTCCAGTGATTCAGAGAAATAAATCACAACCCTTCCTTGGCTGCCCAACCTGCATCACTCTTGTCAATGTTCTCCCATAAATCCATAACTGTTTCCTACCAGGCTGTACTCCAGACTTCTCTTCATGACCTCAGAAATCTTTTTATCATGGAAAATCACTTCATTTTTTGAATTCCTGATTTAGAACTACCTTCTGAGATTATCCATTTAAGGAGGGTACTCAAGAAAGTGATCTGTTCATTTCTCATCAAACTAAAATCCAGTCTCTTCCCACAACAGCTACCTTCCCCTGCAACCTATGTCCATCTGCTTGCCCCCTTTCATTTTTCTTTTATGTGTTATCTTTCTTCAATACAATGTAATGGCCTCAGGCCTATTTTTTTTTTTTTTTTTTTTTTTTTTTTTTTTTTTTTGCTTACTTTCTTTTAGCAGCACTTAGCACAGCGCAGGGTACATAGTAAATACTTAGTAAATGCTTGTTGACTGACTTACTAAAGGTTCATCCAATATGCTATATTTTCCCTTGTTTTTCTTCACAAGAGTACCAGAGAAAGAACCTGGCTGTTAAATTGTCATCCCACACTTGCTCCATGTTACCAGCCCATCTTTTCCTCAATATAATCACTTTTTGTTCCTGTTCTTCCAAGTTCCTCATTGGTGACAGTATAGCCAGCTCACATTCACCATGCACTTAAAAAACAATATTGTGAATTGCTATTACCTGTAGACCTCAAATGAGTTCTTTTGGCCAAAAGTCAAGAAAGTGCTCACTTTGAAAACTCAGTATAAATGAAAATATATTCCCAACCTTAGTATCACACTAATATGCAAACATATCCCAGTAATGAAGTCTAGAACTTTCAACTCTCAAAGTAAAGAATGCTTTTTTAGGAGGAAAAACATTTACTATGGGATTTGGGATCAAGGGGAATGGGCATTCTATGTGACTTCATGATGAATTTTTATTCTCCCAAATATACATACCTTTTCCAATGATTGTGTTATCTAAGCCATATCATTCTGTGCAACTTTTATCATTTCTTCATTTTTTTGCTCATAAACTGGCATTGCATGATTCCAGAATTAATGAAAAAAAAGAATGCTTAAAACAATGGACCTTTGATTTAGGGAGAAGCTTAGAGTCATCAAAGATACTGAAAATAAATTAATATAGCCCTATCTCTTTCTCCTATTCAATTCTGGGTCCACTTTATTGTTTAAGAACAAGGACAATATATATACTAATCAAGATAATCAATTAGCATTTTATCTAAACATATCATTTTATATCATGTCATAGGTGATAGGATTCTGATTGTTGCCCCCAGCCCTAACCTCCCCCATCTGCAAACCTGCCCCTCAACCCCAAACCCACAGAAATGTTTAATCACTCACTGACTGTTACAAATATATATGTGATCTATAACTTCATCAGCCATCAACTTTAGACATCCTAGACATACCACAGAAATCAGCCAATAGAAAGTTAGCAACAACAGGATATAGACCACTTCAATAACTTTTTCCTTCAACATGGTGGCTGTTCACTATCCTTCTTTGCTGTCCTTTGGATGAATTTATGAAGTCAGACAAATTATAATATTACTATACATCAATACTTTCCTTCCAATGACCTTTTCCATATTCATTCTGGGTAACCACATGTACAATTTCATCAAGGGCATAGAACTGCTGAAGCAAACTCCTCCTCTAACCTTAAAATATATTTATCTTATGATATAGTTAGATTCTACAAATCTCTTTGTTTTGTTTTTCTGGGTGATGAAGTCCTGCAGAACTCCCTCACTTTGAGTGCATGATTCTCAATAAATCTTAAATAAATACCTCTATTTGATTTGGACATAGTCTGAATCCTAAATTCTTTTGAAGACAACACTGCAGATTATATGTTTGAACCCCAAGAGAAGTATAATTCATCCACTTGACTTTCCCCACATGAATAATTAATCTAAATTTTTTGGAGCTATGGATTAAGTTTCTAGAATTTTATAGGGATTAAATCAATAAGCAACATATATGCTAGAATCATCTAGGGAACTTTATCATCTATATAGAATGACTTTCTTTTGAAAAAAACTTTTAAAATATAAATTTCTTTGTAAATCATGTTGGGAAATAAAAATCAAAACAAAAGGGAAAATTCATGATAGAAGAAAAAAAAACAGGAAAAAAGTGAACAGAAGTCTTTTATTAGAATTTTACATTACCTATCTTTTATGACAGTTATACCATTTTAGCTATATCACAATCAAAGTGATTTGATTCTTCTCAAGTCTTTCACTAATTTTTCCTTAAAACAATTGAAGAAAAAGAATCTCAGAAAGACAAGCTACCACTTATAGGTTAACTCCAACATGACTTACAATTCCCTTTATAATATTTTCAGTACTAAGTCATCAAGATTTACTTTAAGAGGCTTAGTGTGAGAAACTATTGCTTCCCCAAAAAGCTCATTCTAATTGGGGGAATCTAACTATTAGAAAGTTTTTTTTTATGTTATTATAAAATCTATCTTTGCCCTACTATTCCTAATTCTGAATCTTGGCACTAGGCAGAACGAAGTTGCAATCTCCTTATATGATAACCCTTTAGATAAACATATGAAGAAATCTCACAGGTCTTTTGCTTTATCTTTTCTTTCTTCTGGGCCTTTAAATAACTTTTGTATGGCTTCAGCAGTCCAAGCATGGCTTTCCCTGAATACTTTCCATTTTGTCATTCCTTCCATTTCTTTTTAAATTTTTCTCTCTCCTAAAATGTGAAGGAACATAGTATTCTAGATGAGATCAGACTGAGGCAGAATACAGAGAAATTATTGTCTTCCTCATTTTGAAACAGAGATAATAAGACTTGCATTGTTTATAGGACTGTTGTAAGGAAAGCATATGCTTAAGAATAAAGAATTATATAGTTGTGAGTTACTTGTAGTTCCTTATCCTTATTATTCAACTAAAATTACCCTTAATTTTTTTTTTTTATTGTTCAAAATAATGTTTTTTCATCCTGCAGGGAACAGAGCCAATTGCTTTGAATATGTGGTAGTTTGCCAATATTCTTTTAACAACTTGTCACCCATAATTGTAATCTGAATGCATTCTAATTAGTGCATAGTAAAATGGTATTGGGCGAACTAGTGACACAAAATAGAATGCTGGGCCTGGAATCAAGAAGACTGTTCAATCTAGCCCCAGAAACATACTAGTTATGTGATCATGAAGTCCTTTACCCTGTTTACCTCAGTTCCCCCACTGTAAAATGAGCTAGAGAAGAGCTCCCACTTTTGATGAGGGGAGCCGCCAAACTCTTTCTCTCTCTCTCTCTCTGGACTTTGGAGGTGAGCCATGAGATAAAGCACTTGAGAAGTTCCTTGAAGGAGAGATTCTCCTTGAATCCTGCCTTTGCAAAAGACCCAGAGAATCAAAATAAAGTGGTTTCATTCTGTTATCTAGATGTGACCTGTTGAACACAGGACCACTCCTACTTAGCCAGAACTGGAGATTCCAACTCTATTGAGTTGGAAATTAGTCCAGGGACACTCATTCAATTCCAAGATTTTCTATTCTGATTCCAGCTCAAACTGCTCCCAGCCCCCACCAAGAACTGCTCCCAGCTTCTAGCCAAGGATTCAATTATAAAAAGAGGTAACCTGGAGCTCACTCCTTGCAGAGGACCTAATATGCCATGCCAAGGAATCTCTCTCTCCCCTTGGCATGCAACCCTCTGCCTGCTGAAATGATATTCTCTTTCAGCGTTACTCCCTCTTTATCTTTATCTCTCTGTTTCCCTAACAAGACCTTATTCACTTTCTTTGCAGGATTTCTCTGTTAAAAACTCTTTCTCTGCCAGGATTCCTACACTAGAACCATTACTTCTCTGTCAGGACCTTGCCACAAAGGAATTCAGTCTTTCTAGCCAAGGCTGACTAACCAATGCCAATAATAAACTTATTTTTGCCAGTCTAGCTTTTTGGGTTCTTAAATCCCTTTACGAAGGACCTCTGTGCTGATCAAAGGGGTTCCCACAGCTCCCTGCCCTGAGCCAAATCCTAGGGGAATCAAGGGGACCCTGTGCCAAACTTTTTCATTTGGGGACACAACCCTGAACTTCTTCATTTGGTTCCCTGACCTCCAGGAATCCCAAACTTCTTCACTTCACTATCTTTTTTCCAAGAAAACTTCAAATGAGTTCATAAAGAGTCAGACATAACTGAAAAGACTGAACAAAAAAAAAAAAAAATAGGAGTATTGCCTTCCTTGTCCATAGTAGATCAACCCCCACCAGATTCCCGATTTTATCAATGTGGCTATTTCCTCCATTGATACAAGTTGCAACCCCTTTCTTCTTTTAGTAAACAGTTTCTATAAAATTCCAGAAGATATCTGGTTCAACGTGTAAACTTAAAATAGGACTGCTATTCTACTGAATCCCCTAAAAGAAGTTGTCTAGTCTCTGATCTAAGGATTTTAAGGAAATGGAAACAACTGACTTCTGACATGAACTATTCCATTTGTGGACTGCTCTAATTCTTAGGTACCCTTTTCTCACAAAGAGCAACAATCTGCTTCTTTGCAGCTTTTACCCACTTCTAGTTTCTCCCCCCTCAGGCTGGAACTAATCTAATTATAAATTGCTTCTCAAATACCTGTTCTTAAGTTCCTGCAAGTCTTTTCTTCTTCTCTTCCGGGTCCCTTTGTGGGATTCTCTCCGAACACGGTCTACAATCCTTTCAGCATATTGGTTTTCTTCCAGTCTACATACTCTAGTTTGTAATATTCTTCTTAAAATGTGTAACCCAAAATGGAATACAGTATTCCAATTGTTTCCAGAGAAAAGTAAAGCCAACAACTCTCCTATTCTGGACAATTTCTCTCTCTCTCTCTCTCTCTCTCTCTCTCTCTCTCTCTCTCTTTCTGACTTTCTATCTCTCTGTCTCTCTCGGTTGGCCTGTCTTTCTTTTTCTCTCAGTTGTACATCATCACTTTATTTCAGAAAAGGGTGGCCATGAACCAGGGATTTTTTGAGATCTTCTCAGGGAATGTCTCCTCCTGGATCTGCTCCTTCCAGCACTTAGCTAATGGGACACACAGAGTGGAAAACCTTACAGTAATTTTGTTCTACCTCTTCACAATCTTAATACAGCAGTGAAAATCCAGGAAGGTTAAGTCTGATTTTAATTTGGAAAATAGGAATTAAAGTAGTGATGATGGTGTTGATAGCCAGTCCTTTGTTATCGTGTTTCTTAGCCCTGGGGCAAGGCACCAAGTAGCTCTGAATATCCATTGTCTCACCAACTATCTTTATTCCACCAGTATTTTCTCTTAAGCAGAGAGATATCACATTATCTACCTTTTTTTTTTTTTTTTGGCTGTTACATGACACTTTCTACTGATTTTAACCCTATAGTTCTCTGAAAGGACCAAATCTTTATGTACAATATAGTATCTACAAAACTTAGCCTATTTTGTTTTTATGTTCTTGATTTTTCAATTCCAAGTTACTCTTAATGTTGCTAAAAGGTGAGGTCTCCAATTCTGAGTGCATGTATTCCATTATAAATAAACTTTTGCTCCTATATAGTTTGAAGCAAAAAGGAGAGGGTGACTAATTAAGTAACTTATTGCTATCCAAAGGAAAGGATTTTCAACAAAGAAAAGAGGCAGTATCATGTGGTAGTAGCTGCCTCTCAAAGGCAGAATGATTGTATAATCTAGTTTTTGACTGCATACAACTACTTTTGATGAGTGACTTTTTAGAAACAACTAGGAAAAGGTTAACTGAAATGTGAGAAGTCAATTGTGATGTAAGGTTTGGAAGAGCTAGAGGTCTTAATTTTTTCTATCTTCATCTACCATTTCAGTTGTTACTCATATCTGACAGGCATAGATATTGGTATAAATGCTACTGCCTAGATTTTTTTTTTTTTTTATAATACAAGCTATTGAATTTTAGAAATGTTATTTAATATTGTATTTTTCCTTCAAATAACATGTAAAAATATTTTGCCATTTTAAACAAATTCTGAGTTCTAAATTCTCTCAATTCTTCTCCTATAATCCTGTCCTTAAGAAGGCAAGCAATTTGACAATGTATACTTGTGTAACCATGCCAAAAAAAATTTCTATTCAAGTCATTCTGTGAAAGAAAACACATGCAAAAAAACCAAGACAAATTAATTTTTTTTTTAAGTATCTTTGATTTGCATTCAGATTCTATCCTTTCTTCCTCTGGAAATGTAAAGCATTTTTGATCACAATTTCTATAGAAATGTCTTGGATCATTGTATTGCTAAGAATAGCTAAATTATACATCGCATAAATACTAGATTATCATACAATATTGCTACTACTGAACACAATATTCTCTTGGTTCTACTTATTTCACTTTGTATTAGTTCATGCAAGTCTTTCTTTGTTTTTCTGAAAACTTATCATTTTTAAAGCACAATCGTATTCCATCACAATCATATACCACAACTTGTTCAGGAATTTCTCAATTGATAAATGCCCCTCAATTTCCAATTCTTTGCCATCACTAAAAGAGCTGCTATAAACACTTTGTAAACATAGTTTTTTTTTTTTTTTCTTTTTTATCTTTTGGGGATATAGATCTAGTAGTAGTATCGCTTGGTCAAAGGGTATGCAAAGTTTTATATCTCTTTAAACTACAAAATTCCAAATTGCTCTCCAGAATCATTAAATCAGTATACAGCTTCATCAATAATATATCTTCTTCAATATTTGTCATTTCCCTTTTCTGTCATATTAGCCAATCTGTCAGGTATGAGATTTTAATTTAATTTTCATTTCTTCCATCAAGAGGTTCTTTTAGCATTTTTATATGATTGTGGAGAGCTTTGATTACTTTGTCTAAAATTGCCTGTTCTATCTTTAATAGCTTATCAGTTGAGGAACAGCACTTATTTCTATATTTTAAACTCAGTTTTCTGTATGTTTGAGAAATGAAATCTTTTGCATCTTGTATTTCAAAGTCAAATTTTCTATTCAGCTTTAGCCTTTTCATTAGCAGTCTGTGAAAGTCCTCTGTTTCATTGAATATTCATTCCTCCCCTTTCCATTCAAATCTGCATAAGATTATACCCAGTTTTGCTGGTAGGTGACTTTTTAATGTAATCTTTTGTTTTACAGATTATCACATTCCATGTTCTCAAATCCTTTAATATAAGGGATGCAATTCTTATATTATCCTGACTGTGGGTTTATGGCAATTGCATTGTTTCTTTTTGGCTATTGAAATGTTTTCTTTTTGATCTGGGAAGTTGGGAATTTGTCTATAATATACTTGGAATTTCCAAATTGGGATTTCTTTCTGGAAGTCATTGGTGGGTACTTTTATTTTCTATTTTAATCTCTTGTTCTAGAATATCAAGGAAATTTTTCTTAATAATTTCTTGAAAAATAATGTCTAGGTAGATCATGATTTTCAGGTAGCCCAATAAATCTTAAATTATATTTTGGGATCTATTTTCCAGATCAATTGTTTTTCAAATGAGAAATTTCACAGTCTTCTATTTTTTGATTCTTTGATATTACTTAATTGCTTCTTGATGTTTCATAAAGTTATTAATTTCCACTCTCCCAATTTTAACTTTTAAAGAATTTTCTTGAGTGAACTTTTTAAACTCTTTTTCCATTTGGCCAATTCTACTTTTTAAGGAGAATTTCCCTTCAGTGAATTTTTGTGTACTTTTTTTCTATTTGGCCAATTCTGATTTTCAAGGCTCTTCACTGGATTTGTGACTAATTTCTCTTCCCAATTTTTCTCTGTTTCTCTTACTTGATTTTCAAAATCCTCTTTGAGATCTTTCATGGTGTGAAATAAATTCATATTTTTTCTTTGAAAATTTGGATGCAGGAATTTTGACTTTGTTATCATCTTCTGAGTATATGTTTTGATTTTCTTTGTCACCATTGTCATTCTATGGTTAAATTTTTTTCTGGGGGCATCTAGGTGTTACACTAGATAGAGCATCAGCCCTGAAATCAGGAGGACCTGAGTTCAAATCTGACCTCAGACACTTAACACTTCCTAGCTGTGACCCTGGGCAAGTCACAACCCCAATTGCTTCAGAAAAAAAAAAAGTTTCTTTTTCTGACTATTTATTGACTCTTAACTTTATTCTAAAGTGGAGTTCTGCTTCTCAAGTGGAGGAGACAGTGTTCTAATCTCCAGGATTTTTATGCAACTATTTTCAGAGGTAATTCTGGGAACCTATAAATTTTTTGGCTCTTCCAAGGTAATATGATCTAGGGATAAATGTGTTTACTACTGTCCTGTACTATAAACTTGTTTGTGAGTAATTGAAGCAGGAGGAAACTGTTTCTTTTCCTAAAGTTGTGGTCCCTTTAAGAAACTGTATTTCCTTTTAATCTGTGATCCCTTTTGGAATCTTAGCCCCTGTTGGGAAAGACATATCCCTCATCCCCATGGATGCCAGAGCCTTTGATTCAATTAGAAATCCTGGTCAAAAAGCACTCTTTTGGAGTATTGTTAATTCTAATAGGAGTTACGAGCTGAAAACTTATAAAAATCTAAGCCTGGGGACATTGGCTCTTGAAGCCCCAAGTCTCCTTAAAAAGGGCAGTATCTGGGCTCATTCTTTGCACTTGGCCCATGCACTTTGCTAGGACTCTGCCTGCTCAGTATTCTCAGCACCAAAACTCCATTTCCAAATAGAACCCTGCCACTATAGAAGTCAGCCTCTTGGCAAACTGGTTTCTATCCAACAATAAACTTTCCTTTTGCAACTAATAATTCGGGAATGAGTGAATTCTTTCACCAAACCTGCAGCCGATTTAAAGGGGATATTTACCAGCTCTCTTATTGCCATTAATCTCTTGACTACCAGGAATTGAGAGCATTCAAACCGCATCATATTCACAAGTACTCTTTTCAACCCTGGAACTATGACCAGAGTTGCTGGTCACAATACAGGTTGCTACCCTGTGATAATAAGTTTTCTGTTCTAGTGCTCCTCTTCTCACTGGGACTAAGAATCAGGCCTGTGACCCAGATCCAGGTATATGCAATGCAACAGAGTCCTCTCCTGGTGTCCTTCTAATGCATTGCTAATCCTTCACCATCTGTGGGATGAATGGTCTGGAAATTGCCCCTGCTGACACTGCTTCAGTCAGCCTTAGCTATTCCTGATTTGCTAGGGCTCAATCTATGCTAGTGCAGCTTGTGATAGACTGCACTCCTCTTTATGCTAGCATAACAGATCTTTCCTGCCAATCTTCTAAATTGTCTTAGGCTGAAAAATTGTTGGAATCATTTTTTTTTTTCCCTGTCACTCTAGAATTTGTTTAGAGTCATCATCCAAAAGCATTTGGAAGGCTTTGGGGAAGAGCTCAGGTGAGTTCTAGATTTTCCTCTGCCGTCTTTATTACTATATTTTGTAAAGAATGGAAACAACCAAGATGCCTGTACTGATGATCTGAATGGATGGGGACCATATTACTACCTTATTACAGAATCTAAAATTGAGAAAGAATGAAGAAAGTAGAAGGTTATAAATGCTGTGTTGGACATTTTAAAAACTTCTGTTGCTTATTCAGTGGTTTTCAAAGTATGGTCTAGAGTATTCTGGGGACCTCTGAAACCCTTTTAGAGGGTCTACAAATTTCAAAAATAGGTTTTTTTTCCAATATGCTAAATGTTTATAAATATAACCCAGATAAACAAAAACGCTTTAGAGAGATTCTGAATAATTTTTAATAGAATAAAGATACTGAAAACTAAAGTTTGAGAACCATTGGATTCATTGATCCATAGAAGGAGTTACCCAGGTAGCATAAATAAAGCCATGAATAGCACCTGGATTCTTTACTGCTTTTGTGTGATAATTAAGACTTAAAGCAACAAATTAAGTCAATAAACAATTATCAAGCACTTACTATGTGTTGGACGTTGCTGATACAGATAAAGACAAAAAAGAGGTTTTTTGTTTTTGGTTTTTTTTGGGGAAATATCTCTGTAGAAATAAGATACACACAGGATAACAGGGATAATTACAGAAGAAATTGGATATCTTGGGGTAAAGCCAGTAATCTCAATTTCAACATGAAATGTATGTAAAGGCCTAGAAAGAGGTCACTGGTAGATATAGTTAGAACTGTCTGCTGAACTTAGTATATTTGTTAAGTTGAATCAGTTGCAGGTGGAATTCCCTAAATTCTCTGCACTTGGAAATCACAAGGGTATTTTCTTCTCATCATGAGTAGAATTATGTAACTTATCAAGATGTTCCAGTGATCCAGAATATACTCTGAGCGGTCAAGGATTTCTTGGACAGTTGACTACCAGTCATACATTATGTTGACCCATCAATTTTAACAACTAACCACAAAACTCTTCTGACCTATGGTCAAGGAATTTTGTCTGGAGTGTTGCAGGTTGAAAAATATAGTCAATAACAATGTAATTTTTATATCTATGGCCTCAATGAAAGTCAAATTATAACAGAGGAACTCTGGGAAGCTTACATGTGGGATCATGTAGTCATCTATGAGTGTGAAAAATATAACCATTCAAAGATTTGGAAACTAAGGAGATATCTATCAATTAGGGAATGATTGAACAAATTGTGGTATATGAATGTAATGTAATATTATTGTACTATAAGAAATGATGAGCAGGCAGATTTCAGAAAATTTGGGAGTTACTTGAATAGATGCTGAGTGAAGTAAGCAGAACCAGGAGAACATTATACACAGTAACAGCAACATTGTGTGATGATTAATTATAAAAAGACTGAGTTCTTCTCAGCAATATGATGATCCAAGATAATTCTAAAAAAAAAAAATTATTATAGAAAATGCTATCCACGTCTTAAGAAAGAACTGTGGGGTCTGAATGAAGATTGAAGCACACTATTTCTACCTGTTTTCTTGTATTTTTTTTTCCCCTTTTGTTCTGATTCTTTTTTCACAACATGACCAATGTAGAAATATATTCAATATAATTTATAGATATATAGGATTGTTTGCTGATTTTGGAAGAGGGAATGAGGGGAAAGGAGAAAAAAATTAAAACTCACGATCTTATAAAAATAAATGTTGAAAACTATCTTTCCAAGTAATTTGAAAAAATATAATACTATTAAGTGGGAATTTTTTAAAAGATGAAAACAAGTATAGCTCTTGAAAGAAACTATTACATTAATAAATACTTCTGGAATAATTTCAGACATCTTATATAGAATAAGAAGCAGTGAATACACTGGTCTTCACAGTTAACCAATTGCAGTATATATAAATATTATAGGTGAAGATTTTACAATGCATAATATAATTTGTGGGATTGAACAAAGAATAGTAAGCATATTCTCCATATCAGCTATAGCTATATTGGAATAACCAGTATAAAAAATTAAAATATCTATTTCTAACATCTATGATAATAGACACAAGAAGATTACTGACCAACTGAGTAATTTAATAATGTTATTGTTAAATCTCTTTAAACTAGACTTTCTCTCCCTTTATCAATATAATCTGACACTTAAAGCAGTTTTTCAATTTTGTTGTATCAGTAGGCTATTGTAGTATTTGGTACAACTCTTGGCTGCTGGTTTTGTGTTATTCACTTTATGAAAGTTAAATGCAGAGACCAAGTGCAAAACATGATATTCTAGAAGTAACAAACACAGATTATTCCTCAGATTAATTTGAGTTCAATACAAAAAAAGGGATGGGAAATGTGGAAGATTATAACACCATTAATAGCTACATGAGAAAATGTGACATACTTTAATTTAAAAGAAAATAATTTGTTATTTTTTAATATTAAGAAATAGTATTTTATACTTAAATACTTTCTTTCACTTAAAATGAAGACCTAATCAATTTATTTTCCATATGAATAGAATACTCAGATCTTAAAACAAAGATATTTAAATTTTGTTTACAGTTTTAGTCCATTACATTGGGTTTTTCCTCTACCTAGGTTCTTCTGGCTAACTAGAGAAAATTAGCAATACTTTATCTTGTCTCATTAAGACCAATGACAAATTAGCAGTTTAGTTAATTTTCTTTCCTACAAGAGCCCCACAAACTTCTTTGTCTCATTTTTAGAGTCATCAACAGTTTGTAATTCACACTATTCTTTTTTCCTTCTTCAGTCAATGGATTATAATCAGAACCAATTTGGATAAAGGGGATTTTTTCTTTGAGTGAATGGGTGTCTCTCTCCCTTGTATAGCTCGTAATAGAATTCTATACTTCTTACGTGCTCTAATAAAATGAGCTATAATTTTCTATAATTACAAAGGTTACATAAAAATAAAAGATATTAAAATGATTTTGAAAGCAAATAAAATATATTTTAATCCTAAATATCTATAAGTAAATATATATCTGTGTCAATTTCCTATGTACCTTGGAAATTGTACTTCCATCAGAATCATTCACAAATATTTCTGATGCAAATGCAAATTGTTTTTCCTATGTAGTGGAGTTTATTTATTTTGGCCATTGGATTTCTATTAATATATGAAATCAGAGGAAGGATTCTGGGAAGCTATTGGAATAGTCTGGTAAATTTCAAGCTCTCCAGATTTGCCCCAAAAATAGAACAAATGTGCACCTCAGTATGAACATAAACTGCTGAAAAAATCAAGAACAGGGCTCCTCATGGTACAATCCAAAAACATCTGAAGAAAGCCATTAATCCAGGGATTAATTAGTGTAGGGGCAAACAATTCCAGACCAACTCCATGGGGAAAAAAAAAAAAGAAAAAAACAAACAAAAAACAAAGTGGGGACCCCTGGGGCAAGCTGGGTTTGCCTGGAGTCTGAGCAGGAGCCACAGAAACTTTCACCTCCTAAATAGTGAGGAATTGGGGATCTCTCTGGGAAGACTCAATGAATCTTGTTTATTGGGAATACCAAGCCTAAGTGTGCTGCAGAGACATGGTCCTCGGTGGTTAAGAACCAACACACACATGAGTGCAGAAGCAACAGGGCAGGGGGGCTGTTAGCTGCAGGCCCTTGCAGGAGGGTGGAGCTCTCGTTTTGGGGTTCAAGATCAGAGGGGTAAACTAAAGTGAAGGTAGAGGCACCATTTCCCAACCCCAATTAGAGATGCTTACACTAAATAACTTAATTTTAAAAAATGAACCAGCAAAGAGGAAAGAACTCAACCATAGAAACTTACAATGGGAACCGAAAAGACCAGGCTTCTTCTTCAGAAAGACACTGAAGTTTAAAAAAAAAAAAGACTTCTATCCCAGAAAGAAATATGAAATGGCTCACTGTACAGAGAGAATTTATAGGAGAATTCAAAAAAAGAATAAAAAAAAAATACAAATGAGAGACATTGAAGAAAAAGTAAAGACAATAAAAATTATCCAAGGAAAGATATGAAAAAACGGTTAACCAAGTAAAAAAAAAGGAGGTACAGAGTCTCTAAGAAGAAAATATTCTTTGAGCTTTAGAATTGGGCAAAGGGAAGAGATCAAGTTATGATCTAAGTGAAGTCATGAGTGAAATTATGACAGATGAAGATATAATAAAACAAATAATAAAGAAAGGAAAACTAGAACAGGATGTGAGAAATATTATAAGAAAAACAACAGATCTGGAGAAGAAATCAAAAAGAGAAAATATAGAAATAATTGCCTTACCTGAAAGTTAAAAAAGAACTTTGATGCAATAATGCAAGAAATAATCCAAGAAAATTGTGTTTGAGTGATAGAACACAAGAGGAAAGTAGAAAAAAATCCACTGATCACCACCTCAGTGAAACTTTTTTTGGTGAAAAACATAGGAATATTATTGCCAAATTTCAAAAAACCCAGATCAAGGAGAAAACTTTGCAAGAAACAAGTAAAAAATAATTCAAATATGCTGGAGCTATAATTAAAATTGTTCATAATTTATCAGCAGTCACAAGAAAAGCGCACAGATACTGGAATCATATCTACCAACAATCTCATGAATTAGACCTGTGACCAAAAATATCATATCCAGCAAAATTATCCATAACATTGAATGAGAAAAAAAGGACAACCAACTAACTTACAGATTATCAGCCAAATTCAAACTTAATAGAAAATTTAATATATAAGGGCCATTATTAAGATCAGTTTCAAGGGACTTACTATCGACAAATTGCTCATTTTTTTACATGGGAAATGTATAAAATATGTTAAGATTTGCCTCTGCAATGTAGTACCTCAAAGGAAAAATTGGGGCAGAATTTTAGGTAAAAATAGTAATTATGCTTTACATATGAGGTACAGAGGAAGAATAGATATAGAGGCATTAGAAGGGGGAGGAGAGCGTGTAGTTCTGAAAACCTATTCACATCTGTAATGGGTTAAATAGGCAACACTGCATATATAGTATAAAAGTACCCTCTAAAATCTAAAAAGAAATGAGGGGGGAAGGATGTGTGGATGCAGAAGCAAAGGATTCTGGAAGTAGACAAAAAAGAGATCCATGTGTGGAGGGGTTACATAATAGCGAGGCAAGTTAAGGGACAAAAAAACAAAATATCAGAAGGAATAGCAAAAATGTGTATGTGTATATGTATGTATGTTTATGTATATATCTACATATGTGTACATAAATATATCTTTTCTTAACTATAGCCTGGGGGGATGAAAGGAGAAAAAAAGAATAAAGTAAAAAAGTTCACAGCAGAGAACAAAAGAACAATTTATAAGGAAGTAAAGAAAAGATGGACACGTGAATATAATTTCTTCTATTAATATATATATATATATATACACATAAATTATATATAATATATAAAACTACTAGTATGTAATATATACATATATATACACACACACACACACACACACACACACACATATACATTTTCTTAAATAGATAATTCATTGGTCTACATTTTGAATCATCCCTGATGTTTTGCTCAGCACATAACAAATGTTCTCTTTTGTTTTGTATTCTTTTTCTTTTTTTATTATAGCTTTTTATTGACAGAACATATGCATGGATAATTTTTCAACATTATCCTTTGCAATCACTTCTGTTCCAACTTTTCCCTTCCCTCCCTCCACCCCCTCCCCTAGATGATAGGCAGTTTTATGCATGTTAAACATGTTAAAGTATATCTTAAATACAACATATGTGTACACATCCGTACAGTTCTCTTGTTGCATAAGAAAAATTGGATTCTGAAGGTAAAAATAACCTGGGAAGAAAAACAAAAATGCAAGTAGTCCACATTCATTTCCCAGTGTTCTTTCTCTGGATGTAGTTGGTTCTGTCCATCATTGATCAATTGGAACTGAATTGGATCTTCTCATTGTTGAAGATATCCACTTCCATCAGAATACATCCTCATACAGTATTGTTGTTGAAGTGTATAATGATCTCCTGGTTCTGCTCTTTTCACTTAGCATCAGTTCATGTACATCTCTCCAAGCCTCTCTGTATTCATCCTGCTGGTCATTTCTTACAGAACAATAATATTCCATAACATTCATATGCCACAATTTACCCAACCATTCTCCAATTGATGGCATCCATTCAATTTCCAGTTTCTAGACACTACAAAAAGGGCTGCCATAAACATTTTGGCACATTGTGTTCTTTTTCTGCTTTTCTTTTTTTCTTATTTTGGTTTCTAAAATAAAATTTAAAAAATAATGATCAGCAAAAAGAATATGAAGATCACATTGGAATTACTATTGCCCTCAATGATTTCAAACAGCCCATTATTACACAAAACAATATATTTAATATTAATATTCTTCCAATGAAATTATTCATATTTGTAAACTATTGAATACTGTAAAATATTGAATATTGAAACATTTTGAAGAATAATGATTAAAGTAACCTAAAAATAGTGGAAAAACTTATAGTTGGTATAAGTAGGCTGTACCATGTTACTAAGGTACTTACTAATTAAAAATTACTTGATGTTATAAAGGATATATACCTTCATTGAAATGAATGTGAACCTGTTGTGCAATGCAAATGAAAGAAAAAAGATGGACAGTATAATAAATTAATATCAAGGTACTTACTAAGCCAAATATCATCTTCATGGTGTATAATAACTCTTCAGAGTATTTTTAGAAAGATATCTTTCTAAAAGAAAGACAAGAATAACATAAGGTGAGTGAGTATGGAGAAATTTCAAGAAGCACTGGATGTGTAGTCACACTATCAATGATGGATTTATGCTTTCAAAGTGTCACAAATTGAATTATTATGTACAATTTTTGGTAGCTATCTCTCTCCTTATTGATTAGCTCTAAGACTGCATTCATTTAACCTCATTAGCTATCTTTTAAATAAACTATCTAATCACATAGCTAACATATTCTACTTGTGTGATCATTACTTTTTTTCTTTGTTTTTACATGCTTGTAATTGAACTCGTTAACTATCAAGTTAGTTGCTTTCATTAAAACATTCAGTGAATGAATTTTGGGGTATAGTCTTGCTTTTTAAGTAATTTGATAAGGATTCTCTTTTTAATTTAAGTTAGTATGAGATGTTATTTTACTCAACAATTTTTAAGTTATTAGAAGAGAATGAAGAAAAAGCAATTTTAATTGTATCCTTTTTGGTAGATAGCTAACAGAGGGACCATTTAATCTAGGTTTCATCTGTTATATGACTTGGAATACTTCTCTGAATCTTGGTTTCCTTATCTATCAAATGAGAATTCAACAATTTTATAGTTAGCAGCTATTGAAAACCAGACATTGGAGAAAATAGCATCTGACCTGCCTACCTTACAAGGAGTTTTTGGAGGGTTAGAGAAATACTTAATCTGAATTTGCTTCTCAAAGTAATTAGCATCTTAGCGATATGTTTTCATTTATTTATTTATTATTATTTTGCTCTTTTTGGTCTTTCTGACAAACCAAAGAAATATATATATTTCATTTGGTCTTCTGGGCATCTGAAAATGGAAAGTTGCCACAGGGTCAAAAACACTAACTGTATAAACAGTGATTAATATGAAGCAGCTAATTGGACCAAGCCCCTGGAGAAAGTACAAAAAGCTTAGAGATAGCAAGCACAAATCTTTCTGTTTGTTCTTGGTAAATGAAAGGCTTCTCCGGTTTACATTTCTTCTTATTAATATGCTACATAGACTATAACAAGTCATCCCCGTTCATTTTGTTTGCAGGGGTTTAAGAAGGTGACCTCTCAAAGAAGCTAATGAAGATTGACAAATACCTAAATATCAATCAACTGTTTCATTATTCCCTTTAAATTAATCTTGCCTTCTGTAAAGATTAGTCAAAGAATTTACTTAACTGGGGAAAGTAGAAAAGAATTTGAACATTATGGAAACCAGATTAATCCTTCCCCTTTGAACATAAGAAAAGAATTTAGTCTATTGCTGAAAATGTGCTAAAAATGATTTAATTTAAATTTGAAAAGAGCAATTTAGTAATAACAACAGTACAATGGACTCCAAATTAGGGTGTCTCTGGCTTTAATTGAGTCTATGAAAAGTTGCATGTCTTGTCAAATTTGTGAATATTAGCTAACATTTAATTTCAGTAATAGAAATAGTTGTATGTTAGATTTGAATTACGAAAAATCCCACTAGTCCTTGAAGACCCTTCTGGAGCACAAGCTTAAGCTTTAAAATAGTTTTTTGCCCATTCAGGTCACACCATCCTTTGCATAAGTATCTTCTGTAAGATCAGGGAGATTTTCAGAATATATATCCCTTACAGTTTGTTGCTGGAAATTGTGAAAAATCTTGAACTTATGGAATAGGAATGGTAAAATGAGTTGCCACATGCTGCTAAGATTCACCAACTCTGAGGTCAACAGCATACACTTATAGAATAAGTCATCTCTGAGCCTACTTCTTGATTTGTTTCCTTATCATCCTGAACCTTTAGGGTAATCTAGGGGTAAATCTCTATATTTCCTTGTTAGTTAATGAAATTTGATATGTCTTTACATCAGTTAAGCTCAGAGCCTTGAAAAAAAATTCACAAAATATTATTTTTGAATACAACTTCTTAGCAAAGAAGATGAGGTACTGGAAGATTTTGTGAGGCAGAAACTGCATAGGATGTAGGATCCTAGGCACCTTCTGAATCCTTTAGAGAAGGTAGATATCCAGGTGTATTCAGGTCACCAGTGTCTGGTTGAATGCAAGGGGAAGCTATGGTGATTCAAAACCAATATGATTAAGAAAAGCTGGAAATTTTTTTGGTCACTGACTCAATTTTTTAAAAATGCTATCCTGGTCAGAAATTTCTGTTCCACAAGAATGGGGTGAATTTAATCCTTTCCTACTTCTACCTCCTTTACCTCACTGCTGCCTGACAAATTGGCAATGATTATTAAATCTTGTTTATTTATATTCTGCATTTTTATAATGAATTTTTTTTCCCTACCACAAAAAGATGAGCCTATGTTTGGTTGTGATTGCATTTTGAGCAAGCGTTTATTAGAAATGAGTGACCCTCATATGGGGAAGGACAAAGTACAACCTCCTGACAAATAACTCTAGATATCATAAATCTGTCCTTCTTTCTGTGTGTCTCTCTGCATGTCTCTGTCTCTGTCCCTTTTAGAGATCTGTAAAATTATACAATCACTGAGGTCACAGGACATGGGTTCTTACTTTGTCAGAGCATATGTCCAGGACTTTTTAATGAAAAAATAACTTTTTCTACTGGAATTCTAATTCTTTGCAATGAGTTTGTAGGCCATGCAATCCAATAGAATCCCGTACAATATACTCTAGAAGTTTTTGTTTTGTTTTTGCTTGTTTTTTTTTCCTCCAAATTTAATAATCCTGACAATTTGAGGGTCAAGAAAGAGGGCACTGTGGGGACTCCATTACTTACAGTGATGGAGACAGTTGGGATTAGAGGGAAAAGTTATATTTAGAATGGGAGACTGGGGTCAAGTTCCAATATTTCAATTTATCAATTAAATGAGTCTGGGAAATTACTTCACCTCTTAGTTTCAATTTACTCCTCTGTAGATAATTCCTCTGTAAAATAAGGAAAAGTAGGTGATATAGTAGATGGAGTACCAGGCCTATAGTCAGGAAGACTAATTTTCCTAAGTTCAAATCTGGCCTCAGACATTTATTAGCTATGTGACCCTGGGCAAGTCACTTTTACTCTGTTTTACCTCAATTTCCTCATCCATAAAATGAGCTAGAGAAGAAATTGGCAAAGCACTCTAATATCTTTGTCTAAAAAACCCAAATGGGGCCACAAAAAGTTGGGTATGACTGGAATGCTTGAATAACAACAAAAATAAGGGAAAAAAGCAATATATATATATATATATATATAAAATAGCCAAACCAACAAATTAATCAATGAGTGAATAAATAAATAAACATGGATATTGGGGTGGATTGCTGTTTCTTTTTATGTTGTCCCTGCTAGACAAAAAGAAACTGGGACCAATCTTTCATTTCCATTCTAATTTTTTTTTTTTTTTTTTTGTTCTTCTATTCAGAATCATCGACTTAGCAGCTACTCAAGTTAAAAAAATATATAGGTTTAGGTCTCAAGTCATCATGCCTTTGACCCATACAGTCTATATCTATATTTGTACAGTCAACAGACCAAACAATTCTCTGAGACATTATATATCTTAAGGAAACTATTGAGTAGAACCAAGATTTTCTACTGTTTTCCCAGTAATGATGTTAGACTAACCCCAGAAAACCAGCTATTGACTGAAGTAATTAACAAATCCTCATCTGTGCTTCTAAGAAGTTATCTTCTCTTGGTACATTGCGTGTCAGCTTGCATTTGTTTTTAGACAAGCATGGGCATTAGGAATGGGAATGCAACCTTCAATCTACCTAATTTGTTCTCCTTTTTTTTTTTTTTTTTTTTTTTTTTTGGTGAAGAAGAGACATGGGAAACTTTAAAGCTAAGACAATTAGTCAAATTTTTGTAACTTTGGCAACTGAACTTTCAGCAATTTGCTTTTTTTCCTGCCCTTGAAAAGTTATCATTTGATAATGTTTATATCAATAGTTATTCTTTTAATAATATTTTTTTATTTTGATTTTGGCATCATATATTTCAAGGCTTCTGCATGCCTGTACAAATTTACCAAACAAAATGACAAAGTTAATCAAATAAGACAATGAAGCTGTAGTAGAGATTAAAAAAAAATACAAGGTAGCACTATATTGATTTTTTCCTAGACCCTGAGTAGTGAAAGCTGCCCATATTTTTCAACCTCAGCTGTACCATCAGGAGGAGAATTTTGCCATATTCTGGGCAGCTATAAACCATTCTGTTCTTGTTGAAATACTTTTTCATAATTTTCTCTTTCAATGATCTGACTTATTCAGCAGAAATGGGGCTGCCTGCCCTCTCATTCAAGAGCTAATTACAGTGGTGTATAGGTCATTTTTAGACATTGGCTAAACAAATGGATGACTGTGTGGAATAATTTCAGAGATCTGGAGACTTGCTGCTTGAAAATAGGAATAGTTTAGGAGACATAACAGTTCACTCCATCATTCACTTATCACCCAGCTTTGAAGGATGCCTCGCATTTGGCTCCCAGAGTGAAGAAAAATTCTGTGCAGTAAATGCCGTCCATACTGGGTTTAGTAACATGGTAAAATAATAATAATAATAGTAATAGTAATGATAAATAGTTGTATATATTACTTTAATATTTGAAAATAATTTAATATGTGTAATCTAATTTGATCTACCCAATAATCCTATCAAGGAAATGCAATTATTTTATCTTTTTCCCCATAGATGAAACAACTGAGGCTGATACAGATTAAGTGATTTGTCTAATACCACATGACTAGTAAGCATCTGAGGCAAAATTTGAAATCAGGCCTTCACTTTGGTCTTGATTCCAAGCTTTATTTGCTGTACCAGTACGGTGATAAACTGAGATGAGAATTGATTTAGAAGTAACTAGATCTCATTTGAAATTCCACTTCTAAAATTTAATACCAATATGACCTTGAGCAAACTCCTTAGCTTCCTTTGGTCTCATTTTCTCCATCTAAAATCAGGTTGCTTAGACATGTTCAGGGTTAAGGTATAAGAAGACTAGAGAGGCATGAGATGGCTAGGTTAGGGAAAAAACCTTTTAATACCAAACAGAGAGTTTTCTATTTGATAATTAGAGGTGATAAGGAGCTATGAAAGTTTATTTGGTGCCGGGGGTGGGAGATGAAAGGTGACAAAACCAGTTCTGGCTTTAGGAAAATCACTTAAATGATTGAGTAGAGGATGGATTGGAGTAGCAAGAGATTTGAGGCACATAGGCCCAGTAGCAAGCTATTGTAATAGTCTAAGTATAAGATGATGAGGATCTGTTTGGGAGTGCTAACAGTATGAGAAAGGAGAGAAGGGGGCATATTTAAGAGAAGTTGCAAAGGTGAAATCTTCAGATCTTGATTACAATTTGAATTTGGGGGTATTAGTGATAAAAGATTATGAAAGGCTGATTGATGATTGTTCAAAATTGAGAGCCTTAGGAACTGGGAAGATGATGTTCCTTTTGACAATTATAGAAATGGCTAATAAGTAGAGGGAAAGCTCAAGATGAAAGATAATGAGTTTGTCTTTGGATACATTGAATTTAAAACTGTATAGATAATGAGAATAAAACTAGGCAATGAAAATGGCATCCTTGGGTAGCACACTGAAACATCTGTCCTAGTTGCTGTTAGTTTTGTTCCAATCAAGTGGCATCTTGTAAATATTAGACCCTATGGTATTTAACTAGCACCTCTTTTTAAATTCTGGGATGTGAATAGTTAGTATATTGTAGCTAATAAAATGTTAGTATACGAACAATACTAGAACAAAGTTCTGAGATCTTGAAGCTTGTAACCCTGTCATCCTATTTCCATGTGGAACCATAACCATGAAAATCAACAAAATATTCTATGGTATTGTTCAATATCAGCATAGATAACCAATAATGATGGAGTTAATTGGTCCAAGTAACTGAGAGATTATACCTTTTCTACTGTGTTGGGGAACTCACATGTGTATAAGGAGAAGAGATATAGTTTCAGGACATCTTCCTAAGTTCAGATATGATTTTGGACCCTCACTAGCTGTGTGACCCTGGGCAAGTCATTTAATGTTGTTTGTTTCACTTTTCATCTGTTCAACAAGCTAGAGAAGGAAATGGCAAATCACTGTTGTATCAGTGACAAGAAAACCCTAAATGAGGTTTGAACATGAATTGAACATGACTGAAACTCAGAACAACTTTGCCTGGTTTTTACTACAGAAGAAGCAAGGAAAAGGCAGAGAGATTTTGGTTTATAACCTTTTCTCCCTGGAATTTAAAGTAAGTAAAGATAACTTGCTTGGAGCATGGATGATAGGAGGGGAAGATGTTGATACATTGCCTTGATTTTTACCATGCCTTTATGTATCTGAATAAATTTGTTTAATCTTGACCTTTTGGCAAATGGATGAACATGTGAAGAGAAGGAAAAAAATACAGCCATTAAGTGGGGCCATGAGTTCCACATCAATAATGATTGATATTCATAAACACAGAGCTGGATAGGGGCAGAATGCTAAGTGATACAGTCAGTGAGTCACCTACCTCATGTTTGGACTAAGTAGAAGGTCTCAACATGTTACAAGAAAAAACGACAACACTAGAGGAGAGCAGGAGCATAAAAGTAAATGCTGAGCCATCTTGCTTAGTTGAAACTCTTATGTTGATGTTCATCCAATAGTTGTCCATAGTGGATTTCTGCATTGATGATGCCTCCAGAGCTCATACAGATCACTGCATGTCTGATTAAACTCTTTCAAAGCATAATGATTCGAGATGCTTCATTATGTTTTTGGCAGAGCTCATATAGCTTTCAGCTAGAGCTGAGCTTTTAACAGGACACTAAGGCATATGTAATAAATATGGGGTTTACTGTCTCTAAGACTCACAAAATAGAAGCACAACATTCAACAACAATTCTTCTAGTGGATGTAGTTACTTGGATAAATTTGAGTTTCTCTCAATTTGATTATTTATCCAAATCATTAATAATGGGACATTTTAACCAATAGTATTATATCACATCCAAAATGCCATTTTCCACAGTTCAGCCTTTCAGCCTTTCACACTTGGAGGATGAACTCACCAAGGGGGAAATGAAAAATGTGGTATCTACATTTGCACTCCACTCCTGGGATTAAAAACTCTATGTTCTTCCCAGGCACTCTGGTGTAACAACCTATGGAAAATCACAACAAAACATTTAAATGAAAAATGAAGTGTTCGCCTTTAGCAACTTAAGACCATATTGAGTCATTAAGAATATTGTACCAAATAGATATGAATGTTATAGATTTTACCAATTTCCCATTTTTCTGACAATTGAATTAAGACATATATAATGTGGCACTTGGGAGTCTACAGTGTTGGTTCTGCCACTGATTAGCAAACACTTTGGAAAAATCACTTCATTATCTGTAAAAATGAAGGAAATATTTGTCCTACCTTGATTCAGGTGTTCTTGTGCTGAAAGCATTATTTAATTTCTAGGAATTTATTACCTTTGCATAATAGAGTTACTTATGAAATGAAAGGTCCAATTATTTTGGGGGTCTTACTCATTCCTTACTTATTTTATTGTTTTTGATTAAACTTCTGAGCAGGTACAATCCTAGAGCATCAGATTCTAACTTTCTTTCAATGTTAATAGCAAGCTCCCCTTACAAGCACTTGGGCTCACCAGGTGAAATCATAACAGTTTTTTTTTTTTTTTAACTAATTAATGGCTACTGAAAATACTTATATGTAAGCCTTTAGAGAGTGAAGAATCCTTTATCCAGTGGATAGCCTGCCTCCTAGAAACATTTACATACTCTCTGCATATTCTCTGATTAAATGTACTTTCTTCATGTTTCCAGCAAGAGGAAAGATTACAGTTTGATGCTCCTTATTTTCCTTGTCCACAGTTGATGACTTCAGCTCCTAGGAATTAATGACCAATTTTTTGCTAGTTTTATTCAAAATTATTTATGCTTTTATTTCAGCCCAACTATATTTCTATAGTTCATTTTTGTTTTCATATATTCATATGGAGATATCACTTTATCTTACATTTTGTGATAACTGGCCTGTGTTCTTTTGAAATTTTTTTCAATAGTATTTTATTTTTCCAAATGCATATAAAAATAGTTTTTAAAACTCATTTTCATAAGACTTTGTGTTCCCAAATTTTCTTCTTCCTTTCCTTACCTCTCCCGTCCCCAAGTCATCAAGTAATCTGATATAGGTTAAATATGTGAAACCTTTAAAAACGTTTCCATATTGGTCATGTTAAGCAAGAAAAATCAGATTAAAAGGGAAAAAAGAGAAAAACAAACAAACAAAAAAGATGAAAATATTATACTTGTATTCAGACTCTATAGTTCTCTCTCTGGATACAATGGCATTTTCCACCCTATAAGTCCATTGCAATTGTTTTGAATCACTGCGTTTGAGCGAACCAAGTCCATCCCAATTGATCATCACATAATCTTGTTGCTACAATGTACAATGTACAATGAGTTTGTTTACTTCACTCAATATCAGTTCATGTAAGTTTTTCTAGGCTTTTCTGAAAGCAGGCTGCTCCTCTTTTGTTCCTTCCTTCCTTCCTTCCTTCCTTTCTTTCTTTCTTTCTTTCTTTTTCTTTCTTTCTTTCTTTCTTTCTTTTTCTTTCTTTCTTTCTTTCTTTCTTTCTTTCTTCTTCTTCTTTCTTTCTTTCTTTCTTTCTTTCTTTTCTATCTTTCTCTCTTTCTTTCTTTCTCTCTCTCTCTCTTTCTTTCTCTCTCCCTTTTTCTCTTCCCTTCCCTCCCTCCCCCTCCTCCTCCTCCTCCTCCTCCCTCCTCCTCCTCCCCTCCTCCTCCTCCTCCTCCTCCTCCCCTCCTCCTCCTCCCCTCCTCCTCTCCTCCTCCTCCTCCCCTCCTCCTCCTCCTCCTCCTCCTTCTCCTCCTCCTCCTCCTCCTCCTCCTCCTCTTCCTCCTCCTCTTTCTCCTCCTCCTCCTTCCTCTCCTCCTCCTCCTCCTCCCCTCCTCCCCTCCTCCTCCTCCTTCTCCTCCCCTCCTCCCCTCCCCCTCCTCCTCCTCCTTCTCCTCCTCCTCTTTCTCCTCTCCTCCTCCTCCCTCCTCCTCCTCCCTCCTCCTCCTCTTCTTCCTCCTCCCCTCCTCCTCCCTCCTCCTCCTCCTCCTCCTCCTCCTCCTCTTCCTCCTCCCTCCTCCTCCTCCTCCTCCTCCTCCTCTTTCTCCTCCCCTCCCCCTCCTCCTCCTCCTCCTCCTCCTCCTCCTCTTCTCCTCCCCCCCTCCTCCTCTTCCTCCTCTCCTCCTCCTCCTCCTCCTCCTCTCCTCCTCCTCCTCCCCCTCCTCCTCCTCCTCCTCCCCCTCCTCTTCCTCCTCTCCTCTCCTCCTCCTCCTCCTCCTCCTCCTTCCTCCTCCTCCTCCTCCTCCTCCTCCTCCTCTCCTCCTCCTCTCCTCCTCCTCCTCCTCCTCCTCTTTCTCCTCTCCTCCTCCTCCTCCTCCTCCTCCTCCTCCTCTTTCTCCTCTCCTCCTCCTCCCCTCCTCCTCTCCTCCTCCTCCTTCTCCTCTCCTCCTCCTCCTCCTCCTCCTCCTCTTCCTCCTCCTCCTCCTCCTCCTCCTCCTCCTCCTCCTCTTCCTCCTCTCCTCCTTCTCCTCCTCCTCTTCCTCCTCCTCCTCCTCCTTCCTCCTCCTCCTCCTCCTCCTCCTCCTCCTCCTCTTCCTCCTCCTCCTCCTCCTCCTCCTCCTCCTCCTCCTCCTCCTCTCCTCCTCCTCCTCCTCCTCCTCCTCCTCCTCCTCCTCCTCTCTTCTTCTTCTTCTTCTTCTTCTTCTTCTTCTTCTTCTTCTCTTCTTCTTCTTCTTCTTTCTTCTTTTCCTCTATCATATTGAGGTTTATTTTTAAAAACATCTTCATAGTTAGTTTTCAGCATTTACCCTTGCAAAACCTTGTGTTCCATTTTTTTTTGCACTCTGTTCCCCCTTCCCTCTCCTAGTAACCCAATATATGTTAAACATGTGCAGTGCTTCCATCCATATATCCACACTTATACTATATAAGAAAAATCAGATCAAAAAGGAAAAAAAAAAGATAAAGAAAACAAAGTGCAAGCAAACAACAACAAAAAGTGAAAATACTATGTTGTGATCTACATTCACTTCCCACAGTCTTTTATCTGGGATCAGATGGCTCTCTCCATCACAAGACCATTCGGACTGGCCTGAATCACCTCATTGTTGAAAAGAGCCACCTCCATCAGAATTGATCATTGCATAATCTTGTTGTTGCTATGTACAGTGCTCTTTTGGTTCTATTCACTTCACTTAGCATCAATTCATGTAAATCTCTCCAGGCCTTTCTGAAATCATGTTGCTGATTATTTCTTATAGAACAATCATATTTCACAACATTCATATTCCATTCTTCAACTGATGAGCGTGTATTCAGGGCTGCTACAAAAATTTTTTGTATGTGAGTCCTTTTCCCTTTTTCATAATCTCTTTGGGATACGGGTCCAGTAGAGATACTGCTGCATCAAAGGGTATGCACAATTTGATAGTCCTTTGGTACAGTTTTTCTCACTTTACTATATACAAACTGAATACTGCACACAGATGGTCAATCATGAAAGACTTAAATTAGTCTGATCAACATACTGATTTCAAAGGATTCATAATGAAAAATGCCATTTATCTCTGGAAAGAAAACTGAATGATGATTGAAGAACACTGTTTTATAATAAAGTTTTCATGTAAATTTCTTTTTTTTTCCCTTTGCTTTCCTTACCCTATCTCTTATCTCCCTCCCCCCCAAACCAGGAGCCAAAATCACAAGATTTATAACTATCCTGATGATCTTTTATTATTTATTTTTTTTCTTTTCACTTTTCTTTAGATAATTTTGAAGATACACACTCAACACTGTGTTTGTAAATATTTAGCCATCATGTCTCCAGAAACATACATTTAAATTTAATGTGTATAATTAATATTTTCTTTAGCAGTTTTTTATGTCTAAGAAATCCATAAAACAATCAAGAAAACCCAACCTTTCCTGATTTCTCAGGTATCATTATTTTTATTTAAAATGTGATAATCAGATTTTGTTCTTCAATTCAAGTAAGTGTGCAGGAGCATACTTGACCAACAAAATAGATAACATGACATACCCAAGAGATTTTTATTAGAAATAATTTATTCTAAATAGATTAAAACTTTCACTAGAAATAAATTATTCCAAATCAAAGTAAATTTGAAAGAAATTTAAATGAAGGTGCTTAAGGTTATTGAAGTAATACATAGCAATAATAATAATCACAATAACAAGCTTAGACCTTCAGAAAATATTCCAAGGTGGTCTCATTCTGGGGGCCATAATCTTTTCTGTGATTCTTACTAATCCCATTATTCTTTTACTTTAGCTTTTCTTCTTTTAATGAATGTCTATTTCATTCAAATCTTAAAGAGTCCCTGGCAGATATAGGATCAAAGTTTGCTTCATATATTTTCATAACCTTTTAATGCAAGTTTGACTTGAGACAATTTTACACTTAATTTGTAAGAACTACCCTATTTCTATCATTTTCCTCCAAGAATTTTATCAGCCTCATTTGGTTCAGCTATGTGTAGTCATATATACATACATATATATGTATTTATGTAGGTCCATCTTTTTCTTAATTCACTTATCAAAGAGTTTGATTACCCCATCCTCCATACTTCTATTTAGAAAACTTCCTATATTTATACCTAATTTGTTCTTAAATAGATCATGGATATTTTAGGATTAGAGTTTAAAAGCATTTTAGAGCTAACCTTGCTAAATGTCCAGCCCACTTCATCCCTGGGCAAAAATCATTGATTTTGGTTTCTCCTCCCCCTTTAGCTGATACTTACAAGGTGTTGTTATTTTGAATTCATCCATCGTGAGCTTTGAGCTTTTCTGCTTGTCTTTTTTTTTTTTTTCTATATCTGTTTTCAAAGATGTCTTCTAGTTGAAAAAAAAAATTGTCATAGTGAATGCTCATTCAAGTGAGTAGCTAAGAAGTTGTAGCTAATCATTTATCGCAGATTCTTTTTTATCTCTAGAACCTGGACTAAAAGTCCCAGAGGTTTCTCTGTATTTTTCTTTATTTGTCCTTTCTCTTCCTCCCTTCCTTTTTTCTTTCCTTCCTTCCTTTTTTCCTTTCTTTCTTTACTTCCATCTTTCTCTCCCTTTATCTCTTCTTTCTTTTTCTTTTCTTATCTTTTTTCTTTCTTTCTTTCTTTTTATTTCTTTCTATTTCATAACCTAGTTATTGTTTTCCCAGTAATATTCTATAGCAATACCCTATTTAGTAGATCACTTCATTTCTTTTTTAAAAATCTGTTCTTTCTCATCAGTCTATTATGCCAAAATGCACATGATCATCATTTAACCCAGCCACTTAATTGCATTGCTCCCCTGAAATCAACATCACTGTACCATAAACAGTTTTCAAACAGTCTATACTATTTGATGATAGAGTTATATTTTTCTCTCTGGTCTCATTTCAGTTTCCTGCATGATCTGTTTCAGGTTTTCTGTTCACTAGTGGATTGGCAAACATTGTTTAAAGTGTTAGTGGTTTTCCATGGTTTAAGAATGCATCTACCTTATGTTTTCCATTTTTAGCTGTCCCTGATTCCACCTTGTCTTTAACTTATTCTCAATTTTTTCTATGTAAATCCCTCTTTGTAAGTTATGTGAAAGATATTAAGGGCCCAAATAATTCTTGTGGTTTCTCTTATGAACACTAGAATGCAAAGTCTTAACTGGAAAGAATATTGTTAAGTAAGATCTCAAACTGGGAAGACATCAAGTCAGGATATTGGTTTTAACAGTCAATTTTTTACATGAATTTTTTTCCCCCTCTGGAAGAGAAAATATTTAGCAAATTCAATCTTACAGCCCTTTCTTAAATTCCCCTGTGCTGTGCACAGGGCTGTGCAAAGTGTTGCATTAAGCATAGAGTACATAAAGAAAAAAAAATAGATACAAGTCCTAATATCAAAGAAATTAAAATTTAATGGAGGTGGCAGAGAGATGGAAAAGGACACAATGAGATATGACAACTGAGAGCAAGAAAAGTATATAAGCAAATAGGTAAAATGCTGGTAGAACATAGAAGAAAGAAAAATACCTTTGAGTTGATGAGGGTTCCATGGAAGGAAAAGGCCAAGAAACAAAGGCACTGGGAGGTGCAGGAAGTAGGAAAAGAATGTCAATTCCATGCAAGGGAAGAAGGAAAAAACAAAGACAGGTAATTGTGGGACTGGGAATAAAAATGCAAGCTGAAGAGTCGTTTCATATAGATGTAATATGTCCATATATTCAATGTGGATATATCTTATGAATACTTATGAAAAGTTTATAATAATAAAATGAGCAGACATTTATATAATATTTTAAGTTGTGCAAAGAGATTCACAAACATTGTTTCATTTTATTCTCACCACAACCCTGAGAGGTTGATGCTTCCTCATTTTATGGAAGAGTAAACTGATATCGACAGAGATGAAATACTGACTGAGATCAGATTTGAAATCAAGTCTTTATACACACACACACACACACACACACACAGGATTTAATTAATTGTGTGTGTGTGCGCGCGCACACAGGATTTAATTATAAATATATATATTGTGTGTGTATGTGTGTGCGTGTGTGTGTGTGTGTGTGTGTATGTGTGAAATAAAGGTCCTCCAATTCAAAGAAAAAGATTTAAGCATTTCATAGAAAGAGCAGTAGATCCTGACCTGTAAAAGAGATAAAACTACTTTCTATGGAGGAAAAAATTAAATATCTGGCTAGATCAGAAAAAAATCTCTATATAGCAATGTATTTTTTAAAACAATGTCTTGTGGGAGTGAGGTTTGTGTGGTTACCACCACCTACATTGCAAATTTGGGCAAAAACCTTAAGTTTTTTTCAATAGTTTCTACACTTAAAATCCCCCATATATCTTTTATCTTTTTGAGCCCATGAAATGTGATTTTTTTTTTTTTTTACTATTTCCATCTCATCCTTTTTTAACGTGAGAAAAAGTTACATTTCCATAAATCATGATTTCTGTTCTAACCCTGTCTTCTGGTGCATCAGAGGTAAAAACTTTCCATGGTAACTAAGAAAACTCAGATGATATAAATGCCAAAAAAATCTTTTGAAGGGAGTATTCACCATCCTAAGTCTGTATAGCTTATACCTAGATGCACCTCTCCTAGTCTACTCTGGGCACAAAGGCATTTCCTAGGAGACTCTACAGAGCAGTTAGGAACTTTTTTCCTACAGAAAGTTAAAAGAACCCCTCCCTATCCAATATATAAGTTATTCAGGAGTCTGGAGATGAAAGAGGTTGTGATGAGCTTAGAAATCTAAAATACCTAATGTTGTCTTCTGTGTGAAGGAAAAACCTTTTCATCTTTATGAAGGAACAGAAAGGCAATTTTATTTCTAAAATCTTTAGTTCTCATATCTGTCTCATAGTGTATATAATTACAATCTCCTACCAAATTCCTTAACATATGATGACTTGGTACCCCATATTTTTTGTCAGTGGGTTTCAAAAAATTGATTTAATTGAGATTAATAGATAATATAATTCATAAATAATATTTTCATGTTTCTGCTTGTGGCCTCAAATGTTTTCACTTTTCTTTGTCAACACCAGCCAAACTCCACAATTAGAGTTATAATCTGGCTACTGGTACTGATAATCTAAGGAATGGAAGAACAAACTTACCTACCTGAGACGCTACATTCTGGCTCAGTGGGTTTTGCAGCAGTAGAAATTACATTCAGTAAAATGATCTGCAGTGACTCAGCAAAACCTTATCTGCAGAGGTTAGTAGGGCAGCTGGATACCTGCAAAGACTTACTCCTGATTTTCATGAAAATTCTTTTGCTGATAAGGAAAATAATGTGAAATGATATGATTAGAGGTTTCTACATCTATGCTTCCAATATTCACTCTACCACTAGGGAATGCAGGGAAAATCAGCTAACACAGTTGTGTAGAGAAGAATAGTTGGAATATGGCAAATTCAGGTTCAGTAAATTGTTATTTGAATTACCAGAAAATAATGACCTTTTTTTTTCTGCTATTCTCTATTCTACATAGAGGTAAATGGAAGAGCAAAGAACTAATTTGGAATTATTAAAAGCCTAATCAAAACTCTTCCAGGGTATGTTGTAGAATCACCTTCTATATTTTAAATTCTAGTATAATGACAATCAATATTCATTGTGATGATCTTCAAATACTGTAAGACCTAGAAATGCTTTTTGAATCATCAAAGAATGATGATGTTTTATTTAATAATGTTACCACACTAAATATATTCATTGTCATTTTAATACTTTGGAAATTGATAATCAATTCATAGTATGTATCCAGTAAATATTCTCAGTTGATAAAAATCATGTGCTAAATTAATCTGAATGATAATAATGGAATAAATTAGAATTATCTGAATGTAGAATTTTATTTTGTTCTAGGATTTCATTTTTCCATAGAGACTTAATAAATAGCATAGAGATCTGAAATCTACTCAAGGGCAAGTGAAGTTTTGTGTCACTACTTTTGAGACCATTTAAGAGTAGCTATGTCCATGGGTTAATTTATAATTCACTAAATGGCAAAAGGGATAGTAGTGGGTATATCGGAAATAGTGATTACAGTCCCTGTCTTCATAAAACTTATAGGGTAATGGACAGTCAAGATAATTAATTATGTTATTAACAAAAAATATAGGATAAATATAAATGAACACAGTAAATATAACATGATTGGTTTAGTGTCGGAGAGATCTACTTGAGGATTCTCTCACACTTAATATGTGTGGGACTTTGAGCAGTCATTTAACATTTCAGTTTCCTCAGTTGTAAAATGGGAATATGAATGTTAACCTCTGTCAGAGGCTTGTTGTGAAAACCAAATGATGTGCTTTGAAAATTTTAAAGTTGTTGGTCATTATAGTAGTTAGTGAAAACTATGTGAAATTCACTGTGAGAAGGCTTCCTAGAAGTCATGAGCCTTGATCTGTCAGTCAAAGATGGGAAGGAATGTGGATTCAATTTGAGTGAGAAAAGAGATTGTTACACGTCTATGTCTTTAAAATATATCCCCAGAGTCAAAAGCTATATATTTTTCTATATCATAAAATGGATTTGAATCATGAATTAGCAGAAGGAGCACATGAAACTGAATCTAATGTTAGAGTTGATAATTTTCTCAGGTATTTTATGTAATAATACATTCTATCACATTCATCTCTATAACTATTAAAACATTAATATCTGGTCAGCATTAATAAATTAGCAAAAGCCTTACTTCTAAAAGAAACATACTATATCAAGATAAATTGTACATGTTCTAATTAGTTTACTTGGCATTCTCATTACAAAGTGAGCAATCCTAATAGAACCACTCTGCTAAAAAATATTACACCTTTGGTTTCAGAACTGTTTTGTCCAACATTTCCAAAGGACTTAAGAATATTAACTAAAAACCTTTATGAATCCCTCAGTGTGTGGCATTCTCTGTTCTTATATCCTGACCAGATGATGTCTTCAGGCAAACAATTTTCAACAGTTCTATTCTAGAGTTCCAGTTAGTAAGACAGGGCAGGTAAAATACCTTACAAAGAAGAATCTGATTAGAAAGACAAATCAATCAGGTTGATATATCTGCATTCAGATGCCAAATGATATCTTCTTTGGAAGAAAATTAAGATTCACAGTAGATGTATTTTTTAAACTTAAAAAAAGTTTTTATTGATAATTTCTGTTTCTTAAATTGCCAAACTATCTGATTTATCTATCTTTCTCCCTCCCCTTCCTAGAGAGCTATACAACAGATAAATTGTATTTTTTAAGAAAGGAAAATAAAAGTCAGCACAACTGATTAATAAATTGAAAAAGCCCAGAAACATGTGTAATGTGTGATATCTGGGTACCTCTTCTTTCCTCCAGGGGTTCTTCTCATATCACATCATTTGAATCCTACTTGCTCTTAATAATTTTGTTACATTTATTTTGGATTTTTAGTATTGTGTTCTTTCCATTTACAATATTGTATTTACTATGTATATTGGTATGTTGACTTGGCTTACTTAACTGTCAATTCATATAGTTCTTTCTGGGCTTCTCTATATTCATCATGTGCATAATTTCTTATGGAACAATAATAATTCCATTACATTCATATATTGTTACAATGAATTTACTCATTCTCCAAATGATGGGCATATACTACAACCTTCCAATTTTTAGCTATCACAAAAAATTCTTCAATAAATATTTCTGAAGCATTTGGAGTCTTTTTTTTATCTTATTTATGACTTCCTTTGGGCATAAGCTCAATTATGGAGTCTGATTCAAAGAGTACAGTCATCTTACTTTATTTGCTTAGTTCCAAATTGTTTTCCAAAATTGTCCAAACTTCACTACTTCATCAATCTGTATCAATAGTGCCTTACCTTCCTACAAACCTTCCAACCTTAATTGTTGCCTTTTTTAGGGGGTCATTTTTGCCTTTTTGCAAGATATGAGGTGAAACTTTAAGAGACTGTTGACTTGCATTAGGATTCCTATCTCTTGGAATGTCTATTAGTCTCACGTAGACTTATAACTACAGACATACTTACATATAATTATAGATAGACATAGATATATTAGAAAGGAAAGGTGACCTGATTGAACTCTATGCTAACAATACATACACATAGGGATATATGTATATCTACACACATACACATGAGAGGAAGAGAGAGAGAGAGAGAGAGAGAGAGAGAGAGAGGAGAGAGAGAGAGAGAAGAGAGAAGAGAGAGAGAGAAACAAGTCCTTATTGCAGGAATTTGATATGAAGATTTTTTTTTCCTCCATTCAAACATTTCCTTTCTTTTTTGAGATGCATTAACATTATTTGTTTCAAATAATAAAAATGTATCTATTTTTGTCTTTTGTAATTGCCTCTATATTTTATTTAATTAAGAATACATCTCTCTCAAAACTATGCCATATATGATCTGTTTCTCTTCACATTTTTAATGATATGATTTAGTATTAAGATCCATTTTAATGTAAATATGATGTATGGTATAAAGTATATAATTAAGCCCAATTTCTGTCAGACTGCTTTTCCAGCTTTCCTAGGAGTGTTTATCAATCAGGGAATTTAGGTCTATTTTATGAAACACTGAATTATTGAGTTCTATTATTTTTTTAACACTCTGTCTAGTCTCTTCCATTAATCTAGCTCTCTATTCTTTAATCAGTAAAAGAGATGTTTTGGTGACAAATGCTAATGAATATACTTTGAGAGCTGAAAGTATTCTTCCCCATCACCCATATTTCTTTTTATTAAATTTTTAGTATTTTAGTCCTTTTATCCAAATGATTTTTAAAATTATTTTATCAATTCCTATGAAGTATCTCTTTGGTAAATTGATTAGTATAGTATTAAAATATTAACTAATTTTGTTGTATTGTTATGTTTATTATATTGGCATAATCAAACCATAACAACTGAATATTGCTCTAGATATTTAGATGTTCTTTATTTTTTAAAAAAATAATTCAAAGCGTATAAGTTTGTGTGTATGTGTGTGTGTGTGTGTGTGTGTGTGTGTGTGTGTGTGTATGTGTGAGAGTGTGTGTGTTGGGAGATTGACCCCTAAATATATTATGCATATCATTGTTTTTGGAATGGGATTTCATTTTTATTGACTCATATTTTCTTCTTACTATTTTTTGCTGAGGCAATTGGGGTCAAGTGACTTGCCCAGGGTCACACAGCTAAGAAGTGTTAAGTGTTTGAGGCCAGTTTTGAATTCATATCCTCCTGACTTCAGGGCTGTCATATGTTATTAATATTTATAAATTTTGTTGATTTTTGAGGATTTATTTTGTAACTTGCAACTTTGTTAAAGATCTTAGTTTCCCAATTCATATTTTTACTTATTCTCCATGGTTTTCCAAGTAAATCATCTTGAAATTCAGAAAACAGAGATTTTGTGCTTCCTTTTTATCCATTATGGGGTTTTTAGTTCCTTTTTCTTGTCTTTTTGCTATTGTTAGCATTTCCAGAACTATATAGAAGAGAATAAGCATCCTTGCTTCTCTTGTGTATTCACTGAAAAAAAAAAAGGTTCTTTTCTCCACTCCATATGGTATTTGTGTTTGGTTTTAAATAGAACCTATTTATAAAATTTTTAAAAAGATCCCTCTATGCCTACAATTTATAGGGTTTTTATCATAAAAATGTTACATTTTTGTCAAAGGCTTTTCTTGCCTCTATTGAGATGATCACATGCTTATGAATATTTTGGTGTTTAATATGATATTTGTTTATCCAATACTTGTTTCCTATATTTTGAACCATGATAATATTCCTATTATAAACCCAACTATATCATGACAAATGATTTTTAGTTTATTTATTTTTATACACATTATTTTATGAATTATGTTGGAAGACAAAAATCAGAGCAAATTGGAAAAAACATGGGAGAGATTAAAAAAAAATGAACATAGCATGTGTTGATTTACATTTAATCTCTTTAGTTCTGGTTTCAGATGACATTTTCTGTCCAAAGTGTATTACTATTCTTTTGGATTATTGAACTACTGAGAAGAACCCAGCCTTTCATAGTTGATCATCACACATTCTTGCTGTTACTGTGTACAATATATTCATGGTTCTGCTTATTTTGCTCAATATCAGTTCATGTAAATCTTTCCAAGCCTTTCTAAAATCAACTTGTTGCTCATTTTTACAGAACATTCCATTATCTCCATGTACCAAAATTTGTTCAGCCATCCTCCAACTGATAGGTGTCCAATCCTTTTCAAATTCTTTGCTACCACAAAAAGAGTTGTTACAAACATTTTTGCATATGTGAGTTCTTTTCCCTCTTTTATGATTTCCTTGGGATACAGACCCAGTAATGGAACTTTCCAGGTTAAAGGCTATCCACAGTTTTATCACCCTTTGGGAATAGTTTCAGATTGCTCTCTAGAATGATTGGATCATTTCACAAATCCACCAAAAATGCATTAATGTCCCAGTTTTCCCATATCCCCTCCAACATTTATCATTATCCTTATCTGTCATCTTAGCCAATCTGAGAGGTATAAGGTGGTACTTCAGAGTTGTTTTAATTTTCATTTCTCTAATCAATAGTGATTTAAAGCATTTTTTCATATAACTATAAATGGTTTTAATTTAACCATCTGAAAATTGTTCATATCTTTTAACCATTTATGAATTGGGGAATAATGTGTATTCTTATAAATTTGATAAAGTTCTTTATATATTTTGGAAATGAGACTGTTATCAGAAGTACTGGCAGTAAAGATTTTTTCCCCAGCTTTGTACTTCCTTTTTAATCTTGTTTCTATTGGTTTTGTTTATGCAAAACCTTTTTAATTTAATATAATCAAAGTTGTCTATTTTGCCTTTCATGTTCTTTAGTTCTTTGGTCATAAATTCCTCCCATGTCCAAAGATCTGATAGGAAAATTATCCCTTGTTCTCCTAATTTGTTTATACTATCATTCTTTATGCTCAACTCGTATTATCTATTTTGACCTTATTTTTTCTATTGTGAAGTGAGATGTAAATCTATGCCATGTTCCTAACATATTATTTTCTAGTTTTCCCAGGAATTTTTGTCAAATAGTAAGTTTTATTCCAGAAGCTAGAGTTTGGGGATTTAACAAATACAAGATTACTATAGTCCTTGTTTATTTTATCTTGTGTATCTAATGTCTTCCCCTAATTTACCACTCTATTTCTTAGCCAGTACTTAGCCAGTTTGGGGTGATTGCTGCTTTATAATATACTTTTAGGTTTGATACTGCTAAGCCATCATCCTTTCTATTTTTTTCATTTCCTTGATATTCCTAACTTCTGTTCTTCCAGATGAATGTTGTTATTATTTTTTTCTAGTTCTATAAAATAATGTTTTGGCACTTTAATTGATGTTTCCTCTTCTGGTAACCTGGGCAGTTTGTTTTTGCATTTTTGTTTTTCTTCCAGGGTTATTTCTACATTCTGAATCCAATTCTCCTTATACAACAAGAGAGCTGTTTGGTTTTGCACACATATATTGTATCTAGGATATACTGCGACATATTTAACATATATAGGACTGCTTGCCATCTGGGGGAGGGGGTGGAGGGAGAGAGGGGAAAAATCAGAACAGAAGTGAGTGTAAGGGATAATGTTGTAAAAAATCATCCTGGCATGGGTTTTGTCAATAAAAAGTGATTATAATAAATTTTTTAAAAATGGACAAAAAAGAAAAAAAAAAACCTGGACAGTTTGTATTTTGGTAAATATTCATCCATTTCAGTTAGATTGTCAGACTTGCTCCAATAGACTAGGCAAAATATCTCCTAATTATTTCTTTAATTTCTTTTTCATTGGTGGTAAGTTCCCCCTTTCATTTTTGATGCTTGGAGTTGATTTTTTTTTTCTTTCCTTTTTCTGATCAAATAAACCAAAGGTTTATCTATTTAAAAAAAAAATTCATAAAACCAACTCTTAGAATTGTTTAGTAGTTCAATAGTTTTCTTAGCTTCTATTTTAGTAATCAGTCCTTTGAAACTTGGTATGCAACCAAAAATAACTTACCCAGCTAGAATGAGCATCTTTTTTCCAGGGAAGAAGATGGACATTCAATGAAGTAAGCAAATTTCACCTATTTTTGATGAAAAAGCCAGAACTTAACGAAAAGTTTGATCTACAAATATAGAACTCAAAGAGAAATCTAGAAAGGTAAAGATTAATCTTGGGAACTATATTTCGGCTACAAAGATGTATAAAGAATACATGTATACCTTGTTCTAGAAACTAGATGTGGAAAGGACATTGTACCAGAAAAAGGGTAAAGTGGGGGTACTACATCTCATGAAGAGGCAAAGGAAACCTATTATATCTAAGAGAAAGAATGGAGGGAGATGAATATAGTGGGTATCTTACTGCTTTCAGAATTGGCTTTAAGAAAAAATTTAGACATATTCAACTTAAGGTGAAACTTCTCCCACCTCATTGAAAAGTGAGAAGGGAAAAGTGAAAAGGGAAGGAATAAGCTAAGAGGAAGGGAATACGGGAACTGGGAGGGAAAGGGGTAAGATAGGGGGAGGAACTCTATGGCGGGGGAGGGATACTAAAAAGGAAGGGCTGTGAGAAGCAAGTGGTGCTCACAAGCTTAATACTGGGAAGGGGGATAAGGGGGAAAGAAGGGAGAAAAACACAAACCAGGGTTAACAAGATGGCAAGTAATACAGAATTGGTCATTTTAACCATAAATATGAATGGGGTAAACTCCTCCATAAAGAGGAAGCGGTTAGCAGAATGGATTAAAAGCCAGAATCCTACAATATGTTGTTTGCAGGAAACACACCTGAAGCGGGGAGATACATGCAGGTTAAAGGTAAAAGGTTGGAGCAAAATCTACTATGCTTCAGGTGAAGTCAAAAAAGCAGGGGTAGCCATCCTGATCTCAGATCAAGCTAAAGCAAAAATTGATCTAATTAAAAGAGATAAGGAAGGACACTATATCTTGCTAAAGGATAGCATGGATAATGAAGCAATATCAATATTAAACATATATGCACCAAGTGGTGTAGCATCTAAATTCTTAAAAGAGAAATTAAGAGAGCTGCAAGAAGAAATAGACAGCAAAACTGTAATAGTGGGAGATCTCAACCTTGCACTCTCAGAATTAGATAAATCAAACCACAAAATAAATAAAAAAGAAGTCAAAAGAGACCTAACTGTATTTCAGTTGATAAATGATGGACAGAAGGAGCTACACCCAAAGAAAGAACACTAGGAAACGAATGTGAACTATTTGCATTTTTGTTTTTCTTCCTGGGTTGTTTTTACCTTCTGAATCCAATTCTCCCTGTGCAACAAGAGAACTGTTCGGTTCTGCAAACATATATTGTATCTAGGATATACTGCAACATATCTAACATATATATAGGACTGCTTGCCATCTAGGGGAGGGAGTGGAGGGAGGGAGGGAGGGGAAAAATCGGAACAGAAGTGAGTGCAAGGGATAATGTTGTAAAAAAAAATTACCCTGGCAAGGATTCTGTCAATATAAAGTTATTATTAAATAAAATAAAATAAAATATATAAAAAAAAGTAATCAGTCCTTTGAGTTTCAAAATTCTTAATTTAGTATTTAATTGGGGTATTTGATTTTTTCCTTTTTCTAACTTTTATAGTTGCATGCCTAATTCATTGATATCCTCTTTCTCTATTTTATTTTAGTAATTATTTAGAGATATATAATTTCCCCTAAGAAATGTTTTGGTTGCATCCCATAGGTTTTGGTATGTTGTCTCATTATTGTAATTTTCTTGGATGAAATTATGGATTTGTTTCAGCGATTTGTTATTTGATCCACTTTTTCTTTAAATTTAGATTTTTTTTTATTTCAAATTATTTTTTTAATCTATCTTTCCCTGATCCTTTATTGAATGTAATTTTTATTTCATGGTGATCTAAAAAAGGATGCATTTACTATTTCTGCCTTTTTGCATTTGATTGTGAGGGTTTTATTGAGATTCTGTTTTTTTTTTTTTTTTTTTTTTTTTTTTTTTTTTTTTTTTTTTAATCCACTCTGCTATTTGCTTCCTTTTTAAGGGAGAGTTCATCTCATTCATATTAACAGTTATGATTATCATCTTTGTATTTCCCTGCATCCTATTTTCTCCCCTGTATATATGTTTGTTCTTTCTTTCCACCCTGATCTTAGCTCTATGTTTTTTACCCACCTACTACCTTATCTTCTATCACCATTCCCCCCTTCTCTTACAGGTGTTTTTTAAAACCCACTCCACTCACTACCTTATCTTCTATCAACCCTTCCTCCCTTCTTTTACGTTTTTCTGTAATTTCTGCCCTCCCTCTATCCCATTCCTCCTTTTTCTTTTTCTCTTTTTCCTTCTATTTCTTTATACAGTTAGATAAATTTCTATACCCAACTGAATGATTAAATTATTCCCTCTTAAAGCCAAAACTGATGAGATCAAGCAGCAGACAATGCCTATCTTCTGCCTTTCTTTTCCTCTTTTGGAATACGTCTATTTGCATTTCTTCATGTGAACTAATTGTCCCTTTATTCTTCTCTTTTCCTCTTTTTCCAATATAGAATATTTCCTACTCCTTAATGTCTTTTCTTTGATGTTATCACAACAGAGTTCGTTCACACCTCAGACTATATGATACCTTTTTCTGCCTGCCCAGTGTCAGATAGAGTTTTGCAAGAGTTATAAATATTGTTTTCCTATCTAGGGATGTAAACAGTTTAACCTATATATACATATATGTGTATATGTATATACACATATATGTATATGTATACAAATACACACACACACAGACACACACACACACACACACACACACACACACACATCCCCCATTTACCCTTCTGTGGTTCTCTTGGGTCTTGTGTTTATAGATTAAATTTCCTTTACTTTTTTTCAATGGAAATGATTGCAAGTCTCTTACTTCATTTAAGATTCATCTTCTCCCCTAAAAGGTAATGCTGAGTCTCCCTGGGTCATTAATTCCTGGTTGTGACCCCAATTTTGCCTTCTGGAATATGATATTCCAGACTCCCCAATCCTTTATTGTAGAAGCTGCTAGATTCTGGATAATCCTGACAGCTGTTTTTTTCATATTTGAATTGTTTTTGTTTGGTAGCTTGCAGCACTTTGTCCTAGATTATAGTTGTGGGGTTTCACAACAATGTTCCTTGGGATTTTTCTTGTAGGATCTCTTTGCAGAGGTGATTGATGGATTCTTTCAATGAGTATTTACCACTCTGTTTCTAAAATATAGGGGTAGTTTTCCTTAAGGATGTATTGTAAAATGCTATCTAGGGTCTTTTGTTGATCATAGTCTTTAGGTAGGCCAATAATTTTTAAATTGTTTCCTGCATCTATTTTCCAGGTCAGCTGCTTTGCCAATTAGATATTTCACATTTTCTTCCATTTTTTCATTCTTTTTGTTTGTTTGATTGATTCTTGCTATCTCACAAAGTCATTGCTTCCATTTGCCTTGTTCTAGTTTTTAATGTGTGATTTTTTCAGTTATCTTTTGTATCTTTTTTTTTCCATTTGGTTTTTTCTTCTTTTTAAGGAATTGTTTTCTTCTGACAATTTTCCCCCTTACTTTTCCAAACTCTTGATTCTCTCATGCATACCTCTCATTTCTCTTCTCATTTTTTCAACTACCTCTCTTATTTGTCTTTTGATGTCTTTTATGAGCATTTCTAAGAAGCCTCTTTGGGCTTGAGACCAATTTATCTCACTCTTTGAGATTTCTTTTGTGGACATTTTGTCCTAGTCTGTGTTTGTGTTTCGGTCTGTCCTGTCACTATAGTAACTTTCTATGATCAAGGTTCTTTTCTGTTTTTTGCTCAAATTGTTTTTTCCTTTTCTTTTGGTACTTCCTAGATAGAGCTCTGCTTCTGGGATAAAGGTCACATTGTCCTAAACTTCCTGTGGAGCTCTGAGCTTTGGCTTTGAGCACAGTGACCCTTGTGTTTGCAGGGGGTGGCTTTATCTGTTCTTTTTAGGAAACAACCCTGTTTCCCAGAGTTTGCCTTCTGAGCTGGGGCTGGAAGCTGGCCCCCTGAATTTTTCCTCTACTGAGCCAGGATTAAGGGTCGTAGCTGCTGATTTGCTGTGATTAGGACCCTCTCAACAGGCTTCCTGGCTTCTGTCTGACCTGGGCTGAACATCTTTTTCACCCCCGTGAAAGTGACCTTTTTTGAAGTTTTTTCATTCTATTTTGAGTTGGAGGGATTTCATTCTATCAGATTCTGTCAGAGGTTTGGTTTCATGTGTTTTTTGAGGGAAACTGGGAGAGCTTGAGCAACTTCTTGACTTTACTCCTCCATCTTGGCTCCATCCCCGGAACTCACAAATGATTTTTCAGATAAGTCATTGCATAGTGATTTTCCCCAAGCAGTTAGGTGGCTTGGTGGAGAGAGTTCTGGGCCTAGAGCCAAGAAGAACTGAGTTCTAATCTGGTCTCAGACACTTACTATCTGTACGACCCTGACCAAATCATTTAATCTGTTTGTCTCAATTTTCTCCTCTGTGAAATAAACTACAGAACGATGTAATAAACCACTCCAAGATTTTTGCCAAGATGCATAAAAAGGATCACAAAAAATCAGGGGCAACTGAAAAATTGCTAAACATCCAACTGATAGGATTTTGTTTAAAATTTTTGAGACATATACGGGGCGGAGCCAAGATGGCAGAGCAGGCACACACGACTCTCTAAGCTCCTCTCATTACCCTCATAACCAACTATTTAATCCAGCCTCAAACATAATTCTTCACTGCTTAAATTCATGAAAATAAGAAGCACTACAACTTACCAGCCGATCCGGAAGCTCGCCAGGAAAGGTTTGTCCTGAGGGGCCAGGAACAGACTAGCACAGGCAGCGAAAGGCTAAGGGGCGGGAGTGATCTCGGTGGCTAGAGAAGTTATAGAGACGACTCTGCTATAGGCTAACTGCTCTGCCTTGATTACAAAGCAGTAAACTGGTAGAGAAGTTAAAGCCTAAAACAGAGGGTCCTCTAAAAAACGCCAGAACCTAAAGAGATCTGGCTGTAAGCCCTCAAACCCGGAAGTGACTCAGGCAGACTTAGTCGCAGCCCTGTGGCCACATCCGGCAGTTCGGGGCTTTTGCGGGGGCAGTTACTAAACTGCATGACAGCGGGGCACAGCCTGGGCAGTCTCTAATAGGCAGTGTGGGGGGCTCGGCCTGGGGCAATAGAACCTCCCCAGTTGTCTGCGCTTCCTGGGCAGACACTTCCTGTCCCTGCAAATCCATTCACTGCTCAGCTGCTAATACCCACAGCCCCAGGGCAGGGTTTGGCTTGGGGCAGTGAAACTCTCACTGCTAAGTGTCTAGCCCCAGGGCAGTCGTTATCTCACACAGCTGAGGTTCTTTGAAAGGCACTTTCCCAGCCCGGCCCTGCAGGCCTGAGTTACTTTCGGGTGGGGAACTTTTTCCCAGAGCACTCCAGTACCTTGCTGCTTTTTGTAGCCGGTTGGCAGGACAGCTACCTGTCCATATACCTTTCACTGCTCTGCAGAGGAAGCTAGTAACCTCCTGGCTCTGAAGGCAAACCTTACAGGCTTTAACAAAATGAGTAAAAAAATCAAAAGAACGATTGATAGTTTCTATACAGAAAAAGAACAGCTTTTCAACCCTGAAGAGACTAATAGCAAACAGTCTCCAGATGATTGTTGGTCTCCAATACAAAAGGCTCTCCTAGAAGAGACTATTAAAAACCTTAAAAGAGAGCTAGAAGAGAAATGGGGAAAGAAAACAACTTCTTGAAATGTGAATTGGAAAAGGTAAAAAACTCCCAAGAAGTGCAGGGAAACAGAGTTTGCGAATTGGGAAACAGAGTTTGCGAATTGGAAAAGGAAAATGACTCACTAAAAAAAAAATTAGTGAAATGGAAAAAAATTCCATAGAGCAAAACAACTCAATTGGACACATACAAAAAGAAGTAAAAAAAGCTAATGAAGAAAATAACTCACTAAAAATTAGAACTGAACAAATAGAAATGACTGATTCATTGAGACATCAAGAATCAGTCAAGCAAAACCAAAAAAATGAAAGATTGGAAAAAAATGTCAAATATTTACTTGGAAAAACAACAGACCTGGAAAATAGATCTAGGAGAGATAACCTGAGGATCATCGGACTACCAGAAAATTATGATGAAAAAAAGAGCCTAGATACTATTTTACGGGAAATCATCAAAGAGAACTGCCCAGAAATAATAGAACCGGAAGGGAAAATAGGCATTGAAAGAATCCATCGAACACCTTCTGAAAAAGACCCTAAAATAAAGACTCCAAGGAATATTGTGGCCAAACTTCAGAATTTCCAGACTAAAGAAAAAATTTTACAAGCAGCCAGGAAAAAACAGTTCAAATACCGAGATGCAACAATAAGGGTCACGCAAGATCTGGCTGCCTCAACATTAAAGGATTGAAGGGCCTGGAACCAGATATTCCAAAAGTCAAAAGAACTTGGAATGCAGCCAAGAATAAACTATCCAGCTAAGCTGAGTATTTTTTTTCCACGGAAGAAGATGGACATTTAATGAAATAGAGGAATTCAATCTGTTTCTAAGGAAAAAACCAGACTTAAATAAAAAATTTGATCTTCAACAACAGGAATCAAGAGAAGTAGAAAAAGGTAAAAGGAACTCTTGAGAATTGTATTTCTGTTGTGAATATACATAAAAACCATATGTATAATTTGATCTTACTGATATAACATAAAAAAGGGAAGTAGAAATGGAAAGAGGATAGCGTCAGCAAAAGGGAAGAAGGGAGATAAAAAGAGGGAAACTACATGTGACAATGAGGCAAAGGAAACCTATCATATATGAAGGAACTTAGAGAGGGGGAGGAACATTGTGTGAATCCTACTCTCATCAGAGTTGGCTCAAAGAGGAAACAATTAACATATTTGTTTTACTCAGATTCTTCTCTCACTTCATTAAAAAGTGGGAGAGGAAAAGGGAGAAGGAAAAAGAGTAATAAGGAAAGGGTACAAGAAAGGGGAAGGGATTCAAAAGGAGGAGGGAGGGATACTAAAGAGGGAGAGCTGCGCGACGTTAGTGGGACCAATAGGGAAGAAGGGAAGGAGGGCAAGAAAAGAAAAGTATAATCTGGGATATTAGGATGGCAAGAAATGAAGAATTGGTTATTTTAACCGCAAATGTGAATGGGATGAACTCTCCCATAAAGAGGAGGCGGATAGCAGACTGGATCAAAAGTCAGAACCCTACAATCTGTTGTTTACAGAAACACATTTAAAACAGGGAGATACATACAGACTAAAGGTTAAAGGCTGGAGCAGAATCTATTATGCTTCAGGTGAAGTCAAAAAAGCAGGGGTAGCCATCTTCATCTCAGATCAAGCAAAAGCAAAGATTGATCTAATTAAAAGAGATAAGGAAGGAAACTATATCTTGCTTAAGGGTACTATAGACAATGAAGCAATATCAGTATTAAACATATATGCACCAAGTGGTATAGCATCTAACTTCCTTAAAGAGAAGCTAAGAGAGTTGCGAGAAGAAATAGACAGCAAAACTATAATAGTGGGAGATCTCAATCTTGCACTCTAAGATTTAAATAAATCAAATCACAAAACAAATAAGAAAATTAAAGAGGTAAATAGAATATTAGAAAAATTAGGTATGATAGACCTCTGGAGAAAACTGAATGGTGACAGAAAGGAGTATACTTTCTTCTCAGCAGTTCATGGAACTTACACAAAAATTGACCATATATTAGGACATAAAGACCTTAAAATTAAATGCAGGAAGGCAGAAGTAGTAAATGCCTTCTTTTCAGACCACAATGCAATAAAAACTACATTCAACAAAAAGTTAGGTGTAAATAGACCAAAAAGTAATTGGAAACTAAATAATCTCATCTTAAAGAATGATTGGGTGAAACAGCAAATTATAGATACAATTAATAATTTCACTCAAGATAATGACAACAATGAGACATCATATCAAAATTTATGGGATGCAGCCAAAGCAGTAATAAGGGGAAATTTTATATCCTTAGAGGCTTACTTGAATAAAATAGAAAAAGAGAAGATCAATGAATTGGGCCTGGAACTTAAAAAGTTAGAAAAAGACCAAATTAAAAACCCCCAATCAATTACTAAACTTGAAATTCTAAAATTAAAAGGAGAAATTAATAATATAGAAAGTAAAAAAAAAAAAAAAAAAAAAAAAAAAACTATTGAACTAATAAATAAAACTAAGAGTTGGTTTTCTGAAAAAGACCCTAAAATAAAGACTCCAAGGAATATTGTGGCCAAACTTCAGAATTTTCAGACTAAAGAAAAAATTTTACAAGCAGCCAAGAAAAAACAGTTCAAATACTGAGATGCCACAATAAGGGTCATGCAAGATCTGGCTGCCTCAACATTAAAGCATCGAAGGGCCTGGAATCAGATATTGCAAAAGAACTTGGAATGCAGCCAAGAATAAATTACCCAGCTCAGCTGAGTATTTTTTTCCACGGAAGAAGATGGACATTTAATGAAATAGAGGAATTCCATCTGTTTCTAAGGAAAAAACCAGACTTAAACAAAAAAAATCCCCGGGACCAGATGGATTTACATGTGAATTCTACCAAACATTCAAAGAACAATTAGTCCCAATGCTTTATAAATATTTGAAAAAATAGGGAATGAATGGGTCCTACCAAACTCCTTTTATGACACAGACATGGTACTGATACCTAAACCAGGTAGGCTGAAAACAGAGAAAGAAAATTATTGACCAATCTCCCTAATGAATATTGATGCTAAAATCTTAAGATATTAGCAAAAGACTACAAAAAATCATCACCAGGATAATACACCATGATCAAGTACGATTTATACCAGGCATGCAGGGGGTTCAATATTAGGAAAACTATCAGTATAACTGGCCATATTAATAACCAAATTAACAAAAACCATATGATCATCACAATAGATGCAGAAAAAACATTTGATAAAATCCAACATCCATTCCTATTAAAAACTCTTGAGAGTATAGGAATAAATGGACTTTTCCTTAAAATAATCGGTAGCATCTATTTAAAACCAGCAGTAATAATCATACGTAATGGGGACAAACTGCAACCATTGTCAATAACATCAGGAGTAAAACAAGGTTGCCCACTATCACCGTTACTATTTAATATTGTATTAGAAATGCTAGCTTTGGCAATAAGAGTTGAGAAAGAGATTAAAGGAATAAGAACAGGCAATGAAGAAACCAAATTATCACTCTTTGCTGATGATATGATGGTATACTTAGAGAACCCCAGAGATTCTACCAAAAAGTTATTAGAAACAATCTACACCTTCAGCAAAGTTGCAGGATATAAAATAAACCCACATAAGTCATCAGCATTCTTATATATCACTAACAAAACCCAACAGTTAGAGATACAAAAAGAAATTCCATTTAAAGTAACTACTGATTGTATAAAATATTTAGGAATCTATTTGCCAAGGGAAAATCAGAAACTTTATGAGCAAAACTACAAAACACTTTCCACACAAATTAAGTCTGATCTAACCAACTGGAAAAATATTAAATGCTCTTGGATTGGGCGAGCAAATATAATAAAGATGACAATACTACCTAAATTAATCTACTTATTTAGCACTATACCAATCAGACTCCCAAAAAACTACTTTGATGAATTAGAAAAAATAACAACAAAGTTCATATGGAAAAACAAAAGGTCAAGAATTTCAAGGGAATTAATGAAAAAAAAAATCAAATGAAGGTGGCCTAGCTGTACCAGATCTAAAATTATATTATAAAGCAGCAGTTACTAAAACCATCTGGTATTGGCTAAGAAATAGACTAGTTGATCAATGGAATAGGTTAAGTTCAAAGGACAAAACAGCCAATAACTTTAATAATATAGTGTTTGACAAACCCAAAGACACCAGTTTCTGGGATAAGAATGCATTATTTGACAAAAATTGCTGGGAAAATTGGAAATCAATATGGCAGAAACTAGGCATTGATCCACACTTAACACCGTACACCAAAATAAGGTCAAAATGGGTTCATGACCTAGGCATAAAGAATGAGATGATAAATAAATTGGAAGAGCATAGGATAGTTTACCTGTCAGACCTGTGGAAGAGGGAGGAATTTATGACCAAAGAAGAACTAGAGATCACTATTGACCACAACATAGAAAATTTTGATTATATCAAATTGAAAAGTTTTTGTACAAACAAAACAAAGGCAAACAAGATTAGAAGGGAAACAATAAACTGGGAAAACATTTTTACAATCAAAGGTTCTGATAAAGGCCTCATTTCCAAAATATATAGAGAATTGACTCTAATCTATAAGAAATCAAACCATTCTCCATTTGATAAATGGTCAAAGGATATGAACAGACAATTCTCAGACGAAGAAATTGAAACTATTTATAGACATGTGAAAATATGCTCCAAATCATTATTAATTAGAGAAATGCAAATTAAGAACTACTCTGAGATACCACTACACACCTGTCAGATTGGCTAGAATGACAGGGAAAGATAATGGGGAATGTTGGAAGGGATGTGGGAAAACAGGGACACTGATACATTGTTGGTGGAATTGTGAACACATCCAGCCATTCTGCAGAGCAGTTTGAAACTATGCTCAAAAAGTTATCAAGCTGTGCATACCCTTTGATCCAGCAGTGTTCCTACTGGGCTTATACCCCAAAGAGATACTAAAGAAAGGAAAGGGACCTGTATGTGCCAAAATGTTTGTGGCAGCCCTGTTTGTAGTGGCTAGAAGCTGGAAAATGAAAGGATGTCCATCAATTGGAGAATGGTTGAGTAAATTGTGGTATATGAACGTTATGTAATATTATTGTTCTGTAAGGAATGACCAGCAAGATGAATACAGAGAGGACTGGCGAGACTTACATGAACTGATGCTGAGTGAAATGAGCAGAACCAGGAGATCATTATATACCTCAACAACAATACTGTTTGAGGATGTATTCTGATGGAAGTTGATCTCTTCGATAAAGAGAGCCTTAATTGATCAAAGATGGACAGAAGCAGCTACACCCAGAGAAAGAACACTGGGAAATGAATATAAACTGCTTGCATTTTTGTTTTTCTTCCCGGCTTATTTATACCTTCTGAATTCAATTCTCCCTGTACAACAAGAAACCTGTCTGGTTCTGCACAAATATATTGTATCCAGGATGTACTGTAACCTATTCAACATGTAAAGGACTGCTTGCCATCTGGGGGAGAGGGTGGATGGAGGGAGGGGAAAAATCAGAACAGAAGTGATTGCAAGTGATAATGCTGTAAAAAATTACCCTGGCATGCGTTCTATCAATAAAAAGATATTAAAATTAAAAAATAAATAAATAAAATTTTTGAGCTATGGTTTACTGATTGCTTATAGCTTTCTTTTCATCTTTGATATTTCTCTAGTCTAAGTATTAATTAAGACTATATATTTTTCCTCATAGAAGTTTCTAATAGATGCATTCTTTCACATGTTTTTAGAATAATATTTGTGGACTATTTCTTAAAATAACTGTTCCTTAAAAGTTTGTTATAATTCTCCCATTAATCTATTAAGGCCAGAAAGTTTTTCTTTGATATTTCCTTTATACAAATTTAATTTTTTTTGAGATTAATCTATTAAGGTATGTTTATTTTCTTGGTTACTTGATTATCTTATATTTTGAAAGTATTTCATCAATTTTAAATTATTTCCAATATTTTTTAAAAAGCATATGAGTATGTAAAATGTATTGAGATTATTATTTTATATTTCTTCTGGTTTTACTGTGATTTCACCTTAGTCATTTGATATTTTAGGGACTAGATCTGTTTTCTTCTTTTTAATCAGATTATCTAATTGTTTATCAAATGTATTAGGCTTTTCAAAGACCCGACTTGTTCTTTTATTTATCATTTCTATATTTCCTCCCAATTTTTCCTTCTAAATTTAATATCTCTTCTGTGATTACATTAAGTTATTTATTTGGTAATTTTATTATTTTTGAATGCATATTTATTTCTTAATCTTCTCTTTTTTAGTTTGTTAATATCTGATTGTCAGAACTGTAAAACTGTTAATTGTCATTTACTGCTTTAACTCTGTTCCAGACATTTTGGTATGTTATTTCATTATTATCACTTTCTTTTACAAAGATATTGATTGTTTCTGTGATTTTCTTTATCATATTTATTAGTTAAGATTTCATTGTTAATTTTCATTTTGGGGCTATATCTTTTGTTTATGGTTTATGAAATAATTTCTATTATTATTGTGTTATATAAAAGCTGTATTGGCTATTTCTGCTTTAAATATTTGCAATATGTCTGTTCATGGTTAATATTTTGGAAAAGATCCACATAGTACAGAAAAATCACACACACATGTTCTTGTGTGTATGTATATATTTACATGTATGTGTGTATATACATGTACAAACATATAAACACACATGTATGTGTGAGTAGTGTATTTTTTAGAAGGTGCCATAATTTTTTTTAAATTAGCTTCTCCAGAAATTTTAGTTCTATATTTTCTTTGTTAATTTTTAAAAACTTATTTAGACTAATAGAGCTATTGAAATCTTCATATTTTTTGTAACCAACAGAATGTGAGTTTTTGCTTTTTTATCCAGTCTGTCATTCTTTTATTTTATTTTATTGGATTGTTCAATTAATTACATTTATAGTTACAAATTAGATTTTTATTTCCCCCCGTATGTTTCTAATTCTTTTTAAGTTATGAATTTCCCCCTCTTCTACTGTGAACACAGCATTTTGTCCCCTGTGTTTCCTGTAATTTCCTGTCTATGTTCTACCAAGAATCCTGGACAAATTTACTTTTTAGGCATAAATCCTCTGAATTCATCAAGAATAAATTCCTCATCTCCATTCACTCATGCAACAATTTATCAGTATAATATCTTCTCACTTAAAAGGCAAGGTAAGTTCCCATTCCTACTCCTTTTTGATCTCTCCCTTCTCCTTACACATTTCTCTGTAGGCTCTTCTATTATGGAGACCATATAATTCATTTTTCTCTCATTGCTAGCCCTTGATTTGACTGCAGTGCATCATTCTTTCACTTCTTTCTTTTTCCTTACTCCCTTCTTTTCTATGTGTTCTCCCATATTACAACATAGTCTCATAAAAGAAGCATTCTAGTGTGGGCAGATTGTTACAAGTTCTTTTTATAATGATCCTATCTTCCTCTCTAAAATTAGTTCTACCAAATTCCTACCTTCACTCCTGTCTACTCACATATCTTTAGAAAGAAAGTTCTTCTAATTTGTTTATAATATCATTGTTTATGTCTAGATTATGAACCCATTTCAACCTTATTTTGGTATATGGTGTTAGGTATGGGTCAATGCCTAGTTTCTTCCACTCTAGTTTCCAATTTTCCCAGCAGTTTTTTTGTAAAATAGTGAGTTCTTATCTCCAAAGTTGAGATCTTTGGGTTTGTCAAAAACTAGAATACTATAAGGTCACTGCCTATTTTGTCCTGTGATCTTAACCTATTCCACTGATTGATTACTCTTTTTCTTAGCCAGTAGCAAATGGTTTTTATGACTGACATTTTATAATACAGTTTTAGAACTGGTACAACTAGGCCACCTTCATTTCCATTTTTTTCATTAATTCCCTTGAAATTCTTGACCTTTTATTCTTCCAGATGAACTTTGTTATTATTTTTTTTTCTAGATCTGTAAAATAATTTCTTGGGAGTTTGACTGGTATACTACCAAATAAGTATATAGTGTTGTCATTTTTATTATATTAATTCAGCCTATCCAGGAGCACCTGATATTTTTTCAATTGTTTAAATTTCACTTTATTTGTGTAGAAAGTATTTTGTAGTTCTGTTTATATAGTTCCTGACTCTGCCTTAGCAGGTAAACTCCCAAATATTTTATATTATCAACAGTTATTTTAAATGGAATTTCTCTTTGTATATCTTGCTGCTGGACTTTGTTAATAATTTATAAAAATGCTGCTGATTTATGTGCATTTATTTTGTATTCTGTGACTTTGCAAAAGTTGTGGATTATTTCTATTAGCTTTTACTCTAGGGTTCTCTAAGTTGCCATCATATCAACCACAAAGAGTGATAATTTGGTTTCCTCATTACCAACTCAAATTTTTAAGTCTCTTTTCTTCCCTTATAGCTAACATTTCTAATATGATATTGAATAGTAATGGTGAGAGTAGGAAATCTTGTTTCACACCTGATTTTATTGGGAATGGTTCTATTTTGTCCCTATTACACATGATGCTTGCTGATGGTTTTAAATAGATATGACTGACTATTCAAAGGAAAAGTCAATTTATTCCTGTATTCTCTAGTGTTTTTAAAAGAAATGGGTACTGTATTTTTATCAACATTTTATTATGCATCTATTGAGATAATCATATGTTTTTTATTAGTTTGATTACTGATATAGTCTATTATGTTAATAGTTTTCCTAATATTGAATCAGCCCTGCATTCCTGATATAAATTCTACTTGGTCATAGTGTATCATCCTGGGGATGACTTTCTGTTATCTGTTTGCCAATAATTTTTTAAAGATTTTTGCCTCAATAATCATTTGGGAAATTGGTCTATAATTTTCTTTCCCTTTTTTCATCCTACCTGGTTTAGGTATAAGTAACATGTTTGTGCCATAAAAGTAGGAGTCCTTCTTTTCCTATTTTTCCAAATAGTTTGTATAAAAATGTAATTAATTGTTCTTTAAATATTTGGTAGAATTCACATGTAAATCCATGTGGCCTTGGAGATTTTTCTTAGGGAGTTGATTATTAGTTTGTTATATTTCTTTTTTTTTTTTTAATGGGACATTTAAGTGATTTATGTCCTCTTCTGTTAATCTGGGCAATGTGTTTTTTGTAGCTATTCCTCCATTTCACTTAGATTATCAAATTTATTGGCATAAAGTTGAGCAAACTAACTCCTAATTATTGCTCTAATTTTCTCTTCTTTAGTGGAAAGTTTTCCCTTTTCACTTCTAAGACTAACAATTTGATTTTCCTCTTTTATTTTTCTAATCAAATTTACTAAAGGTTTATTTATTTTTGTTGTTTTTTCATAAAACTCACTCTTAGTATTATTTATTAATTCAATAGTTCTTATATTTTAAAATTTATTAATCTCGCCTTTTATTTTTAGAATTTCAAATTTGGTGTTTGATTGGGAGTTTTTAATTTGTTCTTTTTCTAGCTTTTTAAGTTGCAAGCCCAATTCATTGATTTTCTCTTTCTCTATCTTATGCAAGTAAGCATCAGGAGATATAAAATTTCCTCTTATTACTGCTCTGGTTGCATCCCATAAGTTTTGGTATGTTGTTTCATTATTATCATTCTCTTGAATGAAATTATTAATTGTGAATATGATTTGCTGTTTCACCTATTCTTTCTTTAGAATGAGATTATTTAATTTCCAATTACTTTTTAGTCTATTTCCCCCTAGATTTTGATTGAACCTAATTTTTATTGCATCATGATCTGAAAAAATGTATTTACTATTTCTGCCTTTCTGCATTTAATTTTGAGGTCTTTATGTCCTAATATATGGTCACCTTTTTTTATAGGTTCCATGAACTGCTTAAGAGAAAGTGTACTTCTTTCTGTTTCCATTCAATTTTCTCCAAAAATCTATCATACCTAACTTTTCTTGTATTCTATTTACCTCTTTAACTTCTTTTTTATGTATTTTATGGTTTGATTTATTTAGTTCTGAGAGAGAGTAAGGTTGAGATCTCCCACTATTATAGTTTTGATGTCTATTTCTTCTTGTAGGTCTCTTAACTTATGTTTTAGGAATTTCCATGGCATATCACTTGATGCATGTATGTTTAGTATTGATATTGCTTCATTATCTATGGTAAGCTTTAACAAGATATAGTTTCCATCCTTATCTCTTTTAATTAGATCCATTTTTGCTTTTGTTTGTTCTGATATCAGGGTGGCTACCCCTGTTTTTTTACTTCAGCAGAAGCATGATAACTTCTGCTCCAGTCTTTTACATTTACTCTGTATGTATTGCTATGCTTTAAATGTGTTTCTTGTAAACAACACATTGTAGGATTCTGTCTTTTAATCCAGTCTGCAATCTGTTTTATGGGAGAGTTCAGCTCATTCACATTTATTGTTACAACTACTAATTCTGTATTTCCTGCCATTTTATATCCCCAGATTATACATTTCTCTTTTCTTTGCCTCTTTCCCTTCTCCCCAGTATTTAACTTATGAGCATCACTTGTTTGGATCAGCTCTCTCCATCCCCCTTTAGATTCCCTTTCCCTTTCTTATAATTTTCCCTTACTATTTTTGTATTCCCTTCCCTGCCCCTTCCCTTTTTGCCTTTCCCCTCCTATTTTTCAATAAAGTGAGACAAGTTTCTCTGTAAACCAAATATGTCTAATATTTTCTCTTTGAGCCAAATCTGATGAGAGTAAGATTTACATAATGTTCATCTCCCTCCCTTCCCCCTCTCCCCAAATATAATAGGTTTCTTTTGCCTCTTTGTGAGATGTAATTTCCCTCTTTTTACCTTCACTTTTCCCTTTTTCTGGTACAATCCCCTTTCCACCTCTAATTCTTTTTTTATATTGTAACAGTAAAATCAAATTACACATGCACTCTCTATGTATACCCATAACAAAAATACAGTTCTCAAGAGTTCATTTTACCTTTTTTATGCTTCTCTTGAGTCCTAACTTGGAGGTCAAATCTTTTGTTTAGCTCTGGTCTTTTTATCACAAATAAATGGAATTCACCTGTTTCATTGAATGCCTATCTTCTTCCCTGGAAAAAAGAAAGCTCAGTTTAGCAGGGTAACTTTTTCTTGATTGCATTCCAAGTTCCTTTGCTTTTTGGAATATAAGATCCCAGGCCCTTCAATCCTTTAATGTAGAAGCTGCTAGATCCTGAAAAATCTTTATTGTGGCTCCTAAATATTTGAATTTTTTTTCCTGGCCGCTTATAATATTTTTTCCCCTTGGTCCAATAGTTCTCAAATTTAGCCATGATATTCCTTGGAGTTTTAATTTTGGGGTCTCTTTCAGGAGGTATTTGGTAAATTCTTTCAATGGCTATTTTACCTTCTGATTCTATGAAATCAAGGCAGTTTTCTTTGATGATTTCCTAAAAAATAGTGTCTGGGCTCTTTTTTCCATTATAGTTTTCAGGGAGTCCAATAATCCTTAGACTGTCTCTCCTAGATCTATTTTCCAGGTCAGTTGTTTTTCCAAGTAGGTATTTTACATTTTTTTCTATTTTTTCATTTTTTTGGTTTTGCTTGACTGATTCTTGATGTCTCATAGAATCATTCATTTCCATTTGTTCAGTTTTGATTTTTAGTGAATTATTTTCTTCATTTGCTTTTTTTTTTTTTTTTTACTTCTTTTTGTATTTGTCCAATTGAGTTTTTAAATGAGTTGTTTTGCTCTATGGAATATTTTTCTTTTTTGTTTAATATTTTATTTAATAATAACTTTATATTGACAGAATCCATGCCAGGGTAATTTTTTTACAACAATAATGTTGTTATTATAATGTTATCCCTTGCACTCATTTTTGTTCCGATTTTTCCCCTCCCTCCCTCCACCCCCTCCCCTAGATGGCAAACAGTCCTATATATGTTAGATATGTTACAGTATATCCTAGATACAATATATGTTTGCAGAACTGAACAGTTCTCTTGTTGCATAGGAAGAATTGGATTCAGAAGGTAAAAATAACCCGGGACGAAAAACAAAAATGCAGATAGTTCACATTAATTTCCCAGTGTTCTTTCTTTGGGTGTAGCTGCTTCTGTCCATCATTTATCAATTGATACTGAGTTAGGTCTCTTTGTCAAAGAAATCCACTTCCATCAGAATACATCTTCATACAATATGGTTGTCGAAGTGTATAATGATCTCCTGGTTCCGCTCATTTCACTTAGCATCAGTTCATGTAAGTCTTGCCAGTCCTCTCTGTATTCATCCTGCTGGTCATTTCTTACAGAACAATAATATTCCATAACATTCATATACCACAATTTACCCAGCCATTCTCCAATTGATGGGCATCCATTCATTTTCCAGTTTCTAGCCACTACAAACAGGGCTGCTACAAACACGTTTTGGCACATACAGGTCCCTTTCCCTTCTTTAGTATTCTTTGGGATATAAGCCCAATAGAAACACTGTTGGATCAAAGGGTATGCACAATTTGATAACTTTTTGGGCATAATTCCAGATTGCTCTCCAGAATGGTTGGATTCGTTCACAACTTCACCAACAATGCATAAGTGTCCCAGTTTTCCCTCATCCCCTCCAACATTCATCATTATTTTTTCCTGTCATCTTAGCCAATCTGACAGGTGTGTAGTGATATCTCAGAGTTGTCTTAATTTGCATTTCTCTGATCAATAATGATTTGGAACACTCTTTCATATGAGTGGTAATAGTTTCAATTTCATCATCTGAAAATTGTCTGTTCATATCCTTTGACCATTTATCAATTGGAGAATGGCTTGATTTCTTACAAATTTGAGTCAGTTCTCTATATATTTTAGAAATGAGGCCTTTAGCAGAACCTTTAACTGTGAAGATGTTTTCCCAGTTTGTTGCTTCCCTTCTAATCTTGTTTGCATTAGTTTTGTTTGTACAAAGGCTTTTTAATTTGATGTAATCAAAATTTTCTATTTTGTGATCAGTAATGGTCTCTAGTTCATCTTTGGTCACAAATTTCTTTCTCCTCCACAAGTCTGAGAGATAAACTATCCTATGTTCCTCTAATTTTTTTTATAATCTCATTCTTTATGCCTAGGTCATGGACCCATTTTGATCTTATCTTGGTATATGGTATTAAGTGTGGGTCCATGCCTAGTTTCTGACATACTAATTTCCAGTTATCCCAGCAGTTTTTATCAAATAATGAATTCTGATCCCAAAAGTTAGGATCTTTGGGTTTGTCAAACACTAGATTGCTATAGTTGACTATTCTGTCTTACATTGGACCTGTTTGCACTGGATATTGCCTTGTTGTCTTAAAAGGCCTGTATTCTTCCCAGCTGTAATCCTGATTGCTTTTCTGTTGATTGATGACATCAGATCCTGAATTTCTAAAGTCTCTCTGGGTGTAACCTCAGCTGCTATCATGTCCCATCTGTCCTTTGATTGATACTTTGGAGCTGAGTCCTGCCTCTCATTTCTCTGGGTCATCCTACATTCAGAGGCCCAGTGAAAGCCTTGGTTACATTTTGGACATGGGGTTTTGGGTTTTATTCTCTCGCCCTGTATTCTCATTGTATCTCTGTATCTACATTGGGTTCTTAGATGTCCAATTTTTCCACACTGAAAACATTGATGAGTTTCTCTAGAATTCCTTTGCCAAGAAGGACCTTGTCTTTCCATGTTCATCATAGCTTGGGCATAATAAGCATTTGTGCCCACTGTGGCACAATGTCTTATGTTCTCCTCTAAAGGAGCATTTTTGTCTAACCCCCATATAATTCTCTTGCAAATCTCATTGGCATTTTCCTTAGCCAAATGTTTAGTCATTATTTCTGTTGCTGCATTGTCTCCAATGGTTCTTATTACACTGTTTGCAAACGTCCCACAAAATCTGCAAAAGGTTCATTGGGACCTTGCTCTATTTTTTCTTTTTTTTTAACTTCTTTTTGTATTTGTCCAATTGAGTTTTTAAATGAGTTGTTTTGCTCTATGGAATATTTTTCCATATTTTGTTTTTTAAGGAGTTATTTTCTTTTCCCACTTCCTAAATTCTGTTTTCTTGGGAGTTATTTACCTTTTCTAATTCACACATTCTGTTTTCTTGGGAGTTATTTACCTTTTCCATTTCATAAATTCTGTTTTTCAGGGAGTCTTTTTTTTTTTCTATTTTGTCAATTTTTTTTTAATGAGTTATATGCCTTTTCCAACCCTCTTGCAAGTTTTCCTTTCCTTTCCCCATTTTTCTTTTAGCTCTCTTTTGAGATTATTTTAATTTCTTCTAGATGAGAGTTGTGTGATGGAGATAAGGTTATACCACACTTTGGGGCTTCACCTGGACACAATCTGCTTTTAGTATCCTTAGGCTTTGAAATTTGTTCTTCTATTTCACCTTAAAAACTATCTATGGTTAGAAATTCTTTGCCTTTTTACTCATTAAACAAACAACAAAAAACGTTAGGGTCTACTTTTAGGGCAAGAGAGGTTTTCCAAGCTTCCTCATCAAGTGGCTGCGTTAGAATTGTGCTGACTCACTCCCAGAGCTGGGTGAGTGTGTCCAGGTTCAGTGTGAGACTCTGGCTCTTTGGAGTTCACTATTTACCTTTTGTGTTCGTATTGGATGTTATAACTTCTCTGCTGATCCACTGGCTTGTAACTAGGGCAAAGTGGCCATCACTGGTATAGATTCCTCCCTGTAGATTCTCTGCCGCATGGAGTCTGCACCACCATGTGGAGACCACACTCCACCCAGGATCTGCTCAGCATGCACTGGCCTCCTGTGCTGTACCTGCCTGCACCTGGCTACCTCCCTCCACACCTGATCCTACTAGACCTTTTGTGGAGAGCTTTGAAATTATCCTCTGCTGGTAATTTGCTGCACTTTCAAAATTTGTGGATTCTGCCAGTATAGCACTAATTCAGAGGCTGAATTTGCTAATTAGTTGAGGGTCATTGGAGAAGATCTAGAAAGAAATATGTGTCCTCTCTTCCAATCTTGGCTCCTGATATTTAGTTCTTTTGAAACTCTGAGATTTATGATATCATAAGGAAAGGGAAGACCTCATAGTACCAGATATGTTTCCCTGATTCACTGGTTGATATCAGAAACGACACTATCAGTGTTCTGGTCCTTCACATTATACTTTTAATTTCTCTTGGCAGATAAAGGCGTGGAAAGTTGAAGACAAACTGAAGAATGTGGGTCAGTCAGTGTATAAGCAATTGGATGTGTGATATGGAAAATGAAGGACGTATTCAAAAATTAGTAGGCTAATTTGATTTGAGATTAAGATTCAATTTATAAAAAGTGAGGTTGGAATGGCAGTTTGTTGTAAAGGATTTTGAAGAAAAATAACGTATATTAATTCTTTTTTGGCCTTGTTGCCTAGTTATGATGTGTAATGCTTTAGATACAGGGAATATGAGATAGAGTTTATATTAAAAAGTTTAGTTAGTGTAATACAAAAGGGAAGGAAACTTTTGGAAAAGAACAAAACTTCCAGAAAGCAATGACAATTATGAGAGGAGAACAGATATCAACAAGAATCATTTTAAATATGTAGTGCCTGTTTTCCCTAGTTCCACAGGCAGACTTGTGGTTTGGATATGTCATAAGATGATTGAATTTGGGCTTGATTGAATAGGCCAAAATCATTTAAATTTTATTATAGAGTTTTAGACAAAGACCTAACTTGGCACTGATAGGGTACTACCTAATCATTCATGAGACAAAGAAATTGGATAATCTGGATCACTGAAAAGAGGGTATTCCCTGAACTGCCAAAAAAAGAATGTGGAATATAGGGAATTAGGAAACTATATCACAATATAAAAATTGATGGGATGGGGGAGACATCAGATGTCTTGGTTAGTTAACCTTCAGCATCCCAGAAGCTGGGGCTGATTCAGCCAGTCCTGGTTTTGCCAGCTCATATAAGGTTCTGCAGAATCGTATCCAATTCCTTTTATATTGTTGTAATGATTCTATACATGTCATAAAGTCACAATGTTTTATTTTTTATTTTTTTACTGTAGCAAGATATTTATTCTATATCTCTTACATTCTCACTTAGAAGAATATATATTTCTTGAAGGCAGAAACTGTTTCATCTTTGCCTTTGTATTCTCAGAATCTAGCAAATATCTGGTATAGAGAAAGTAATAGATAAATGATCATTGACAAATTAATTGGTCTATTTCTATTTGGAATCTTACTGCAAATACTTGCAGTGTCTTATGCCACTTTTTGTTTATATGGTTAGTCAGCTGATTTGAAGGTTAATAACACAGTAATAGTTTCTTTTTTGATGGGAGTTCACCAATTTTTTTGTATAGGTGAGTAGAGCATTTTCTATTATGAGTCCTTTGTTCTTGTTTTAGATTATCATATTGCTGAGAAGAACTAAGTTGTCCATAGTTGATTAGAACACAATTTTGCTGACACTATGCACAATGGCTTTTTGTTTCTGTTCATTTCACTTTGCATTAGTTTGGATAAGTCTTTCCACACCTGCCTGTTTATTTCTTTTTGCACAATAATATTCCATTACATCTAGATGTTCAGTTATTCCTCAATTGATGGACATTTCCAGTATTTTTCCCTACAAAAAAGGCTGCCCTAAATAATTTTGCACTTGTGGATTCTTTTACTTTTTTTATGATCCCCTTGTATTACAGATCTAGTAGTAGTATTGCTGGATTAAAGTACATGCAATTTGATTGCCAGTAGTTCAAAAGTGCTCTGCAGAATAGTTGGATCATTTCACAACTCCACCAAAAATGCATTAGTGTCCCAATTTTCCCAAGAGTTTTTGTCAAATAGTGAGTTCTTATCCCCAAAGCTGGGGTCATTGGGTTTATCAAATACCAGGTTAGTATGTTCATTGACTACTGTGTCTTATGTAATTAATCTGTTCCACTGATCTACCACTTCATGTTTTAATCAGTACTAGATACTTTTGATTATTGTTTCTTTTCTTTTTTTTTTTTTTTTTTGGTTTTTCTCCCCCCCCTCCTTTTTTTTAAAATAATTTTTTATTGACAGAACCCATGCCAGGATAATTTTTTACAGCATTATCCCTTGCACTCACTTCTGTTCCGATTTTTCCCCTCCCTCCTTCCACCCCCTCCCCCAGATGGCAAGCAGTCCTTTATATGTCGAATAAGTTACAGTATATCCTAGATAGAATATATGTGTGCAGAACCGAACAGTTTTCTTGTTGCATAGGGAGAATTGGATTCAGAAGGTATAAATAACCTGGGAAGAAAAACAAAAATGCAAGCAGTTTATATTCATTTCCCAGTGTTCTTTCTTTGGTGTAGCTGCTTCTGTCCATCCTTGATCAATTGAAACTGAATTAGCTCTCTTTATCAAAGAGATCCACTTCCATCAGAATACATCCTCAAACAGTATCATTGTTGATGTATATAATGATCTCCTGGTTCTGCTCATTTCACTTAGCATCAGTTCATGTAAGTCTCACCAGTCCTCTCTGTATTCATCATGCTGGTCATTTCTTACAGAACAATAATATTCCATAATATTCATATATCACAATTTACCCAACCATTCTCTAATTGATGGGCATCCATTCATTTTCCAGTTTCTAGACACTACAAACAGGGCTGCCATAAACATTTTGGCACATACAGGTCCCTTTCCCTTCTTTAGTATCTCTTTGGGGTATAAGCTTGATTATTGTTTCTTTAAAATATAGTTTGAGATCTGGTATTAATAGTTCATCTTTCTTTGTATTTTTCCAATTAAATCCTTTGATAGTCTTGGCCTTTTGTTCTTCCAGATGAATTTCTTAAAGCTCTAGTATGTATACACACACACACACACACACACACACACACATATACACATATATATATATTTTGTTGTTTGATTGGTGTGACACTGAATAAATATATTAGTTTAGATGATTGTAATTTATTGGCCCAATCTATCCATAAGCAATTGATTTTTTCCAATTGTTTGGTTCTGGCTTTATTTCTATGAAAAGTGTTTTGCAATTGTATACATATAGAACATATAGTGGGTTTGTCTTGGCAGGTAAATTCCAAAATATTTTATATTGTTTAAAGTTATTTCAAGTGAAATTTTTTTTCTATCTCTTGCTGCTGGGTGTTGCTAGTCATGTAAAGAAATGTTGATGATTTATATGGGTTTATCCTACATTCTACAACTTTGGCAAAATTGTTAATTATTTCAAGTAGCTCTTTTAGTTTATTCTCTGGCATTTTCTAAGTATACCATCATATCAGGTGCAAAGGGTAATAGTTTTATTTCTTCACTTCTTATTCCAATTCCTTCAATTTTTTTTTCTTCTCTTATTACAATAGTTAACATTTTAGTACGGTAATGCATAACAGGATGATAATGAGCATCTATGCTTTACCTCTGATTTTTTGGGGAAGGCATCAAGCTTATCCTCATTACAGAGAATGATTGCCAAGTATTTTAGATAGAAACTGTTTATTGTTTGAAGGAATGTTTCCTTTGTTCCTGTGCTCTGTCATGTTTTTAATAGAAATGGATGTTAAATTTTCTCAAAAGCTTTTTAAGCTTTTATGAAGGTAATCACATGATTTATTCTGGTTTTGCTATTGATATGTCCAATTATGTTGATAGGTTTTTTAATATTGAACTAACCCTACATTCTTAATAAAAATCCTATCTAGTCATAATCTATAATCTTTGTGATAAATTACTGTAATTGTTTTTCAAGTATTGTGTTCACATTTTTTTGTATTAATTTTAGGGAAATTGGTCTATAATTTCCTTTCTCTGTTTTAGCTCTTCCTAGTTATAGATATCAGCACCATATTTCTATTATAAAATGAATTTAGTAAGATTCTTTCTTTGCCTATTTTTTTGAATAGTTTATATGTTATTAGAACTAATTGTTCTTTAAATGTTTGATGGAAATTACTCGTGAACCCATCTGGCTCTGGAGAGTTTTATTAAAGAGCTCATAATAGCTTGTTTAGGTTCTTTTTATAAGATTGGATTATTTAGGCATTCTGTTTCATGATGTTATTCTGGATAATTTATAATTTTATAAATATTCATTAATTTAGCTCAAATTGTCAGATTTATTGGCATATAATTGGGAAAGTATTTCCTAATGATTGCTTTAATATCATCTTCATTATTGTTTTTTTTTTCATGTAATTTTTGATACTAGATATTTGATTGCCTTTTGTTAAATTTAACAATTATTAAACTTATCATTATGATATTATTAAATTTTTTTAAAAATTAACAAAATTAACTTATTTTTCCCCTCATAATACCAACTTTAATAGTTTTTTTAATCTTATTAATCTCACTTTGGTTTTTAGGTTTTCCAATTTGGTACTCAATTTGAGATTTTTATTTATAGTTCTTTTTCTAGATTTTTTAGTTGCATGTTCAATTCATTATTTTTTTCCATTGATAAATGGTTCTTCTTCTATCTTGTAAATATAAGAATTTGGAGAATTATACCTCTCACCCAAATACTGCTTTGGCTGCATCCCATAAATTTTGGTATGTTGTCTCATTGTTGTGCTTCTTTCTGGTGAAATCATTGACTACTGCTACTATTTGTTCTTTGAAATATTTATTGTTTAGAATTGGATTATTCAATTTACAATTAATTTTTATTTATCTTTCCACTACTTTTTAATGAATATACAGTCTATTTCATTATGAACCAAAATAATACAATTACTATTTATGCCCTGCTACATTTGATATTGGGATTCTCATGACTTAATTTTTTTTAATTTTTGTGTTCAGTGACGTGCTACTGAGAAAAAAAAGTTTATTCTTTTATGCTGCCATTTAATTTTCTTCAAAGGACCACTATATCTTACTTTTCTAATATTCTATTTACTTACTTAATTTCTTTCTTGGTTATTTTTGTTTGTTTGTTTGTTTTTTGGTTGAATTCTGAGAAGCAGGGAGTTAAGATTTCCTATTAATATAGTTTTGCTGTCTATTTCTTTCTGTAACTCATTTAATTCCTCTTTTAAGTATTTTAATATGCCAATTGACACATACATGTTTAATATTGATATTGCTTCATTGTCTCTAGATGTGGATGACATTTCACATTCAAAGTTTATTGGAATTGCTTTGGATCACTGAACTACTGAGAAAACCCAGTTTGTCATAGTTGATCATCCTACAATCTTGACAATCTTGCTGTTATTATATACAATATATTCCTGGTTTTGTTTGTTTTGCTCAAAAAATCAGTTCACATAAATCTTTTCAGGACTTTCTAAAATCTGCTTGTTCATATTTGTTTTTTCTTTCCTTTCACCCTTTCCCTCCTCATGATTACTTTTCTTCTATCTACCACCTCTCATAATCTGTCTTCCCTTCTATAAATTCCCCACCTTTTTATTTAATCTTTCTCTTCTGATTTTCTGTTGTATAAATTGGTTTTTAATATTTAACTGATTGTTTACATCATTCCTTCTTTGAGTGAATACAAATAAGAATAAGATTCAAGTGCCTATCCTCCCATCATTTCCTCCATGGTAGCAGATTTTTTGCACCTTTTCATGTGAAATAATTTACCCCTTTATACATCTCCTTCCCTTCTGCATCCAGTGTATATCTATTTATCATCCCTTACATATTTTTATGTTGTTTCCTCAAATTCACCTTATACCCATACCTTTTGTTTATGTATATTCCTTCTAACTGTACTATTAGTTATATAATATTTAATAATTAAAAATTCCTATGTGGAGATATAAACATTTTAGCTTTATTGCATTTCTTATATCTGTTCCTTTTTTACTTGTTTAAAATTTTTTTAGGTTTTGAAATTGAAGGTCAAATTTTTTACTTAATTCTGATCTTTATCTTATGAAAGCTTGAAAACCTTTTATTTTACTGACTGATCATTTTTTCTCTTGATGTATTCTTCTTAATTTTTTTTTTGGGGGGGGTAAATGATTCTTGGTTGTAGTCTGCTCCTTTGCATTCTGGAATATCATTTTCCATGATCTCTGATGTATGAATTTTGCAGGTGCTAAGTCCTGTGTAATTCTGATGATGGCTTCCCTGATAACGAAATAATTTCTTTCTGGCTAACTGTAGTATTTTTCCCCCTTGATCTGATAGTTCTGAAATTTGGCTATAAAGCTCTTTGGTGTTTTTAATTTAGGATCTTTCCTGAGGTGATCAGTGTTTTCTCAGAACTAGAGTACCATTCTCCTGGCCAGGCTGAGGCTGGTGGTGATAGTGGTGAGGAGTGGATTTTGACATTTACCTGCTTCATTGCCTTGGGGTGCAGTATCTACCACTGGTTTGCTGTGGTTGAGCTAGCTGCTGGCTTATTGGAATGCTTCCTGTCCTGCACTGATCTCCCCTTTTGCCCAAGTGAAATATGCCTTTCCTGTTGATCTTCCAAGTTTCTTGGTTATAAAAATTGTTTCATCCTATCTTTTTGATGGTTTTGCCACTTCAAGATTTATTTTTGCATGCTATTTTATGTTTTTCCGTAAATGACTATTGGAAAGTTATGGTGATTTATTGCTTACTCTGTCATTTTGATTCCTGGAAGTTGGTCAATATTTTTTCAAAAAGGCACAGGAGAATATCTTCACAAGGCAGTGGACCCTGCAACAGTGTAGTGTTATGGAATGGAAACCAGAGTTGGAATTAGAAAATTTTGGGCTTAACCTCTTATTACCTGTGTGATCTCTAGCAAATTCTCTTAACCTCTGAGGATATTTTCTTCATCTATAAAATAAAAAGAGTTCAGCTAACTAACCATGAAGGTTCCTTACATCTTTAATTATTAATATTATTTAGCATTTCTATAGTACCTATTATGTGTCAGGCACTGTATTAAGAACTTTAAGATATTATTTTATTTAATCCTTAAAACAAACTTGGGAAATAGGTGCCATTATTTTCCACATTTTATAGACAAGGAAACTGAGGAAGACTCACCTAGGGTTACATAGCTAGATTTGAATTCATGTCTTTCTGACTACAGTCCCAATGCTCTATCCACTCTGTTATCTTTTGGTTCTGTGATCCAATGGAATCAAGTTTCCAACTTAACTCTATTAAGAATTACTCTGTTTTTTGTTAATAACAGATCCTCAATTTAAAAATCAGCATTTCAATCAGGGTTGATAAAATATTATGTTCTATTGATAGATGGAAGCATCTAGTAAGAAATTATTTTAGATAGAAAGACTATCACTCTGGTACTTTCTTTTTTACAAAATTTATTTTTTTAATAAAACAGCAAGAAAAAAAGACAAACAGAAAAAAATATAAAACAAAATAAAGAAAAACAAAAGAGAACATTATCATGTGCCCAACAGAACATCAGGGAAGATTCAAAATGTAATAACAAATTACCAGATCAAGAAAGTGTATGTATTAGTAGAAAATATTATATTCATGAATGTCTATTTTTTCTTTACTTCCTGGTAAATTGTTCTTTTTCTGTCTCTTGTGCACCTTATTTATTTTCTCCCCTCCCCCCCTTTTTTTTAAAATTTTTATTTAATAATTACTTTATATTGACACTCGTTTCTGTTCCGATTTTTTTTTCCCTCCCTCCCTCCACCCTCTCCCCTAGATGGCAAGCAGTCCTTTATATGTTGGATATGTTGCAGTCTATCCTAGATACAATATATGTTTGCAGAACCGAACAGTTCTCTTGTTGCACAGGGAGAATTGGATTCAGAAGGTATAAATAACCCAGGAAGAAAAACAAAAATGCAGATAGTTCACATTCGTTTCCCAGTGTTCTTTCTTTGGGTGTAGCTGCTTCTGTCCGTCATTTATCAATTGAAACTCAGTTAGGTCTCTTTGTCAAAGAAATCCACTTCCATCAAAATATGTCCTCATACAATATCGTTGTCGAAGTGTATAATGATCTCCTGGTTCTGCTCATTTCACTTTTTTTTTTTTTCATTTTTTTTAAAAATTTTTTATTTAATAATTACATTATATTGACACTCATTTCTGTTCCGATTTTTTTTCCCCTCCCTCCCTCCCCCCTCCCCTAGATGGCAAGCAGTCCTTTATATGTTGGATATGTTGCAGTCTATCCTAGATACAATATATGTTTGCAGAACCGAACAGTTCTCTTGTTGCGTAGGGAGAATTGGATTCAGAAGGTATAAATAATCCGGGAAGAAAAACAAAAATGCAGATAGTTCACATTCGTTTCCCAGTGTTCTTTCTTTGGGTGTAGCTGCTTTTGTCCGTCATTTATCAATTGAAACTCAGGTCTCTTTGTCAAAGAAATCCACTTCCATCAAAATATGTCCTCATACAATATCGTTGTCGAAGTGTATAATGATCTCCTGGTTCTGCTCATTTCACTTAGCATCAGTTCATGTAAGTCTCGCCAGTCCTCTCTGTATTCATCCTGCTGGTCATTTCTTACAGAACAATAATATTCCATAACATTCATATACCACAATTTACCCAGCCATTCTCCAATTGATGGGCATCCATTCATTTTCCAGTTTCTAGCCACTACAAACAGGGCTGCTACAAACATTTTGGCACATACAGGTCCCTTTCCCTTCTTTAGTATTTCTTTGGGATATAAGCCCAATAGAAACACAGCTGGATCAAAGGGTATGCACAATTTGATAATTTTTTGGGCATAATTCCAGATTGCTCTCCAGAATGGTTGGATTCGTTCACAACTCCACCAACAATGCATTAGTGTCCCAGTTTTCCCGCATCCCCTCCAACATTCATCATTATTTTTTCCTGTCATCTCAGCCAATCTGACAGGTGTGTAGTGGTATCTCAGAGTTGTCTTAATTTGCATTTCTCTGATCAATAATGATTTGGAACACTCTTTCATATGAGTGGTAATAGTTTCAATTTCATCCTCTGAAAATTGTCTGTTCATATCCTTTGACCATTTATCAATTGGAGAATGGCTTGATTTCTTATAAATTTGAGTCAGTTCTCTATATATTTTGGAAATGAGGCCTTTATCAGAACCTTTAACTGTGAAAATGTTTTCCAGTTTGTTGCTTCCCTTCTAATCTTGTTTGCATTAGTTTTATTTGTACAAAGGCTTTTTAATTTGATGTAATCAAAATTTTCTATTTTGTGATCAGTAATGGTCTCTAGTTCATCTTTGGTCACAAATTTCTTTCTCCTCCACAAGTCTGAGAGATAAACCATTCTATGTTCCTCTAATTTATTTATAATCTCGTTCTTTATGCCTAGGTCATAGACCCATTTTGATCTTATCTTGGTATGTGGTGTTAAGTGTGGGTCCATGCCTAATTTCTGCCATACTAATTTCCAATTATCCCAGCAGTTTTTATCAAATAATGAATTCTTTTCCAGAAGTTAGGGGCTTTGGGTTTGTCAAACACTAGATTGCTATAGTTGACTATTCTGTCTTGTGAACCTAGCCTTTTCCACTGATCCACTAATCTATTTCTTAGCCAATACCAAATGGTTTTGGTGACTGCTGCTTTATAATATCTCAGGTACAGCTAGGCCACCTTCATTTGATTTTTTTTTTTCATTAATTCCCTTGAGATTCTCTTTTTTTTTTATAATATATATAGTTATTTTTATTTTTTTATTTTTTTAAATTTTTATTTAATAATTACTTTATATTGACAGAATCCATGCCAGGGTAATTTTTTTTACAACATTATCCCTTGCACTCGTTTCTGTTCCGATTTTTCCCCTCCCTCCCTCCATCTCCTCCCCTATATGGCAAACAGTTTTATATATGTTAGATATGTTGCAGTATATCCTAGATACAATATATGTTTGCAGAACCGAACAGTTCTCTTTTTGCACAGGGAGAATTGGATTCAGAAGGTATAAATAACCTGGGAAGAAAAACAAAAATGCAGATAGTTCACATTCGTTTCCCAGTGTTCTTTCTTTGGGTGTAGCTGCTTCTGTCCGTCATTTATCAATTGAAACTCAGTTAGGTCTCTTTGTCAAAGAAATCCACTTCCATCAAAATATGTCCTCATACAATATCGTTGTCGAAGTGTATAATGATCTCCTGGTTCTGCTCATTTCACTTTTTTTTTTTTTTTTTTTTTTTAAAAATTTTTTATTTAATAATTACATTATATTGACACTCATTTCTGTTCCGATTTTTTTTCCCCTCCCTCCCTCCCCCCCCTCCCTAGATGGCAAGCAGTCCTTTATATGTTGGATATGTTGCAGTATATCCTAGATACAATATATGTTTGCAGAACCGAACAGTTCTCTTGTTGCGTAGGGAGAATTGGATTCAGAAGGTATAAATAATCCGGGAAGAAAAACAAAAATGCAGATAGTTCACATTCGTTTCCCAGTGTTCTTTCTTTGGGTGTAGCTGCTTTTGTCCGTCATTTATCAATTGAAACTCAGGTCTCTTTGTCAAAGAAATCCACTTCCATCAAAATATGTCCTCATACAATATCGTTGTCGAAGTGTATAATGATCTCCTGGTTCTGCTCATTTCACTTAGCATCAGTTCATGTAAGTCTCGCCAGTCCTCTCTGTATTCATCCTGCTGGTCATTTCTTACAGAACAATAATATTCCATAACATTCATATACCACAATTTACCCAGCCATTCTCCAATTGATGGGCATCCATTCATTTTCCAGTTTCTAGCCACTACAAACAGGGCTGCTACAAACATTTTGGCACATACAGGTCCCTTTCCCTTCTTTAGTATTTCTTTGGGATATAAGCCCAATAGAAACACTGCTGGATCAAAGGATATGCACATTTTGATAATTTTTTGGGCATAATTCCAGATTGCTCTCCAGAATGGTTGGATTCGTTCACAACTCCACCAACAATGCATTAGTGTCCCAGTTTTCCCACATCCCCTCCAACATTCATCATTATTTTTTCCTGTCATCTTAGCCAATCTGACAGGTGTGTAGTGGTATCTCAGAGTTGTCTTAATTTGCATTTCTCTGATCAATAATGATTTGGAACACTCTTTCATATGAGTGGTAATAGTTTCAATCTCATCCTCTGAAAATTGTCTGTTCATATCCTTTGACCATTTATCAATTGGAGAATGGCTTGATTTCTTATAAATTTGAGTCAGTTCTCTATATATTTTGGAAATGAGGCCTTTATCAGAACCTTTAACTGTGAAAATGTTTTCCCAGTTTGTTGCTTCCCTTCTAATCTTGTTTGCATTAGTTTTATTTGTACAAAGGCTTTTTAATTTGATGTAATCGAAATTTTCTATTCTGTGATCAGTAATGGTCTCTAGTTCATCTTTGGTCACAAATTTCTTTCTCCTCCACAAGTCTGAGAGATAAACTATTCTATGTTCCTCTAATTTATTTATAGTCTCGTTCTTTATGCCTAGGTCATAGACCCATTTTGATCTTATCTTGGTATATGGTGTTAAGTGTGGGTCCATGCCTAATTTCTGCCATACTAATTTCCAATTATCCCAGCAGTTTTTATCAAATAATGAATTCTTTTCCAGAAGTTAGGGGCTTTGGGTTTGTCAAACACTAGATTGCTATAATTGACTATTCTGTCTTGTGAGCCTAGCCTTTTCCACTGATCCACTAATCTATTTCTTAGCCAATACCAAATGGTTTTGGTGACTGCTGCTTTATAATATAATTTTAGATCAGGTACAGCTAGGCCACCTTCATTTGATTTTTTTTTCATTAATTCCCTTGAGATTCTCGACTTTATATTGGAAATAATAAAAGATCTGAAGTTTTATCACCTGGCTGCTTTTTGAGAAGAAAAAGCTCACAACATTTTGGCGCCCGAACAGGGACCAACAAAATCCTGATTCCAGGGAAGGCACCCAGAGAGAACTCCAACATTTGAACTCCTAACAGCTGAACTAGATTACAACATTTTGGCGCCCTGAACGTGGGACTGACAGACCCCTCAGTGGATTTCAGTGGAAAAGCTCTGATCCTGATCCAGTGGAAAAGACTTCAACCCAGAAATTAGGGTGAGTGCAACAAAGAAATTTTGTTAGAAGAGTTAAAGTAGAATTCCACTAAGATGGGACAGATATTTAGAAAACAGCCTGTTTCTGTTCAAGGAAAATGTTTAGAGAGCATTGTCAAAGTTATGGAAAGCCAAGGTTTAATTATAAGTTTACAGCAAATCACTGAACTTTTACAAACTGTAAAGGATATATGTCCTTGTTTCTCTCTTGATAAGGAATTAGATCTAAATGAATGGAAATTGGTTGGAGAGGATCTTCGTCAATTCTATGATAAAAATGGGCCTAACTCAATAATTAATACATATAATGTAATACAATTGGCTATAAGAAGTTATTTAAGTGATAGAATGATGAAAAGGAAAGTACAGGAGGAAGAATTGCCAACTTTACTAGGTGAAAAGGAGGACGAATCAGATGAGAATGGAGTTAATTACAATTCTGAGTATGATACTTCACAGCAAGAGGAATTAGGTGATTCCACATCTCATGACCCTCCCCCCACAATTAACCCTTCATGGGTGGAACAAGGGGGAGGGAGAGAGACAGAAACACAGTCAGCTTCTCCTGTAAAGCAGAATTTAACAAGATTAGAAAAAGCATTAATTAAGGCAAAAATGAAGGAGAAGATATATCTGATTTTATAAATGCATATCCTGTGATTGAAGAGCTCAACTCCTCAGGTCAAAAAGAGAGAAAATACACTCCTTTTAATTTGGGAAAATTAAAGATTTGAAAAAGGGTTGCACTCTTTATGGGGCTACATCATCTTATGTGAAGATGTTACTGGATAATTTGTCTTATGAAATCTTAACCCCGAATGACTGGAAATCCATAGTGAAAACTTGTCTATTACCGGGACAAAATTTATTGTGGCTTTCAGAGTTTCGTGAATTATGTAGGATTCAAGCCCAACGCAATAGGCAAACAGGAGCTATTGTACAAGTTGCTTTTGACCAACTAACTGGAGAAGGTCAGTATGCAGAGAGTTCAGAACAGATTTATTATCCCATAACAGTGTATGAGCAAATTTCTAAGGCTGCAATAAAAGCTTGGAATTCTCTCCCTGGACAGAAAGATGGAAATAATGCTTTCACAAAAATAGAGCAAGGTCCCAATGAACCTTTTGCAGATTTTGTGGGACGTTTACAAACAGCTGTAATAAGAACCATTGGAGACAATGCAGCAACAGAAATAATGACTAGACATTTGGCTAAGGAAAATGCCAATGAGGTTTGCAGAAGAATTATATGGGGGCTAGACAAAGATGCTCCTTTAGAGGAAATCATAAGACACTGTGCCACAGTGGGCACAAATGCTTATTATGCCCAGACTATGATGAACATGGAAAGACAAGGTCCTTCTTGGCAGAGGAATTCTAGAGAAATTCGTCGATGTTTTCAGTGCGGAAAAATTGGACATTTGAGAGCTCATTGTAGATATGGAGATAGAGTGAGAAGACAGGGTGAGAGAAAACCCAAAACCCCATGTCCAAAATGTAACCGAGGCTTTCACTGGGCCTCTAAATGTATATTGACCCAGAGGAATGAGAGGCAGGGCCCAGCTCTAAAGTATCAATCAAAGGACAGGTGGGGCATGATAGCAGCTGAGGTTACACCCAGAGAGACTTTAGAAATTCAGAATTCTGATGTCATCAACCAACAGAAAAGCAATCAGGATTACAGTTGGGAAGAATACAGGCCTTTTAAGACAACAAGACAATATCCAATGCAAACAGCTCCAATGTAATTACCAGATGATGAGGAGAAATCCCAAATTTGGTAAATAGAAGGGAATTAGGTTAATTGCTTGGGGAAGAGGATCTGCTTATATTTCCACAGGTGGAAAAGGCTAACAATGAGACTGTCAAAAGAACTTTAAAATCTTCAGCTTTCAGTTCCTGAAAAACCAGCAAGAATCATTGGGTTCCCTGAGATGAAAAATTGTTGATGAGACTTTTTGCAGTACTTCAGAGCTTACAGGAATTATTAGATTCCTGGCACATGAACTAATGGACAATGGATTGCTTATGGACTATTTCTAGGACTTATGGACATGTGTAAATTTTCAGGTTGATTTATGTTGTTACATTACTACTAGCCTGTGTTATATTGCTATGTGCTTATGTAAATTATGTATAATGCCTCCCATATTGATGGATTTATGTATACCATGTATATCTGTTACAAAGTTCTGGCCCATATTGATGGATTTATGTGTACCCCCTCAGAAACCCCCTATGTTTTAAAACAAAAGAAAGGGGGAGATGTTGGAATCCTTACTAACTGCTAACTAATTAGAGTTGATCTAATCTTACAAGAAGATGTTTTGGGCAGAACCTGAAACAAGGTACTAAGTAGAACTAATTCTACTTAGGTGTGTTCACACCTTTACTCATTGGAGTTCAATGAGTTCATACCTCCCCTGAAGCTCTTTGGGCCAGAGAGCACTATGGGAGAAAACCCATAATCCCTCTCTCTGGAAGGAGCATAAATAGGCCAATGGGCCAGTCAGAGAGTTCTGGAGAGTGAAGACACTACAAGTCGAGATTTCACCGGAATGACATGAAGACTGGAGCTGGCTGGAGGCAGAAGAAAGCAGAGGCAGAGGCTGAAGGACCAGACCTTTGGATTTGGTGACATTCGGAGGGAGCTCTTGGAACCAAGCAGAGAGATAGGTCTCTAAGCTAACCGGGCTATATTGGAAATAATAAAAGATCTGAAGTTTTATCACCTGGCTGCTTTTTGAGAAGAAAAAGCTCACAACACTTTTCTCCCTTCTTTCCCCTTTCCCCCCCTTCCCAGTATTAAGCTTGTGAGCACCACTTGCTTCTCACAGCCCTCCCTTTTTAGTATCCCTCCCCCCGCCTTAGAGTTCCTCCCCCTATCTTACCCCTTTCCCTCCCAGTTCCCGTATTCCCTTCCTCTTAGCTTATTCCTTCCCTTTTCACTTTTCCCTTCTCACTTTTCAATGAAGTGGGAGAAGTTTCACCATAGATTGAATATGTCTTAAGATTTTTCGCTTAAAGCCAATTCTGAAGGCAGTAAGATACCCACTATATTCATCTCCCTCCATTCTTTCTCTCAGATATAATAGGTTTTCTTTGCCTCTTTATGAGATGTACTACCCCCACTTTACCCTTTTTCTGATACAATGTCCTTTCCACATCAATTTCTAGAACAAGGTATACATGTATTCTTTATACATCTATATAGTCAAAATATAGTTCCCAAGATTAATCTTTACCTTTTTAGATTTCTCTTGAGTTCTATATTTGTAGATCAAACTTTTTGTTAAGTTCTGGTTTTTTCATCAGAAATAGATGAAATTCGCTTACTTCGTTGAATGTCCATCTTCTTCCCTGGAAAAAGATGCTCATTCTCGCTGGGTAAGTTATTTTTGGTTGCATACCAAGTTCCTTAGCCTTTCGGAATATCATATTCCAGGCCCTTTGATCTTTTAATGTGGATGCTGCCAGATCCTGGGTGATCCTTATTGTGGCTCCTTGATACTTGAATTGGGTTTTTCTAGCCGCTTGCAATATTTTTTCCTTCATCTGAGGGTTCTGGCATTTGGCCACTATATTCCTTGGTGTTTTGATTTTAGGATCCCTTTCAGTGGGTGATCGATGAATCCTTTCAATGTTTATTTTTTCCTCTGTTCCTATGACTTCTGGGCAGTTCTCTTTGATAATTTCCTGGAAAATAGTGTCCAGGCTCTTTTTTTCATCATGTTTTTCTGGGAGTCCAATGATTCTCAGATTGTCTCTCCTGGATCTGTTTTCCAGGTCTGTTGTCTTCCCCAGAAGGTATTTCACATTTTTCTCCATTGTTTGATTTTTTTGGATTTGCTTGACTGATTCTTCTTGTCTCCTCGAGTCATTTAATTCCACTTGTTCAAGTCTGATTTTCAGTGAAGTATTCTCTTCACTCACTTTTTAAAAATCTTTTTCTAATTGTCCAATTGAGTTCTTTTGTTCTGTGGAATTTTTTTCCATTTTGCCAATTTTGTTTTTTAGAGAGCTGTTTTCTGTTTCCAGTTCACCAATCCTATTTTTCAAGGATTTTACTTCTTTATCCACTCTCTCTTTAACTTTCTCCAGGCTCTTTTGCCAAGCCTCCCTCTCCTTTTCCCAAGCTTCCCTCTCCTTTTGCCAAGCCTCACTCTGCTTTCCCCATTTTTCTTCTAGCTCCCTTGTGAGAGCCTTTTTAATCACTTCTATGAGGTTCATCTGTGCTGAGGAACAGATGATCTCCTCCTTTGGGGATTCACCTGGGGACTGCCTGTTTTTAGTCTCCTCAGGATTTAGAGTCTGCTCTCTATCTGTATAGAAGCTGTCAAGGGTTAAAGTCCTCTTCAGCTTCTTGCTCATTCTGTCTAATAATTAGAGACAAACTACCAAAGAAAAACAGAAAAAACTGGAGTCTTTCTTTGGGGGAGGGGTTGGGTATGTTATCGAGCTTCCTCTACAAACTGCAGGGGGCAGCAGTGAGGCACTAGCAGGACTGTGTGCGCCTGAGCCCAGAGCGTGCTGAGTCAGTGGTGGGGAAGAGAGGGGCGGCCAGGTCCCGAGAGACTCCAGCTGTTTGGGGTTGTATTCTTCAGCCCCGGTGTTTTTAGCTTCTCTGCTGGGCTGCTGACTTGCTGCCGGAGCAAAGTATCCAAACCTGTAGCGAAGCTCTCCCCGCAGAGACGGCTGCGATCACTTCCCACCCCCTTTCCAGTCTGCTCCCGTGCTCTCACTGCCGCTGCCCGCTGCCTGCGCCCGATCTAAAACCGTCCCAGCCCTCCAGTAAAGACAGACCTTTCTTGGCGGATCTCAAGGATGGCTTCTCTTGGTAACTATATGTGGGTTTTTTTTCAGTCAAGCATTGATTCAGAGGCTTGTAATGAAGTGGATAGTGAGAGAAAGCGTGGAGCTTATACAGCTGTGAGCCTCCTCTCCGCCATCTTAACCGGAAGACCCTCCCCTCCCCCTTTATGCCTCCCATTATCCCCCAGTAAACTGCAGTTACGAAAAGATATATTTATGTATTCATATATAGATATATACATATATACACCCCCCCAATATACATGTCTTTCCTATCCCTGCTGAGTCTTTAATTGAATTCTACTCCATAACTTGCATTATTATTACTTTATGTCTTTCCACCCAAGGATCCCTCCCTTGTCTTCTTCCTTAACCTTTGCTTCCCCATTCACCCATCCTCCCCCCTTATTTCTTTACAGATTTTGCAACATGTTATATATCCTTTATGATATACATTAAATGTTGGCTATTGAACTTATTCCCAATGTGAGTAGCTTTTTAGAACTCTGAGCCCTCCTCCCCTCTCTAATGCCTCTGTATCTATTCTACCTCTGCATCTGTTCTTCCTCTGCACCTCATTTGAATAACAGGATTACTATTTTTATCTTGACTCTACTAGTCTTTCTTTTGAACTACCTTATTGTTTATGTGAATCTTAAACATGCAGTATACATTTTCCTATGTAAAAAAATAAAGTTTGTCCATATTTAAATAGTTTATCCAATGTTAAGTTCTTTAAAATTGATATTTCATATTAATCCTTATATGTTCAATTTTTTGTTAAGTTCAGGTTTGGTTGACAGAAAATCCTGAAAATCTGCAAGTTCTTTGAAGACCCACTTTCTCTAACTCAAAAGTACAGATAATTTGCTGGATATGATATTTTTGGCCAGAGGCCTACTTCTTTTGATTTTCTGCAGATATTATCCCTAGACCTGTGGTATGTTATGGTAGCTGCAGATCTTGTATAATTCTAATTGTAACTCCAGGGATATTTGAATTGTTTTTTTTTTTTTTTCTTGTTTTCTGATAAATTTTCTCTTTGATAGGGCAGGTTCAAAATTTGGCAGTAATATTCCTATGTATTTTCCACAAAGAATCTCTTTGAGGTGATTAATGGGCTTTCTTTTTCTATTTCTATTTTCCCTTCATATTCTATCATTCCAGGACAATTTGGATTATTTCCTGTATTATTATGTCAAGATTCTCTTTTGGTCACAACTTTCTGGCAACCCAATTATTATTATGGTTTCTCTTCTTGATCCATTCTCTAGATTTGTCCTTTATCTTATAGGGATATTACATATTGTGCTCTATTTTCTCATTATTTATAATGTGTTTTGTTATTTCTTGGTCTCTAATAGATTCACTGGCTTCCCTTTGCTCAATTCTAATTTTTAAAGACTTATTTTCATCTTTGATACTCTGTACCTCTTTTTTTTTATGTAAACTTTTTTTCATAAGCTTTTTTTTCTCTTGGATATCTTTGTTTTTCCTCAATGTCCTCAATGTCTGAGTTCTTCTGTAAATTCTCTCTCTGGTAGGGTGTCATTTCACATTACTCTCTGGGGTAGAATCTTTTTTTCTGAAGTGTTCTCCTCTGAAGATGAACCTGGTCTTACCTATTACCATAATATATTTGAATAGTGGGGTTCTTTCTTCTTTCTCAATTATTTTTTAAATAAGAGGTATTAGTGTAAGCACCTCCAATTGTGGGATGGGGGGAATGGTGCCTCAATCTTCACTTCAGCTTTCCACTCAGAGCAGGAACTCCAAACCAAGAGCTCTCCCTTCAGCAAGTGCCCACAGCCAAAAGTGTTCCTGCCCCACTGCCTTTGAAATCATTGAATGCTGGTTTCTTCTTGCCCAGGGCTGCATCTCAACAGTACAGCTGAACTTGACATTCCTAATCAGCAGAAGTTCTCTCAGATTTCCTGGACTCAAAGCCCAACTTGACAAATAGTTGGGGAGGTTAAAGTCTCTGAGGTTCCTGCAGAGGTTCCAGCCATACCCAGCTAGTGCAAGGGAGCCCTCTTTGGTGCTAGCCTGGAGCTAGCCTGGAGAGATCTGCACTTCAGACAGATTAATACCAAATTCAAGCTCTTTCCTGAGATCTGAGATTGTATCAGGAGAACTCAGTTCTGCCCCAAGCTCTCTTTATTTTTCACTAGTCTATGGTTGCCCTGAGCTGCAAATTTGTTCTATTTGTGGGGGAAATAGGGATAGCTTGAAATTTGCCAACATACTCTGCCATCTTCCTAGAATCCTCTTCTTGCTCTGGTACTTTCAAGTAAATTATAGGTTATATTCCTATTTTATGTATTTATTTCCAGAAGGGTGCTTTTCTCTTTATACTGATTGTAGGTATTCAAATTTTTAAGAATGGGACTTTTCCCTTCCTCACTGTTGTTTTCATTATAGTTAGAATCCTGAGTAGGAATTTAGAAAGGCATATTGTGAAATTCATAGAAATTACAAAATTTTAGAATCAAATGAGATATCAACAATCATCTAGCATAAGTTTACATATTATATTAAAACAAGTTTTAAAAATAAAATACTGGAAGGAATCTTTGATACCATCAGAACTGACAAGACCATCAGAACCCAATTAGATTTCTCCATAGATCCTACAAGGATCTCCCCTTGTCAGTTGTCATGGGTTCAGTTTCCACCAAGACCATGATTGTGAGGTAAACACAGGCCTTTATAACACTTTTATGAACACTTTTTTATATTATATTTGAAGTTACAAAATATAATCCTTCTGGTAAGATGGAGGATCATTGTGTTTTACTATTTGCCCTTCTATAGCAACATTAAAAAAAAATGATCCTATCATTTTGGTCTAAAGAATTATAACAGCCATTGGGAATTTATATCCACTTTGCATCTGAATCTTATATGTATTGTCTCCTTCTATTACAATGTGAATTCCTTGAAAATGGTCATCTTCTTTTGTATCTATTTATAGTCTTTGCACTAAGTTATTGACACATAGTAATAAACACTTAATAAATGGATTTTTCATTCCTTCCCAATAGAAATCTGTACTCCCCTACCCCTCCTCAGAATTTCCCTTTCCCATTGCATTGAAATAGGTGTGCATTAGGTGGAGTGTCTAATGCTTTTGTTGTTATTATTGATGTTTAGTATTTTAAATTGTGTCCAATTCTTCATGACTTTATTTGATATTTTCTTGGTAAAGATACTAGAATGATTTGCAATTTCCTTCTCCAGGTCATTTTACAGGAAAGGAAATTGATGCAAATAGGGTTAAATGACTTGCTCAGGATCACACAGCTACTGATATTAGCATTTATATGTACACTCTTCCAGGTGAGGCTTTAATCCCCAGCATAATGCCTAGAATATAATAGTAGCTTGCAATGATTTTTGAACTGAATTATTGTTCAAGCTCATATTACTAGTAAGTGTTTCCTCACTTTTTGGTTTAGTATTCTTCCTTCCATAATATTCTACCTTTCAGAGACCTGAGTTTATTTTCTTGAGGTAGATTATAGCTGACTCAGATCTTTAGCAAGGCAGGACTCATTTTTCTCCTCTTTAAGTAGAAACACCATGTTTGAGCTAGTAGTAAAATGTGCTTTTTGTTGGTGAAAGATACATCTAACATATCAGAATCTCATGGTATCACAGAATTAAAATGACAAGGTATCTTTAATACCATCTATTCCAATCACAGATGAGGAAATTGAGACTTTCACAGTCGGGAGGAGATGAGTTGCCAGTTATTGTGGCAGCTAGGTATTATAGTGGATAAAACATTAGACCTGGAATTTGTTGAGTATTTTCAGTCATTTCTAATGGTTAAGGTTCCCATTTGGGATTGTTCCTGGCAGATGAGGAAACTGAGGCAAACAGAGTTAGGTGACTTGTCTACAGCTAGGTGACAGCCCACAGCCCACAGCTAGATAGTGTCTGATGTTAGATTTGAACTCATGAAGATAAGTCTTTCTGATCTTTGTCTAGTTCTCTAGTGGACTGTGCCATCTTCAGTGTGAATGTAATTTTAAATATTAAAGGTGTGGACTAGGTCAAGACACTAAATAGAAATAGTGGCAGCACCTATCTCACTGGAGAGTTATAAAGAACAAATGCAAATGTGTGTGTGTGTATGTGTGTATATATATTTGTGTATATGCATATATGTGAACATACGTATATGCTTTGTGAATCTATATAAAATGATATTTATTATCATTATTATTGCCGAGAGACATATAGATATTAAGTTGCAGAAGCAGTATTTGAACTCAAGATCTCTGACTTCAAATATTAAATCCTTCATCTTGTTCTATTCCTCTTTCTTCACCTCAAAACTAAACCTAACAGAAATCAAAGAAACAAAAGAGGAAAAACTGCAAAATGTCACAATGAATCAATGGACAATAGTAAACTGTGATGTGGCCCTACAGTTTAGCTAATGCATCATTTATAGACGCTTTAAAGAAGTGGAAGTCATTTATAAATGACTTCAGAAATAACTATCAGAAATCACTGATCAAATTAATTTATGTATAACTCACATAAGATAATTAGCTGGTCTCTATATGGGGGATAATGGAGTGCAGTGAGTGTATTTCTGGAATGAGTTCATGTAATCCATTTTAAGATCTGGGCTTATCTAAGTCTCTCCTGTCAGTGGATGTTTGTGCAGTGAGAAAATGCCATGGCCTTTGTTTTCATATGTTTGATGTCTTCTTTTTCCCCTTGAATTTGTGAAACCATACAGAAGAGTTAAAACTTCCTCTTATTTTTATTCCACTGTTTAATGAAATGTTTCCATTATATGGAGAGTTTGACTGAATGGGGGGAGGGAGGCTCTCTTCACTTCGTAGCTGCTCCTGTTCAGTGAATTAAAGTTATATCTCCCTTTGTCTGCAGTAACTCTGCCTACATACAGTAAATGCTGCTATTACTGTGGGCAGTTTTATGTTTGCTTGGGTGGCAGTGCCTGTCAGGGAGGTACATTTCCTGGAAGTCCCAAACAACTGGGTTATAGACTCCAGCCTATCTTGGATTCTCAAATTAGCTCAGACAATTTCAGAGCCAGAGACCTTTGTTGATGTTAGTTATAAAACCGGTAAAACATTTTGTGTTTTATGGAAGGCTGATGGAGTGTGTTCTAAATCTGTCCCGTTTCCACTTTACTGATGATAGTTTGGCCTAAGATCACGGGAAAATCAATGGGAAATCAATATTGCTCTCACCATCAATGCCTCCCTCATGGTCATGCACTTGCAAAAGTGGGATGGATCCCTAAAAAGTGAAGTTAATGTAAAGAAGTATGCAGTGCAGAGGGAAGTGAGAGGACAGAATGAAGATCTCAAAACACATATACCAGTCTTTAAGCTTTGATCATCAATCCATACTCTAGCAAATTGAAGTATTCACTCTTCCCAAATGTGTACCAAGCTTTTCCAATCTATGTTTTTACACAAGCTATCACTTATGCCTGAAATTCCAACCAATACTTTCCCCCTCCCCTTCATCCCCTCCTTCTTAAAATCCTACCCATCCTTTAAACTGCGGGGGGTCCTCAAACTTTTTAAATAGGGGGCCAGTTCACTGTCCCTCAGGCTGTTGGAGGGCAGGACTATAGTAAAAACAAAAACTTTGTTTTGTGGGCCTTTAAATAAAGAAACTTCATAGCCCTGGGTGAGGGGGATAAACGTCCTCTGCTGCTGCATCTGGCTCGCGGGCTGTAGTTTGAGGACCCCTTTAAAGTTTAAAGTGTCATACAACTGCTTCTACTACAACAAAGTTTTTCCTCATCCTCTCCTCTCCCCTCCTTCATACCTCAGGATATGATCTCTCATTTTTAAGATTTCATTTATGTTTCTTTTGTGGATATATTGCATCCTGCTTTGTGCTCTACTATTTTCCCCCTTCTCGTTCCCACTAGACTGTAAGCACTGTAAAACTGGGACTATGCCCATACAACTAGTTGCTTGAATGAAGAAATGAACCAATCAATGAGAAACAGAATTGAATTTGCCTTCATTTCACTAACAATATATTCTGGTTTTAGAGGATCACAGGTTAATTAAATTGATTTTAAAACAATTTCTTGGGCATTTCCTTAATTAACCTTACTGTTTGCCTTGTTATTTCACTTTCATTCAGCACTGTCACAGTGGCAGAGTTAAGGTTACCAACCCTAACCTCCTCAAGAAGGAAGGAACAAAAAGAAAATGATTTGCTCACTGTCTGACTAGGGGAGCTCATTAGCTTTCAGATGTAAGCCATTAACAGCCCATCAGAAGAGACTAGCAGCACAGATGACATTTATTTCATGGCAAATGTTCAAAGGCAGCTTAGAAACGAATTTTCAGTTTTCTTGAAATTCATCTCAAAACCAGGATTTTCCAGGATTTATAAACAGTGAGTGGGAGAGGAAGAAATAAGCGAAGAGACCCTAATAAAGGAGGACAAAGGAATGAACTACAAACACCAATTCGATTTTCCCAAGAAACAGAAGCACAATTCTTCACTCATTTCTCTTTTTGCTGGTGAAACCTCTGCGTTATTTACACATTTTCAAGAGAAACGCTGTTGTTATGTGTCTCTGTGATTTCACAAAGTACATCATCATTGAAGCTGTTCTGTCAGCAGATTTAGAGCAGAAGAAATGGATTCTGGCTTTCTAAACTGTCCATGTGCCTTGTCTTTTTGTTTATTCTCTGCTACTGTTAAAATAAAATGCTTCCCAACAACTAAATTGGATGAGTCCTTGGAGGAAGGCCAGACAGATGTTTAGAATGCCAAAAGAACTGAAGTTCTGAAAGTAAAGCTTGAGAACTGTTTTTATTTGTGTTAAACTGATGGTTCCATATTCTAGTTTAAGAATCTTATAATAAAATATCAGTAAATGCTTATTCTCCTGATCAATATCATAATAATACATCACCCCAAACTGGAACTGACATGAAAGGAAATTTAGGATGTGACGAACTATAGTAAATAGGAAAAGCTTATGTGAGGGGCATTCCTTCTGAGAATTTTTTCTTTTATAGACAAAGAAACGAAGTCTTACAGAGATAAAATGGAATGTCAGTGATAGCCTAGTCAATTAGTGACAAAACAAGAACTTTAATCTTGGATTTCTAAAAATCCATGATGAAAAATATTAGTCCCTTCCCCCATTTTATACTCCAAAAACTCTGGGAGGTAGGTGTTATATTTGTATTTTACAGATGGGGAAACATAAGCAGACAGGAAGTGAAATGACTTGTCCAGAGTCACACAATTAGTAGAGATCTGAGACTAGGTTTAAATTCAGGTTTCTCTGAGCCCACTACTCTATTCCCTGAACTGTCTATATACCTCACAGGTGTGAGAAATTACTTTGAAATTTTAACTTGTATTATTAATATGATATAAACAGTCAAATATACACACATTTACACACATCTCATGAATATGCATCTGATATGCATCTATCCATCTATACACACATATATGTATATATTGAGAAAGAAAAAGAGCTAGAGATAGAGACAGAAAATGATATAAAATGGTTATATAGTGACAATAAGGGATAACATAAAGTAAGCTCCATGTAGTGCCAGTATTCACTAAATGTAAAGAGACAAAAAGGAAAAAACTACAATAAATTATCTTAGCTTTCCTGAAGAATTTATGGAAGAATAGATACAATAATTTTATAGAATAATAAGGTATGCATGGATAGAGATCTGTATTTTTGAAAGGGGTTACTCACATAGATCTATTGAATTGATATAAATAATAGTCAATAATTGTCTAACATTGTTAAGAGCTGCCTAGTATTGCTTTAAGTCATCATGACAAATTTTACATTTCTCTTCTACTTTTCATTTTTTTTGGTTTTGCTTGACTGATTCTTGATGTTTCATCGAGTCATTCACTTAACTGAGTTGTTCAGTTCTGATTTTTAATGAATTATTTTCTTCATTTACTTTTAAAATTTCTTAATCTTAATTAAAAGATTTTGCTATTGGATTTTTGGCTTTCATGGCCTATCAAAAGAAATCATTATTTTTGTAGTGGAACCTTAGGCATTTTTTTCAAAATTAATTCTCCCACAAACAAGATTAGTAGGGAAGCAACAAACTGGGAAAACATCTTTACAATTAAAGGTTCTGATAAAGGCCTCATTTCCAAAATATATAGAGAACTGATTCAAATTTATAAAAAATCAAGCCATTCTCCAATTGATAAATGGTCAAAGGATATGAACAGACAATTTTCAGATGATGAAATTGAAACTATTACCACTCACATGAAAGAGTGTTCCAAATTACTACTGATCAGAGAAATGCAAATTAAGACAACTCTGAGATATCACTACACACCTGTCAGATTGGCTAAGATGACAGGAAAAAATAATGATGAATGTTGGAGAAGATGCGAGAAAGCGGGGACACTGATGCATTGTTGGTGAAGTTGTGAACGAATCCAACCATTCTGGAGAGCAATCTGGAATTATGCCCAAAAAGTTATCAAACTGTGCATACCCTTTGATCCAGCAGTGTTTCTATTGGGCTTATATACCCCAAAGAGATACTAAAAAAGGGAAAGGGACCTGTATGTGCCAAAATGTTTGTAGCAGCCCTATTTGTAGTGGCTAGAAACTGGAAAATGAATGGGTGCCCATCAATTGGAGAATGGCTGGGTAAATTGTGGTATATGAATGTTATGGAATATTATTGCTCTGTAAGGAATGACCAGCAGGATGAATACAGAGAGGCTTGGAGAGACCTACATGGACTGATGCTAAGTGAGATGAGCAGAACCAGGAGATCACTATACACTTCGACAACGATATTGTATGAGGATGTATTCTGATGGAAGTGGATTTCTATGACAAAGAGACCTGAGTTTCAATGGATAAATGATGGACAGAAACAGCTACACCCAAAGAAGGAACACTGGGAAACGAATGTGAACTATTTGCATTTTTGATTTTCTTCCCGAGTTATTTTTACCTTCTGAATCCAATTCTCCCTGTGCAACAGGAGAACTGTTCGGTTCTGCAAATATGTATTGTATCTAGGATATACTGCAACATATTTAACATATATAGGACTGCTTGGCATCTTAAGGGGGGGGGTGGAGGGAGGGAGGGGAAAAAACGAAACATAAGCGAGTGCAAGGGATAATGTTGTAAAAAATTACCCTGGCCTGGATTCTGTCAATACAAAGTTATTATTAAATAAAATAAAATTAAAATTAAAAAAAAACAACAACAACAAACAAACAAAAAAAAAACAAAATTAATTCTCCCAAATAATTCAAATTATTAGAGAAGTAGTAAGGAGTTCAGAGTTTAAGGGACTCAGTATTTGCTTACCAATATGTTTTACATGTTATAACAATTAGCTCTTTTTAAGCCTTGGAGAAGCAAAATAATCTCTAATGTTCTCATGATTCTGTACTATTTGACATTAAGTAAATTATTTTAGACAAAAAGTTGATTTTCCATGATGAAAGGTTATTTTAGATAAAAAGAGTAAAATTATTCCATCTTAGCCCTCAGTTAAGAAAATCCCTAACCTTATGGAAGAGAAGTGATCTTTTTATTATTTTATGTTTATTTCCATCTCTAATTATCCCCAAGGCTTTTTGTGATTTGAGTTGCAAGAAACATTTGAGCAAGAAAGCAGTTAATTTTATTTATTGTATTTAAGTGTTTATAAACAGCTAGGCATTGGGTGCAGAAGTTTGGGGAAAAAACAATATTTTCCCACATACATAAATATGTATTGTATCATTTAGGAGATTAACCTTTCAGAGATTAAAGGTTTAGAAAGGAGATATATTAATAAGATATAATAGGATATTATTAATAAGAATATATTAATAAAATAAGTATATTTCTGAGAATGATTTTGACATGATTTCATAGAAACAAAATCTATTTTATTTATTTATTTTTTAGCTTTTGTTTTTAATATTTATAAATTATTGTATTCACAAAAAAATCACGTGAGATGGCTAATTAAAGGCGATTTTTTTTATATGAAGATATTTCAATTTAAAATGGTCAAAAACAATGGTATCAAACTAAAAGAGAAATGGAACCCAGGAGACTGCATATTGACTCAGAAAACCATTTTTAAAAATATTTCTCAATTTTCTTTTAGTCTGGTTGTGAAACACTGGGTAGTGGCCCAGGTCAAATGCTTGATGTGTCCATTTTTAAACAAGGTAGAAAAAATCAAAGCTACAACTAACGCTAAGATCTTGAGACTAAATCCACCACAGTACTGATCTGATAAGTGAAGAAATGCACCAGGTCTAAGAAAAATGTGTAATGCCACAAGTGCAAAAAATTTATTAAAAAATGAAAAGATCAAAGTTCCTCAACATTTTTCAAGAAGTTGGTAACTGACCTCAATATAAAATTTTATAAAATTGATTAAAATATTTTAAAAAATGAATTTTTTAAATCTCTAAGATATAGAAAATATCATCAATGGTTCAATATAGGGCCAAGCACATATTTTACATTGCAAGATTTTTATGGATTCTGATGATTTCCATCTTTCTTTAACTCACAGGGGAAACATCAGCAAGTCAATCAATAAACATATATTAAGCACCTAACATGTACCAGGAGTTGTCATAAGCATATACCAAAGAAGCTATAAGTTATCAATGATTAAAATTATATTAACAAAGACTTTAATAAAACGTTTTTATTTTCAAAACATATGCATAGATAGTTTTCAACATTCACCTTGCAAAATCTTGTTTAACAAATGTTGTTTAAACCAAATATGTACAGACACATAGGTATTGGGAATAGGCATGATCCTTGCTCTCTTAGTCTAGTGGAATCTAGAGGATGAATATTACATATACACAGATATAGTAGTATGATCATAGTAGATGATAATATATACATGATAAATCCATTTTATAGGTGCTCCAAAATAGACTATAAAAAAGAAATTATCTTTTTTATTTTATGTTTTATTGCCTGTCAAATATATCAGATGAGTCTAGCCATGAATACTAGCATAACATACTTTTTAAAAGATAAGATATAAAAAGTAGCAGGGGAGATACTTAGTTATTGAAATACAAACTCCTAAAATGAATTTGAACATGTTTTCTAGTAAATTCTATTGAGGATATTATTGGGATTAACTTCTTTCCAATTACTTTGATTTTTTTCCTATGAAATATGTGGGGGCTATTCAGTGAATTAGAAATGGCCCTTACTTTATAAATCTTGGCAAATTCAATGTGGTATTATACTTCTAAAAGTTATGCAGATTCTCAACAGGCAGATTTTAAACACTAACTACAAAGAATACTGCCCTCCTTAAAGAAAGCACAATGATAAGTAAATTAAACAGTGATATCACAGCATACTTACTATTTTCAATATTTTTTGAGAGAAAAAGATAAATGATAAATAAATAAAATTTCCAAATTGTTTATTTAAGGGAGTTCTAATCATATTTTTTTAAAAATTCGTGATTCATTCCTATTAAAAAGATAGTTTGAAAGTAAGTCTGGCATAGGATTTGAAACTATTGAAACATCCTAAGTAATCGGTGAATGACCCTGAAAAATTGGATACCATCAACCTGGAAGAGGGGGTCAACTACTTGTAATGTTAGTTTACTGGAAACAACAGATTATAGAATATATAGTTTCTGATGACAACTAGTATGATGAGATTTGATGTTAGAATCCAAGGCTGATAAAGGTCATTAATGTTCCTACAACTTTATGACATGTTATGAGGTCCCTAACAGTTATCAAAGATATAGATGTATCCATTCTCTGTCATGTTGTAAATGGTATGAACAGTGGACTTGGGATCTGTCGGGAGAGAATTAATTTCTAATTCCTCCTCTAACACATTAATTATGTGATTGTGAACAAGCCAATTCTTCCTTATTTCACTTTCCTTATGTGTATAACAGTAGTAACAATACATGAGATCACAAAGGAAATCAACTATATTGAAATACAATTGTCAAAATGTTAAATAAAATAACAAAAAAAATAAAAAAATACAAGTAAGTTTATGAAACCAAAGCTAAGATCTTCTGTAAAGAGCCTGGGGTACTGAATGGTCAATTGATTTGTCCAGTCACATAGACAGTGTGTGTTTACAGGCAAGATCTGAATTAAGTTTTTTTTTTTAATTCTAAATTCATCTCACTATTTACTATACTATATTATATTTAATTTATATCACTGCTAATAGCTTCTACAGGAAGAGAAAAAAATGTAACATCCTTTTATAAGTAAATATACTGATGATAATTACAAACATTGGGCAAGAAACAAAACAAAACAAAACAAAACAAAACAAAAAAAACACTCTAAAGCACTTATTTTAAGCAACAATTGATATAATCAAGTCCAGGATGTGATAGGGGGAGGGAACTTTGTAGTGTTCACAACAATAAAACATCAAATATTGTAAACTGAGGCAAATATTGAAAGAAAGAAAGCTGGTCAAATTGCAGTCTTCTGCACATGCCATGTTCATTCTAATCCTGAGAGACGAGCACTGTAATGCAAAGAATACTGGCATGGGATTCAGGAGACCCAGTTTCAATTCCACACTGATACTAATAGCAGTAATCATCATTAAAAAAGCCAATTAATCTCTCTGGGTCTCAGTTTTATTCTCTGCAAAATTAAATGAGATAATTGGCCTAAGTCCCTTCAAGGTTCTCTAAAATTTTATAATTATAAGCTGTCCAAATCTTATTCATCCTTCTGGCCCTAGTTTTAGTTTTATTTCCCCCTGGAAATTTTCCATAAAAATCATTTGACACATGATTTGGCACCTGATTATAAGAAATTTATAAAGGCTTTGACGATAGATAGGCATAGATAGACTTTTAATCTGGGGTCATGATGATTTGGAGTTAAATCCTGTTTCTGATACTTGATACTTGTGTGATCTTGGGCCCTTCCCAGCCCCAGTTTTTTTTTTCCTTTTTTAAATGAGAGTTAAAACATATGATATTGAAAGTCCCTATTAACTCTAAGGGTGAGACAGTAGATAGTGCTGTACTTGTGTCAGAAAGACCTGGGCACACATCCCACCTGTAATAATAGCTGATGCATCTTGGACAAATTGTTTAATTCATCTCCCTTGGACTTAGGTAAATCATAGAGGGATTGAGTGCACCATTAATAGAACTTCCATACAGTGATGAAATCATAGATTTTTCAAATCATATACACTATTTATATTCACAAATTTCAATGAAGTGATTTAGTTTTACCAGTTCAAAATATATGAAAATCACAAGGCAACAACACATATTGAACAAACAATTACAAAAAATAGGATTAAATAATTTCAAAAGAAAAATGTATAGTGAAAAGAAAAGATGAGCTGCCTATTTTGGTGGGGATGAAAAAAGACAGGTGAGTACTCTCCTTTTTTCTCATAATGTCAGGAAGAAGTAATGATGGCTTATCCACACATTGAGTGGATTCCATATGGTGAACTTATGGGAGAGTTGGAAGTCATTATAATGAGAAGGTATGAATGGTTTGCATTGTTATAGGAAACATCCAAATAGATGAGATGTTTTTGAGCTATAATGTAAAATACTGTTGGAATCCTTACTAACTGCTAAGTAATTAGAGTTGATCTAATCTTACAAGAAGTTGTTTTGGCCAGAACCTGAAACAAGGTACTAAGTAGAACTAATCAAGACAAGGCTTGTGTTCCCACCTTTACTCATTGGACTCCACAAGTATGCTAGCTTCACAAAGTACACTTTCTATTGCTAAAAGAGTTAAAGTAGAATTTAGGCTGAAGATTTTAAAGTTCTTTTGACAGTCTCATTGTTAGCCTTTTCCACCTGTGGAAATATAAGCAGATCCTCTTCCCCAAGCAACAGTTAATCTAATTCCCTTCTATTTACCAAATTTGGGATTTCTCCTCATCATCTGGTAATTACATTGGAGCTGTTTGCATTGGATATTGTCTTGTTGTCTTAAAAGGCCTGTATTCTTCCCAACTGTAATCCTGATTGCTTTTCTGTTGGTTGATGACATCAGAGTTCTGAATTTCTAAAGTCTCTCTGGGTGTAACCTCAGCTGCTATCATGCCCCACCTGTCCTTTGATTGATACTTTAGAGCTGGGCCCTGCCTCTCATTCCTCTGGGTCAATATACATTTAGAGGCCCAATGAAAGCCTCGGTTACATTTTGGACATGGGGTTTTGGGTTTTCTCTCACCCTGTCTTCTCACTCTATCTCCATATCTACAATGAGCTCTCAAATGTCCAATTTTTCCGCAATGAAAACATCGACGAGTTTCTCTAGAATTCCTCTGCCAAGAAGGACCTTGTCTTTCCATGTTCATCATAGTCTGGGCATAATAAGCATTTGTGCCCACTGTGGCACAGCGTCTAATGATCTCCTCTAAAGAAGCATTTTTGTTATTTCCATCTTTCTGTCCAGGGAGAGAATTCCAAGCTTTTATTGCAGCCTTAGAAATTTGCTCATACACTGTTATGGGATAATAAATCTGTTCTGAACTCTCTGTATACTGACCTTCACCAGCTAGTTGGTCAAAAGCAACTTGTACAATAGCTCCTGTTTGCCTATTGCGTTGGGCTTGAATCCTACATAATTCATGAAACTCCGAAAGCCACAATAAATTTTGTCCCGGTTCTAGACAAGTTTTCGTTATGGATTTCCAGTCATTTGGGGTTAGGATTTCATAAGACAAATTATCCAGTAACATCTTCACATAAGATGATGTAGCCCCATAAAGAGTGCAACCCTTTTTCAAATCTTTAATTTTTTCCAAATTAAAAGGAGTGTATCTTCTCCCTTTCTGACCTGAGGAGTTGAGCTCTTCAATCACAGGATATGCATTTATAAAATCAGATATATCTTCTCCTTCATTTTTTGCTTTAATTAATGCTTTTTCTAATCTTGTCAAATTCTGCTTTACAGGAGAAGCTGACTGTGTTTCTGTCTCTCTCCCTCCCCCTTGTTCCACCCATGAAGGGTTAATTGCGGGGGGAGGGTCATGAGATGTAGAATCACCTAATTCCTCCTGCTGTGAAGTATCATACTCAGAATTGTAATTAACTCCATTCTCATCTGATTCGTCCTCCTTTTCACCTAGTAAAGTTGGCAATTCTTCCTCCTGTACTTTCCTTTTCATCATTCTATCACTTAAATAACTTCTTATAGCCAATTGTATTACATTATATGTATTAATTATTGAATTAGGCCCATTTTTATCATAGAATTGACAAAGATCCTCTCCAACCAATTTCCATTCATTTAGATCTAATTCCTTATCAAGAGAGAAACAAGGACATATGTCCTTTACAGTTTGCAAAAGTTCAGTGATTTGCTGTAAACTTATAATTAAACCTTGGCTTTCCATAATTTTGACAATGCTCTCTAAACATTTTCCTTGAACAGAAACAGACTGTTTTCTAAATATCTGTCCCATCTTAGCTGAAATTCTACTTTAACTCTTCTAACAAAATTTCTTTGTTGCACTCACCCTAATTTCTGGGTTGAAGTTTTTTCCACTGGATCAGGATCGGAGCTTTTCCACTGAAATCCATTGAGGGGTCTGTTTGTCCCTGTTCGGGCGCCAGAATGTGGTGAGCTTTTTCTTTTCAAAACACAGCCAGGTGATAAAAGTTCAGATCTTTTATTATTTCCAATATAGCCCGGTTAGCTTAGAGGCCTATCTCTCTGCTTGGTTCCAAGAGCTCTCTCCAAATGTCTTTAAATCCAAAGGTCTGCTCCTTCAGCCTCTGCCTCTGCTTTCTTCAGCCTCCAGCCAGCTCCAGTCTTCATGTCATTCCGGTGAAATCTCGACTTGTAGCTTCTTCCTCTCCCTGAAGAACACTTCTGCCACCAGCCAGCCAAGTGGAAAATATTCTGCCTTGCCTCGGAGAGAGGGCTTCTGGCGTAACTCTACTGAAATCTCAAAAGTGTTCTCTGCAGCAGAGTCGTTTCTCTCGAGTCTAGCGCGATCAGCCAGCCAAGAGGAAAATATGTATTCTGCCATAGATCCTTCATCGCTGGCTTTTTATCTGCCTCTTCTGAGAGAATGGGATTATGAGTTTTCTCCCATAGTGCTCTCTGGCCCAATGACTTTAAGGGAGGTGTGAACTCTCTTGAAGTTAGAAAGTGTACTTTGTGAAGCTAGCATACTTGTGGAGTCCAATGAGTAAAGGTGGGAACACAAGCCTTGTCTTGATTAGTTCTACTTAGTACCTTGTTTCAGGTTCTGGCCAAAACAACTTCTTGTAAGATTAGATCAACTCTAATTACTTAGCAGTTAGTAAGGATTCCAACAAAATACAAACATGTTTTGGCCTGAATTTTCTTCAGCTGTCCTCTTTGGACTCAAATTCAACCATAAATAATGCTTCCAGGAAATCACTTCCCCCTAAACTCATCAACCTGCTTTGCTGCATAAGCTTTGGCATTCCTACCTCTCCTAGCATCCTGAACACCTTGGGTCCTCTGTTTGGAGGGCTAGAAGGCAGAGCAATGAACTCTTGCCAAAACCTTTATTTAAATAGAATTCACAGACCAGCCAACTTTCCATTTTCCCAGCAGTTTCATTCCTGGATTAGAGTGCATGCACCCACATCATGCCTCTATACTTGGTACTTTCTACCTTCCCCTCCCCTGATCCTCTGCCTTTTTCAGCTTTTTTATATGTGTTCTCTTCCCCCATTAGATTATAAACGCTCTGAGGGCAAATGCTGTCTTTCTTTTGTTATTTGTATTGCCAGTGCTTAGCAGTGTGTGTGGAATAGAGTTTGTGCTTAATAAAAGTATATTGATTGACCACTTCATTGACTGATTTTCCCAAAAAAGATCAGGGAAGGAAATGTATTTACTGATCCCCTTAGAGTGGTACATTGTTGAGCCCATTGTAGTCCAACAATAAAGACCTGTTGGCTTTTCTTGACTAAATAACATCAGATACCTTAAAAGAAAATAGTACAAAAATGCTCATCTTTCAAGCAACTGACATTTCTTCTTAGATTTAAACTCTAGAGCATAAGATATAGTTTGAACTTGATTTGTTTCTAACACTTGAGCAAAGAGAGAAATCTTTCTGTAGGTTTTCTAAAGAGTGCAACCTGTTTTTCTTTTATGATTTATATAGTAGTTTAAGTTGCAATCAGTGTTCCATCACAGGAAAGTCATAAGATGCTTTTTGGGCTAATGATAGCTGTGAATTTTTTGCAGCTGATGAGCATGAAGTAGTTCATCATCATTTATTCCTGTAATTGCTCTGGGTCCTCCCTGCCATGTTCATAATGTGCAATGGCCCTACTGACTTACCCTCTGCCAGGGATGATGGAGAGGTCTCCCTGTTAGCACAGTGGGCAGGCCATGGACCCGAGAAACAGCTGTCAAAGGGGAGAAGAGACCAGTAAGTTAGGAAATTCCATCTGGTGAGCTACAATCAATATTTATACAAAGGCTTGTTCTGAGTCCCGGCTATATATCAATGGAGCATGGCATTTGTAAAGAGCCAATCACCATTGTATCTAGGAACTTTTACAAGTGTGCTATTTTTATATAAAACAGTCTCAGCTTTAAAGGAGGTAGGTTTCTGAAGCAAGGAAGAAGAGTTGAGGCTTTTATTTTCTTATCCTTTTAATGCAAAGGCTCTTAACCTGAAATCCACAAAGCTCCCTCTTCTCACATTCAGTTTGTTCATTTAGATGACATAAAATTATATCTTTACTTTCATTAACAGTAATTAAAATTTAATATTTTCTTCAAATAATTTAAAACATTATTTTGAGAATCTGTCCTTAAATTTTACCAAACTTCTAGGTAACCAAAGCAAAAACAAATATTAGTCCATATTCTGGTCTAATTATAATGGGTAAACCTTATATCCTATTAAACACATTTTAAAATTAATTTTAAAAAGATGTAACACTTATATAGTGCCTTTATGTTTGGAAAACACTTGACATACATCACAATGATACACCATCTTTCAGCTTTGCGTTTTCTTCCTGCCTCTTCCCTTCTCCAGGAATGCTTTTTTCTTCTCACCTTTCTCTATTGACTTCTCTAGCTTCCTTTAAATCTCAACTTCTACAGAAAGCATTTCTCTTCCCTTCTTAAGTCTAGTGACTCCCATCTCTTAATTATTTTCTATTTAACCCATAAATAGATTTTGTACTTAATTTACTTCTTGACTGTGAACTTCATGAGGACAGAGACTGACTTTTGACTCTTTTTGTATCTCCAGTGTTTATTACAGTAACTGACACATAATAATCACTTAATAAATGTTTATTGCCTGACTGACTCATCTTATTTTTTCCTCACCACAAACCTCTGTGTTATATGCTATTATTATCCCCATTTCACAATGAGGAATGTAAGAGAAGGAGAGGTTAAGTAACTTGATCTGATTTACGCTATTTGTTAGTGCTGAGGCAGAAATTAAAATTGTATTTTCCTGACTTTAGATCCAGTGCTCTCTCCATTGTATCATGATTTCTTTCCTTTAAATAGAGGCAGCGCTAAGATGCTAGAATAAAGGCAGGAACTCATTCAACTTCTCCCCCAAATCACTCCAAATTCCTTTAAATAATGACTAAACAAATTTTCAAGCATCATAGCACCCAAAAATGTAGAACATTTTCCAGATAAAGACAACTTAGAAAGTCAGCATAAAAGCTCTGTGATATCAGGTAGTCCAGCAGTCCTGGTGCAGGCTCACAGCCCTTGCCCGAGTCCCAGCTCTGGACTTGGACTAGACTGATGCCAGTAAAGCAGGAACTGGTCTAGGGACTACTGAACCAGTTTAAGTACTGATGGTTTTTAGGTCTCTCAGCTCACAGACAGCACAGAGAACTTGGGAGGTCAGTGGAAAAGGTCAGTAAAACCAGGATGAGAGTCCATCGCACAATCTCAGTGCATGCTATGCCTGATCCCAGAGTCAGCAAATTAGGACCTCTGAATCATCAGCAGCACTAGCAATTTCTAAATCTCTCAGCCCAGAGGTACCAAAGATGCCTTGAATATAAATTTGAAACGAATTAAAAGTCAAGTAATAGACTAGAAAAATGAACAAACAGCAAAAATAGTGTCTGTCTACTGAAAATTATTATGGTGACAAGGAAGCTCAAAATACACACTCAGAAGATGATAACAAATTCAAATCTCCCACATCCAAATCCTCCAACAAAAAGAAGAATTGGGCCCACACCAAGGAAAAGCCCAAAAGGGATTTTGATAATCAAATAAGAGTGAAAGAGGAAAAATTAGGTAAAAGATTGTGATAGGTGCCAAAGGAAACACAAAAGACTAATGAGGAGAAGAATGCCTTAAAAAAGCAAAATTGGCCAATTGGGAAAGGAGGTATAAAAGCTCACCGAAGAAAATATTTCCTTAAAAAGAGAATTGAGTGAATAGAAGCTAATTACTTTATGAAAAATCAAGATACAAGCAAAACCAAAAAGAAAAAAGGAAACTTAGAAAAATGTTAAATATCTCATTGGAAAAGCAACTGATCTGGAAAATAGATACAGTAGAGAGAATTTAAAAATTATTAGTCAACCTGAAATTCATGATAAAAAAAAAAGCCATACATCATCTTTCAAGAAATTATCCAGGAAAACTCTTCTGATAGTACAGAACCAGAGGGTAAAATAGAAATTGAAAGAATACACTGATTACCTCCTGAAAGAGACCCCCAAATAAAACTGCCAAGAATGTTATAGCCAAAGTCTAGAGCTTTCAGGTCAAGAAGAAAATATTTCAACATTCAGAAAGACATAATTCAAGTATAGTGGACCCACAGTCAGGATAACACAATATTTATCAGATTCTATATTAAATGACCAGAGGACTTGGAATATGATATTGTGGAGAACAATGGAGCTTGAATTACAACCAGAAATCAATTGCCCAGCTAAACTAAATACAATCCTTCAGGGGAAATGATGGATATTCAGAGAAATAGAGAATTTTCAGCATTTGTAATAAAAAAATACCATAGCTGAATAGAAAATCTAATTGTCAAATATATGTTGCAGGAGAAGCATAATGAGGAAATAAGCAAAGTGATATTATGAGGGACTTAATAAGGTTTACCTGTTTGCATTTCTACATAGGAGAATGACATTTGTAACTCATTAGAAATTTCTCATTATTATTTACAGTTAGAAGGCTGCAACTTTTTCAGACAGTTCTTAATTGATCAACATTCCTTCAATTTCCAGTCTTTGACACCAGAAAAACACCTGCTATCTATATTATGTTCTTTTTTTCTTTTCTTATAATCGTCTTAGGAAGCAATATGGAACTATGCCAAAGGGCTATTAACCTGTACATATCCTTTGATCCAGCTGTCTCTCTATTGGACCTGTACCCCCCAAAAAAGCACCTATGAGTGAAAAAAATTTTTGTAGCAGCCCTTTTTGTATTGGCAAATAACTGGAAAGTAAATGAATGTCCATCAGTTGGGAAATGGCTGAATAAGTTATGGTATGTGGATATTATGGGATAGTATTGTTCTATACAAAACAATAAGCAGGATGATTTCAGAGAGGCCTGGAGAAACTTACATGGACTGATGCTAAGTGAAGTGAGTAGAACATTATGCAAAGCAACAAGAAGATTATGAAATGATCAATTTTGATGGACATGGTTCTTTTCAACAATGAGGTTATTTAGACCAATTCCAATAGTCTTATGATGGAGAGAGCTATCTGCATCCAGAAAAGGACTGTGGGGACTGAATGTAGACAACAATATAGTTTCCATATTTTGTTGTTGTTGTTGTTGTTGTTTGCTTGCTTTTTGTTTTCTTTCTCCTTTTTATCTTTTTTGATATGATTTTTCTTTTATAGCATGATAAATGTGGAAACACTTATAGAAGAATTGTACATGTTTAACATATATTGCATTACTTGTTGTCTAGGGGAGGAGTGAAGGAAAGGAAGGGAGAAAAAGTTGGAACACAAGATTTTACAAGGTTGAATGCTGAAAACTATTTTTGCATATATTTTGAAAACAAGACACTAATAGTTAAAAATTGTTTTAAATAAAATAAGCCTGGAAAAATAACAAAAAAACCCCAAACAAACAAAAACAAATTTATGTCTAATATCATGGCAGGCCTAGGAGCAAAAGGGAACATGTAGAAAATCATAATATAAAATAAACATGGATTATACATGTGCAATCTTCTAAAACATTTTCATATTATTCATGTTGTGGAAGAAAACTTGAAGCAAAAAAGAACACATGAAAGAATAAAAGGAAATAAAGAGGAAAAAAGATAGAAAAAAGAAAAAAAGTAAGAAAGAAACAAAGAAAGAGAGAAAGAGAAAGAAAAATAGTGTGCTTTAGTCTGTATCCAAAAGCCATCTTTTTTTTTTGGGGGGGGGGGAGGGGTCTGGGTGGGATGGCATTTTTCATTTTAAGTCTTTTGATTTATCTTAGATCATTGTATTGCATTCTTAATTTTACTGAGAAGAATGCTTTTCTGGTTCTGCTTACTTCACTCTACATCAGTTTATGTATAATTCTTTCCAGATTTATCAGATTGTTTTGATGATAATCATTTCGTAATACAATTTGACATCTGACAAGGCAAAACCACTTCTCTTCACTTTTGTTCATTGATTCCCTTGATATTCTTGACTGTGCTCTTTATTACTTCATGTAATTTTTTTGTTTTTCTAAAATAAATTGAGATTATTATTTCTTATAGCACAGTAGTATTCTAACACAATTAGATACCACAACTTGTTTAACTATTTCTCAATTTATGGGAACTACTGCAGTTTGCAGTTCTTTGCCACTACAAAGAGAACTGCTATAAATATCTTAGAATATATAGATACTTTTTTTTCTCCTTATTATCTTCAGAAATAGACCGAGTATTGCTGAGTCAAAGGGCAGTCTAAATAACTTTTGATTATAATTCCAGATTGCTCTCCAAAATGTTTGAATAAGTTCACAATTCCATTAATAACAGGTGTCCCATTTTTCTACATTCCTTCCAGTGTTTTTAAATAGAAATAAGTTTTGTATTTTGTCAAAAGCTTTTTCTGCATCGACTGAGATAATTCTGTGATATTTGTTTTTATTGATATGATCAATTATGCTTATAATTTATAAGCATATACACAATATAATTTCTCATGTTGAGCCTGGCCTGAATTTCAGATATAAATCTCAAACTTAATCTCTTCTTCATGGAGCCAACAGCATAATGAAAGAAAACATGTTGGAATGGATGAAATAGTAGATAAAATAGATGTGGTCCTTTCATGTCCTAGGCTTACTAAGATACCAGATGTTATAGTTGAGAACAAGAAAAAAAAATCATTTTTTCATAAAAATCATGCAAGTGAAACACTAGTATTAGAATTTGGGCAAGTAAAATCATAGGATGCCATTATTCAGGTTTAATTTATTATTTAATATTTCCTATAAAATAGATTAGGAAAACCTAGGTCTAAATTCTGTCTCAGCTCTGTAACCCAAGCAAATCATTTGATCTTTTTAATTCTCAAATTTTTTCATTATCAAAATGTGAATAATACTGTCTTTTGTCTTAAAAGTTTGTCCTGAGATTCAAATCAAATTAGACTGATCAATAGATAGTTTTACAAATGCTAAAGTACCATACAATACTACTATATTACTTTTTCTTCTTTTTAAGATGCATGTGACAAGCCAGATTTCTCAACTTCACAACATAATTATCACAAATTGAGAAACATTCTCACAACAGTAGAGAATGAAATATTAGCTCTCCAAAATTATTTAGGTTAAATGCAACATTTTCTGATGCTCTTTTCTGTAAAGGAAAAAAGTATGGAATCTATCTGTTTCCTCAAATACAACTGGGTACTATTGAATACTATCAATTACATTTCTGTAACTGCATCCTGTCATTATACTTGTCCAGGTTCTCTGGTCAATGTTTCTCTTGGATCTTTTTCTGTAAACTGCAATTTTATTTCTTCCTGCCCTTAGCTACATTTGAATTACCTATGCCTGGTATCATGGCAGGCCTAGGACCTGAGGAGGTGGTATATGGCACCCCCACCTCAACACTGATGGTGTCAACATTAAATAGAAATTAGATTCCTTCTCCCTTTATTTTTGTGTTTTACTTCAATTTCTGCAAACCTTGGTTTCAAACATCATGTTCATTGCAATCTATCCTTTATAGAGCACTAAAATGTCCCTCTGGCTTATGTATCCTTTATTTTTCATGCCATTTTTTTTTCTTCTGCACCCTACCTCTACACACAGAAGAAGGGAAGAATATAAAATGTTTTTTGCCCTAGGACATGCATCTGAGTAACTGGAAATAGAAGAATACTTAAGGTATTGATGAATGTATTATATAAGCCCACTACTAAGGAGAACTCTCGTTCCTCCTAGACTGCAATTTCCAGCATATTCAGCTAAAGTGACATTTGTGGCAAATCTTATGGAAACTTCAGGTGTTTATGACTGTCTCTAAATAATAACAACAGCAAGTAGATTTAGTTAATTCAATCAAGTCAGAGTTAAAATGGTGGAAGTTCAGTTTATTTGTATGGCAGGAAAATATGCATTCAAGTAAATAATGGAGTCAATGCCTTGGGCTTTGGAAGTGGAGAGTACAGGGGCAATAAAATCTATTATGATCTCTAGACAAATATGGTTTAGTTTCTTCTTCTTTTTTTTTTTTAATTGTGATTCAGCAGATAGATGATTTTCAAAGGATCTCCTTTACTGGTTGCTTATGACCCAAATTTTGTTGTTGTTTCTATTACTCTTTTCCCAGAAATACTATTTATGGACTATTTTTGTGGTTTTCAAGATTTTTTTAAAAACATTAATATTTCTTTTTAACACCATCTTATTAGCTGGATGCCCTGCCTGATAGTGCCATTAGTAGTAGTAGTATCCATTAACAATGACAAAAAGCTATTGTGAATTCTAAAACATCTTTACATAAACTTGCATGTTATTAATCCTAACAGCATCTAAACACATTTCAAAAAAAATAATAGACATTTGTAACTGAGACATGTTATATATTCAGTCTATAGAAATCATGTTTTCTTATTTATTATGCTGAGAAACTGAGTTTCCCTTCAAAATTACTCTGTGGTCATCCCCCAACTCACCTATCCCACATCCCCGTGCCCCAGGCCTTTAAAGACCAAAGATTGGGAACCTTTAGGCTATTTAATTAGAGCAGTGTGTGGATGAGTGGATGAGAGGTTTTTTTTGGTTGTTGTTTTTTGTTTTTTGAGTCTGCTGTCAATGTTGAATCATGAATTAAGAATGAATTATTTTCCTGACTTCTTGAGAAAATTATAGCTTTCTACCTAAAAGAGTTTTGAAATGAAATGGTTTTTCCTCACTTTGGCTTATTTTAAAATATTTAATTATCATTATTTTTTGCAATTCACCTATTTTATTACTGAACTTAAATTGACCTTTTTCTTCTTTAGTTTAGCATTTATCTACTTTGACATCATGGACCAAATCTCCCCAACATATTAATTAATTTCTTGGAAATAAATTAAATTATTTTGCAAGCTGTGTTCACTTTTTTGCAATTATCATTATCAACTATCTTCCTGATAGTTGATATTTTTTCTTCTTTTCAATGGATTTTTTCATTCAGGGAGAGAATGTGACATAAAATACTACCTTCCATAAAACTGTATTTTACATTATATAGATTTTCCATGAAAACCTTCCTCTGATGTCGCATGATAAAGTAGGAAAATGACTCTGGGATCTAAGAGCCTATCCACTGGAGAACAAGTTCTGGAAGTTTTTACTAAGTTGTTGGCAATAGATTGTTTTCTGTTTTCTGAGAGATCAAACTAGCAAAGTTTAGAGGGGCTTGTCACTAGAAATTTGGGTACTAAGTAATTAACTTTTGGCCACATTAATTCACAAATATACTCTAGTAATATGTAGAAGAGACACAGTCTGTGTCAGTTGAGGCAATGTTGTTCAGTCTTTCAGTAGTTTCCAATGCTTAACGCCCCCTGGAATATACTGTTTATGAGAAAGAAACTGGAGTGGTTTGCCATGTCCTGCTCTGGCATATTAAGGCAAACAGAGGTTGTAACATGCCCAGGGTCACACAATTAGTGAGTATCTGAGGTCAAATATGAACTCACCTCTTTTTGATTCCAGGCCTAGAACTCCATTTATTGAACCATTTGGCTGCCAGTTAAGGGAGTTATTGTTCATACAAAATTATTTGACTCACACTATTGATATGTCAATAATAATAAAAAAATAATAATATATATGAGGACTTTAAGTTTTGCAAAGCATTTTATTATCTGATTTGATTCTACAGTAACACTGAGGGAGGAGCTATTAGTATCCCCATTTTATACATGACAAGATACAAAATATAAAAGAATTAATGACTGACATAATATTCAAATTCAGGTCTTCCTAATTTTGAGTCTAATACTTTATCTAGCATTTCCCTTCCACATAGAAAAAACAATTTATTCACCATCCCCCTTACCACAGTGGCTATTCCAAACCATTTCATTTCTTCTCAAACCTTCAACCCCTTTCACTTTCCTAGCTTCTCAGCTGAGATCTCATATGAATTGAATTGACATCACTTTCAGAGACTCTCCTTTTTTTTAATCTCATTTCAGACATCTTTCTTCATGATTTCCTTTTTCACTCCTTCTTTGATCAAGAGGTGGCCTGACTCTATGTCAAGATAAACAGATTTACATAATATTTTTTATCTCATGTATTGTCATTTTCATCAGCAAATTGTACCTACTACCATTTTCATTCTCTAATTTTCAATCTTACCCTATTTACAGACTCTTATTTGCTGCCTTGAAATATATTATCTCCATCTTCTCTATCCATAAAGCTCCACATCATGCAGCATATCACCCATTTCCTTCTAATATCTGAGAAAGACATCTACACTAGGTGCCTATATTCTCTCTTCTCTCACTTGCTTCTAAAATCTCTGCAGTCTGATTTCCAGCCTTATTATTTAGCAACTGACCTTTTCAGTTTCCAGTGATCTCTTAATTATCAAATTCATTGACCTGACAATCACCAATTCTTCCTGTAAATTCTCTTTTTTCCAGATTTTCATGACATTGTTCTATTTCAAACAGGTCTTCTTAGTATTCTTTGCTGAATCATCATTTATGTAATGTCCACCAAGCATAAGTGACTACTAAAAGTTTGCTTTAGGCTAGCATTTCTTCTCTTTCCATGCTATCTACTTTTATACAATCTCTCCAAATGTCATTTAGTATTATCATTATTTTTACTTATGTTCTTGATTGTTATTTTTTCAATTCAACTAATTTTTTCCATTTTTAAAATTAAATTGAAATTTTTAACTTTTAAAATTAAAGTTTTTCAGTTTAATTATCATATTTATTCAGATTATAGATTTAAGTGCATATAATTATTTATCTATCTATCCATCTATCTCTAAGTCTTAGTGTCATCCTTAGTGCCATCACCAACTTTTGGATTTTTCAAAACAAATTGTCCTACAGTACTTTAAATTCAAATAAGTGTTTATTATATTTTACCCCCCAACTATTGCAGCTAGCACCATTCTTCAAGTGATTCAGATATAAAACTTTGGCTCAACTCCTCACTCACATACGTAAACCAATATAATGTCAACTCTTGTCAGTTCTATTTTCACTTTGTTCATACATGTCCCCATCTCTCCACTCATATAGGTACCACCTTAGAATAGGTATTCATTAGGTTTTCCCTGAACAAAATTACAATAGCCTTTACTTGGTCTTCCTGACTGAAATTTCTCCCCATTTCTATCCATCATCCATTTAACTGCTACAGTGATCCAACTAAAGTTAACATCTTACCATAACAACTTGCTCTTACCTTCAATACATTCCAGTGCTGCCTTATAATGCATAAGCTACTATATGTTTTCTCTTTGGCCCTTCTAAACTTAGCTCCTTTATATCGTTCTAGTATTTTTATTCTTTATTCAACTCCATGCCCTCTGTATTATTATCTCACTATCTTACATGTTTTTTCTCACACAAGACAATTTCCCAATTGCCTCTGTGATTAAAATGTTCTTCTTGACCTCCATTCCTTGATCTCCTAGCTTTCCTCAAGATTTAGATGGATTCTCATCTTTTGTAGGTTTTTTTCCTTTTCCAATTCCCCTTATTGCTAGTACCTTCTTTTCTGAACTATCTTCCATCCACTCTGCATATATCTTGCATGCATCTGTTTATTTATATGCTGTCTTCTCTTGGGATCAAGACTAGTAGTTTTACAATTCCTTGTATTCCCAGCTTTTAGCACAGGGCCGGTTGCATAGTTAGAGTTTAACAAACATGTGTTGACTGACTGGAAAGCATGCTATATGATTTGGCTAGCTTTATTTTAGAGTTCCATTAGACTTTTCTTTAAGAAGAAATAGATGATGTCTGCAACAAGTTATGTTGGAAAACATGAGAAGGTTTGGGGTTTCAAAGGTCCCTTCCCATGATTACATTTGGTGTAAAGAATATACAGCTTAGAAATCTTTTATTCTCTGAAGATGGATTTGTTGCTGTTGTTCTTGTTCATTTTTAGTCGTGTCCTACTTTTAAAGCTCGCTTGGGGTTTTTTGTTAAAGATACTGAGTGGTTTGTCATTTCTTTCACTAGGTCATTATATAGATGAAGAAACTGAAGCAAATAGAAATAAATGACTTTCCCAGAATCATACAGCTAGCAAGTTTTTTTTTTTTAATAGCCTTTTATTTACAAGTTATATGCATGTGTAATTTTACAGCATTGACAATTGCCAAACCTTTTGTTCCAATTTTTCCCCTCCTTCCCCCCACTCCCTCCCCTAGATGGCAGGTAGTCCAATACATATTAAATATGTTAAAGTATATGTTAAATACAATACATGACTACATAGCCATACAGTTATTTTGCTGCACAATCCTAATGTTTCCCATTATAGCAGTACTAAATGTCAATAAATCTCAAGGGTTGTAAGGAAGATGGGGATGAAGGATTTAAGTCTACAGTTTCTGAAATAATCTATGCACACAACTTATTTCTAAATTATTGGTATGCTTTCTATTTTTCCCAAACCTTGTATCCTCCTATTTAATTCTTTTGAGAAGATGCTCTAGTTAATGTCACCTAAATGCTCTATTTTTCACATTTAATTTGTGTTTTATTTTTTCTCAATTACATGTAAACAGAAAATTTTACATTGTTTTTAATCTTCAATTCCATATTCTTTCGTTCCCTCCCTCTGCACCCTTCATTGAAAAGGCAAACAAATTGATATAGATTGTATATGTCTAGTTATTTCTATATTAGCTATGTTGCCAAAACTCCCATCTTCCCACCAAATGCAGCCCCAAAGAAGAAACAAAACATGCAACAAAAAACAAGAATAATAAAGATTTTAAAAAGTATGCTTTAATTTGCATTCAGATTCCACAAGTTCTTTCTCTGGAAGTTGATAGCATTTTTTATTATAAGACATTTGGAATTGTTTTTGAACATTATATTGCTGTCATTTACAGTTGATCATCAAAAATTATTTCTGTTATTGTATACAATCTTCCCCTAATTCTGCTCACTTCACCCTGTATCAGTTTTTATAAATCTTCCCAGGTTTTTCTAAAATAATCTTGCTCATAATTTCTTATAGCACAAAGGTATTCCATTACAATCATATACCAAAACTTTTTCAGAAATTCCCCTATTGATATCTGTTTTTGTTCAGTCCTTTTCAGTCATGTCCAACTCTTCATGCTTTTACATTTAGGGTTTTCTTGGCAATTATACTGGAGTAATTTTGCCATTTTTTCCAGCTCATTTTACAGATAAGGAAGACAAAATTAAACAGGGTTAAATGAAAAGTCTTTTGACATATAGCTATTAAGTGTTTGAGCCTAGATTCGAACTTAGTTCTTCTTGATACCTGACTTGGCATTCCTATTTACTGTAGCACCTACTTTCATCCCCTCAACTTCAATTCTTTTCCATGATAAAAAAGGGCTGCCTACAAATATTTTTTGTAACTATAAATCCTTTCTGTTTTCCTTCTATTTCTTTGGGATAGAAATCTAGTATTGGTATTGTTGGGTCAAAAGGCATGCAATTGCATAGTTCATTGGGTTTAGTTTTGAATTATTTTTCAAACAACTCCACCAATAGTACATCAATGTCTGAATTTTTCTGCATCCCCTCCAACATTTGTTATTTCTCTCTTCTTTTATATTAGAGTAACTGAAATGTGAGATGGTGCATTTGTTATTTCCCTTTTCTTTTGTATTAGACTATCTGAAAGATATGAGATGGGACATCGAAGTTATTTTAATTTGCATTTCTTTAATCAAAACTGAGTGATTTAGAGCATGTTTCATATCAGTATAAATAGCTTTGCTTTATTTGTGTGAAAACTGGCTGTTCATATCCTTTGATCTTTATCAGTTGGAGTGTGACTTGTATTCATGTAATTTTTATAAACTTGACTCAGTTACCTATGTGTTTGAGAAATAAGGGTTTTAGCAAAGCAACTTGCTATTAATACCCCTTCCCATTTTCTGCTTTCCTCTTATTGGCTGCATTGTTTTTGTTTTTGTTTGTGTGTGTGTGTGTGTGTGTGTGTGTGTGTGTGTGTGTGTAAAAAGCTTTTAAATATACTGTAGCCAAAACTTTCATTTATATCTTATAATGCTATCTTTTGTTTGTCGCTATAGTCTTCCCTTATTCATAAATCTAACATGTAAACTATTCATACTTTCTTAATTTGCTTTTGGTATGTTTTTTTGATCAAATCATGCACCCATTTTGACCCTGTCTATACTTAGCTTCCACAGAACTAATTTTTAATTTTCTCAATAGTTTTTTAATCAAATATTGATTTCATGTAGCACATTCTTGGATCTTTGGGTTAGTCAAATATTACATTACTGCAATAATTTACTACTTATTCATTTACTACTTGTTATTACTAATTTACTTACTTTACTACTGTATTCCTCTGATCTGGTACTCTATTTCTTAGGCAGTACCAGATTGTTTTCATGATTACCAAGTTGTAAAAAAGTTTGAGATCTGGCAAGGTATGGTATGTGAAAGTAATGGAATATTAATGTTCTATAAAAATGAACAAACTGATTTGAGAAATTTCCCAAATGATTTACATAAACTGAGGCTAAACAAAACAAGCAGGAATATTGTGTACACAATATCAGCAAGATTGTGCAATTATCAATTATGAAAGACATGGAAATTGAATATAAATTAATAGATGTTCGTTTTTAATGTTTTTTCCCCTCTTTCATGGTTTTTTCCCTTTTGTTCTGATTTTCCTCTTCTAACATGATTCATGAAAAAAATTTGCATTTAAAAAGTTAATATATATATATATATATATATATATATATATGTACAACCAGAAAAAAATAAATAAAATAATTAATTTTTAAAAATATATTACAACTAGGTCCCAATTAGTACAAATAGTCCTATGGGGAAGCAATCTCATAATTCAAATTTACACTGTATGTTTACTTTGTATTGCAATTAATTATTATCATCTAGATAATTATAAATTTAAAAATGTGAATTCAAATATATACAACCACTTCATAAGAATCATAATTCATAGTAATCAAAATGTAACTATGTGTAATTTGTGCATCCTGCAGGCTATAATCTTATCCAGTTAGTATGCTAAAATTATTTGTCAGAACCAGCTACATGACTCATTTCAGATGAACCATTCTAAAGCACTCCTTTGTTTATGTCCCTACTACCTTAAAAAGCTTTAATGTTTTGCCATTGCACACCAAATTCAAGTTACTTAAAACATTTATTAGCTGCTATTGTGCAGAACTCCCTATTAGACACTTAAGTTCAATTTTTTCCCCTTCCATCCAAGAAACCTCACAACTAGACCAGAACTGACCTTTAAATCTCATGTACCACTACTTCTTAATGCACAAAGTTACTACTTCAAAGCAATGTCTTTTATTTTCTCTTACATTTTTTTTTTCCTTAGTCATATTATTTCTTTAACTGGAATCTTCTTTACTCTATCTCTTAAGCTTACTTGAATCCTACCCACCTTTTAAATGATTATAATTTTTTCATAAAACCCTTTTTGATCACTCATCTCCAACCCTTGAAATAAGGACTATCTTATCTGAATTCTTATCTTTTTTGATTGTACCAGATAATTTAGAAGATGAAAAAGACTACAGAGGGTCTATAATCCAGACTTTATCATATACTTCTCATCTACTTTCTTGAATTATTAGTTATTATATGTGTCCATTTGTATGTGTCTGTTCTCTTAAGTTTTTCAGTGTCAGGTATGCTGTTTTCTGCTTTTATATGCCTTACACATAGAAAATATTCAATAAATGTTTGGGAATAAATTGACCAAAATAAGAATTAATTTTATGTTTGTCCATTTGTTAACATAATTAAGCTTTTGTTTTATAACTGTACAAATATATACAGCTTAAATGCAGTTTCTTTTTAAATATTTTTGTAGCTATCAATCTAACATTGATACAAACTTTATTTTTTGATATTATCCTTTCTCCTCCCTTATGTCAAGAACCATAGCTTGTAGCAAAGATTTTAAAAGAAAGAGAAAGAAAAACATGTGAGCCATGTTTGGCAGAATATGTGATATTCAATTCTCATATTTCCACATCTCTAAAAAAAAAAAAAGAAAGGTAAATTTTAACTCTGAATCCAAATTTAGTCACAACAATTATAGAATGAGGATTTTGTTTCCATGGATATTGTTATGGTCATTGGGTCTATTGTTTTCTTGGCTCTGCTTCACTCTGCCTCAATTCATGTAAGATTTGTCATTCTTCTAAAAATTCTCATGCTTATCATTTCTTTTAATTAAATCCTTATTATTCTATCATGTTCATGTACTACCATGTTTAGTAATTCCCCAGTTGATGGGTGTCTCTTTAATTTCCAGTCTTTTGCTACTGTAAAAATATTTTATTTAATATTGATGGGAACTTTATGTCTTCAATCTCCTTTGGTTACATGTTAGCAATGGCATCTCTGAGGCAGAGCATATACACATTAAATATAATTTGGAAGGAAATATTGTAATAATAATCAATCAGCTCTTGATACAGAATACTCATACTGATATGTGAATTGCCATAACATACAACAAATTCTTCCAGGTTATCCAAAACAGAGAATCTATTAACCAAGTTTCTGTGTAATAAAGATCAGTTTGCCACATATTCCTTATGGCTTGTGTTAGTTATGAATTTAGTTATCCTTTTCTGGGACATACTTTCTTTGAAATCAATGCCCAGTTGATTGCTATTACACATTGATAAAAATATTTATTCAGGGCTTGAGAATTCTCTGGACTCATCTTCCTTTTTCTGTTATGAAGTTAACCAATCAATCTTCATGTTTTTCTATGTCAGGGAAAATTTCTTGTTACTGTCTTTCCCTAAATATTTAACCCTTGGAATTAATTAGAATTGGCTCCATTATTTCTCATTCAGTTATACAGCTAAGAATGTTCTGAACTTTGCAAGGTAAAACAAAATGGCAAGAAAACACAACAATAAAACTTTTCCCCCTTTGATTGATCACAGTTTTCTGGATCTACACAATCAAATATTTGATTTGTATTTTTTTTTTGGCTGTAGCTGCACAAACTAAAAGGTTTTATGAATCCTGTTATGATTGCTCCCCAATGTCTTTCCACTTTCTTGAGGATTGCTCACCATTCACAACACATTCATTCTCTTGTTTTCTTCACTTCAACATCTGATTTCTTATCTACTTGTTGTTAGCCAATTTAGATGCATAAATAATCATTCTTTAACACTTTTGTATTGATCTGAATGATTGTAGGAGTTTGGCTGGATTTCCCATCACCTGTAATTTTCCTCCCATAAATCTGGACCCACATCTTAATCATTGACTATCTTCATATGCAAAGACAAAGTGGAGAGAATATTGCACATGTCTAGTTTTAATTCTTTGATCCCAACATCCAATCTTACTCCTCAGAAACTTTTTCTTATTTGAATAGTTTTCTTTCTTTTATCAGGAAAAGAAAGGAGAAATCAAATGAGTTGAAAATTTTTTTATTTGTTTTTTGCTATGAAACATTCTTTCTAGCTGATCCACTTTTAAAATTTGTTATCACTTTTTAAACTATTACATTAATCTTCCAACTTCTTGCTCTTTAGCACATTATTATTTTTGGTAAGGGGATAGCAAAATAATTTCATATTAAATAATTAAGTAGCTATAATACATCACTTACTATGGACCAAACATTCTGCTGAATCCTTTACAAATAACCATAGAAAGAAGGTGATATTACTATCACTACTTATAGGTCAGATAATGGAGGAAGATAAAGGTTAAGTGATTTGCTTAGGTTACACAACTAGTTTCAAATGAGGCTAAATTTCAGGATTTCCGATTAAGATGGCAGAGAGGAGGCACACAGTTGTGTAAGCTCCACGCTTTCTCTCACTATCCATTTCATTACAAGCCTCTGAATTAATGCTTGACTGAAAAAAAACCCACAAAGAGTTACCAAGAGAAGCCATCCTTGAGATTCGCCAAGAAAGGTCTGTCTTTACTGGAGGGCTGGGACGGTTTTAGATTGGGCGCAGGCGGCGGGCAGTGGCAGTGAGAGCACGGGAGCAGACTGGAGAGGAGGTGGGGAGTGATGGCAGCCGTCTCTGCGGGGAGAGTTTCGCTACAGGTTTGGATACTTTGCTCCGGCAGCAAGTCAGCAGCCCAGCAGAGAAGCTAAAAACACCAGGGCTGAAGAATACAACCCCAAACAGCTGGAGTCTCCCGGGACCTGGCCTAACCCCCGCTTCCTTCCCCCCCCCTCCCACAGTGACTCAGCACGCTCTGGGATCTCAGAGCGCAGGCGCAGCACAATCCTGCTAGTGACTCACTGCTGCCCCCCGTAGTCTGTAGAGGAAGCTCGGTAACACACCCAGCCCCTCCCCCAAAGAAAGACTCCAGTTTTTTCTGTTTTTCTTTGCTAGTTTGTCTTTGATTATTAGACAGAATGAGCAAGAAACTGAAGAGGACTTTAACCCTTGACAGCTTCTATACAGATAGAGAGCAGACTCTAAATCCTGAGGAGACTAAAAACAGACAATCCCCAGGTGAATCCCCAAAGGAGGAGATCATCTGTTCCTCAGCACAGATGAACCTCATAGAAGTAATTAAAAAGGCGCTCACAAGGGAGCTAGAAGAAAAATGGGAAAAGGAGAGGGAGGCTTGGCAAAAGAGCCTGGAGAAGTCAGTTAAAGAGAGAGTGGATAAAGAAGTAAAATCCTTGAAAAATAGGATTGGTGAACTGGAAACAGAAAATAGCTCTCTAAAAAACAAAATTGGCAAAATGGAAAAAAATTCCACAGAACAAAAGAACTCAATGGGACAATTAGAAAAAGACTTTAAAAAAGTGAGTGAAGAAAGTACTTCACTGAAAATCAGAATTGAACAATTGGAATTGAATGACTCGAGGAGACAAGAAGAATCAGTCAAGCAAATCCAAAAAAATCAAACAATGGAAAAGAATGTGAAATACCTTCTGGGGAAGACAACAGACCTGGAAAACAGATCCAGGAGAGACAATCTGAGAATCATTGGACTCCCAGAAAAACATGATGAAAAAAAGAGCCTGGACACTATTTTCCAGGAAATTATCAAAGAGAACTGCCCAGAAGTCATAGGAACAGAGGAAAAAATAAACATTGAAAGGATTCATCGATCACCCACTGAAAGGGATCCTAAAATCAAAACACCAAGGAATATAGTGGCCAAATGCCAGAACCCTCAGACGAAGGAAAAAATATTGCAAGCGGCTAGAAAAACCCAATTCAAGTATCAAGGAGCCACAATAAGGATCACCCAGGATCTGGCAGCATCCACATTAAAAGATCGAAGGGCCTGGAATATGATATTCCGAAAGGCTAAGGAACTTGGTATGCAACCAAAAATAACTTACTCAGCGAGAATGAGCATCTTTTTCCCGGGAAGAAGATGGACATTCAACGAAGTAAGCGAATTTCATCTATTTCTGATGAAAAAGCCAGAACTTAACAAAAAGTTTGATCTACAAATATAGAACTCAAGAGAAATCTAAAAAGGTAAAGATTAATCTTGGGAACTATATTTCGACTATATAGATGTATAAAGAATACATGTATACCTTGTTCTAGAAAGTAGAGGTGGAAAGGACATTGTACCAGAAAAAGGGTAAAGTGGGGGTAGTACATCTCAGGAAGAGGCAAAGGAAACCTATTATATCTGAGAGAAAGAATGGAGGGGGATGAATATAGTGGGTATCTTACTGCCTTCAGAATTGGCTTTAAGTGAAAAATCTTAAGACATATTCAATCTATGGTGAAACTTCTCCCACCTCATTGAAAAGTGAGAAGGGAAAAGTGAAAAGGGAAGGAAAAACTAAGCGGAAGGGAATAAGGAAACTGGGAGGGAAAGGGGTAAGATAGGGGGAGGAACTCTAAGGCGGGGGGAGGGATACTAAAAAGGGAGAGCTGTGAGAAGCAAGTGGTGCTCACAAGCTTAATACTGGGAAGGAGGGAAAGGGGAAAGAAGGGAGAAAAGCATAAACCGGGGTTAACAAGATGGCAAGTAATACAGAATTGGTCATTTTAACCATAAATGTGAACGGGGTAAACTCCCCCATAAAGAGGAAGCGGTTAGCAGAATGGATTAAAAGCCAGAATCCTACAATATGTTGTTTACAGGAAACACACCTGAAGCGGGGAGATACATGCAGGTTAAAGGTAAAAGGTTGGAGCAAAATCTACTATGCTTCAGGTAAAGACAAAAAAGCAGGGGTAGCCATCCTGATCTCAGATCAAGCTAAAGCAAAAATTGATCTAATTAAAAGAGATAAGGAAGGGCACTATATCTTGCTAAAGGGTAGCATGGATAATGAAGCACTATCTATATTAAACATATATGGACCAAGTGGTGTAGCATCTAAATTCTTAAAAGAGAAATTAAGAGAGCTGCAAGAAGAAATAGACAGTAAAACTATAATAGTGGGAGATCTTAACCTTGCACTCTCAGAATTAGATAAATCAAACCACAAAATAAATAAGAAAGAAGTTAAAGAGGTAAATAGAATACTAGAAAAGTTAGATATGATAGATCTCTGGAGAAAATGTAATGGAGACAGAAAGGAATACACTTTCTTTTCAGCAGTTCATGGAACCTATACAAAAATTGACCATATATTAGGACATAAAAACCTCAAACTCAAATGCAGTAAGGCAGAAATAGTAAATGCATCCTTTTCAGACCACGATGCAATGAAAATTACATTCAACAAAAAACCAGGGGGAAGTAGACCAAAAAATAATTGGAAACTAAATAATCTCATACTAAAGAATGATTGGGTGAAACAGCAAATCATAGACATAATTAATAACTTCACCCAAGAAAACGATAATAATGAGACATCATACCAAAATGTATGGGATGCAGCCAAAGCGGTAATAAGGGGAAATTTCATATCTCTAGAGGCCTATTTGTATAAAATAGAGGAAGAGAAGGTCAATGAATTGGGTTTGCAACTAAAAATGCTAGAAAAGGAACAAATTAAAAACCACCAGTCAAGCACTAAACTTGAAATTCTAAAAATAAAAGGAGAGATCAATAAAATTGAAAGTAAAAAAAAAAAAAAAACTATTGAATTAATTAATAAAACTAAGAGTTGGTTCTATGAAAAAACCAACAAAATAGACAAACCCTTAGTAAATCTGATTTAAATAGGAAAGAGGAAAATTGAATTGTTAGTCTTAAAAATGAAAAGGGAGAACTCGCCACTAACGAAGAGGAAATTAGAGCAATAATTAGGAGTTACTTTGCCCAACTTTATGCCAATAAATTCGACAACTTAAATGAAATAGAAAAATACCTCCAAAAATACAGCTTGCCCAAACTAACAGAGGAAGAAGTAAATATCCTAAACAGTCCCATCTCAGAAAAAGAAATAGAACAAACTATCAATCAACTCCCTAAGAAAAAATCCCCAGGACCAGATGGATTCACATGTGAATTCTACCAAACATTTAAAGAACAATTAACTCCAATGCTAAATAAACTATTTGAAAAAATAGGGATTGAAGGAGTCCTACCAAACTCTTTTTATGACACAGACATGGTACTGATACCTAAACCAGGTAGGCTGAAAACAGAGAAAGAAAATTATAGACCAATCTCCCTAATGAATATTGATGCTAAAATCTTAAATCAAATATTAGCAAAAAGATTACAGAAAATCGTCATCAGGATAATACACTATGACCAAGTAGGATTTATACCAGGAATGCAGGGCTGGTTCAATATTAGGAAAACTATTAACATAATTGACTATATCAACAACCAACCAAACAAAAACCATATGATCATCTCAATAGATGCAGAAAAAGCATTTGATAAAATCCAACATCCATTCCTAATAAAAACACTTGAGAGCATAGGAATAAATGGACTTTTCCTTAAAATAGTCAGGAGCATATATTTAAAACCATCAGTAAGCATCATATGCAATGGGGAAAAACTGGAACCTTTCCCAGTAAGATCTGGAGTGAAGCAAAGTTGCCCACTATCACCATTATTATTTAATATCGTATTAGAAACACTAGCCTCGGCAATAAGAGTCGAGAAAGATATTAAAGGAATTAGAGTAGGCAATGAGGAAACCAAACTATCACTCTTTGCAGATGATATGATGGTATACCTAGAGAACCCCAGAGATTCTACTAAAAAGCTATTAGAAATAATTCAAAATTTTAGCAAAGTAGCTGGCTACAAAATAAATCCCCATAAATCCTCAGCATTTTTATACATCACCAACAAAACCCAACAGCAAAAGATACAAAGAGAAATTCCATTCAGAATAACTGTTGATACCATAAAATATTTGGGAATCTATCTACCAAAGGAAAGTCAGGAATTATATGAGCAAAATTATAAAAAAGTCTCCACACAAATAAAGTCAGACTTAAATAATTGGAAAAATATTAAGTGCTCTTGGATCGGCCGAGCGAACATAATAAAGATGACAATACTCCCTAAACTAATCTATTTATTTAGTGCTATACCAATCAGACTTCCAAGAAAATCTTTTATTGATCTAGAAAAAATAACAACAAAATTCATATGGAACAATAAAAAGTCGAGAATCTCAAGGGAATTAATGAAAAAAAAAATCAAATGAAGGTGGTCTAGCTGTACCTGATCTAAAATTATATTATAAAGCAGCAGTCACCAAAACCATTTGGTATTGGCTAAGAAATAGATTAGTGGATCAGTGGAAAAGCTTAGGTTCACAAGACAGAATAGTCAACTATAGCAATCTAGTGTTTGACAAACCCAAAGCCCCTAACTTCTGGGAAAAGAATTCATTATTTGATAAAAACTGCTGGGTTAGTTGGAAATTAATATGGCAGAAATTAGGCATGGACCCACACTTAACACCATATACCAAGATAAGATCAAAATGGGTCCATGACCTAGGCATAAAGAACGAGATTATAAATAAATTACAGGAACATAGAATAGTTTATCTCTCAGACTTGTGGAGGAGAAAGAAATTTGTGACCAAAGATGAACTAGAGACCATTACTGATCACAAAATAGAAAATTTTGATTACATCAAATTAAAAAGCCTTTGTACAAATAAAACTAATGCAAACAAGATTAGAAGGGAAGCAACAAACTGGGAAAACATCTTCACAGTTAAAGGTTCTGATAAAGGCCTCATTTCCAAAATATATAGAGAACTGACTCAAATTTATAAGAAATCAAGCCATTCTCCAATTGATAAATGGTCAAAGGATATGAACAGACAATTTTCAGAGGATGAAATTGAAACTATTACCACTCATATGAAAGAGTGTTCCAAATCATTATTGATCAGAGAAATGCAAATTAAGACAACTCTGAGATACCACTACACACCTGTCAGATTGGCTAAGATGACAGGAAAAAATAATGATGAATGTTGGAGGGGATGCGGGAAACCTGGGACACTAATGCATTGTTGGTGGAGTTGTGAATGAATCCAACCATTCTGGAGAGCAATCTGGAATTATGCCCAAAAAATTATCAAATTGTGCATACCCTTTGATCCAGCAGTGTTTCTATTGGGCTTATATCCCAAAGAAATACTAAAGAAGGGAAAGGGACCTGTATGTGCCAAAATGTTTGTAGCAGCCCTGTTTGTAGTGGCTAGAAACTGGAAAATGAATGGATGCCCATCAATTGGAGAATGGCTGGGTAAATTGTGGTATATGAATGTTATGGAATATTACTGTTCTATAAGAAATGACCAGCAGGATGAATACAGAGAGGACTGGCGAGACTTACATGAACTGATGCTAAGTGGAATGAGCAGAACCAGGAGATCATTATACACTTCGACAACGATATTGTATGAGGACATATTTTGATGGAAGTGGATTTCTTTGACAAAGAAACCTGAGTTTCAATTGATAAATGACGGACAAAAGCAGCTACACCCAAAGAAAGAACACTGGGAAACGAATGTGAACTATCTGCATTTTTGTTTTTCTTCCCGGGTTATTTATACCTTCTGAATCCAATTCTCCCTATGCAACAAGAGAACTGTTCGGTTCTGCAAACATATATTGTATTTAGGATATACTGCAACATATCCAACATATAAAGGACTGCTTGCCATCTAGGGGAGGGGGTGGAGGGAGGGAGGGGAAAAAAATTGGAACAGAAACGAGTGCAAAGGATAATGTTGTAAAAAAAAAAATTACCCTGGCATGGATTCTGTCAATATAAAGTAATTATTAAATAAAAATTTAAAAAAAATGAGGCTAGATTTGAATTTAAGTCTTCCTGATTCCAGCCTTTTTACTCTATCCTTTGTACACTTACTTGCCCAATAATGGATAATTTGAAAAATAGGTAAAAAATATTACTTTGGCCTTCTGTCACCACCATACCTTCAGTATGCAGCTTTTTGAGGATCACTGATGTTCCTATAGGCACTACCTTTAGCTACTTTTTAATTTGTTTGGTTTGTGTTTTGCCGTACTGCTCTTGGATGGTTGGGTATACAACCTAGTTGCCATTGGCTATTTCACCAAACAAGATGAGAAAAAACAAAGCAAGAGAAAAAAATGCCTCAACTTTCTCTTCCTCTCTATTATCAGATGCCAGTTTTCTTATTCTTAAGGAACAAATGAGATAAGGGTATCAGACCCCAATCCTGACCATCATTCTAGTGCACAAATGTGAGCTATCTCCTGCACATATATCATTTTCCTAATTGGGAATAAGGCAAAAGAACTATCCAGAATTTCATACCCCTAGGAATATCTTTTACCTTACCTGATCTTCCTTCTGAATTGGCTTCTTATCCTCTAACAACTCCCAGCATTGGACATCAAAGGAATTTAGGGATTAGGAACACCCATCAATTGATACTTTTCAATGTTCTCTAACACTTTTCTGCTTTTTCCTCTGAACAACTGTGAATCAGAGGCATTATTTGCTTTTCTTTTCACCATTACCTATAGACTAAACTACCACCATGAACTTGAGCTCTGAGATTTCCCTTTGGAATCATTAACTTCTATCATTCATTCTCCTTTCTTCTTCTATATCTAGTTTTTCTTTTTTTTGGTTGCCCTAACTGATCAAGCCACTATTTGTCCCCATTTTCTTCCTTTTATATTTTTGATAACCAACTATTCAGTGTTTTTAATACCCTTATGTATTTTATCACTTTGCCCCGTAAACCCTCATATTTTTCTATTTCCTAATGATATGCTACTCCTGCCATCAATCTTTTTTGTTTTTAATCCCTCAATTTCAATTAGACCCTTGCTATCCTATGACAATAATTTTATTGTTTCTTGGATGATTTTCCATTTTACTTCCAATAGCAACTATTCTAGACCTCTTTTTTCCCTCAAACTCTCTAACTTATTTCCCCCACTCCTTATTCCTTATGAATAGAGGGCTTTGCCATCTATTTTTTTTTTTTTAATTTTGAGGCTATCAGTTAGTGTCTATTTTTTCTGGCCTATTCCATAACTCTTTTATGTTGTTACCTATTTTCTCCATCTTGACTCTGGTCTCTGAGGAAGAGGAGAAACTTCTCTCTGCCAAGGTAATTCTCCTAACTTTTATTCTTGATTTCACCTTTCTTGTCTCCTGTAAAAACTAAGCCCTGTCATGACAGGCTGTTTTTCTTCTTTAATCTGTCATTTCAACTGGCTTCATTATCACTATGGACAATCATGTTCCAAATTACAAAGTGTTTGTGTACCTGTACACATATCTAATCCTTAAATATTATGTAAGTTCCCAACTATTTCTTTCCTTTGTTGTCTTCTTTTTATTTCTTTCTTTTTTAAAATAGCTTTTTATTTACAAGTTTATAACTTGTATGGATAATTTTACAGCATTGACAATTGCCGAGCCTTTTGTTCCAATTTTTCCCCTCCTTCCCCCCTATCCCCTTCCCTAGATGGCAGGATGACCAATATATGTTAAATATATTAAAGTATAAATTAGATACACAATAAGTATATATGACCAAACTGTTGTTTTGCTGTACTAAAAGAATTGGACTCTGAAATATTGTACAATTAGCCTGCGAAGGAAATCCAAAATGCAGGCAGGCAAAAATATAGGGATTGGGAATTCAATGTAATGGTCCTTTGTCATCTCCCAGAATTCTTTTGCTGGGAGTAGCTGGTTCAGGCCATTACTGCTCCATTGGAACTGATTTGGTTCATCTCATTCCTGAAGATGGCCAGGTCCATCAGAATTGATCATCATATAGTATTGTTGTTGAAGTATATAATGATCTCCTGGCCCTGCTCGTTTCACTCAGCATCAGTTTGTGTTAAGTCTCTCCAGGCCTTTCTGAAATTGTCCTGTTCCTCATTTCTTTTTATTTCTATCATAGTGATTTGTACTGATTTTTGTACCAAATAAATGTTCTTTTTTTTTAATTTTTTTTAAATTTTTATTTAATGATTACTTTATATTGACACTCGTTTCTGTTCCGATTTTTTTTTCCCTCCCTCCCTCCACCCCCTCCCCTAGATGGCAAGCAGTCCTTTATATGTTGGATATGTTGCAGTATATCCTAGATACAATATATGTTTGCAGAACCGAACAGTTCTCTTGTTGCATAGGGAGAATTGGATTCAGAAGGTATAAATAACCGGGAAGAAAAACAAAAATGCAGATAGTTCACATTCGTTTCCCAGTGTTCTTTCTTTGGGTGTAGCTGCTTTTGTCCGTCATTTATCAATTGAAACTCAGGTTTCTTTGTCAAAGAAATCCACTTCCATCAAAATATGTCCTCATACAATATCGTTGTCGAAGTGTATAATGATCTCCTGGTTCTGCTCATTCCACTTAGCATCAGTTCATGTAAGTCTCGCCAGTCCTCTCTGTATTCATCCTGCTGGTCATTTCTTATAGAACAGTAATATTCCATAACATTCATATACCACAATTTACCCAGCCATTCTCCAATTGATGGGCATCCATTCATTTTCCAGTTTCTAGCCACTACAAACAGGGCTGCTACAAACATTTTGGCACATACAGGTCCCTTTCCCTTCTTTAGTATTTCTTTGGGATATAAGCCCAATAGAAACACTGCTGGATCAAAGGGTATGCACAATTTGATAATTTTTTGGGCATAATTCCAGATTGCTCTCCAGAATGGTTGGATTCATTCACAACTCCACCAACAATGCATTAGTGTCCCAGGTTTCCCGCATCCCCTCCAACATTCATCATTATTTTTTCCTGTCATCTTAGCCAATCTGACAGGTGTGTAGTGGTATCTCAGAGTTGTCTTAATTTGCATTTCTCTGATCAATAATGATTTGGAACACTCTTTCATATGAGTGGTAATAGTTTCAATTTCATCCTCTGAAAATTGTCTGTTCATATCCTTTGACCATTTATCAATTGGAGAATGGCTTGATTTCTTATAAATTTGAGTCAGTTCTCTATATATTTTGGAAATGAGGCCTTTATCAGAACCTTTAACTGTGAAGATGTTTTCCCAGTTTGTTGCTTCCCTTCTAATCTTGTTTGCATTAGTTTTATTTGTACAAAGGCTTTTTAATTTGATGTAATCAAAATTTTCTATTTTGTGATCAGTAATGGTCTCTAGTTCATCTTTGGTCACAAATTTCTTTCTCCTCCACAAGTCTGAGAGATAAACTATTCTATGTTCCTCTAATTTATTTATAATCTCGTTCTTTATGCCTAGGTCATGGACCCATTTTGATCTTATCTTGGTATATGGTGTTAAGTGTGGGTCCATGCCTAATTTCTGCCATATTAATTTCCAACTAACCCAGCAGTTTTTATCAAATAATGAATTCTTTTCCCAGAAGTTAGGGGCTTTGGGTTTGTCAAACACTAGATTGCTATAGTTGACTATTCTGTCTTGTGAACCTAAGCTTTTCCACTGATCCACTAATCTATTTCTTAGCCAATACCAAATGGTTTTGGTGACTGCTGCTTTATAATATAATTTTAGATCAGGTACAGCTAGACCACCTTCATTTGATTTTTTTTTCATTAATTCCCTTGAGATTCTCGACTTTTTATTGTTCCATATGAATTTTGTTGTTATTTTTTCTAGATCAATAAAAGATTTTCTTGGAAGTCTGATTGGTATAGCACTAAATAAATAGATTAGTTTAGGGAGTATTGTCATCTTTATTATGTTCGCTCGGCCGATCCAAGAGCACTTAATATTTTTCCAATTATTTAAGTCTGACTTTATTTGTGTGGAGACTTTTTTATAATTTTGCTCATATAATTCCTGACTTTCCTTTGGTAGATAGATTCCCAAATATTTTATGGTATCAACAGTTATTCTGAATGGAATTTCTCTTTGTATCTCTTGCTGTTGGGTTTTGTTGGTGATGTATAAAAATGCTGAGGATTTATGGGGATTTATTTTGTAACCAGCTACTTTGCTAAAATTATGAATTATTTCCAATAGCTTTTTAGTAGAATCTCTAGGGTTCTTTAGGTATACCATCATATCATCTGCAAAGAGTAATAGTTTGGTTTCCTCATTGCCTACTCTAATTCCTTTAATATCTTTCTCGACTCTTATTGCCGAGGCTAGTGTTTCTAATACGATATTACAAATAAATGTTTCTTGAATATAAATAAATGATCAAGGAAAAAAACATTTACCAAAGAGACAAGTCAGTTCTTTAGTTATGACACGTTTAAGTTGCCATTACAAAAATTCTGTACATTTTCAAATACTGAACAGAGTTCAGGAAATGGTCTAACTTCTTCAAGTTACCTTTTTCATCTATATTTCTTGATAAATACTAATTACATTCTGCAGGAATTATTTCTGTCCCTGAATTTAATATCTTTATTGAATGTGAATAAATTCCTAAATTTCTACAGTCTCACAGTCTAAAAATAGTAAAACAAAACAGAACAAAAAGCAAACAAAAAAAAAAAACCTTTTCACTTTACACTGCCAACACTTTAAATGATCAGCTTCCTTATTTTTTATAGCCAAACTCCTAAAAAAAAGTAATTGATTTTTTTACTTCCCCCAATTTTAAAATATTTTAATTAAATCTTTTATTTTCAAAATATATAGATGGCATTATTAACATTCACTCTTACAAAATCCTGTGTTCTAATTTTTCCTTCCTTTTTCCCACCTGCTCCCCCAGACAGCAAGTGATACAATATGTGTTAAACATATGAAATTCTTCTATACATATTTCCACACATATCATGATGCACAAGAAAAAAAATCAAATCAAAAAGGACGAAAATAAGAAAGCAAACAAAATTCAAGCAAACAACAACAAAAGAATGAAAATACCATGTTATGCCCACATTCAGATCCCATTGTCCTCTCTCTGGATGCAGATGGCTTTCTTCATCACAAAACTACTGAAAGAAGACTAAATAATTTCATTATTGACAAGAGCCATGTCTATCAGAACTGATAATTGTATAATCTTGTTGTTGATGTGTATAATGATCTCCTGGTTCTGTTCATTTCACTTAGCATCAGTTCATATAAGTCTTTCCAAGCCTCTATGAAAGTATTCTATTGATCGTTTCTTATACAATAATAATATTCCAAATTGTGGTATATGAATATTATAGAATATTATCGTTCTATAAGAAATGATCAACAGGATGATTTCAGAAAGGCCTGGAGAGACTTACATGAACTGATGCTGAGTGAAATGAGCAGGATCAAGAGATCATTATATACTTCAACAACGATACTATATGATGATCAATTCTGATGGACGTGGCCATCTTCAGCAATGAAGATGAACCGAATCAGTTCCAATAGAGCAGTAATAAATTGAACCAGCTACACCCAGAGAAAGAACTCTAGGAGATGACTATGAACCATTACATTGAATTCCCAATCCTTCTATTTTTGTCCACCTGCATTTTTGATTTCCTTCACAGGCTAATTGTATACTATTTCAAAGTCCAATTCTTTTTGTACAGCAAAATAACTATTAGGACATGTATACTTATATTGCATTTAATTTATACTTTAACATATTTAACATGTATTGGTCAACCTGCCATCTAGGGAAGGGGATGGGGGGAAGGAGGGGAAAAAGTTGGAACAAAAGGTTTGGCAATTGTCAATGCTGTAAAATTACCCATGCATATATATTGTAAATAAAAAGCTATAACATTAAAAAAAAATGACCTGAAACAAAATGGAGTATTCACATTGTTCTCCTTTTATATGAAGATCAATGGAAGGAACTAAAATAAGTATTCTGGAGAAATGAATACTCAGGGAGTCCTGATAACTATTTATATGGAAGAAGGATTAGGCGTGTTCTGTTGGATGCATAGAACAGAATCAGGAACATTGCGTTTAATGTTGTAAAGAACTAAAGATTTTGATGTTAGGATCATGTTTGGCTTTGAGGTATGACACAATATGAGTTGGGTGATCATTTCCCAGAGTAGAAATTCTTTGATGGGCTCGATGGTTGGACACGATGGGTGTTGATCCTTTCCAAATATCATTTTCTATGTATCTGTGATCTTGTGCCCATAGAGATGTTTTTTAAGAATAAATGCCAAAGAATAACACCACTGATTAAAATAAAAGACTTCTTCATTAGAGTAGGCATATGCTTTGTACACACACACACACACACACACACATTTGTACATGCATGCACACACAAATCATTTCTGGGAAAAATGAAAAAGTACACATGAGAATTTTGATGGAGAAGGAATGCTAAGAACTTCCAAAACTTGAAACTTTTGCATCATTTAAAAATAATGCACAGAAAGCAACATGAAAATAATTAATGTCATGGACTCCATCACATGAAACCAAAAATACTTTAATAAGGACTGGTAATTGACACATATTAAGTAATATATTATGATTTCACATCATGGAAAGGGATAAGTTTGCCTGAAATTGGCAGACTGAACAAAATGACATATATGCAGTACATAAAGCATGCAACTACTTGCTGGCTTGACTTCCCCGTGTCATCTCCAAGTCCCCCTCCTTGTTCATTTCCTGCTGCTTACAGTAGCTTGCGGTTGACAAGCTCCATAGGAAGATGGCCATTCACTTACCATCTCCAGCTGGGAGATCAGCAGTAGTCCTATCCTGCTGCTAGGTAGTCATCATCGGAAATCCAATAGGACCCCAACTGCTCACAGTGCCATCCTATTTGATTGTGGTAATAAGTATTTAATAGGTAGTTTCTTTATCTGGGGATTTTTTTGTTCCTTTACAAACCTCACATTTAAAGGGCTAAAAAGTATTCTGACTAATCCTTTTAACTCCCATACTTTTCTACAGGTACTCTGTACTCCAATCAAACTAGTTTAGGAATTTAGTGGCCATTTAGTCTAGCCCTCTCTTTTTACGGCTGAGGAAACTGATGCCTAGAGGAGTGAAGTGACTTGATGTGTTCAATCTACAAAAGTTGGGAAGCAGAACATATAAAGGTAAGTCATACAAATAGTCCTGGAAAGATAAGTTGAGTCAAATTGTAGAAATCTGTAAATACTGGATTTAATAGTGTATATTTTATTCTGCAGGAAAGAGATTTTTTCTTAAATACAATTCAAGAAACATTTATTAAGTACCTAGTAAAACGGTAAGCTACTATGCATACACAGAATTCAAAAACTATAAATACAAATTAAAGGCAAAGTAAATTGTAAAGAGCAAGATGAGCACTAGGGAGATCATGAAAAGGCTTCTTTCCAATGATATTACCTGGACTGATGCTTATAGGGAGTGAGGGATTCTTGAGTCACAAAGTTTCCAGTCCTCAAATGTCACCCAAGACCTTAAATGAGTTTTGACTGGAAAGAGGGAAGAAACAATTCTCTTCCCTTTTTTAGCCCCCATATTGAGCCTCAAGGTTGTGGTACTAGGGGAACCCAGTCTGAGAGGTTCTTTTCAGCCTTTGTGTATATCACCATTTACTGTTTTTTTTTTTTTTTTAGATTTGCTTATTTATTTTATTTATTACAAATGAGTTCTCATTAAAGGGGGTTTATACACACACACACACATTTATGTGTGTGTGTGTAATTTAAACAAAACATCAAAGAACTTTTTTTAAGAAATAAAATCTGAATCAGCTCTAAAGTTTTCTCAGTTTTGCATAGTTTCTACAGACTTCCAAGACATCAAACTTTTATGATTTTTCTTTCAACTATCACTCTTCCTATTTTTTCCTTCTTTCCAGTTAATTTTTTTAAAATATAACTTTTTATTGATAGAACCCATGCCAGGATAATTTTTTACAGCATTATCCCTTGCATTCACTTCTGTTCCGATTTTCCCCTCCCTCCCTCCACCCCCTCCCCCAGATGGCAAGTAGTCCTTTACATGTTGAATAGGTTACAGTATATCCTAGATACAATATATGTGTGCAGAACCGAACAGTTTTCTTGTTGCACAGGGAGAATTGAATTCAGAAGGTAGAAATAACCCGGGAAGAAAAACAAAAATGCAGGCAGTTTATATTCATTTCCCAGTGTTCTTTCTTTGGGTGTAGCTGCTTCTGTCCATCTTTGATCAATTGAAACTGAATTAGGTCTCTTTATCAAAGAGAACCACTTCCATCAGAATACATCCTCAAACAGTATCGTTGTTGAGGTATATAATGATCTCCTGGTTCTGCTCATTTCACTTATTTATCACCATTTACTGTTAATAAAATTGATCATTGATAATAGAATATATAAATCAATATTGTATATTAGAGTGGATATTTTGTTAATTCTGTGAAGAACAAAATAGAGAAGGGTATGATGAGAGACAGGTAAACAGTGAACTATTAAAATATTCCATACAAAAAAGTGATGACCACCCTGGTAAGGCTAATGGCAATATGAATAGAGGAATGAGAAGAATTTTATGAGAGATTGTGATGAGAGGCATTGTGATGCAAAGAGTAGAGGTAGATTTTTGAGAAATGAAAACTTTGATTCATATTCTACCTGTAAGTGTTGGACATATTGAATTTATTATCTAAGGGAATATGCTCACTGGCAGTTGAAAATATAGAACTGAATCTCTAGAAGAGTTTTAAGAGAAAGATAAATACTTGGGAGCTATATGCTTGAAAGTAGTAATTGAAACTATAGGAATTAATTCACCAAACAAGGGATACAGTGGAAAGAGGGAAGAGAAAGGAAGGCAGTTTTGAGGATACCCATACTTAAGAGGAAGGAATAAGAAGACTTAGAAAAAGCCATTTCCTTTTGATCTCTCTTATCATTTAGCACAACATTCTGCACATAATAGGCAACTGCTGTTTCTTAAAGGCTCAATCAAAAACAAATTTAAAATATTTTCTCTTGATCCCTCACTGAGAGTAGAATAAAGTACAGTACTTGATCCTGGTGATTGTTCCCACCTGTTTTCCCTGAGCCACAGTGAAGTAAGAAAAGCCACTGAGTTGTTATAGTAGAAGTGTTTTTTTTTCTGGAATGAAGATACTCCCTGAATTTAGCTTAGTAAATGAGGTAACAGCATTGCAGCCAAAGATGAGCTCTCCATTAGGCTTTATATATGAAGTATTGTAGATGGACCGAAAAGGGTTGGTTATATGTTAAAATTAATGTAAAGAAAAAAAGTACAGAAATAATTGTGACTTAGTATTCCTCCAATCTTTCTTGTAATTGAATTAAATATTCTGGAGATCTAGCAAAATGCATTAATTAAGAAGTCAAATGTTAAGCAACTGGAAAACCAATGAAAGATTTTTATTTTATTTATTTATTTATTTTTGCCCACAGAAGAAAAGTGGGGATTTACTCAGGCCAAATACTTTATATATTGATATATGTTGTCATTGTATTGGATATTTTTGGTAAGTTGTTTCCCTTTTCACAAGGAAACCTCGTGATAGTGGGAGTGAAGAGGAGAGTAGTAGAAGGTAAGAATTTTCCCAGAAGTGACTATGATGTTACAAAAGGCTTTAAAAAATAAGGAAAGAAAAAGAAATTTTAGCAGGGCTTGAAAATTTATATTAGGAAATATTCTTGAGAAGTGGATAAGAAAAATTATCAAGAGAGAATGGATATTATTACTAGAAAGTGTCTTTTTCTTTCTGTCTCTGTCTCTGTCTCTGTTTCTCTCTGAGTTTCTCTCTGACTGTTTGTCTCTCTCTCTCTCTGAATTTTTGTGTCTCTGTCTGTTTCTGTTTCTCTCTCTCTGTCTCTATCTATTTGTCTTTCTCATTCTTTCTTCTCACTCCATCATTGTAAATTGTAATGTATATGGCAGGTTTCCTGCAATTTATAGAAAATGAAACTCTTTGGGGAAGATAACCTTACAGTGTCCATATGATTTCATGCTGATGTCTCAGCTTAGATCTAAAGCTAATAGCCCTTTCTCATTCTTTCTCCTGGGGAGATGTCAACAAAATATTCCCATTCAAAATGAATATGTCTGTGTGACTAGGGTTTCATATAGGCTTGACTAACAGAAATTACCTCTTCAAGGAATGGAGACAGGGAATAAGTTTTGGTTTTTTTGAAAACTATTTTTTAAAATTTTTGATACTTGAAGTTGGCATCAATAGGGTGGAGTTAATGCAGATTCACTTGAGATCTCCCCTAAATATTTCCAAATATTTTAAAATAATGACTCTAAACAAATTCTAGAACTGCAGAACCCCAAAAGAGGTGGAATGAAATGGTTTTATATTTGAATTCCACTTAGAAAGAGGGCAGGAAAGTTTTCTTGCACTTGGGGAGAATGGAGCACCGTCCAGTGCAAAGCACTTCCGCACAGGCTGCCCCAACAAATGAAGAGCATCCCTTGGGAGCCACTGGATCAGTGGAGGTTTCACAAAATTCCTAAAATTTGGGAAAATGTACTTTCAAGCCTGGGAATAGATCCCTACTTTAACAAAGAGGTAAAACTCAAGTTATAAAGTGGGGAAATAAGCAAATAACAGAAAAAAGATTCTGAACATAAAAAGTTACTATGATGATAGGAAGCATCAAAACACACAGAAGATAACAAATTCAAAACTTCCATATTCAAAACCCCCCAGAAAAATATGAAGTGGTCTCAGGCCAAGCAAGAACAAAAAAATATTTTAAAAATCAAGTAAGAGAGGTAGAACAGCTAGGAAGAGAAAAAAGAGCAATGTGAGAAAATCATGAAAAAAGCAATCAGCAACTTGGTAAAGGAGACATACCAAAAATATATATTGAAGAAAATAGAACCTTAAATAGATTAGGCCAAATAGTGAACAAAATATAAAAAAGCCATTGAGGAGAATGTCTTGAAAAATAGAATTGGTTAAAAATGGGAAGAAAATCTCAAAAACTCAAGGAAGATTTAAAAACAAAAAACTTAAAGAGTAGAATTGTGTAATGGGCTGAGGCTCGAGTTGATGCACTGAGGTCCTAAGCACATGAGGCTAAATAGTAATTGGACCATACTCTATTAATACATAAGCTTGGAGAAAGAATGGACCTGCCCACTCTTTGTGCAAGTCCTGATGTGTTGTATAAGAAATGACGATTTTGGTGGGTGGAGGCAGGGGAGTGGAAAAGGAAGGGGAAGGAGAGACTGCTGGCTGGCATTTTGACACAGCTGCTCGCATTGCCATTGCAACAGCCTTGCAGCTCAGGTCTCTCTCTGCTAGCTGGCTTCCTGTTGCAGCTGCCCATATTGCTATCACAATCCTTCTTGCCCATATTGCTATCGCAATCTTTTTTCACTTCTTCACTTCAATAAAGATTGAAGATTTTTTCCTTAACCTGAATTCCTGACTCCGGCTGATTTTAAATATGCGGTCATCACAGAATTGGACAAATAAGGAAAAAAAAAGGTCCACTGCCACTGAAAAGAAAACATCACCTCTAAAAGTAGTATTGGATAAATGGACAAAGAGATACAAAAGTTCATTGAAAAAATAATTCCTTAACAATTAGAATTGAGCAAATGGAAACAATTGATTTTATGAGAAATGAAGAGGCAATAAAACAAAACCAAAAGAATGAAAAAATATAATACAATATGAAATGTATCATTGAAAAATGACTTACTGGGAAAATTGGAGAGATGATTTCAAAAATGTAGAACTACCTAAAAGTAATGATAAAAAGAGAAGGAGAAAGAAAGAGGAGACACAGAGACAAAGATAGAGACAGAGTTTGAGAGAAGTTAAAAGAGAAGGAGAAAAAGAGACAGAAAGAAAGAGAGAGAAGAAAAAATAACTAGAATTGGGTGACTACAAAGTTAGTAATCATAAATGTGACTGAATGCGATGAACTCACCCACAACATGGAAATGAAAAGAAGAGTTGATTAAAAAACAGAATCATTCAATATGTTTTTTTTTTTAAACAACAAGAACAAAACATTTTAAATGGAGAAATACAAGATTAAAGATAAGAGGTTGGGGCACAATTCATTATGCTTCAGCTAAAGTAAAAAGAAAAAGGTGATAGCAATAAAAAAAAAGTAGATCTAATTTAAAAATATAATATATTTTGCTGAAGGTGTTATTGACAATGAAATAATATTGATACTAAAAATATGTACACTAAATGTAGCATTACAAGAGCAAATAGAGCTAGATAAATCTAAAAAAAATCAGTTTCAAACAGTTCCCAAGTAAGAAATAGAGTGATATGTCAGTGAAATAGACTAAGTATACAATACATAGTAGTAAATGACCATAATAACCTAGTACTTCATAAACATAAAGATCTGAATTGGGTGACAATAATTTACTGTATGACAACAGCAGAAAAAAAACTAAAAAAGTATTAATGAACATAAAATGGAAATTTTAATTATTTTTTTTCCTCTGCAAACAAAAACAATGCAACCAAAATTGGAAAGAAAGCAGAAAACTAGGGGAAGGGAATCATAGAAAGTTTTCTAATAATGGCCTCATTTAAAAAAATAGAAAGAAATTGGTCAAATTTGTAAGAATATTTCATATCTCAATAAATGGTCAAAAGTGAACAGGTAGTTTTCAGACAAAGAAATCAAAGTTAATTATAGTCATCACTACTTTTTAGAGAAATATAAATTAAAATTACTCTGAGACACAAACTAAGTATGAGAGAAAGATAAAGTGACAAATGCTGGTAGATATATGGGAAAATTATGACACTAATGCTCTGTTTATGGAATTGAAAACTGATTTAATTATTCTTGAAAACAATTTAGAGTTATACCCAAAAGACTGTAAAACTGTGTATACCCTTTGATCCAGCAATACCACTACTAGGTCTATATCCAAAAAAAGATCATAAAAAGGGAAAATGACCATATACAAAATTTTTGGCAGCTTTTTTCATAGTGACAGAAAATTGGGAATAGAGGAGATGCCAATTAATTGAAAAGTGGTTGAACAAGTTGCAGTATATGATTGCGATGTAATACTATTGTGCTATAGGAAATGACAAGCAGGATGCTTTTAGGAATAAAATTAAAATAATTACATGAATTCATGCAAAGAGAAAGAAGCATAACCAAGAGAACACTGTACACAGTAATACCAGTTTTTTTTTTTTATGATGATAAAATATTAATGACTTAGTTATTCTCAGTAATAAAATCATCCATGACAATCCTGAAGGTCTCATAATGTAAAATACTATTTACCTCCAGAGAAAGAACTTATGGAATATGGATGCAAATTGAAGCATACTTTTTTTGGCTTTCTTTATTTTTCTTTTTGGTTTGTTTTTGTTTTACAACATGACTAATATGGAAATATGCTTTGCATCACTATACATATATAATCTATATAAAATTACTCATTTCCTTAATGAAAGTAAAGGAGAGGGAAGAAGAAAGGGAGAGAAAGTGGCATTCAAGATTTTAAAAAGTTTTAAAAATTACATATAATTAAGTGTAAAGGAATGAAACTTTTGAGTTCATGCACTGAGGTTTGGACAAGCAAGCATTTAAGGCTAATTACCAATTGGACAATACGTCATTTGGACAATAAGTCAAAAACTTTTTGTACAAACAAAACTAATGCAGACAAAATTAGAAGTGAAACAATAAATTGGGAAAATATTTAAATTTAAGGATTCTGATAAAGGCCTAATTTCTAAAGTATATAGAGAATTGATTCAAATTTATAAGAATTCAAACCATTCTCCAATTGATAAATAGTCATATGATATGAACAGACAACTCTCAGATGAAATCATTTCTAGATATATGAAGAGGTGATCTAAATCACTATTGATCAGAGAAATGCAAATTAAGACAACTCTGAGATACCATTACACACCTCTCAAATTGGCTAAAATGACAGGAAAAGATTATAACGAATATTGGAGGGGCTGTGGGGAAACTGGTGCATTGTTGGTAGAGTTATGGACAAATCAACCATTCTGGAGAGCATTTTGGAAGTATCTCCAATAAGTTATCAAACTGTGTATACCATATCCTTTGACCCAGCAGTAGTTCTATTAAGCCTATATCCCAAAGAAATCATAAAGGAGGGAAAGGGTGCATGTGCAAAAATGTTTGTGGCAGCCCTTTTTGTAGTGGCAAGAAACTGGAAACACTGAGTAGATGACCATCACTTGAAGAATGGCTGAATAAGTTATAGTATATGAATGTTATGGAATATTATTTTTCTATAGGAAACAGTCAGTGGAATTATTTTAGAGAGGCCTGGAGAATTACATGAACTGATGCTTACTAAAATGAGCACAATCAGGAGATTGTTGTATGCGGCAACAGCAATAGTATAAGATGACGATCAATGCTGTTGCATGTAACTCTTTCTAACAATGAGATAATTGAGACCAGTTCCAATGATCTTGTGAGGAAGAGAGCCAATTTACACCCAGAGAGAGAACTGTGCGAACTGAGTGTGGATCACAATATAACATCCTCACTCTTTTTATTGTTGTTCACATGCATTTTGGTCTTTTACTCATTTTCTTTCCTTTTTGATCTGATTTTTCTTATGCAGCAAGATAAATGTATAAATATGTAAACATATTTTTATATATTGGATTTAACAAATATTTTAGCATGTATAACATATATTGGAATGCTCACCATCTAAATGGGATGGTGAGAAGGAGGGGAAAACCTGGAACACAAGGTGATGCAAAGGTCAATGTTGAAAAATCATCCATCCATATGTTTTGTTTTTCGATGAATTGGTATCTTTTTCATATCTATTTTATAAGGTATTATATGCTTTTTCCATTTCATCAAATCTATTTTGTAGGGAGTTAGATGCTTTTCCCATTTCTTCTTGCAAAGATCTCAATTCCTTTACCAATTTTTCTTCTACTTCTTTTTAAAGATCTTTTATACAATCTTCCAAGAAAGCCTTGTGAATTAGGGACCAGCTCATCTCTCCCTTTGAGGCTTCCTCTGCAGTTGATTTGCCTTTAAGAACTTCAAGATTTGAGGTCTGTTCTTCTATCTCTCCATAAAAAAGAAATCTATGGTGAGAATTCTTTTTTTGTTTTTGGCTTATTTTTTTTGTTTAAGGTTTGAGATCTATTCTTAACAAAAAGGAGCAACAGCTGCTTTACTTTGCCTTGGGGTAGTTCTGCTCATTGACCTCTGGTGCTGAGTAATCACAGCTAGGTTGCTTCCAGGGCTCAGTGATTTACAATTTGTCTTCTGTAGTAAATGTGGCAAACCACCTGCTTCCAAGCAGGCTACAAAGTAGCCTAAGAGGCTCATAGAAGATTCCCAGGTATGTGGAAGCTGCAATGTTCTGCTTCCCCACCCTAGCTCTTTGCCCCAGGTTCTCTGTGCTGTGGTTTGGGCTCAGCAGACTGTCCTCCTGCCCATTTGAAACAGAACTGTTTTGAAGTTCTTCCAAGGTATCTTCTTCTGGGAATGTATTGTACTCCAAATATTTGTGGGTTCTGTCACTCCAAAACCAGTTTAGAGGATTAATCTGCTGTTGGTTTCAAAGAAGGTTAGAGGAGGTCACAGAAAGTAATATCTGCTTTTCACCATCTTGGCTCCACCCTCCCTTTCCCCTTCCCACCTCATCCATATATTTTGAAAATGAAAAGCTTTAATAAAAAACAAGATTTCTCTAAATTGAAGTTAACATAAAGTCCATAAAGCTAGGTATTTAAATATTAAGTATCAGGGAAATTCTTTCCAAAATCATCAAATATCAAAGGACATTGAGGAAACTGAAGTTTGAGGGAACTATGAGTACCCTGCACACCTTATTATACCAAAATACACTTGATTCCGATGTGAAAGATATCTGGTTTGATAGAACTTTAGATAGTAAGAGACCTAGATTTCAGACCTGTTTGTCTTCATTTATTCTGTGACTTCTGGCAAATCTCTTCCTCCCTTTCACATAATTATTTTCTTTGTAGATGTAAATTTTGTCATTGATAAAATTCATAATTTAAAAGAAATTAAAAATAACAACAAAAGAAAAATGATGAAGTTGAAGTAGGTAGTATATAAGGCTTCTTTCAACTTTGTTGCTCTACATTCTGGAATTCCTTCTAGTTCTGAAATGATTTCTTCCATCTTTTTAGATTTTTCTAACTTTGGTTTTCTAAGTTCCAAGATTTGGTACAGCAATGTTAAATATCACTGTCGGATATCAGTCAGGATTCAGGTCTTCATCTCCCTGAATTTTAAAAGCTAGATCACAGCATACATTTTCAGACATTGAAGTAACAAAAACCATGGTGAATCTATCACATCAGAGATTTTTAGGCTTTTCTGACACTGTTTTCTAGGATTGCTGAGGATAGACTTCAAAGTGACTTCTCAGATCAAGATTGTGTGCTAGTGAAGCACACAAAATTTTGCAGATCTGAAGGCAAAACATACAACCAAGTTGTGAATGAATAAATGTTGCCAAAGTTTTTTTTTTTTTTCTCCTCTGTGAGTATAACTGTTTCAGTTACATATATAACTTGCTTATTGTCGTTTTTTTTAAGAACAAAGAATAGGAGTAAAAAACTAGAGTGTAGTCCTTCCTTAGCTTCCAAATGAATGTGTAACATGAATCTGGTCATCTCTTATCTGTGGGCTTCTATGTTTTTTATCCTTAAAAATGAAAAATAAATTGATTTAGGTGGTTTTTGAGAATCCTTAACTGTCAAACATTTGCTAATTCTAGCACATTGTAGTCATATTCCAAATACATCCCAGGATTCTGCATAGGAAGATAGGCAAAAAGGGAAAAAGTAACAATGAGAGGGGAGAACAGAAGTACAGACTAAAGAATGAAAAGGAAAAGGATAAAGGAATTACAAGTTAATATGTTCTGGTTCCAGTACGGTTCTGGTTGCAATATATTCATAATCACTATGGAATTGTTTCCATTGCCTTTTATGCAATCCTTAGTTTTTACTTTTCAAACTACATTGTTCTATAATTCTCAAGTTATACATCACACCCTAAGACTATTGTTAAAAAGAGGTATATAGCTGAATGTTGATGAAAGAATATTATTGTGGAAGCTAAAAGAAGTCAATTCACAAATATAGTTCAATAAAAAGAGTACTGAATTACAGTTACAGGATCCAGGTTTAATTCCTCCTTTGTTTATTTACTATTTACATGTCCTTGACTTAATATTTGTTTTTGTTGTTATTCATTCATTTAAAATTTGACTTTCTCTATTTTATGTAAGTAAGTCTCTAGAGATATAAAATTTCCCCTTATTACCACCTTGGCTGCATCCCACACATTTGGGTATGACGTCTCATTATTGTCATTCTCTTGGATGAAATTATTAATTATGTCTATGATATGTTATTTCACCCAATCATTCTTTAGGATGAGATTGTTTAGTTTCCAATTACTTTTTGATCTATTTTCCCCTGGCTTTTTATTGAAAGTAATTTTTATTGCATTGTGATCTGAGAAGGATGCATTTACTGTTTCTGCCTTTCTGCATTTGAATTTGAGGTTGTTGTGTCCTAATATATAGTTAATTTTTGTATAAGTTCCATTAACTGACAAGAAGAAAGTGTACTCCTTTCTTTCTCAATTCAATTTTCTCCAAAGATCTATCATACATAACTTGTCTAGTGTTCTATTTACCTCTTTAACTTCGTTCTTATTTGTTTTGTGGTTTGATTAATCTAGTTCTGAGAGTGCAAGGTTGAGATCTCCCACTATTATAGTTTTGCTTTCTATTTCTTCTTGCAGCTCTCAACTTCTTCTTTAGGAATTTAGATGCTAACTACTTGATGCATATTGATATTTCTTCATTATCTATGCTACCCTTTAGCAAAATAGAATGCCCTTCTTTATCTCTTTTAATTAGATTACTTTTTGCTTTTGCCTGATCTGAGATCAGGATGGCTACTCCTGCTTTTTAGGTTTCACCTGAAACATAGTAGATTCTGCTCCAGCCTTTTACCTTTACTCTGTATGTATTGCCCTGCTTCAAATGTGGTTCTTATAAACAACATATTGTAGGATTCTGTTTAGCTCTGGATTTTTCATAAAAAATAAATGGGAGGGGACTTCCGGGCTGGAGCCAAGATGGTGGAGCAGGCACACATGACTCTCTAAGCTCCTCTCATTACCCTCATAATCAACTATTTAATCCAGACTCAAACATAACTCTTCACTGCTTAAATTCATGAAAATAAGAAGCACTACAACTTACCAGCCAATCGGGAAGCTCGCCAGGAAAGGTTTGTCCTGAGGGGCCAGGAACAGATTAGCACAGGCAGTGAGAGGCTAGCATCCTGAGCAGACCAGGAGCGGGGGTGATCTCTGTGGCTAGAGAAGTTATAGGGACCACTCTGCTATAGGCTAACTGCTCTACCTTGATTACAAAGCAGTAAACTGGCAGAGAAGTTAAAGCCTAAAACAGAGGGTCCTCTAAAAAACGCCAGAACCTAAGGAGATCTGGCTGTAACCCCTCAAACCCGGAAGTGACTCAGGCAGACTTTACCGCAAGCCTGTGGCCACATCCGGCAGTTCGGGGCTTTTGCGGGGGCAGTTACTAATCTGCACTACAGTGGGGCACAGCCTGGGAAGCTATAATCGGCAGTGTGAGGGGCTTAGCCTGGGGCAATAGAACTTCCCCAGCAGACTGTGCTTCCCCGGCAGACACTTCCTGTCCCTGCAAATCCATTCACTGCTCAGCTGCTAATACCCACAGCCCCAGGGCAGGGTTTGGCTTGGGAAGTGAAATTTTCATTGCTAAGTGTCTAGCCCCAGGGCAGTCATTATCTCACACAGCTGAGGTTCTTTGAAAGGCACTTTCCTAGCTCGGCCCTGCAGGCCTGAGTTACTTTCTGGTGGGGAACTCTTTCCCAGAGCAATCCAGTATCTCGCTGCTTTTTGTAGCAGGTCGACAGGACAGCTACCTCGTCCATATACCTTTCACTGCTTTGCAGAGGAAGCTGGTAACCTCCTGGCTCTGAAGGCAGACCTTACAGGCTTTAACAAAATGAGTAAAAAAATCAAAAGAATGATTGATAGTTTCTACCCAGAAAGAGAACAGCTTTTCAACCCTGAAGAGACTAATAGCAGACAGTCTCCAGACGATTGGTGGTCTCCAATACAAAAGGCTCTCCTAGAAGAGACTATTCAAAACCTTAAAAGAGAGCTAGAAGAAAATGGGGAAAGGAAAGAGAAGCTATGCAAAAGAGTACAGAAAAGGCACATAACTCATTAAAAGAAAAATTTGATAAAGTGGAAAAAGAAAACAACTTCCTGAAATGTGAATTGGAAAAGGTAAAAAACAGTTTGCGAATTGGAAAAAGAAAATGACTCACTAAAAAAAAAAAAAAAAAAAAAAAAAAAAAATTAGTGAAATGGAAAAAAATTCCATAGAGCAAAACAACTCAATTGGACATATACAAAAAGAAGTAAAAAAAGCTAATGAAGAAAATAACTCACTAAAAATTAGAACTGAACAAATAGAAATGACTGATTTATTGAGACATCAAGAATCAGTCAAGCAAAACCAAAAAAATGAAAGATTGGAAAAAAATGTCAAATATTTACTGGGAAAAACAACAGATCTGGAAAATAGATCTAGGAGAGATAACCTGAGGATCATCGGACTACCCGAAAATTATGATGAAAAAAAGAGCCTAGATACTATTTTACAGGAAATCATCAAAGAGAACTGCCCAGAAGTAATAGAACCAGAAGGGAAAATAGGCGTTGAAAGAATTCATTGAACACCTTCTGAAAAAGACCTTAAAATAAAGACTTCAAGGAATATTGTGGCCAAACTTCAGAATTTCCAGACTAAAAAAAAATTTTTACAAGCAGCCAGGAAAAAACAGTTCAAATACCGAGATGCCACAACAAAGGTCACGCAAGATCTGGCTGCCTCAACATTAAAGGATCGAAGGGCCTGGAATCAGATATTCCGAAAGGCAAAAGAACTTGGAATGAAGCCAAGAATAAACTATCCAGCTAAGCTGAGTATTTTTTTCCACGGAAGAAGATGGATATTTAATGAAATAGAGGAATTCCATCTGTTTCTAAGGAAAAAACCAGACTTAAACAAAAAATTTGATCTTCAACAACAGGAATCAAGAGAAGTAGAAAAAGGTAAAAGGAACTCTTGAGAACTGTATTTCTGTTGTGAATATACATAAAAATCATATGTATAATTTGATTTTACCGATATAACATAAAAAAGGGAAGTAGAAATGGAAAGGGGATAGTGCCAGAAAAAGGGAAGAAGGGAGATAAAAAGAGGGAAACTACATGCGACAATGAGGCAGAGGAAACCTATCATATATGAGGGAACTTAGCGAGGGGGAGGAACATTGTGTGAATCCTACTCTCATCAGAGTTGGCTCAAAGAGGAAACAATTGACATATTTGTTTTACACAGATTCTTCTCTCACTTCATTAAAAAGTGGGAGAGGAAAAGGGAGAAGGAAAAAGAGTAATAAGGGAAGGGTACAAGAAAGGGGAAGGGATTCCAAGGGAAGAGGGAGGGATACTAAAGAGGGAGAGCTGTGCGACGTTAGTGGGATCATTAGGGAAGAAGGGAAGGAGGGCAAGAAAAAGAAAAGTATAATCTGGGGATATTAGGATGGCAGGAAATGCAGAATTGGTTATTTTAACCGCAAATGTGAATGGGATGAACTCTCCCATAAAGAGGAGGCAGATAGCAGACTGGATCAATAGTCAGAACCCTACAATCTGTTGTTTACAGGAAACACATTTAAAACAGGGAGATACATATAGACTAAAGGTAAAAGGCTGGAGCAGAATCTATTATGCTGCAGGTGAAGTCAAAAAAGCAGGGGTAGCCATCTTTATCTCAGATCAAGCAAAAGCAAAGATTGATCTAATTAAAAGAGATAAGGAAGGAAACTATATCTTGCTTAAGGGTACTATAGAGAATGAAGCAAAATCAGTATTAAACATATATGCACCAAGTGGTATTGCATCTAACTTCCTTAAAGAGAAGCTAAGAGAGTTGCGAGAAGAAATAGACAGCAGAACTCTAATAGTGGGAGATCTCAATCTTGTACTCTCTGATTTAGATAAGTCAAATCACAAAACAAATAAGAAAGAAATTAAAGAGGTAAATAGAATATTAGAAAAATTAGGTATGATAGATCTCTGGAGAAAACTAAATGGTGACAGAAAGGAGTATACTTTCTTCTCAGCAGCTCATGGAACCTACACAAAAATTGACCATATATTAGGACATAAAGACCTCAAAATTAAATGCAGGAAGGCAGAAATAGTAAATGCTTTTTTTTCCGATCACAACGCAATAAAAACTACATTTAACAAAAAGTTAGGTGTAAATAGACCAAAAAGTAATTGGAAACTTAATAATCTCATCTTAAAGAATGATTGGGTGAAACAGCAAATTATAGATACAATTAATAATTTCACTCAAGATAATGACAACAATGAGACATCATATCAAAATTTATGGAATGCAGCCAAAGCAGTAATAAGGGGAAATTTTATATCTTTAGAGGCTTACTTGAATAAAATAGAAAAAGAGAAGATCAATGAATTGGGCCTGGAACTTAAAAAGTTAGAAAAAGACCAAATGAAAAACCCCCAATCAATTACTAAACTTGAAATTCTAAAATTAAAAGGAGAAATTAATAATATAGAAAGTAAAAAAAAACTATTGAACTAATAAATAAAACTAAGAGTTGGTTTTATGAAAAAACCAATAAAATTGATAAACCTTTGGTAAATCTGATTAGAAAAAGAAGAGAGGGAAATCAAATTGGCAGTCTTAAAAATGAAAAAGGAGAACTTACCACGGATGAAGAGGAAATTAAAGAAATAATAAGGGGTTACTTTGCCCAACTTTATGCCAATAAATTTGATAACCTAAGTGAAATGGATGACTACTTCCAAAAATATAGGCTTCCCAGATTACCAGAGGAGGAAGTAAATTGCTTAAATAGTCCCATTTCAGAAAAAGAAATAGAACAAGCTATTAATCAACTCCCTAAAAAAAAATCCCCGGGACCAGATGGATTTACATGTGAATTCTACCAAACATTCAAAGAACAATTAGCCCCAATGCTTTATAAACTATTTGAAAAAAATAGGGAATGAAGGAGTCCTACCAAACTCCTTTTATGACACAGACATGGTACTGATACCTAAACCAGGTGGGTTGAAAACAGAGAAAGAAAATTATAGACCAATCTCCCTAATGAATATTGATGCTAAAATCTTAAATAAGATATTAGCAAAAAGACTACAGAAAATCATCCCCAGGATAATACATCATGATCAAGTAGGATTTATACCAGGAATGCAGGGCTGGTTCAATATTAGGAAAACTATCAATATAATTGGCCATATTAATAATCAAATTAACAAAAACCATATGATCATCTCAATAGATGCAGAAAAAGCATTTGATAAAATCCAACATCCATTCCTATTAAAAACTCTTGAAAGTATAGGAATAAATGGACTTTTCCTTAAAATAATCAGTAGCATCTATTTAAAACCAGCAGTAAGCATTATATGTAATGGGGACAAATTGCAACCATTCCCAATAAGATCAGGAGTAAAACAAGGTTGCCCGCTATCACCGTTACTATTTAATATTGTATTAGAAATGCTAGCTTTGGCAATAAGAGTTGAGAAAGAGATTAAAGGAATAAGAATAGGCAATGAGAAAACCAAATTATCACTCTTTGCTGATGATATGATGGTATACTTAGAAAACCCCAGAGATTCTACCAAAAAATTATTAGAAACAATCTACACCTTCAGCAAAGTTGCAGGATATAAAATAAACCCACATAAGTCATCAGCATTCTTATATATCACTAACAAAACCCAACAGTTAGAGATACAAAAAGAAATTCCATTTAAAATAACTACTGATTGTATAAAATATTTAGGAATCTATCTGCCAAGGGAAAATCAGAAACTTTATGAGCAAAACTACAAAACACTTTCCACACAAATTAAGTCTGATCTAACCACCTGGAAAAATATTAAATGCTCTTGGATTGGGCGAGCAAATATAATAAAGATGACAATACTACCTAAATTAATCTACTTATTTAGTGCTATACCAATCAGACTCCCAAAAAACTACTTTGATGAATTAGAAAAAATAACAACAAAGTTCATATGGAAAAACAAAAGGTCAAGAATTTCAAGGAAATTAATGAAAAAAAAAATCAAATGAAGGTGGCCTAGCTGTGCCAGATCTAAAATTATATTATAAAGCAGCAGTTACTAAAACCATCTGGTATTGGCTAAGAAATAGACTAGTTGATCAATGGAATAAGTTAGGTTCAAAGGACAAAACAGCCAATAACTTTAATAATATAGTGTTTGACAAACCAAAAGACACCAGTTTCTGGGATAAGAATGCATTATTTGACAAAAATTGCTGGGAAAATTGGAAATCAGTATGGCAGAAACTAGGCATTGATCCACACTTAACACGTACACCAAGATAAGGTCAAAATGGGTTTATGACCTAGGCATAAAGAATGAGATGATAAATAAATTGGAAGAGCATAGGATAGTTTACCTGTCAGACCTGTGGAAGAGGGAGGAATTTATGACCAAAGAAGAACTAGAGATGACTATCGACCACAACATAGAAAATTTTGATTATATCAAATTGAAAAGTTTTTGTACAAACAAAACAAATGCAAACAAGATTAGAAGGGAAACAATAAACTGGGAAAACATTTTTACAATCAAAGGTTCTGATAAAGGCCTCATTTCCAAAATATATAGAGAACTGACCCTAATCTATAAGAAATCAAACCATTCTCCAATTGATAAATGGTCAAAGGATATGAACAGACAATTCTCAGACGAAGAAATTGAAACTATTTATAGACATATGAAAATATGCTCCAAATCATTATTAATCAGAGAAATGCAAATTAAGACAACTCTGAGATATCACTACACACCTGTCAGATTAGCTAGAATGACAGGGAAAGATAATGGGGAATGTTGGAGGGGATGTGGGAAAACAGGGACACTGATACATTGTTGGTGGAATTGTGAACACATCCAGCCATTCTGGAGAGCAATTTGGGACTATGCTCAAAAAGTTATCAAGCTGTGCATACCCTTTGATCCAGCAGTGTTTCTACTGGGCTTATACCCCAAAGAGATACTCAAGAAAGGAAAGGGACCTGTATGTGCCAAAATGTTCATGGCAGCCCTGTTTGTAGTGGCTAGAAGCTGGAAAATGAATGGATGTCCATCAATTGGAGAATGGTTGAGTAAATTGTGGTATATGAACGTTATGGAATATTATTGTTCTGTAAGGAATGACCAGCAGAATGAATACAGAGAGGACTGGCGAGACTTACATGAACTGATGCTGAGTGAAATGAGCAGAACCAGGAGATCATTATATACCTCAACAATGATACTGTTTGAGGATATATTCTAATGGAAGTGGACCTCTTTGATAAAGAGAGCCTTAATTGATCAAAGATGGACAGAAGCAGCTACACCCAGAGAAAGAACACTGGAAATGAATATAAACTGCTTGCATTTATGTTTTTCCTCCCGGGTTATTTTTACCTTCTGAATTCAATTCTCCCTGTGCAACAAGAAAACTGTTTGGTTCTGCACACATATATTGTATCTAGGATATACTGCAACCCATTCAACATGTAAAGGACTCTTGCCATCTGGGGGACGGGGTGGAGGGAGGGAGGGGAAAAATCGGAACAGAAATGAATGCAAGGGATAATGCTATAAAAAATTACCCTGGCATGCGTTCTATCAATAAAAAATTATTTAAAAAAAAAAATGGGATTCACCTTTTTCATTGAATGTCCATCTTCTTCCCTCAAAGAAAATGCTCGGTTTGGCTGGATAAGTTATTCTTGATTGCATACCAAGTTTTTTTGCCTTTCAGAATATCAGATTCCAGGCCCTTCAATCCTTTAATGTGGATGCTATTAGATCCTGATGATCCTTGCTGTTCCTCCTTAGTATTTGAATTATTTTAGTTCTGGAATTTAGTTACAATATTTCTTGGAGTTTTGATTTTGGGATCTCTTTCAGTAGGTCATTGATGAATTCTTTCAATGTGTATTTTACCTTCTGTTTCTATAATATCTGGTCAGTTGTCTTTGATGATTTCCTGAAAAATAGTGTCTAGGCTCTTTTATTCATCATGACTTTCAGGGAGTCCAATAAACCTTAGATTATTTCTCCTAGACCTATTTTCCAGGTCTGTTGTTTCCCAAGTAGGTATTTAACTTTTTTTCCTATTTTTTTCATTTTTTTGTTTTTGTTTGACTGATTCTTGGTGTCTCCTTGAATCATTCATTTCCATTTGTTCAATTCTTATTTTTAATGAATTATTTTCTTCATTTGCTTTTTAATTTATTTTTGTATTTGTCCAATTGAGTTTTTAAATGAGTTTTTTTCTTCTATGGATTCTTTTTCCATTTTGCCAATTTTTTTAAATAATTATTTTATTTTTCCAATTCATAGATTCTGTTTTCCTTGGAATTGTTTACCTTTTTCCAATTCACAAATTCTGTTTTCCTGGGAGTTGTTTATCTTTTCCAATTTGTGAATTCTGTTTTTCAAGAAGTTGATTTCTTTAGCCACTCTATCTTTTAATGGTAACATGACTTATCCTGACCCTCTTGCAAAGCTTTCCTTTCCTTTCCCCATTTTTCTTCTAGCTCTCTTTTAAGATCCTTTTTAATTTCTTCTATGAGAGCCTTGTGTCATGGGGACTAGATCATATCCCCCTTTGGATCTAGAGACAAACTGTTTTTAGTCTCCTCAGGTTTTAAAATCTGCTCTCTCTCTCCATACAGAAGGTATCTATTGTTAGAGCCTGCTTTGCCTGTTTGCTCATTTTGGGGAAAAAAACAAACAAACAAACAAACAAACAAACAAATCTACAGTCTGCTTATCGTGGGCAGTGGGGTATTTCCAAGATGCCTCTACAGACAATCGGAAGTGGCAGTGAAGGGGCAGTGGGACAGCTACTGGCTGCATTGGGATTAGCAATTGTGTTGAAATCAGCCCAGTGTAAAGGCAGTAACTAGGGCTGCATTGGGACCAACAACTTCAGCTATGCTTGGGATCACACTGAGTCACTCCAGGTGCTGGGTAGGTGTGATCAGTTCCCAAGAGACTAGCATTTCGGGGTATTGCAATGTGCTTATTAGAAAATACCACCTCTCTTCTGTTATTTCAGTTTTGTGACTTGGTTTTCCTTTAAACCACTATGCTGTCTCTGAACCCTTCTGCTCAAGAGAAAAAAATAAAACATAGAGACAAATTTCTAAAAGGAAAAAAACAATTCTTGGCATTTTTCTTTCTTTTTTTTTTCATTTTCTTTCTTCCTTCCTCCTTTATTGTCTTCCTTCATTCCTTCATTTCTTCCTTTTTCTTTTCTTCTCTCCCTCATTCCTTCTATTCCTTTCTCCTTTCCTTCCATTTTGCTTCTTCTTTCACCTATATTCTCCTTAAAAGAGGCAAAATTAGGGTATGGTCCAAGGGAAAGGATCAAAAACATTATCTCAAATTGACTGGAGAAATACAATTTTACTTACTAACTAAGAAACAGGAGGAGAGTGCTAAAAGGACTTATCAAATCTTTACCAAATGCATTAATCTTAACCGTGAAGGAACCTCTTGTTATGTGTTCACTGACCTCATTGAGACTAAAATATTAAGCAAGTTGTTGTAAATGGGTCATGGAATCTCAGAATTTTATTTTTTTCTCAGGATTGCTGACAGACTCTAAAAATTTAATTACGACTGGAAGTGGCTCAGATTCTAAAAATCTCATAGATTGGTATATAACATTAAAATGCTGACTTTTCTCATAATTCCCATGAGTTTCAGAATGTAGAAGAAAGGTGTTGGGTTTGATATTAATTTATGTTTCTGAGAAAGATAACTTATAAGAAATTTCCTACACCACAATTTCTCCCCTGATATATTTCAAGATGACTTGTACTGACCCTTTTCAGTCTGATTACATTTCAATATCAACCACAATTTACTCCTTGAACAGAATTATCTCCAAATTGAATCAGTGGAGTTAGCTGAAACCACAACTTCTATAAGAGAAGAAAACTTGTCTACCACAATTAGGATATATACCACAGTTATTTAGGACTTTTAGGTTTATGCTGTTCCTTATATGCTTTGTTCTTTGTGATGTAGTTTAAGCATCTAATTCAGGGTTTCATAGCTCATAGGTGTGTGAAATGGAATTCAAACCCAGTTCTTCTTTATTCTGAAGTGAAGATACATGAAGTGGGGCTCAAGTTGCCACTACTTAAAAAGATTATTTTTCCATGCTTATTCTTTCTTTTGGGCCACATGACTTTCTAAATAAATAAAAAAACAAAAAACAAAAAACAACAACAACAAAAATCATCTCTTTAAGTTTTTTTTAAATATTTCCTCCTATCATTAAAAAACACACAAAATAATCTTATAAATACATAAACTACATAAAATGGAAGATTGCAAATGACCTCTTTAGAGAAAAGACAATCTCTCATTAAAACTGTTGGTAACCAATTAGGTCACAGAATGCTAGAAGCTTAAGGGCCCCTAGACATCATAGGATTAAGAATTAAAGTTAGAATTTAGAGGACTTCCAATACATCCCCTATCTTTTATAAATGAAGAAATTAAAGGCATAATCACTCAAATAATGTGTCTACCTTCATAGAGATAAAACTATAAGATGATTGGTTGTACTTGAGTCTTTGACTCCATAGTCAATGCTCAGTGCTCAATCAACTACATCATGCCATATTATTCCTTATTTAAGCCTTTTGTAATAGTGAAAGTTAAAATAAACTGAATGCCTACGTGGGGAAATAGATGAATCAATTTTAATATATGGAATGCAATGTAATGTTATTGGGCTGTCAGCAAAAAAACAAACAAACAATAACCTCTGAGGAAGTCAAAGAAACATGAGGAGAGCTGAATGGAAACGACACAAAGTACAGAGAAGCAATGGAAAACAACATACACAGTGACTGAAATAATGTAATAGAAAAATAATATAGGCAGCTTAACTTTGCTTAAATACCAATATCAGCACTTTGATTCAAAGGATATATCAATTAACACATTCCCCTCCCTTTTGTTTCCAATGGAATCTCATAAATCACATCTTCTTGGGCTAGGGAAAATAAAAAAGATTCCTCATTGCAGAGCATTATTCATTCTTTCCTTAGCCTATACTTACAATTTACTTCTCAATTTTGGGATAAAATTATAATTGCTAAACAATCTTTGCTCTGCAAAATCTTACTGTGATATCTTATCAGTGTAGTGATCTGGATTCTTGAAAAGTATGTCAAATATAGGAAAAGCTTTGGCATGTTCTACTAAAACAGAAAGACTTTGAATATGGTCCCAACAACTATCACAGCCTACTTTCTGAGGATAATGCTACCTAAATAAGCTTGGCACCATTAGGTTTATTATTAGGCAATGAATTATATGACTATGGGAACTCCTGAAACTATGTCCAAGATAGTTGCAAGAGGGGAGAATGCAAAATGTTTTAAGGAAAATCACAAACATTATTATTACCAAAAAAAAAAGCAATCAAAAAGATATTGATACCTCTTTATCTTGTATGCTTACTTTTCTATCTCTACAAAGTCTTTAAAACTATATTTATTCTTATATAAAGAGAATCTTTGATGAAAGAAAGTGTTGTATAGTGGGTAGAAAGTAAGTCACAGAGACAAGAAGAAACACACACAGAGTAAAGACAGAAGGCTGAAGCAGCATATATTATACTTCAACTGAATTAAAAAAAAGAAAAAAGAAAACACGTGTAGGAATCTTAATCTCAAATAAAAAGCAAAAAATAGATCTAATTAAGAGACAAGAAAGGAAGCTAAATCTTAATAAAAGACAGCAAATACAGTACTAAGTATGTATATATCAAGTGGTAAAGCATCAAAAATTTTAGAGAAATAAAATAAGTTATGAAAAGAAATAGGAAAACTATACTAATGGGGAATTTCAACCACCTCCTTTCAGAAATAGAAAAATATAACCACAAAATAAGCCAAAATGAAATTTAAAAGGTGAATTGAATTTTAGAAAAGTTAAACATGATAGACTACTGCAAAAAAATGAATGGAGATATGAAGGAATATACCTTTTTCATCAGAAGTACATAGCACTTCCACAAAAATTGATCATGAATTAGGGCATAAAACCTCACAATCAAAATCAAAAAGGCATAAATATTAAATGTATATTTTCATATGATGATGTGATGAAAATTATGTCTAATAAAGTACCATGGAACCATAGCTTCAAATTAATTGGGAACTAAATAATCTAATTCTAAAAATGAGTGAATCAAACCACAAATCATAGAGATAATCAAAAAGATCGTCAAAGAGAATAACAATAACAAGACAATGTACACAATTTTTTGGGATGAAGCCAAAGAAGTATTTGGGGAGATTTTAATATCTCTAAATGCTTACATGAACAGAGAGAAAACAGATCAATGAATTGGATGCTCAAATAAAATAAGCTAGAAAAAGAACAAATTAAAAACCCTCAAATATCGAATAGAAAATTTTGAAAATTAAAGGAGAACTTAAAATTTAAAGCAAGAAAACTATTGAACAAATAATGAAACTAACAGTTAATTTTATGGGGGTGTGTGCCCACAATAGAATAAAGCTCTGCTTAATTAAATTTTAAAAGAAAAAAAATTACCATTTATAAAAATTAAAAGGGTCAATTCACCACCAGTGAAGAGAAAATTAAAACAATAATTAAGTGTTACTTTGCCCAATTGTATGTCAAAAAATCTGACAATCTAAGTGAAATGGATGAATATTTGTAAAAATATAAATTGTCCAGATTAACAGAAGATGAAATAAAATAATTAATTTCATTTTAGAAATAGAAAGTAAAGTAGCCATCTATGAACTTCCCCCACCAAAAATTTTCCAGGATCAGATGTACTTAAAAGTGAATTTTATCAAACATTTAAAGAACAACTAATTCAAAAATATATAACTATTTAAAAACTAGATGAAGATGGAGTCCTATCAAATTCCTTTTTATAACACTCATAAGATGCTGATACCTAAAAAAGGAAGAGATAAAACAGGGAAAGAAAATTATAGATCATTTTCTCTAAAGAGTAAACTTGTAACCTAAATGTAAAAATGTAAACTAAAATATTAACAAAGAGATTTAAGCAATTTATTACCAGGATAATATTCTATGACCAAGTAGGATTTATACTAGGAAAACAGGATTAGTTCAATGTCAGGAAAATTGTCACAACGACCAAAGCAATAACAAAATAAAAGTATTTTCTCCATAGATGCAGAAAAAGATTTTGATGAAAGACAGTACCAATTCCCATTAAAACTAGAGAGAATAGAAATAAATGAAGCTATCCTTAAAATGATAAGCAGCATCTCTCTAAAACCATCAGCAAGTATTTTTTGTAACAGGGATAAGCTAGAAGACTCCTCAATAAGATTGGGGTGGGGCGGGGGGGAGAAAGACAATAACCATCACTGTTTTTCAGTATTTTACTAGAAATGTTAGCTTTAGCAACAAGAGAAGAAAAATTGAGGCAATTAGAACAGGAAAGGAGGAAATAAAATTATTACTCTTTTCAGATAATTTGATGATCTACTTAGAGCATCCTATAGAATCAAAAATATCAAAACTATTTGAAATAATTAAGATTAGGAAATTTGCAAGGCATAAAATCCATTTCTTTTTATTTTTTTTAAAATTTTTTCTCTTTTATTTTATTTTTTTTCTATTTTTAAAATTTTTATTTAATAATTACTTTATATTGACAGAATCCATGCCAGGGTAATTTTTCATTTCTTTTTATTAACAAGTAAGCTCAATAATAAGAAATAGAAAGAGAAATTCCATTTAAATTAGCTACAGGCAATATTAAATATTTAGAAGTCTGTCAAAACAAAGCTAGGATCTACATGAATACAATTACAAAACTCTTTACATAAATAAATTCAGATCTAAAGAAATGGAAAAATATCAATTGCTCACGGATAGCCTCAACCAATATAATATAGGTCATAATTCTACATAAATTAATTCACGTATCCAGTGCCATGCCAATAAAGCTATCAAAATTACTTTTTTTAAAGCTAGAAAAAATAATTACAAAATTCATCTGTAAGAATAAAAGATCAAGAATATTGTTTGAATTTTTTTAAATGCAATGGAAGTTGGTATAGCCATGCCAGACCTAGTATTACATTATAAAACAGCAATCATCCAAAGTATTTGGTATTAGCTAAAAAACAGAGTGATGGATAAGTGGAATAGGTCAGGAAGGTACACAGGACATAGTGGTAAATGACTGTAGTAATCTACTCTTTGATAATTCCAAAGACTCTAGTTTCTGCAATAAAAATTTGACAACTGCTGAGAAAGGTGGAAAGTAGTATGGCAGCAACTAGGCATAGACCAATATGTCACAACCTTTTCTAAGTTAAGCTCAAAATAGGTATATGATTTATACATAAAGGGAGATAGCATAAACAAATTAGAAGGGCAAGGAATAGTTTACCTCTCAGATCTATGAAAAAAAACTGAGGAATTTAGGACCAGACAAGAGATAGAGAATATTATAAAAAATAAAATGGATAATTTGGTAGCATTAAATATAAATGATTCTACAAAGATAATAAATGAAATCAAATTTAGAAAAAAGCAGAAATATGGGAAAGTTTTTAAAGCAAATGTTTCTGATAAAGATAAAGCAAATACATAGAAAACTGAGTCATTTCCCATCTTTTTAAGTGGTCAAAGAATACAAACTGGCAGTTTTCAGATGAATAAATAAAATCTATCTTTAATCATAGGAAAAATGTTCTAAATCACTATTGGCTAGAGAAGTGCAAGTTAAAACAATTTTGAAGCACTGCCTCATACCTATCATTTACTAATATCACAAGAAGGAAAAAAAGATAAATATAGGAGAGTATGTGGGAAAATTGAAACACAAATGCATTTTTGGTGGAATTATGAGCTGATCCAAACATTCTGGAGAGCAATTTGGAAATATGCCCAGAGGACAATCAAACTATTTGTATCCTTGTATTTTTAAAATTGAATTTATTTTCAATTTTTCTGTTAAAGCCTTTTATATTCAAAATACATGGATATTTTTCAAAATTCATGCTTGCAAAACCTTGTGTTCTAATTTTTTTTTCTCTTGCCCTCATCCTCTCCTCTGGACAACAAGTAATAAAACAAATTTTAAATGTGCAATTCTTACATATTTCCACAATTATCATGCAGCATAGGGAAAATCAGATCAAAAGGGGAAAAATGCAAGCAGACAACAACAAAAAGAGTGAAAACATTATGTTGTGATCCCCACTAACTACCCACTGTTTTTTTTTTTTTTTTCCTGGATGCAAATGGCTCTATTTATCAAAAGATCATTGGAAATGGTCTGAATCCATTATTGAAGAAAGCCACATCTATCAGAATTGATCATCATATAATCTTGCAGTTGCCATGGACAATAATCTCATCCATTTATAAAAATAATTAACCACTCATTCATTGACCTCTCTGCACCATCTAACATTTCTGCCTGATGAAACTTCGGGTCTTTACTAGGAGTATGCCTAATCATCCAAATCCTTACAGGCCTATTCCTTGCAAAACACTACACCTCAGACACCCTAACTGCCTTCTCCTCTATTGCCCACATCTGTGGTGACATTAACCACGGCTGACTAACCCGCAACCTCCATGCTAACAGAGCATCAATATTCTTCATATGCCTCTTCCCACATGTCGGCTGAGGAATCTACTACCGATCTTGCCTTATGCTCCCTATTAACCTAAACCTGACCGAAGTCTTCCTCTTAGCACTTGCAGAAGTCCTGATCTATTGATCCCATCTAATATCTACCCTCCTATGCTTGGAGGGTATAATGTTGTCCCTGTTCATCCTTATAACTCGCCTAATTACCCACTTCCACATGTTCTCAATATCCATAACCCCCTTAATCCTATTAGTTTTTTCAGTTTGCGAGGCAGGAATTGGCCTCGCACTACTAGTCAAAATCTCCGCCACTCACAGTAATGACTATGTCCAAAATCTTAACCTACTACAATGCTAAAAGTCCTCACAGCAACTTTCATGCTTATCCCACTAACATGATACTCCAAAAAACCCTGAGTATAAATTAATACTACTAAACACAGCTTTCTAATTAACATCTGGAGCCTGACCCTTTTCTATCACAACTTTGACCTGGGCTACAACTATAATAGTTCCTTCTCACTAGATTCCTTATTAGGGCCACTACGTCTGACATAGAGTTATCTTGATAGGGTAAAACATAGGGGTGCAAGCCACCTTATTTTTAGGACAACAGGACTTGAACCTATACCAAAGGACTCAAAACCCTTTGTGCTCCCATTACACCACATCCTAGTAAGGTCAGCTAAATAAGCTATCAGGCCCATACCCCGAAAATGTTGATTCACACCCTTTCCATACTAATGTCGCACTTCATACTCATTATCTTAACACTAAGCCTCTCTATCAGTACATGCCTAACCTTATTCAGTGATCAGTGATTTACTGCTTGAATAGGTTTAGAAATCAATACACTAGCCATCATTCCCATAATAACTGCCCCAAACAACCCATGCGCCACAGAAGCTGCCACAAAATACTTCCTCACTCAAGCCACCGCCTCTATAATTATAATATTTGCCATCATTTGCCACGCATGGTCAACAAACCAATGAACACTGGTTCTGTTCACTTCACTTAATATCAGTTCATGTAAGTCTCTGAAATATTCCTGCTGATCATTTCTTATAGAGCAATAATATTTCATAACATTCATATACCATCATTTGTTAGGCCATTCTTCAAAGTATGGGCATCCATTCCCTTTCCAGTTTCTTGCCACTACAAAAAGTGCTGCCACAAACATTTTTGTATTCATGGATCTCTTTCCCTCTTTTATGATCTCTTTGGGATTACAAACCAGTGGAAATGCTGCGGGATCAAAGGATATGCAGTTTGTTATTCCTTTGGACATGGTTCCATATTGCTCTCTAGAATGGTAGAATCAATTTACCACTCCAAAAATAATGTATTAGTTTTCCAGTTTTCCCACATCCCTTCCAACATACATCATTATCTTTTTCTGTCATCTTAACCAATCTGACAGATGTGTAGTGGTATCCCAGAATTGTCTTAATTTGCAATTCTCTGATCAATAATGATTTAGACCTCTATTTCATCTGACTAGAAATGTTTTCAATTTCTTCATCTGAAAATTGTCTGTTCATATCCTTTAACCATTTATCAATTGGAGAATGACTTGAATTCATATATTTTGGAGTCAATTCTCTCTATATATTTTAGAAACGAAGCCTTTATCAGAACCCTTGAATGTAGATTTTTTTTCAAGTTTATTGTTTCCCTTCTAATCTTGTCTGCATTGGTTTTGTTTGTACAAAAACTTTTAAACTTAATTATCCATTTTGTATTTGATTATGTACTCTAGTTTTTCTTTGGCCACAAATTTCTTCCTTCTTCATAGACTTGAGAGGTAAATTATCATTTTTCCTTCTAATTTGATCATAGCATTACCTATTTTGATCTTCTTTTGATATAAGGTTTTAGGTGTGAGTGAATACCTAGTTTCTGCCAAACTAATTTCCAATTTTTCCCAGCAGTTTTTCTCAAATAGTGAGTTTTTATCCCAAAAGCTGGGGTCTTTGGGTTTATCAAACACTAGGCTACTCGTCTAGTCACTGACTATTTTGTTTTATGAACCTAACCTATTTCAGTGATTGACTATTCTATTTTCTAGCTAGTACCAAATGGTTTTTATTATCACTGCTTTATATTACATTTTTAGGTCTGGTACAGATAGGTCATCTTAATTTGCATTTTGTCTCATTAATTCCCTCAAAATTCTTGACTTTTTGTTCTTCCAGATGAAGTTTGTTATTATTTTTTCTAGCTCTGTAAAATAATTTCTTGGGAGTTTGGTATGGCACTGAATAAATAGATTAATTTAGGTAATATTGTTGTTTTTAATTGTATTAACAAAGCCTACCTGTTGGAATCCTTACTAACTGCTAACTAATTAGAGTTGATCTAATCTTACAAGAAGATGTTTTGGGCAGAACCTGAAACAAGGTACTAAGTAGAACTAATTAATATAAGGCTTGCGTTCACACCTTTACTCATTGGAGTTCAATGAGTTCACACCTCCCTTGAAGCTCTTTGGGCCAGAGAGCACTATGGGAGAAAACCCACAATCCCTCTCTTGAAGGAGCATAAATAGAGCTTCAATGGGCCAGTCAAAGAAGTTCTTCAGAGTGAAGAAGCTACAAGTCGAGATTTCACCGGAATGACATGAAGAGTGGAGCTGGCTGGAGGCTGAAGAAAGCAGAGGCAGAGGCTGAAGGACCAGACCTTTGGATTTGGCGACATTCGGAGAGAGCTCTTGGAACCAAGCAGAGAGATAGGCCTCTAAGCTAACCGGGCTATATTGGAGAAAATAAAAGATCTAAACTTTTATCACCTGGCTGCGTTTTGAGAAGAAAAAGCTCACCACACCTACCCATGAGCACTTGATATTTTTCCAATTGATGAAATCTGATTTTATTTGTGTTGAAAGTGTTTTGTAATTGTGCCCATATAGTTCTTGACTTTGCCCTAGTAGGTGAACTCCCAAATCTTTTAAATTATCTATAGTTATTTTGAATATAATTTCTTTTTGTATCTTTTGCTGTCGGACTTTGTCAGTAATATATAAAATGCTTTATGTAGATTTATTTAGTATCCTGCAATTTTGGCAAAGTTATGAATTTTTCCTAGTAATTTTTAGTTGATTCTCTAAGTATATACTATGATATTATCAGGAAAAAGTGATACTTTGAATTCTTATTACCTATTTTAATTCTTTAATCTCTTCTTCTTTTATTGCCAAAGCTTACATTTCAAATACAATATTGAATAGTAATGGTGACAGTGAGGAACCTTGTTTTACCCTTTATCTTATTGGGAATTCTTCACCCCAAGCATTATCTGATGCTTGCTGATAATTTTAAATCAATGCTACTGACTGCATGTTTGACCATCCATGTGGGTTCCTGCCTCATCACTCTTCCAAGGACTCAGGGTGGTCCTAAGATCTTCCAGAGAGCTAATTTGGATGGTATATTTTGGAACCCCCAACCTGGGGGCTCTAGAAATCACATTATACAGAATTATATGATTTTACCATTTAAATAAACCTATTTTAAGGAATATTCTTCTGATAATTTCTGTTTCCTTTTTAAAACTCTATTGCCAAATTCTCTTTTCCCTTTCCCATTTTTCTTCTAACTCTCTTTTTAGATCCTTTTAAAATTCTTCCAACAGAGCCTTGTGAGATGGGAACCAACTCATATCATTCTTTGGGGGTTCATCTGGAGATGATTTGCCTCTTTAGGATTCTCAGAATTTGAGGATTTTTTTTTCCATAAAAGCTGATCTATGGTCAGAGTTATTTTTTTGTCCCAATCTTCCTCTACAGCCCTAGTCTGATGCTCCTGATTCTTTTCCATCCTGTGTTGGCATAGTCAAGCCCTGCATTATTCTGGAATTCATAAACTTACAATTTGCCTTTTTTATTTGCATTGGATTTCTCATAGCTAATCTGCTGATCCACTGGATTCCAACCAGGACACAATAGCAGAGCTACTGTATTTTGGCTAAGAGCCTTCTGGTAGATTCTCCAGCACTACACTTCCCTGGGTTCTTGCACTGTTTCTATACTCACCCTACCCCCTGTCCTCCCATGCCTGATTGAAACAGACTGTTTCTGAAGTTCTTCCAAAATATCTTCTGCTGGAAATTTGTTATACTTCAAATATTTATGGCTCTATCACACCAAAACCAGTTCAGAGGCTTGATCTGGTGTTGCTCTGCTGAATGGCTAGAAGAACTCAAATAATGACCCATGTGCTCTTTGCCATCTTGGTTCCATCCCTGTTTTTTTGGTTTTTTTTGTTTTTAATCCTCATGATAATCTTTTCTTTTTGGTTAATTTGTTTTCAATACACACTGCTTTGGGAATCATGTTGGAAGAGAAAAATCAGGGCAAAAGGGAAGAACCATAGGAGAGGGAAAAAAAAGATAAAATATTTGCACTTAATCTCCATAGTTCTTTTTCTGTATGGAGATGGTATTTTCTGTTAATGATTTATTGGGATTGATTTGGATCACTGAATCATTTAGAAGAACCTAGCCTTTCATAGTTGAAAATCCCACATTCTTGCTGTTATTTTGAACAGTGAATTCCTGGTTCTGCTCATTTCTCTCAGTATCAATTGGAGTAAATCTCTCCAGGCCTTTCTATAATCAGCTTATTCATCATTTTTATATTAAAAATAATATTCCTTTACCTTCATATATCATGGATTATTCAGCCATTGACCAATTGATAAACATCTACTCATTTTTCAATTCTTTGCTACCACAAAAAGAACTGTTACAAATATTTTTGTACATGGGAATCTCTTTCCCTATCTTATGATTTCTTTAAGATAGAAACCTTAAGTAGAAAGACTGCTCAGTCAAAGTATATGCACAGTTTAATAGTCATTTGGGCATAGTTCCAGATTGTTCCCCAGAATGGTTGGATCATTGCACAACTTCACCAACAATACATTAGTGTCCCAATTTTCTCACATCCCTTGCAAAATTTTTCATTATCATTTCCTGTCATGTTAGCCAATCTGAGAAGTGTGAAGTAGTACCTCAGAGCTTTTGAATGTATACTTCTCTATCAAAACTGATTAAGAGCATTTTTCACATGACTATAAATGGCTTTAATTTTGTTATCTGAAAATTATCTGTTCATATCTTTTTACCATTTATCAATTGGGGAATGAATTGTGTGCTTACAAATTTGACACAATTCTTTATATATTTTAGAAATGATACCTTTATCAGGAACATTGACTGTAATTTTTTTCTAGCTTTGTAATTCCCTTTTATTCCTGTTCATTTTGTTTGTGTAAAACTTTTTAAATTTAATATAATCAATTTTGCCTTTCATAATGTTTTCCTATTCTTCTTTGGTGATAAATTTCTCCATTTCCCAAAAATCTGATAGGCAAATTATGCCTTGCTCTCCTAATTTGTTTATGGCATCATCTTTTATGTCCAAAACATGTTCCCATTTTGACCTTTTTTGATAATGGGTGTGAAGTGTAGTTCTATGCTGAGTTTCTGACATTTGTTTTCCAATCTTTGTCAAATATTGAGTACTTATTCCAGAAGCTGGAGTTTGAGGTTTTATCAAATACTTGACTACTATAGATGTTGATTATTGTGTCATGTGTATCTAATCTATTCTATTGATCCACCACAATATTTCTTAGCCAGTATCAAATAGTTTTGATGACTGTTGCTTTATAATATAGTTTTTGGATGGTACTACTAAGCCACCATATTTTGTAATTTTTTTCTTCATTAATTCTCTTGATATTCCTTTTTTTTAACGCCTCAGAATGAATGCCTTTAATTTCAGAAGTTTTTTTTTTCTTTCTGGTGAAACTGCAATATAATCTTTTTTAAAAATAATAACTTTTTATTGACAGAACCCATGCCAGGGTAATTTTTTTTTTACAACATTATCCCTTGCACTCACTTCTGTTCCGATTTTTCCCCTCCCCACCTTCACCCCTTCCCCTAGATGGCAAGCAGTCCTATATATGTTAAGTATGTTGCAGTATATCCTAGATACAATATATGTTTGCAGAACCAAACAGTTTTCTTGTTGCACAGGGAGAATTGGATTCAGAAGATAAAAATAACCTGGAAAGAAAAACAAAAATGCTAATAGTTTATATTCATTTCCCATTGTTCTTTCTTTGGGTGTAGCTGCTTCTGTCCATCATTGATCAGTTGAAACTGAGTTAGCTCTTTTTGTCAAAGAAATCCACTTCCATCAGAATACATCCTCATACAGTATCGTTGTTGAGGTATATAATGATCTCCTGGTTCTGCTCATTTCACTTAGCATCAGTTCATGTAAGTCTCTCCAAGGCTCTCTGTATTCATCCTGCTGGTCATTTCTTACAGAACAATAATATTCCATAACATTCATAATCCACAATTTACCCAGCTATTCTCCAATTGATAGACATCTATTCAATTTCCAGTTTCTAGACATTACAAACAGGGCTGCTTCAAACATTTTGGGACATACAGGTCCCTTACAATTCTTTAGTATTTCTTTGGGATATAAGGCCAGAAGTAACACTGTTGGATCAAAGGGGGTGCATACTTTGATAACTTTTGGGGCATAATTGCAGATTGCTCTCCAGAATGGTTGGATTCATTCACAACTCCACCAACAATGCACCAGTGTCCCAGTTTTTCCGCATCCCCTCCAACATTCATCATTATTTTTTCCTGTCATCTTAGCCAATCTAACAGGTGTATGGTATCTCAGAGTTGTCTTAATTTGCATTTCTCTGATCAATAGTGATTTGGAACACTCTTTCATATGAGTGGAAATAGTTTCAATTTCATCATCTGAAAATTGTCTGTTCATATCCTTTGATCATTTATCAATTGGAGAATGGCTTGATTTCTTATAAATTAGAGTCAATTCTCTATATATTTTGGAAATGAGGCCTTTATCAGAACCTTTGATTGTAAAAATGTTTTCCCTGTTTATTGTTTCCCTTCTAATCTTGTCTGCATTTGTTTTGTTTTTACAAAAACTTTTCAATTTGATATAATCAAAATTTTCTATTTTGTGGTCAGTAGTGATCTCTAGTTCTTCTTTGATCATAAATTCCTCCCTCTTCCACAGGTCTGAGAGGTGAACTATCCTATGCTCTTCCAATTTATTTATAATCTCATTCTTTATGCCTAGGTCATGAACCAATTTTGACCTTATCTTGGTGTACGGTGTTAAGTGTGGGTCAATGTCTAGTTTCTGCCATACTGATTTCCAATTTCCCCTGCAATTTTTGTCAAATAATGCATTCTTATCCCAAAAACTGGAGTCTTTGGGTTTGTCAAACACTAGATTATTAAAGTTATTGGCTGTTTTGTCCTTTGAACCTAATCTATTCCATTGATCAACTAGTCTATTTCTTAGCCAATACTAGATGATTTTAGTAACTGCTGCTTTATAATATAATTTTAGATCTGGTACAGCTAGGTCACCTTCATTTGATTTTTTTTTCATTAATTCCCTTGAAATTCTTGACCTTTTGCTTTTCCATATGAACTTTGTGTTATTTTTTCTAGGTCATCAAAATAGCCGAACAGTTCTCTTGTTGCACAGGGAGAATCTGATTCAGATGGTAGAAATAACCTGGGAAGGAAAAAAAATGCAAACAGTTTACATTCATTTCCCAGTGTTCTTTCTTTGGGTGTAGCTGCTTCTGTCCATCCTTAATCAATTGAACCTGAGTTAGATCTCTTTGTTGAAGAAATCCACTTCCATCAGAATACATCTTCATACAGTATCATTGTTGAGGTATATTATGATCTCCTGGTTCTGCTCATTTCACTTAGCATCAGTTCATGTAAGTCTCGCCAATCCTCTCTGTATTTATCCTGCTGGTCATTTTTTATAGAGCGATAATATTCCATAACATTCATATACCACAATTCACTCAACAATTCTCCAATTGATGGACATCCATTCATTTTCCACCTTCTAGCCTCTACAAACAGGGCTGCCACAAACATTTAAGCCAACATTTCTTTTACAATGTTTAATAATAGTGGTGATAATGGGCATCCTTGTTTCACCAATGTGTATCCTTTGATTCAACAAAACTATTACATCTTTCAAAGATGTCATTAAAAAGGACTTACCTTTACAAAAATATTTATATCAGCTCTTTTTCTAGAAGCAAAGAATTTGAAGTTAAGAAGTAACCTAGCAATTGGTTACTTGCTGAACCTGTTCAGTATATGAAGATACAGGTATACTATTGTGCTATAAAATGATGAGCAGGTTTCAGATTTCAGAAAAAAAAAAACAACTTGGAAAGATTTAGATTAACTAATGCTGAGTGAAATGAGCAGATCTAGGAGAACATTGTATGCAGCAATAGCAAAATTGTGGCATGATAAACAATAACTGACTTAGCTCTTCTCAGAAATACAGTGATTCAGGATCAATCCAAAAGATGCTGGTGGAAAATGCTATTCACATTCATGAGAAGAACTAAGGCATCTGATTGCATATTAAAGCATACTATTTTCACTTTTTCTTTGGTTTTCTAGTTTATTTGTGTGTTTGTTTTCTTTTGTATTACTTTTTCTTTGGTTTTCTAGTTTATTTGTGTGTCTGTTTTCTTTTGTATTTTCTTCTTTCACACCATGACTAATGTAATATCATGACATGATGTAATATCAAGTTGCTTTCCATCTTGAAATGGTTTGGGATAGAGGGAGAATAAAAAAAAATGGAATTAAAAATCTTACAAAAGTGAATGTTGAAAACTATCTCTACATGTAATTAGAAAAAATTTTTCAAGGGGAAAAAGTCTCTCCAAAGGTGTTTTTCTCTGGCATTGGTACAGGTAGTTTTCCAAAGTGAGATTTTTCATATATTAATTAAAGTACAGAGGTATTTCCTATACCTATCCTTAATGAATGTATGATATGAGAATATTCAAGCTCTTACAAATTATATTCTACATAATTTACATGCCAGATTAGAATTAGCTGATATGCATAAATAATGCAATATTTCACTATCTTTCTTATTCACTGATTATGCCCAGAAAAAAAATCCCACTGGATTTTGGCCTTAAAGACTCTTTTCCAACATAGTATCTACCATACACATGCTGAAACAATTAAAGCTTTCAAAAAAAATACAATAGAGACAGTCATATTTCATAAACTTCTGATCGTAAGTTTCAGGTGGATCTTAACAAAAAAAAAACATGTGAAGATATTCTTTTTTATTATAGCTTTTTATTGACCAAACATATACATGGGAAATTTCTCAACATTGGCCCTTGCAAAAACTTCTGTTTCACCTTTTCCCCTTTTTCCCTCTACTCCCTTCTCTAGATGGCAGGTAGTCCCATACATGTTACATATGTTAAAATATATGTTAAATCCATTATATGTATACATATTAATACAGTTGTCTTGCTACACAAGAAAAATTGGATTTAGAAAGAAGGTAAAAATACCCTGGGAAGAAAAACAAAAATGTAAGCAGACAATAACAGAATATAAATGCTATGTTGTGATCCACAGTTATTTCCCAGTGTTCTTTCACTGGATGTAGCTGGTTCCATTCATCTCTGATCAATTGGAACTCATTTGGATCCTCTCATTGCCGAAGATAGCCACTTCCATCAGAATTGTTCCTCACATAGTATTGTTGTTGAAGTATATGCTGATCTTCTGGTTCTTCTCATTTCATTTATGTTGGTCATTTCTTATAGGACAATAATATTCCATAGCATCATATACCACAATTTTACCCAACCATTATCCAATTGATGGGTATCCACTCAACTTCCAGTTTCTGGTCACTTGAATATAGTTACAAATTGTTCTCCAGAATGGTTGGATCCATTTACAACTCCACCAACAATGCATCAGTGTTGCATCTCAGTTTCCCCACATCCCCTCCAATATTCTTCATTATCTTTTCCTGTCATCTTAGCCAATCTGAGAGGTGTTGTAGTGATATCTCATAGTTGTCTGATTTCTCTGATCAATAATAATTTGGAACACCTTTTCACATGTGTAGAAATAGTTTCAATTTCATCTTCTGAAAATTGTCTGTTCATATCCTTTGACTATTTATCAATTGGAGAATGACTTGATTTCTCATAAATTTGAATCAATTCTCTATATATTTTGGAAATGAGGCCTTTATCAGAACCTTTAACTGTAACTGTGTTTTCCCAGTTTATTGCTTCCCTTCTAATCTTGTCTGCATTAGTTTTGTTTGTATAAAAACTTTTTAAGTTAATATAATCAAAATTATGTATTTTGTGATCAATAATGATTCTAGTTCTTCTTTGGTCACAGATCCCTTCTTGCTCCACCAATCTAAGAGGTATACTATAATATGTTCTTCTAATTTGTTTATAATACCATTATTTGGTCTAGATCATGAACCCATTTTGACTTTATCTTGACTATTACTGTGTTACGTATGGATCTATGCCTACTTTCTGTCATATTAATTTCCAAATTTTCCAGCACTTTTTGTCAAATAGTGGTCAAAGTATATGAACAGACAACTTTTAGATGATGAAATCAAAGCCACTTATATGAAAAAATGCTTTACATCATTATTGATTAGAGGAATGCAAATTAAAAGAACTCTGAGATACCGCATCACACTTTTCACATTGGCTAAGATGAGAGATATTGATAATGATAAATGTTGGAAGGAATTTGGTGAAACTGAGACACCAATGTATTGTTGGTGGACTTGTAAAATTATCCAATCATTCTGGAGAACACTCTGGAACTGTGCCCAAAAAACTATAAAGCTGTAGATACTCTTTCTCCCAGCAGTGCCATGACTGGGACTCTATGCCAAAGAAATCATAAACGGAAAAAGACCCACATGTGCAAGAATGTTTGTAGCAACTCTTTTTGTGGTTGTGAAGAACTGGAAAATGAGTGGATGCCCATTAGTTGGGGAATGATTGAACAAGTTGTGGAACATGAAGTTAATGGAATATTATTGTTATATAAAAAATCACGAATAAGCTAATTATAGAAAGGTCTGGAAAGATTTACTTGAATTGATGCTGTGCAAAACAAGCAGAACAAGGAATACTGTGTATATAATAACTGCAAGTATGCATGATAACCAACTATGAAAAGGTTGGTTCTTCTCAGTATTTCAGTGATGCAAAGTAATCTCAATAGACTTTGGACAGAAAATGCTATCTGCACCTAGAAAAAGAACTACGGAGATTGAATGTATATCAACACCTGCTATATTCACTTCTTTTTCCTGTTTTTTTTTTTTTTTTCAATCTCTCCCATGGTTTTTCCCTTTTGCTCTGATTTTTCTCTCCCAAGATAATTCATAAAACAATGTTTATTAAAAGGAAATAAACTAAAAATAGTAACAAGGAACCCTGATTGAACTTGATAAAGAGCAAAGAAAGCAGTCGAAAAAAAACTCCCAACATACGTTGTGAGATTATATATTATGCACTTATATGAATACAGTTGTTATTACAGTATTCCAAACTCGGAAGGCATTATAAATGGATATTCACTTGGGTTCAATTTAATTTGGAAAAATAAATTGGGTTGTATTATCTTTGACAAATTGTGATGTGTTTTAGAACTCCTTAACTGTCTTCAGAAACCAAGGTATACTTTTTATTCTTTTATTCTTTTTATTCTAAAAAGCTTCAATTATATGTCCATGATGCTATACGACTATGGACTTGGGGAATCAAAATATACAAAGGATCAAAGGGTTAGCATGGTAGAGCATATAAAGAGATACATGGTAGTTTTGAGTAGATCTAAGAATATTATTTATTAAGGAAGTAACAAGCAGAGAAGTTGTTTTAAATGTATTATCAGAGAAATGTACAAACAAACAGGGAGATTGGCTGGTATTGTAGCAAGATCTTGTGCTAAATAAACAATCCCAATAATAAGTAAACAAAGTTATATAATTTAGAGAAAGGCCACTGGGTGAAACTGTCTGGAAAATTTATAGGAAAGAATACCAGAGTCCCACAGGACAAAAAAATATAGGCATGGGAGATCTCTGCCACTCAGGAGGGAGTACCCATATTGATAAAACAACAGTCTTATCACTTAAAGGTTAGTTTAATGACAACATAAAGGTATCCAATGATCCATTCTGATGGACATGGTTCTTCTTAATAAAGAGATGATTCAGGCAGTTCCAATAGTCTTGTGATGAAGAGAGCCATCTATACACAGAGAGAGGGCTGTGGGAACTAAGTGTGGACCATAACACAGCATTTTCACTTCTTTTGTTGTTGTTTGCTTGAATTTTATTTTCTTTTTTCTTTTTTTTCTTTTTTGATCTGATTCTTCTTATGCAGCAAGATAATTGTATAAATTCATATTTCTATATTGGATTGACATATATTTTACTATGTTTAACATATATTGGATTACTTGCCTTCTTGGAGAGGGGTGGGAAGGCAATTAGAATACAAGGTGTTGCAAGGGTAGTGGTGAAAAATTATACTTGCACATGTTTGAAAATAAAAAGCTTCAATTAAAAAAAAAAAAGGTTGGTTTATTTCAGATCACAATATTGGAAAGTAGCCTGCACCAGTGAAATCTATGTTTAAATGGTCAAAAGACAAAGATGTCAGTAATTTGTAGGACAAGAAAGAAGCAATTAGAGTATATAAAATTTGGGAACCAAATCATCAGAGTAGCTAAACTGATATAAGCAGATTGACAAATGTTGAAGGGGATGTGAAAAACTGGAACACTAATTTATTTTTGTTGGAATTGTGAACCAATTTAGTCATTTTGGAAAACAATTTGAGTTAAATTCAAGTAGTTATTAAACTACATATATGCTTTGATTGAGAAATACTACTGCTTGTTCAGTTTTGAAGATAACCAGGGGAAAGGACAGGAAAGAAACTCTATGTGCTAAAAAGTTTATAGTTCTCTTTGTGATGGAAAAGAACTGGGAATTGGAAGAGTGCCCCAAAATTTGGAAATGGCTAAATGAGTTGTGGTATATGATTGTGATTGACTACTACTTTGCTATAAAAATGATGAGCTCAATGATTTTAGAAAAAAAAAGGAAATATTTGTACAATATGTTTACATAGATCAGTATGGTATTTAGAGACAATGAAATTTAAGAAATAAACATAACAGTTCAAAGCACAAAGAACTAGATTATTCTTCAAAGAATTATTTGGTATCTGATCATGGAAAATATACTTAACTTCTGCTAACCTTTACTCATTAATAAAATGGAGATCATACTAGCCCTTGTTTTCTGGCACCTGTTTCCCAAGTTTGTTGTGGAAAAAAATGTCTTGCTAACCTTTGTGTCTATAAAAATTTTATGGCTGAGATGTTAATATTAGTCTTAAAATTATAGTCAGTCATAGTTGTAGTTATAGCAGCAATAGTATCAGCAGCAGCAACAATAATAGTAGTGGTTGTAATGGTGGTAATTATGGTGGTTGGTGTGGTACTGGTGATAGAATATATTTTTTAAAATTTTGTGGAGCTTTCCAAACTTATTTCTATTCTAAAAGTGTCAGCAATATATTAACTAACACTAAACAGAACTTGGAGAACAAAGGTTTCATAGGAAATCAGAAACTGAGTAAGGGTTATTTTTAAAAAGCTTACAAAATTCAGTTGTTTACAAGGGGGGAATCAGAGTTCTAAAGAAGAACTGGATTAGACAAACATTAAAGGCAGAAGTAAAGTATAAGTAAATGATGGAGAATTCTGGGAATAAAATCTATTCAATATTTGGGAAAGAAATCTCACAAGGAGAGATGTTTCATATTCAGAAATCCTATTTAACGTTTTAGATATGTCAGAACAGAGATTTTTAGATTTATTGTCAAGAAAACAAAAACTATTCTCTATTTTCATGTGTTGAAGAAAAAAAAGAGCTTACAAAGTAAAGTCCCTCTATCATAGATAACTTGCTAAAAGAATAGAGAAAAATGAGTCTCAGCTTGGGTTCAAGAGAAGAGCATGTGAGTAAGCCAAAATATACATACATACACATGCATGCATGCATATGCACCAATATATGTGCATTATTATTATTATTGTGCAGTTTTTTAGTCATGTTCAATTCTTTGTGATTTTACTTGTGGTTTTCTTGGGAAAGATACTGAAGTGGTTTGCTGTTTCATCCTTCAGCTCATTTTACAGATAATGATATTGAGGCAAACAAGAATAAAATGATTGCCCAGGGTCACATAGCTAGTAAGTGACTGAGACCAGATTTGAACTTAGGAAGATAAATTTTTCTGTCTCTAGGCCTGCACTCTATCTCCTGCATTACTTTGTCCCAACATCTCTTTTTCTATTTTTATACACACACAAATACACATACATTTTTATATATGTATAGATAAATGTGTGTGTGTATATATATATATACATATATATATATATATATATAATATATATATATATATGTGTGTTTGGATATATGGATATAGATACAACTCATTGGAAAACAAAATACCCAAGATGATAGTTTGCATGTTAAAGAAAATTTAAATATTAAGGACAAATCTCCATGAATATATTTTGCACAACACATAAAAAAGTTTCAAAGTGAGAAAGTAATTTGTCTGAGGCATTTAAATAGTTAGTGTTATATTATTATTCATGAATGCTGATTTCTGCTCAGACATACAACAAAATCATAGTTCTTTAAGTTTTGAGCTCCCAAGGCCTAGAACAATGAAAATCTGATTTAATATAACCATCTCCAAATATCTAAATAAGTGAGACTGCTGAAAAATAAATTGAATTGCACTGTATTGGGAGTAAGGACTGTGGACTAGAGCTGTCACTATGAATTCTCTTGTCTGGGGAAAATTAGTAGAGGAGTGGTGAAGTATGGGACAGAAAACAGTGGATGTAATTACACTCACAGAAGGTTCAGTTGGTTTCTAGTGAGCCTGATCCTTCCCTCTTCAAGGCTTATGGAGAAATGGGGAGGGAATTGCACTTTGGGAGAGGGATACCTTAAGTGATGAGACCCTGGTGAATAGCACTTCTGGGTCGTTATGCTGCACAGTGGAAATGGGCCTAGAGAACCACACATTGAGTAAAAAAGATAGAAGTCTTCAGAAGAAGGATACCAGGGAATTGTTTCAGTGATTGAGCACTTGAGTTCCTAACCAAGCAGAGAGATATGGCAAGATCAGCACTGATACAGCAGATAACTTTTTGCAGGATTTTACAGAGAAGACTGCTCAACAATGACAAATAGTATCATTTTTCAAAAGAATGTAAGGCGATTTGGAGAGGAGAACAAATCGATAGCTTAGCATGAAACCCAGGTAAAATGGATTATCTCAAATACATTTGCAGCAGAAACTATCCTTGGTGTTCTTGGGAACTATTTTTGTTGTCATTGGCAATGGAAATACCTTATTTGAAGTAAAGGTACTTGTGTTATCCCTTTAGGATGAAGAAATGAAACTTAAGAAAATGAAGTAGGGAAGATTGACTAGACTGCATTAAATACCCAAAAGAGAAATAAAAGCTGAAGCCAGCATCATTCTGAAAGCATTTGAAAGAGTGTGAAAAGTAGGAAGAAACAACACAATTTAAAAGTTGCAGATGAGGGGTGAAAGAGGAGAGGAAAGTAAAGCTAAGATGGTGGAGTAAAGGAAGCACTCTGGTGAACTCTTCCAAATTTTCCAGCCAACACATTTAAATAATTCCTCAAAATGGAACATCAGAACCAAGAGAAAACAAATTTCTAGCATAGGATAATTTACACAGTTTGCAAAAAAAGTGTGTCTCTTTCAGGTGATTATAGAATAGAGTTCAATGCAGGCCATGCTGTTCCAAGTCAGTAGCAGATCTTGGAGGCAATGAATTGATAGTGGCAAGTTCCAGAATGTTCAGCCCACAAAAGGCAAGGGGATGGACGACTGACTAGAAAAAGATTAAATAGGATCTTTTACTCTAACAGAAGCAGAAATCTTAGACACTGTTCCATGTCAGAAAATAGTAATTGTAGTTACTCACAGAACCAGATCATCAGGTAGGAGAGCAATGATCCTACTGATCCTTAGATCATAACATTTGGAAGAACTGAGACCCTTAGAACTAGCTCTGAAAAAAGAAGCACAAAAAACCTGAAGTTTGGGTCAGTGTCAGCTCTACCTCAAGAGTAAAATCCAACTTTAATCGTAAAGTTAAAAGAAAAAAAATGACTATAAAAATGACCAAAAAACCAAAGAATACTTGGTCAGAGAAAGTTAGTTTGGTGACATTTGACAAACTCATATAAAAACAATAATCTAAAAACACCCACATTCAAAGCTTAAAAAAAACACATGAATTGATTTTAGGATCCACTCCCTTCCCACAAAAAATTGGAAGAATGCAAAAAAGATTTAAAAACTCAAATAACAGATGGAGGAAAAATTAGGTGAAGAAATGAGAATGATGCAAGAAAATCATGGTGGCCAGTAATAGTCTACATGACTTGGTAAAGGAGGAACAAAAATATGGAAGGAAATAATACCTTAAAAATAACAGGCAAATTGGTAAAAGAAATGTGAAAATCCACTGAAGAAAACTTGCTAAAAACAGAATTGCCCAAATAGAAAATGATATAGAAAAATTTGCTATGAAGATAATTTCCTTTAAAAGTAGGATTGGCTAAATGGAAAAATAATGATGAAAATTCACTGAGGAAAAAAAAAAAACTCTTTCAAAGTCAAATTTGGCAACAACATTGATACATCAAGAAACAATACAACAAAATAGAAAAGAATAAAAAATAGAAAAAAAATGAAATATCTCAATAGAAAACAAATAAGTAATCTGGAAGGTAGATTGGAAAGAGATAATTTAAAAATTGTTGGACTATTCAAAAACCATAATGAAAAAGACCCTATTCTTCATATTTCAAGAAATCATTAAGGAAAACTGCAGTGATATCTTAGATCCAAAGATTCAAATAGAAATTGAAGAGAACCTTCTGAAAGGGTCCACAAAATGAAAACTTCTACTTTATTATAGGCAAATTTCAGAGCACCCAGATTAAAGAGAAAATAATCAAATCAGCCAGAAATAAACAATTCAAATATCATGGAAACCCAGGGAGGATATTACAAAATTGAGCTGCTTCTATTTTAAAAGAATCGAGAGCTTGGTATATATTATTCCACAGGATTAAAGGATCTGAAATTACAACCAAGAATTGTGTCATAAAATTTGAGCATATGCCTTCAGGAAACCAGATGGATATTTAATGAAATAGAGGGCATTCAGGCATTTCTGATGAAAAGAACAAAATTATTTGAAAATTAGATTTTCTAAAAGAATACTGAAGGAAGTATAAACAGATAAAGAGAAAAGAGAAATCATAAGATATTCAATAAGGTTAAATTGTTTTCATTTCTATATAGGAAGATCATTCTTGTTACTCTTTATATTTTTTTATTATTATTAGGGCAATTGAAAGTGGTGTGCTTAGAGGACACAGTTACAAAAACTGTGATGGGATAATATTTTAAAAACATATAACAAAGGGATGAAAAAGAGGGATGGGCTGGGAAAAGAAGAAAAGGAGGGGCAAAATGGGGGTATATTGTCTACCATAAAAGATGCACAAAAACACTTGTTATAGTGGAGGGGAAAGTGGGGGAGTAACCAGTAACACTTAAACATTACTCTTATTGAAACTGGCACAAAGAGGTAATAATATAAGCACTCACTTGAGTTATTGAAATTTCTTACTCTACAATGAAGTAGAAAGAAAGAAGAATAAGAGAATATGGGTAAGGTGATAGAAAATAGAGCAAATTAGGCGGAAGTGGTCAGAAACAATACACTTTCGAGGAGGGGTGAAGAGAGGATGTAGTTTAAAAGAAAAAAAAAACTTAGTAATCATAACTGTGAATGTGAATGAGATAAACTTGCTCATAAACCTTATTCTGCAAAGCCACAGAATATATTCTGGAAAAGTGTTAACCAGTTCACAAATAGTACCAAAGATAGTCTTATATATGTGCACCACCAAAAATAATACTGTGAGAGTGTAAATTCATAGTCTGACAAATAAGAAGAATGTTATTACATTGTTAATATCTAAGAGGCTTTTACCACAAAAACCTGAGTAACTTCATCAATTTGAAATTGAAATGGCTTTTCTAGCCCTGTAACACCTTGCTTCTCTCCCTCTGTCTGTCTCTCTCTCTCTCTGTTTTCTCTTTATATAAATAATGTTAGGTTTTTATTTTTTACATAGAAAGTTGAGGCAAGCATAAGGATTATATGGTACTGTTTTGTCAAACAATTACCCCACCCTATGCACATGCACGTATGCAGGTATATATGTGTGCGTGTGAATGTATACACACATCCATACATACACAGAATGCTATTTAGAAGAAATCTCAAGTGAAATGGAAAAATGTTAAGGTGACTATATAAACAGAAACATTTCCCACTGGGTTGATTCACTTGAGAAGTGCATTATTGCCATTTTAAGGTTAGGAGCTGTTTCACTGAAACAAAACTCAGGCAGACTTCATACACATCAGGGTGGAATTTAATAGCCAAGGCAAAACAAGATCTCATTATTTCTAGACATAACAGGTGTTAGGAGTACTAAACCTTAACACTTTATTAAAAGTGAGGTAGAGGAAATTTGTTGTTAACACCTTTGTACTTTTATTTACTACAGTTTCTCTCTGACTTTCTCATAGCTGTGGAAAAATTTCCATGGAATTATTAGCCAATAACAGATGAAAGTCTCACTTTTTTTTGTAAAAATCAAATAGGTAACAATAATTTATTTACTTTAAAAAAAGAAACTGCTCATTTTTTTTCTTATTCAGTGATTTGAAGACTGTGACCTACTTCCTGAAAATGATAGATTAATATGCAAAATGAGACATGCATTTTATATATAACCATTGTGACAATTTATTGTGTTTGACTAGCCCTATTTGTTATGAAGATTTGTTTTTCTTTTTGTCAGTAGTAGGTGGAAATGGGAGGGAGATGAAATAAATGCTTAATTTAAAAAATTTTATCTGTTGAGAATATTTGAATTTTAATATTGAATGATCTTGGGAATTGAAAAACCTTGAAGATCTAAAGATCCCCTCTGTGAGGGGATACTGAATGAGTAGATACTGAAAAAGGAATATTAGACCTCAAAGGGTCTCAAGTCAGGCCATTTATTGCTCCAAGGCAATAGACTTGCACACAGTTATGATGGTGATGTTTAAATCAGGCTTTGGATTCCAACTGAGAACCCAGATCCACTTATGACTTATTATTGTTATCAGCAGATTAACAGGGACTGAGGGGAAATGGTATTTTAGGAGCAATCAGTCAAGAGTTGATATGGATTTTGAACTCCTTTATCAACCATAAAAACCCTGGCATTGCTAAATTTGCTAACTTTAAATACCTGACTTAGATAAAGTTTGCCAAACTGAAAGCTTTCTAACCTTGTATTTCTAACCTTAAATGTAGCTGACCAAACCAGTTATTGAGCACATTAGAACCCTTCCAGTATGTAAAAGGGTCAATCAAGTTTCAAAAATAAAGTCCTTTCTGTTATCCAGGGTCTATGTAGGTCAATCCTTATAGACTCTTTAATGATAAAATTTAAAGCACATAGAGAATGATAATGCATTAAATCATTATCCCATTTTTTCCCTCATGACTAAAAACGGTATAATTATAATCCTCATTTTACATATAACTGTAAAACTGGGATTGAAAGAGATTAAGTCATCTCTAATTATTAGAGAGCTAATTAGAGGTTCAAGTCCAGATCTGAACTTGGGTTTTCCTGACTCCAGACCTCTGTTTCCTCTGTACCACATAGTTGCCCTACTTATTTCAAGAATCTGTAATTTGACCATTATCACTTTCCTCTATCATCAATATAGATCAAAGCACAAATATAATTCAATAGGTAATTCAATAAGAATTGAGAGTTGTAGTGGCCAAAACAAATGAATATCATGTGGCCAAAGAAGATACATTTGTTATAAATTAATGGAAAGGTACCAGATTATAAAGGGCTTTTAAATCTAAATTAAGGATTTTATTTTTGGTCCTGGAAGCAATGCGATATTTTTGGAATAGTGTGTGACATGATCATATTTGAACTTTTGGAATATTGCTTCGATAATTGAATATATTTAATTGATAATTGAATTGAAATTGGAGTGGAGAGAAAAAAGTCTTTAGTCAGGGACATCAACTAGAAGAATATTTATTGAATTAAGGTGTTAGGCGATAAGGATTTATATCATGATGATAGAAATGGCAAAAGAAAAATCTGCAATACATGATAATCAATTGTATATTGGGGAAGGGTGGTATGGGGTGAGGGGACTGAGAAAATGTAAGGAAGCAAGGATAACATATAAGTTGTAACCATATTCCTGGGAGGATGATGGTATCTTTGATAGTAATATAGGTAATGATAGTCATAAGTTATATAATAATATATAATATAATGTAATATAATAGTCATAAGAAAGTTCAGAAGAGAAAAGGGCTTAAGAAAAAAGACAGAGATCTTTTTAAACTTGTAGTTTCACTTGAATGATGAAATAGAAACTAGAGTTTAGGGTTAAGGGGAGAGTGAAAAGAAAGAAAGCGAAGGTATTGATTATAAAAAGCTTTTTTAAAGTAGTTTAGCCACAAAAAAGTGAAGACATAATTTAAAAAAAATAGCAAATGTGGATATATCAAGTGAAGATTTTAATTTTGAATGATAATGAGAGGGACATTGAAATGTTTGTAGGCAACAGAGAAGTAACCAGCAGATTAAGCCAGAGAAATTAAAGATAAATGAGAGACTGAGAATACTCTAAGGAACAATCTATTAGAAACAAAGAACTCAAATGAGATAACATGTGCATATAGAGCATTTGCCTTGGTAAAGAGAGGGTTTACCTTATATGGAAGAGGAATGAAAGAGAAGAGTGGAGGAAAGTGTCTGAGTAATATGAGACAAGGAAGAGAACAGGAGAGCTAACTCTCAGTGAATCATCTCAATTTTTTTTTCTGCAAAATATGAGGCAAAGTTCTCAGCAAAGTGGGTAGAGTAGGGGGAGTTATCAGTGTTTAAAAGAACAATGAAAAGGTTTAGAAACGTCTCTCTAGTGAATCAGTAGTCAATCAATTAGGGATATAATAAATTGCCTTGCATCAGTGAGGACCAAGTTGAGATTATGTAACATACATATTTGCAGTAGACCTAATCCAGATAGTTTTGTAGGGAAGAGGGAATGACAATAGATAATTATTACAAAATAGACTCTGAGTTCATGGATATAGAAATAGTGGACACTTCTGGGTGATAACAAGTTCAAAGTTATGACTTTCTCTATGTGTAGATACGATAGGATGAAGGAAGAGGTCATAGATACGACCAAATTGAGGGGTTGTGGGGTTAGAATGTGTGAAGGAGTATCAACATGATCAATGAGGATCCAGAGTATGAGGACAGGAACTGAAAATGACTGAAAGACTATGATTCAGGCCCTGAGTTTATTGAGGAAAAAAAAAAAAAAGGAGATGACCGGGAGGTCAGTAGATAATGAGAATCTTAGTAAGGTGTTAATTATGAATTAAATGAACCTCAGAGGAGGAAAGGATAGTGCATACTAGTGGTAGAGGGAGAGCCCAAAACTGACAATGGGGAGCAAGAAGTATTCTCCCTCTCATACCATAATGACTCAGTTGGAAAGATCTGAGATAATATCCTGTGATATATGGTTGCTGTGTAACCCCAAGTATACTTCTCAGTGAGTCAAGAAACCTCTAAGATACAAGTGTTAATTTTCAGAGAACATGATGGGAGCCTCCTATGTAGGAAAAAAAAAAAAGAAGAAAGAAGAAAAAAAAAAAGGATAAGAAGAAGAAATTCTCAAGTTTTTTTCTGTTTGCTTAGAGCAGACCTAGAATTTCAGCGATATATCAAGTTCCTGACCAATTACTTCCCTAACAATTGAAGACTGATAGTCTTTCTGGAATTTATAGTCTAAGAGACTTGCCTGGGGGTACTGAGAACTTAAATCACCTACTCAGGCTCACAATAATCATTATATGCCAAGAGACAAAATCTAAACTCTGGTTCTCATGTAGCTCTCCAGCCATTGTCATGCTGCTTCACATTATACTCTGTGTGTGAGTGTGTGTATGTGTGTGAAAGATAGAAAGAAAGAGAGAGAGAGAATTAGAAGTTATTTTAAAAAGATATATTTATAGTCTCAAATGAGCGACTAGAGAGAAATATATATGTATATATATATATATTTAAACACATGTAATAATTCACATTATTAAAAATGAATGTTATTAATTCTTAAAGGTAAATAACTCATATTGATTTCTCTGTTCTGAACTTTAATTTGTATTTTATGTAATCATAGCCTTTCTACATCTGTCTAGCTCAACATGAATCATCTTTGCAATGGCAACAAGTGGTTATCTAATTTTAAATTTCCAGTAAGGAGAAACTTGCTATCTCCCAAGACAATTCATCTCACTTTTGATTAGTTCTCCTTGGATATTTATCTTTATTTAAAATTTAAAGATTCTTAATCCATTGCTCCTATTTATACATTTTGGGAATATGATAGAACAAATAAAACAAATCTAATCTTTCTTCCACATGACAGCCCTTCAAACACTTGAAGAAACATCACTTTCAATTCCACCAGCACCAACCCCATTATCCAAAACTGTCTCTTGACTAAATATTTCCAATTCTTCCTTATGATTGTAACATTGCAGTCCTAACTTCCTGATTACACTCTTTCCTGGAAGTACTATAGTATGTCTCTCACTTTAATAAAATGCAATGCTTAGAATTGAATTATTTTCTTCCAAATATAGTAATACTGGAAAAGGATGGAGGAAGACAATCATCTTTCTAACGCTGGAGTCTATACCTTTCTTAATAGAGTGTTTTTGTCCCATTAATTTATGTTTTGGACTGACTATTAATTTAAAATGAATTTGTGGCCTACTAAGACCCTCAGATCCTTATAAACTTAACTCTTTCCCAAACACATCTCCTTCACTTGATATTTTTGAAAATATGCAGGTGAGTATTATACAGTTACATTAAGATTATATGAGGATCATCTATGAGACTTTTAGCTTTTTTCAGCAATTTGATGTTCTAACACAATTTCATTAGACTTGGGATGGAAAAGGCCAACCACATCTAGAAAGGAAGAGTATGGAAACTAAATGTGGAATGAAGTATAATACTTTAACTTTTTTATTTACTTTTTATTTATCATTTTTTTCCATCTGATTTTTCTTGCACAGAATGACAAATATGGAAATATTGCTGTCTGGGGAAGGGGAAAGTAAGAGGAAGGAAAAAAAAAATTGGAACACAGAATCTTACAAAAATGGATGTTGAAAACTATCTTTAAATGTATTTGAAAAACATTATTGAGAAAAAATTGAATAATATCATACGATAGGCATTATGCTAGAAGATAAGAATTCAAAGGGAAAATGGGAGGGTCCCTTTCCTCAGGAAGATTCCTTACAGGAATTACACATGTATACTTAAGAATATATTCAAAATAAGTACAGAATTTTGGAGGGGAATGATGACTGAAGGCCATAAGGGAATGTCTCCACTAGGAGTCAGATCCTAAAGGAACTAGGGATTCAAGAGATATACATAAAAATAGAGAGAATCTTAGGCATAGGGGCCATAATGAGTACAGATAGGCAGAAAAGAGAATGTTGTGTTCAAGGAACAGCAGGCAGACTAGTTTGGCTATAAAATGGGAACTCATGTGGAGGAGGAATTCATGCAGTCAGTCTGGAAATATTAGAAAAGGAAGACTGGGGCTGAGACTCATTTAAACCTTTCTAGAAGGGATTAGATACTTTTTGACTCCACTCTATTCAATTTTCTTTTTTTTATTTGATCAACAACTTACAAATGCTTCTTAATAGTACACAATAAATATAGCAGTCAATTTGTGAATGAGTGAAGTTTTCATTTGTCTAAGAAAGCAGAAATGAATACCCACAAACTAAGCCAATTTTTCACTTCCCTAGACATAACTTGAGGAATTCCAAGTGATACTTTTGTCCCAGGAGCTGAATATGTAGTCAACTTTCAGCTTGATTAAGTCACTGGGAACAAAGTGGTGGGGGGATCTTTAGGAATTTCTACTCTTGTATAAACTAGGAATCTAATATTTTCTTTCCCAACTTTGTACCAATTGCATATTGGAATTTTGCCTTTTTCCTTGTTGTGATGGAAATAATAATACTTTAAGGTTTGTAAAGACCTCTATTTACTATGTAGACAAATTATTTCATTTGATCCTTACACTATGAAACAGGTGCTATTATTCCTATTATTCAGTTATAAAAGCTATGGCTCACAGAGAGAAAAAAATGTTTAATTATAAGGGAGTTTCAAGTGCTGCAAAGCATTTTATAAATACTCTTTTTAGTCTTATGGAAATAAGAGGAGGTAAGTGCTATTATTATTATGCCCATTTTATAGATGGGGAAACAGGCATAAAGCTATTAAATAATTTGCTAAGGCTCTAATATTTAGTAAATATCTGAGTATTTGAGCTCAGGACTTATACAAAGCTAGAAAATGTTAGAGATTGATTCTAAATCTAGTTCTTCTTATCTCCAAGTCTAACACGCCATTAAATCACATGGCCTCTGTTATGTACTGACATGGTCAGGAGGTGGATGAGTAGGAGAACAGAGAAACCTGGGGAACTGAGAAAGATAAAGACAGGATAATAAGCCCCAGAAGAATTGAGAGCAGGTGAGTTTTTAATATGCTATATATCTACTTGAAAGGGAAGACATCTGTGCTTGCATGAGTAAAAATGTCAAGAATGATTTTTTGAAAGACACAGTCCAGAGGTGAAATGATTTTGCATCTGAAATTCATTTTAGTGAACAAACTATAGTAGTCAAAAGGCTAAGAGGTTTTCATTTTTATAATTTACTCAATATTTTTCATAGATATAGAAAAATAGAGATTATAAATCTGATCTAGCAAGTTCTACCAGGAATATCTCCACATCTCAACTTCAATAGTCTTGATGAAAATAGACAACTGAGTGTGAAGTACTACAGCACTTTCATTGATTCAGTTGCTTTCTGTTTCACTATTGTTCTGGGAATTCTATCACCTTTCTAATGCATGAACCTCTCTAACCTGGGAACTCACAGTGCAGTGAACTCTATTCCCTCTTTCCAGCTCATAAATCATAGACTGCCAGATCTGGAAAAGACCTAAGAGAGAGCCTGCGGACCAACCTCATCATTTCACATATGTCAAGCAAAGCTAAAAACCTTGTCCAAATTTACAATGTGTTTGGAGTAGAACTGGGCCTAGAAGGCATGTCTTCTGATTCCCAGACCTATAAAATATCCTTTCAGTTATAGTATACTGCCTCACAAAAAAAAAAAAAATCAAAGAAACAAAAACTGCATGTATATGTTAGTAAATACATGCCTCAACAAAATAATGAAATATTTTTCACCCCATCAGTAATTTTAGCCTCCCATTTCTGCATTCTCTGCACATTATAGCTGCCATTCATATTTCTGTTCTCTCTTCTATGAAGAAATTGTTAAACTAAATTCATCAGCAATAAAATATTAGGTATTTTATGTATTAGTGTGATCAAGAACTCTAAAATTCTTCAATGTGATCACTATCTCATTATTCTTCTCTCCTATGATTTACCTCTACTAAATGTATTTTTTCTTTTCATCTCCTGGCTTTCCCTACTTCCTTCAAGTACTGGAAGAAATTCCATCTTTTATCAGAGGCTCATCATAACCCTTTTTCATATTGCCTTTCCTTTCTTGATTATCTCCAATTTTCCTGCATATAGTTTTTTTGCATGTACTTTGTTTCCATGTTGTTTCCCCTAGTGACTTGTGAACTCATTAAGAGAGATTATCTGAGTTTTCTTTTCAATTTCAACATATAACATATCTCATGGTATATAGTAAGCATTTACTGACTTGGTTGGGATTTGTATAAGATAGTCCCTCTACTCTCAACATTCTCTTTGCTCTGGCTTTAACTTTTCTTCCTTTCTAATCTTGACCTTTGAGCTAACCAGTTCAATTCTATACTATCTCTTGCTCTTGAAGCCCTTGCATTTTGTCCCATCTCTCTCATCCATGCCAAATTCCATCATTTAATCTTTTTCAGTCATCCAACTCATTCATACATGGTCCTGTGGAACTCAAAAGTCATACAACCATGCTTTCTGAGTCCACTACAAATTTCAATAGGGATCTGTTGCAATCCATTTAATGCTCTCATTTTTTTCTTTCTCACTCAGTACAATAGTTATTCCAAACTTCCCCAACCTCCTAGAATACTTCAAGCCATGAGGCTTATGGTATCAATTTGCGTTTCACAGAGAAAATAGAGGCCGTTCATCATCTTATCTTTCTTTCTTCTCTTTCTACAATACATAGCATATGTAGGAAGAATGGATATACACAAAGAATATAAGAGTAACACATGTGACCAACACAACTTGACTAACATGGCAGAATCTTGGTTTCCCTCATGTGGCATCCTCATACTTCTACCTAAGGATATAGTATCTTTGTTGCTTTGGCCACTCAATTGCACTCTGAGAGATTAGTTCTTTCTGCAACTCAAAGTCTGATAGTTAAATCTATCCCATTTTTTCCATGGCAAAGAAATATTTCCTCTCAAAAATCTAGATTTTTTTCCTCCATGTTTGTCTCTTTTCTCTGATGCTAGGGATTATATGCTACATAACTATTTATAGCCTCAACTCACTCTTAGAAAGATTATCTGATATTTTAAAATAACCGTAACTTATTTTTCTCTTAACGCTTCAATAGGAGCTCTATTAGCTCTATAGCACCCATTTCAAATTCACACAAAACAAGGACAGGGTTGATCATGTTAGATCACAAATTAAACTTTATTGTCTGTACCTAGAATCCAAAAAGATTTCAGCTTAGCTGCTCAAACTCTTGTCACAAAAAGACAAGCATATATGATCAAAAGTCAAAACAAAGAAACAAAAATCTAATAAGAATGAATGACCGTAACATATTAAGGGATCCTGGATCCTAAATGAGCAAAATTCTAATTGCTCATACTGACTTCCATGTTCATGATATATGTGATGATAAAATGATTAAAATATATAAATGCTCAATCATACAAAAGTTATCTCAGAATAATGGGTCTGACTTGTAAAGGAAACAGACTAGAGAATCACCTAATTTCACTCTGAGAAAGAAATGAAGAAATATAGAAAATATAAGAAGGAAGGAAAGGAGGAAGGAAGGAAGGAAGGAAGGAAGGAAGGAAGGAAGGAAGGAAGAAAGGAAAAAAGAAAGGAAGGAAAAAAGAAAGGAAGGAAAGAAGGAAAGAAGGAAAGAAGGAAGGAAGGAAGGAAGGAAGGAAGGAAGGAAGGAAGGAAGGAAAGAAGGAAGAAAAGAGGGAGGGAACAAGGAAGAAGCAGGGGGAAAAGGTGAAAAGGAGAGGAGGGAGAGAGAAGAAAAAAGAAAAGAAAAGAGGCAGTGAAGGAGGAAAGGAAGGGGAGAAGAAAGGAAAAAGGGGGAAAGAAGAAAAGAAGGGAAGAAAAGGACATAAGAAAGGAAGGGAGAAGAGCTTGTTTCTAGTAAAACTGAAAAACTAGGTTGTCAAATATAGAGAATCTCTCCTCTTGATCCATGAAAATTAACATACCTCAATCAATTATCATGTAACAATCTCTTCAGGGGTTACTCACCCTCCCTAAAAATACTTATAGGCTTTTGCTCCAGGTAGATGGGTTCATGTAATGTCCAGACTAGCTTTCTGGAGGTCTTGGGACCAGCCTTGGTTTCAGCAGAATAATCACCAGGAGAATAGCTGGGGATAAAGTCCAAAGTGTTTATTGTCTCCTTCAGTCTCCAGTCTGCACTAGCAGTCTCAGTCAGTCTCTGCTCCTATCCAGTCAGCCAGACAGTCAGCAGTTTGCACATCCAAATGTAATGTCCTGCTTTCTAGAGCCTCCGAATTGAGGTAACAAAACTTACCATTGCTTTCTAGAGCCCCCTTATCAGGGTGGATTAAAATATAGTGTCCAAAATAGCTCTTTGGAGGATCTCAGGACCAGCCCAAGTCCTTGGTCTAGTGGAGAAGTGATGAAGGCAGGAGAGCCACCACGAGCCTGGTCAAGTCTTCTCTCCCATGGCTGAGTTTGTCCCTGGTTTTTTTTACTCTATTACAATTAAATCCATTCATCATAGTATAAACCAATCATTATATCATTAGGGAACCATTATTTGTTGTAAGATTAAGTCAATCATACTGAACTTAGAGAACTATTAATCACCATGCTAAACTAGATAATCATTGTCTTATCATTTCCACTGAGTTAATACCTTGTTGTAAGAATCCTTGCCTCAAGTATATTTCTCCAGAGTTCTGGCCCATTACAGGTCCATACTCTTAAAACTGAATAATACATAACCACCCATGGTATGCTTATTTTCACAGCCAGCCGGTGGAAAAGAAATAGTTCAAACTGAGATGGCATTTTAAAAATAATCATAACAAAACCACAACACAAAGAATACATAGAAAGAGTTAGCATGTACATTACTTAAATTGGTAAATATATACACATGTAGGGGAACCTAGATAGCCCAAAGTACTTTTACCTCACATTCTGCAAAATCCTGACTTCCACCATCAAGCCCTCTTTAGGGGGACCTTCTCTGCTCAGCTAGTCTTTCTTCTGGGCTCCTTCAAATTGTTTCTATCAGCACATATCCTGATGACTAGCCCTGGGTCCTTTTGACTCCTACGAATTACATTCCTGAAACTCGTTCATTATCTTGACTGAAGACTAGTGTTGGTGTTTTTTACTGCAAAAAGGAGGAAAGAGAAGTCTACTCTGTTCACAAACAAGTGGAAAGTTACCCTCTAAGTTTTTTTTCAGGACTATGCCCACTGTGAAGACGTCTCTCTTTCCCTCTCTCCCCTCATAGTGTCTTCCCTTTAGTGTCTTTCTCTTAACTATAAATAATTCTGGTTAGTTTGCTACTATGGGTATGGCCTGCCAGTCAGTGAAGTATTCCCACCTCATGGCTTATTCCCTTTCTCCTGGTTAATTGTGGATTTTACTGGGTAGCTTATCTTTTCCTTTGTTAATTGTTAAAACTACTTTCCTTGCTAACTATATGCTTTTCCAAATCTACTTTATATTTACTATTCCTGGTGTCTATTTGACTTCTTCATTTTGTTTTTAAGCTTTTCCTAAATAAATGTCCCTTTTGACAAAGAGAAAAAAAAAAAGAATCAATTCTTCTCTTATATACATTTCTCTTTTCTTCTGTCATAATTCAAACACTTCAGGACCATCTCCAGACTCAACTCCCATATAACTAACCATAACTGTAACTATAAGTATAAGTTTAACTTGTGTGTGTGTGTGTGTGGTGTGTGTGTGTGTCTGCATGTGACTATAAAATCACAGAGATGTTATAGAAGAGGTCACTGAAGTTTTATGTTTTATATACATATGTATGTATAAATGTAAGTATATGTAATAAATGCAAATATATGTGTGAATATGAATAACATTTTACATATTATATATGAATTTTATATATTACATTTTACATATTATATATGAATACATATTTATATATGTTTAAACTCTTCTTTTTTAAATTTAAAAACCCTTCACAATCAGTCTTCAATCTATCTTTTCAATTTTCTTAGATATTACTCCTTTTTCACTTCAAGTATGGAATTTGAACCATTGGATAGAACACTGGATCTAAAGTCAGGAAGATCTGAATTCAAATATGGCCTCAGGCAGTAATTGTGGAAAAGTCACTTAAATATTGTTTGCCTCAGTTTCCTCATCTGCAAAATGGGGACAATAATAGTACTTACTTCTCAGGATTATTGTAAGGATCAAATAAGTTAATTAATTGTAAAATACTCAATGTGATGTCTAGCACAAAAGAAATACTACATAAATAGTAGATGTTATTATCATAAGCATTTATGCAACATTTAGCCAAACTGAGATTTCTCATTGTTACTTTTACATTTCAAACTTTGTTCCTTGTGCTTATAATGTGAATAAAACTTACTTCTTGACATTCCTTTCTTTGAGGTCATCTCAGATGGATTTTTCTGAGTCCTTTCTGAAGCCCATAACACTCAAGCTAATAGCTGTGAGGAGCAAGCTTGCTTGATACCCATAATTTAAGTCTAATTTTCCCTCTAGATACAGTACTTCATATTCAATAAACTATATTTCACTCTCCTCCCACACCCATAACATTCACAAGTATTTCTCTGTACAAAATTCTTTCCTAAAGTTGTCCAAATTAATTTTTTTTCACTATGACTTTCAGCCATTATCCTATTAACAGTTCTACATTGCTTTCATATCAGTGACCCAGTTTATCCTCCAGCTATCTTGAAATGATCTCTGCCAATGTTGTATTCTCACGGTCTTCTTGCATCTATTTTCTGTTCCTGTTTAGTGAATTCAATTGTTTCCTGCCCTCAAGAACTAAAGATTTTATTTCTTTAAAAATTTTTATTGATGTCATTTGGGATATTTAACTATTTGACATTTCAATGCAATATATCTTTCCCCATGAAATCTTTGAAAAAAAATTTAAAATATAGGGAAAAAAGGTAAAACAAGCCAGTGAAACTGAAGGAAAAAGCAATTATGTTTCACAATATAGGTAACATTCTGAACCAGTAGCCTTTTTCTCTCTAGCAAATGAAGAAATGATTAAATTTAATATGTCACAGAAACTACTATAGTATAATAAATGTAGTGATTTTTTTTAAAGAATAAAATATTCCTTTCCCATCAAGGATCTTAACACCAGGCACTCCAAACTGCCCATGATTCTTATAATCAGCTTAATCTCTCTTCTTCTTTTGAATTATAGAACCTTCCTTTAATTCTTCAATAACTCTACATTTCTGAAAAGTAGATTTTATCAGCCATATACAAGAACATGGTGACTGCTTACAAAATGGATTCATAATATGACAAGTGGTGAATCTGTCAAGCCAGAAAAAATTTACATTTAAGAACCCTGTCTGTAGGAACTTTCCTGTATGATAGCTTTTAATACATAGCTTCCAGTAAAATAATGTAGTCTAAAAAGTTCAAAGTAGTTAAGTCCCAATAAATGTACATGATAGAGACTATAATATGATGTTTTAATGGAAAAGAGAGCTATTATTTGTGCTTTGGAAACACCATTTCAAGCAGCAAAAACTACTGGGACAAGACATTTATTGCTTCTTGTTCACTTGTGTGCTATCTTTTCCTCTCATTTACTACTAAAGCACTTTCCAAATACATTTCCCTAATTATGGCTTTTGGTTTAATTTTTAATTAAATACAAGCTCTGAGTGTTATAAAATGATTTACTCTTAATCATTGACCCAAAGTCAATACTTAATTCTGGGTCTTTTTTCAATGTCTGTCCAAGTTTATTTAATGACTCCGTACTTCTTTTGAGAAAAGAGGCCCATATTGTTATGCAAAATATTGCAACAGCATTGTTATATGATTGAGTTTCATAGAACAATGTAATTTCTGAACAATTAAAAATAATTATTAATAATTATTACTCAGAGTTCCACTGAGAGGCAAACATTCTGTTTGAGTAAGGAATACCTTGCAAACAAAAAAGTGGAAAAGATAACTGGAGTAAAAAGAAAGTCTACAAATAAATGTGTGGTCAGAAAAAAATGACCTGATTATATGGAAAGGATATCTAAGGTATAGCCTGTGAGTTCCACTGATATACTAACACTTTTAGGTTTAGAGTTGGAAAAACATTTAAATTGAATGACTTACATGAGGTTATGAGCTGAGGTTCGAACACGTCTTCTTGTCATAGTAATATTAAGAAAAAGTAAAAAAAGTAAAAAAAAAAAAACAAATAGTAAATTGGATGAAGCCCTTTTTGGCTCATTTTTCATAAGCTACAATTAAAAGTCTCATAGAATGGACATGCATGCAACTTTTAAAGAACAGAATATTTGACAATTTCGATTTTATTAAATTTTTTTTAAAAAAATGTACAAATAAAACCAATGAAACCAAGATTAAAAGGGAAGCAGAAAACTAGAAGAAAAATTTACATCTAAGGATTTTAGAATCCTTAAAGGCCTCATTTCTAAAAGATATAGAGCATAGACTCAAATTTATAAGAACACAAGCCCTTCTCCAATTGATAAATGGTCAAAAGATATGAACACTTTTCAAATGAAATTAAAACCATTTCTAGTCATATGAAAAAATTCTCTAAATCATTAATGATCAGATAAATGCAAATTAAGACAACTCTGAGCTACCACTGAGGTACCATCTCTCATATTGGCTAACCTGACAAGGAAAGATGATGATAAATGTCAGAAAGGATATGGGAAAACTGGGACACTTATACATTGTTGGTGGAATTGTGAACTGATCCAACAGTTCTGGAGAGCAATTCGGAACTATACCCAAAGGGCTATCAAACTGAGTAAACCCATTGATGCAGCAGTATCTCTACTGATGTGCATCCCCAAAAGATCATAAAAAGATAAAAGGACCCACATGTGCAAAATATTTATAGAATCCCTTTTTTCATTGTCAAGGAACTGGAAACAGAGTGGATTCCCATCAATTGGGGAATGGCTGAATAAGTTGTGGTATATACATTTTACAGAATATTATTGTCCTATAAGAAGCAATCAGGAGGGTGATTTCAGAAAGACCTGGAGAGACTTATGTGAACTGATGCTAAGTGAAGTGAATAGAACTAAGTGAACATTTTACATGTCAACAGCAAGATTATGTGATGATCAACTCTGATGGATGTGGGTTTTTTCAACAATGAAGTTATTCAGGCCAGTTCTAATGGACATGTTATGGAGAGAGCCATCTGTATCCAGAAAGAGAACTATGGTGACTAATTGTGGATCACAGGATAATATTTTGACCCTTTTGTTGTTGTTGCTTGTTTTTTAGTTTTCTTTGTCATTTTTTTCCCTACTAAGTCATGTGTTCTCTTTTATACAACATACTGCTAGGTCTATGCTCAAAAAGACATTTCAAAAAAGGTAAATAAGTCCTGTAATTACACAAATATTTAGAGTAGTTTTTTTGTTGTGACAAAAAACTAGAAACTAAGAGGGTGGTCAGCAAAAAAGGAATAGCTGAATAAATTGTTTCATATTAGTATGATAGAACATTATTATCTTATATAAAATAAGGATATTGATCATTTCAGAAAGTCTTAGAAAAATATATGAATTCATGCAAAATGAAGTGGGTAAAACCAGGACAATTTATACTACAACATAAATATTTTTAAAATGAGTAATTCTGTGGACTTTTATAAGCTACTGAGGAATTAAAAGAAGAATGAGGAAAGGGATTTATACACTAACAATACTCTGAAAACAATTTTGGAATCTGTAGAATTACAACGATCATTGATGATTCCATAAGACTAATTATTAAACATGCTATTTATGACAGAGAGGTAATGGATTTAAGATATAGACTATCTACCTATCATATACAGCCACTAAAGATATTTGATTTGATTGACAACGCACATTTTTTACAAGGAATTAATTTATTTTTATTTTTATTTTTTTTATTTAATAATAACTTTGTATTGACAGAATCCATGCCAGGATAATTTTTACACAGCATTATCCCTTGCAATCACTTATGTTTCGTTTTTTCCCCTCCCTCCCTCCTCCCCCCCCCCCAAGATGGCAAGCAGTCCTATATATGTTAAATATGTAGCAGTATATCCTAGATACAATACATATTTGCAGAACCGAACAGTTCTCCCACTGCACAGGGAGAGTTGAATTCAGAAGGTAAAAATAACTCGGGAAGAAAATCAAAAATCAAATAGTTCACATTCATTTCCCAGTATTCCTTCTTTGGGTGTAGCTGTTTCTGTCCATCATTTATCCAATGAAACTCAGTTAAGTCTCTTTGTCAGAGAAATCCACTTCCATCAGAATACATCCTCATACAATATCGTTGTCGAAGTGTATAATGATCTCCTGGTTCTGCTCATCTCACTTAGCATCAGTCCATGTAGGTCTCTCCAAGCCTCTCTGTATTCATCCTGCTGGTCATTCCTTACAGAGCAATAATATTCCATAACATTCATATACTACAATTTACCCAGCCATTCTCCAATTGATGGGCATCCATTCATTTTCCAGTTTCTAGCCACTACAAACAGGGCTGCTACAAACATTTTGGCACATACCGGTCCCTTTCCCTTTTTTAGTATCTCTTTGGGGTATAAGCCCAATAGAAACACTGCTGGATCAAAGGGTATGCACAGTTTGATAACTTTTTGGGCATAATTCCAGATTGCTCTCCAGAATGGCTGGATTCGTTCACAATTCCACCAACAATGCATCAGTGTCCCCGTTTTCCCGCATCCCCTCCAACATTCATCATTATTTTTTACTGTCATCTTAGCCAATCTGACAGGTGTGTAGTGATATCTCAGAGTTGTCTTAATTTGCATTTCTCTGATCAATAGTGATTTGGAACACTCTTTCATGTGAGTGGTAATAGTTTCAATTTCTTCATCTGAAAATTGTCTGTTCATATCCTTTGACCATTTATCAATTGGAGAATGGCTTGATTTTTTATGAATTTGAGTCAGTTCTCTATATATTTTGGAAATGAGGCCTTTATCAGAACCTTTAATTGTAAAGATGTTTTCCCAGTTTGTTGCTTCCCTACTAATCTTGTTTGCATTCGTTCTGTTTGTACAAAGGCTTTTTAATTTGATATAATCAAAATTTTCTATTTTGTGATTGGTAATGGTCTCTAGTTCATCTTTGGTCACAAATTTCTTTCTCCTCCACAAGTCTGAGAGATAAACTATCCTATGTTCCTCTAATTTATTTATAATCTCGTTCTTTATGCCTAGGTCATGGACCCATTTTGATCTTATCTTGGTATGTGGTGTTAAGTGTGGGTCCTTGCCTAATTTCTGCCATACTAATTTCCAGTTATCCCAGCAGTTTTTATCAAATAATGAAATCTTATCCCAAAATTTAGAATCTTTGGGTTTGTCAAACACTAGATTGCTATAGTTGACTATTCTGTCTTGTGAACCTAACCTTTTCCACTGATCAACTAATCTATTTCTAAGCCAATACCAAATGGTTTTGGTGACTGCTGCTTTATAATATAATTTTAGATCAGGTACAGCTAGACCACCTTCATTTGATTTTTTTTTTCATTAATTCCCTTGAGATTCTCGACTTTTTATTGTTCCATATGAATTTTGTTGTTATTTTTTCTAAATCATTAAAATATTTTCTTGGAAGTCTGATTGGTATAGCACTAAATAAATAGATTAGTTTAGGGAGTATTGTCATCTTTATTATATTCGCTCGGCCTATCCAAGAGCACTTAATATTTTTCCAGTTATTTAAGTCTGACTTTATTTGTGTAAAAACTTTTTTGTAATTTTGCTCATATAATTCCTGACTTTCCTTTGGTAGGTAGATTCCCAAATATTTTATGCTATCAACAGTTATTTTGAATGGAATTTCTCTTTGTATCTCTTGCTCTTGGATTTTGTTGGTGGTGTATAAGAATGCTGAGGATTTATGGGGATTTATTTTGTATCCTGCTACTTTGCTAAAATTATGAATTATTTCTAGTAGCTTTTTAGTAGAATCTCTGGGGTTTTCTAGGTATACCATCATATCATGTGCAAAGAGTGATAATTTGGTTTCCTCCTTGCCTACTCTAATTCACAAGGAATTAATTTTTTAAAATTTTCTTTATCCAATGTATAAAGAGTAGAGAAGAGAAAAAAAAAGATTCTGTTATTTTTATATATTTTTATGTTTCCCCAGCTACATGTAAAAGATTTTTACATTTGTTTCTAAAAGAAGAATTCTAGATTCTCTCTCTTCCTCCCCACCCCCATTGCCCATTAAGAAGACACGCAAGAAGCTATGCAAAACATTGACATAAAAATCATGTTGTAAAAGAAAACATAGATTTTGCTCCAAAAAAAGAAAAAAATATATAGAAAGAATGTTGCACACACACTTTCAGATGAGTTTTTTATTAATATTATTAATTTACTATTATATTATTAATATTACTGATCATTATTATTAATATTACTGAATCATTTTACTTTCTTACAAGACTCCTTTAACTCAGTAGGATACTCCTTTAAATTTATACATTTTGAACACAAAATATAACAACAATTTTTAAAGTGACAAATTTGCCATCAATTATGATTTCCTTACAGGCACCAGAGTGATATATTCTGTCCTAGTAGATGTAGCATTCACACATACAAAATCATTGTAATATAATTTCCCTCAATTTAGGAGGGAAGTTTGTTCTTAGAAAGATAAAAAAACAAAAATACAAAACAAAAGTCTCTTTTTAAGCGAATTTTCATATAGTGGAAATGTAATTATAATTAATTTCAATGGCACAAATTTTACTCATTCCTAAAATCCCACATTAACACTAATTTAAGATCTATTAAAATTCAGGATTTGGATAATTGTACTTTTAATGCAATTTTAAAATCAAGAAAAAGACAAATGAAATCAATGAAAGTAATATAAACTATATCACACTAACTGGAATTAGGTGATGGTGTAGAAATACTTTGAAGGTAATCATGTTAATATGTTCATCATGTCAGGGAGCATAATATATGAGTGTATCTTTACTCTGAACTTTTCGATCATGAATGTTTTGAGAAGATAACTTAAAGCAACAAACATCAGTGATACAACATGAATATGATGACGGTGGCTTTTCTTTCTGTAGTTGCATGTGATTCAGAATAAATGGGAATTGTTCTGTGTCAATGTGAAAGAATACTTGAGAAACTTGAGTAAGAATAGTGGATGACTCTCCTTTTAAAGTTGAATTCTTCTAATCTAAATAGATGTATCTTACTTATTGATAAATATATAGATAACAACAATACATGTATATGTAAATATATGTGTATAAGGTCAGTTTTCTTCTTGGTGCGGGGACACAATGGGAATGGGGAGCATACATCATGCTAGAATTCTAACCCTACTCAGAGATAGTCTCCATCCATCCCATTCTTTTCAATTTATTGGGTCATACTGTTATTAAGTGTCTCTCCAAGAAAAAAAGGCAGCTTAAGGTATGAATTAACACAATACTATCATTAAATTTGCCAAAATTGTCTCAATAGCTTGTTGCTTTGATCCCAATCTGGTCTGGGAAGAATCATCTTTCCCTTTTAATTAGAGTATCTCCTCTCAATAATCTAACTTTTGGAATGATTACTTTCTGATAGGCTTGGATAAGAAACATTTTAATTGGGCATGCACTTTTATAGCAATTTCAAATAGCATAAGCACATAGGTATGAAATTGAAACGGGACAAGTTTTCCAGTTTGGGACTGCCAATGTATTGCTTAGGTGATTCATTTTTTTCTCTCCCTTCATCTACTACTGGAGGATATGTAGTGGGATGTGAAATAATTGGATAGATAAAAAACACCATTAAAGTAGATACTTCTGAAGGCATGAAACCTAGGCTATTTAGAATCATATTAAAAACAAAGACAAAACAAAACAAAATGCAATGTTCCAAATAACTAGTGATTAGAGAAACGAAAACTATGGCAATTATGAGATTCTACTTCAGAAAAAAAGCAAAAAAAAAATGACAACTATTAGATGGAGTGTAAAACAATAGGGGTATTTGATACTCTATAGGTTTGTGATTAGGTTTAACCATACTGAAAAATAATTTGGAATCATACATAAAAAGATATTAAATAGTGCATGCCTTTTGGTCCATCTAGTATCAAAAGATATCAAGCAAACAGGAAATGTCCTCTATATACAAAAATATTTATAGTGTCCTTTTTGTGTGGATTGGCAAAAACTGGAAACTACAAGATATTCATCAATTAGGGAGTGGGTGGTTAAACAAAATGTGATATATAAATGTAGTGGAATTCTATTACAATGCTATGAGAAATGAATCAAAAGATAATTTTAAAGAAATATAAAATGTATATGAATATATATGTATATGAAGAATTAAGAAGAATTAAAAAAAATTTCAGTGTAGAAATGAACAGCTATAAAATCTCAATGATACAATGACTACCCCTAATCCTAGAGAATAAGTATTGAAGAATGATATCTACTTAATGGCAGATTGATGATGGATTCAAGATAAATCACACATTCACATACATACACATACAAACAATATACATATATACATCAAAGATAGAATACACATGTGTAAATATGTGTGCACATATGCAGACACACACACACACACACACACATATATATATATATATACACACACACATTTCTTTCCCTCTCTCTCTTCCTCCATCTAATCAACTATATAGCTAGCTACACACACATTATATATATATATATATATATATATATATATATATATATATATATATATATATAGTGAAGAAATGGAAACCAATAGAAATATAGATTAAATTCTGGGTATCTCATCACTTATTTGATATTTAAGTCCAATCTATTTTCAGTTTTATGGTCAGTTTTGATTCAACCACATAATACTCATGTCTGGTAAGTATATTTTCTTAGCTAACTCACTCATCATCTATTATCTAATTCTTTTAATGGTCAAGTAAACAATAAATACTGGTTATTACTCTACCCTTGCTCATGTTTCCAAGTTCCCAAGTTCCCAGGTCCAATTCAATATAGAGTTAGTGAATATGTATTTCAGAGACATAGTTCTTTCTTCCTTTTCTGACTCTTTCTTCCAGCTTCTCTATCTGGTTTCTTTGATAGCTTCCCTCCTCTCTTCGCCCCTCCCCACCCCATTTCTTTCACAAAGAGAAATCCTTTTAAAGTCAAAAGTAAAAAAAAAATGAAGAACTCTAGCTGATGATATTAAATGATTCATTTCAAAGCTAATAAATAGCAGAGGCAGAATTTGAACCCATGTCTTTCTGAGCCCAAAGCTGACTTTGTATCCACTATATCCTGCTTTCATTATTATCTATCTACATAAAATTGAAAACACTAAGATTCATTTCTTCCACATGATGAGTATTTGTTTTCCAGCAATTACAGAAAGTTTACTAACAAGATATGTATTATAATTCTCTCAGCATTAAAAAAAAAAAAAGATTGTCTGGGTAATACATGATTAATGCATTCGTTTCTATTAAATTTTTTTTCAATTATAGGCAAACCAAAAATTTTAACATTGAAAAATTGAATTCAATATTGCCTCTCTCCCTCTCTATTCCTCTCATCAAGAAGACAAGTAATTTGACATACATAATATGTGTGCAGTTATGCAGACCGTTTTTATACTATGTTGCAAAAGACAATGAATACTAAAAACAAAAACAAAACAAAACAAAAAATACATAAAAACAAAAATTAAATTAAAATGCAAAAATAGTAAAGTTAAAAATATATATGCTTCGATTAGCATTAAGATTCTATAGTTCTTTATCTAGAGGGGATGCCTTTTTCATCAAAAGTCCTTTGAAGTTCCGCTAGGTCTTCTAAGCTCTTCATAGTTGAACATCATGCAATATGCAATATCTTCCTGGTTCTGCTTATTTCATTTTGTATTAGTTCATGTCTTTCCAGATTTTTTGGAAAACATCATGCTTGTCATTTCTTATAGTAGAAAAATATTCCATCATAATAATATACTATAACTTATTCAGCCATTCTCCAATTGATTTCTTCAATATCTAATTTTTGCCACTATTAAAAGAATTGCTATAGTTTTTAATATATATGTGTATATATATATATCCCTTACTTTTTTTCTAAGATCTTTTTGTAATAAAGATCTAACATTGTTATTGCTGAATCAAGGTTTTTTTGTTTTGTTTTGTTTTGTTTTTTTAAGCCCTTTGTACATAGTTCCAAACTGTTCTCCTGAATGGTTGGCTTAGTTTGCAACTCCACCCCATAGTGAATTAATGATCTATTTTTTCCACATCATCTCCAACATTTATCATTTTTTCCTGTGATGTAAGCCATTATAATAGGTATGATATGGTACCTTTGACTTATATTAACTAGAAATTTTGTAATCAATACTGATTTAGAGCATTTAAAAATATTATTATAGACCTAATTTAGTGTTCTGAAAACTGCCTGTTCATATCCTCTGACCATTTATCATTTGGAAATGACTCATATTCTTATAAATTTGACTCAATTCTCTCTGTATTTGAGAAATGAAGTCTCTATCAGAGAAAACCCTGTAAATTCCCCTTTCCCAGTTGCTTTTCTTCTAATCTTGGCTACATTGGTTTTATTTGCACTAAATATTTTTAATTTGATGTAAAATAGATATTATGTATATATATGTATATATGTATATATATATACATATATATATGTATGTATATTATAAATGTGTAAACTTGTGCCTATAGGGAAAATTATATTTAAAATGGATATAATGGCAATACCTACCCTCTCTATCCTACATCTCTGCTATAACACTCAAATGAGATACATGTGAATATTCTTTTTAGTCTGCAAAGAATAATGAAAATATAAGGGATCATCATCATCATTATCATCATTAACCAATTTATCCCCTATGATCATTTATATTATCAATGATACAAATACTTTATTATACTTCAATAAAATGAGGCATTGTTGAAGAAGTGATGAACAGCTACTTTTTTCCAGTCTTTGGTGTCTACAGTTCCATAATTAGGGTTCTTGGATCCTATGATTATGGTTTAATTAGACTGGAGCTAATAATGATTATCATGTGCACATATGCATGCAATTAAAGAGTTCTTTAGCATTTCTATAAGATTCATGAAGATTACTAGAATAAAATATTTTTAAGATGAGAACTATTACAGTATCTACAATTGCTAATCACCTTTGTATTCCAGAGATATTTTACAGCCAAGTTTTATTCAGAATAAATGTGTGACAACACCAATCTTAAAGAATAATTTATTTGAACCATTTATCCTACTGGTGTAATCCAATTTTATATGGTTTAGCATAAAGAGAACTGCATTAAGAATCATGGAATTTGAATTCAAATGCTAATTCAGCCCTTTCCTGGTTGTATAGCTGTAAGTTAATCATTTAGTTCTTCATCTTTTAAATATGTGGGTTAGAGTAGATATCTCTAAGGTCTCACTTTAAACCTACAGATCTGTGAATTTATCATTTTGAATTTGAGCAATATATTAATTAAAGTCCTCATGAAAACATTAGCTCGTGAATGTATAAAAATGATTTCTAATTAGCACACTTATTGGCATAAAAGATTCTTTTTTTTAATTTTTATTTAATAATTACTTTATATTGACAGAATCCATGCCAGGGTAATTTTTTACAACATTATCCCTTCCACTCATTTCTGTTCTGATTTTTCCCCTGCCTCCATCCACCCCCTCCCCTCCCCTAGATGGCAAGCAGTCCTATATATGTTGGATATGTTGCAGTATATCCTAGATACAATATATGTTTGCAGAACCGAACAGTTCTCTTGTTGCACAGGGAGAATAGGATTCAGAAGGTATAAATAACCCGGGAAGAAAAACAAAAATGCAGATAGTTCACATTTGTTTCCCAGTTCTTTCTTTGGGTGTAGCTGCTTCTGTCCGTCATTTATCAATTGAAACTTAGTTAGGTCTCTTTGTCAAAGAAATCCACTTCCATCAAAATATGTCCTCATACAATATCGTTGTCGAAGTGTATAATGATCTCCTGGTTCTGCTCATTTCACTTAGCATCAGTTCATGTAAGTCTCGCCAGTCCTCTCTGTATTCATCCTGCTGGTCATTTCTTACAGAACAATAATATTCCATAACATTCATATACCACAATTTACCCAGCCATTCTCCAATTGATGGGCATCCATTCATTTTCCAGTTTCTAGCCACTACAAACAGGGCTGCTACAAACATTTTGGCACATACAGGTCCCTTTCCCTTCTTTAGTATTTCTTTGGGATATAAGCCCAATAGAAACACTGCTGGATCAAAGGGTATGCACAATTTGATAACTTTTTGAGCATAATTCCAGATTGCTCTCCGGAATGGTTGGATTCGTTCACAACTCCACCAACAATGCATCAGTGTCCCAGTTTTCCCGCATCCCCTCCAACATTCATCATTATTTTTTCCTGTCATCTTAGCCAATCTGACAGGTGTGTAGTGGTATCTCAGAGTTGTCTTAATTTGCATTTCTCTGATCAATAATGATTTGGAACACTTTCATATGAGTGATAATAATTTCAATTTCATCCTCTGAAAATTGTCTGTTCATATCCTTTGACCATTTATCAATTGGAGAATGGCTTGATTTCTTATAAATTTGAGTCAGTTCTCTATATATTTTGGAAATGAGGCCTTTATCAGAACCTTTAACTGTGAAGATGTTTTCCCAGTTTGTTGCTTCCCTTCTAATCTTGTTTGCATTAATTTTATTTGTACAAAGGCTTTTTAATTTGATGTAATCAAAATTTTCTATTTTGTGATCAGTAATGGTCTCTAGTTCATCTTTGGTCACAAATTTCTTGCTCCTCCACAAGTCTGAGAGATACACTATCCTATGTTCCTCTAATTTATTTATAATCTCGTTCTTTATGCCTAGGTCATGGACCCATTTTGATCTTATCTTGGTATATGGTGTTAAGTGTGGGTCCATGCCTAATTTCTGCCATACTAATTTCCAATTATCCCAGAAATTTTTATCAAATAATGAATTCTTATCCCAGAAGTTAGGATCTTTGGGTTTGTCAAACACTAGATTGCTATAGTTGACTATTCTGTCTTGTGAATCTAAGCTTTTCCACTGATCCACTAATCTATTTCTTAGCCAATACCAAATGGTTTTGGTGACTGCTGCTTTATAATATAATTTTAGATCAGGTACAGCTAGGCCACCTTCATTTGATTTTTTTTTTCATTAATTCCCTTGATATTCTCGACTTTTTATTGTTCCATATGAATTTTGTTGTTATTTTTTCTGGATCATTAAAATATTTTCTTGGAAGTGTGATTGGTATAGCACTAAATAAATAGATTAGTTTAGGGAGTATTGTCATCTTTATTATGTTCGCTTGGCCGATCCAAGAGCACTTAATATTTTTCCAATTATTTAAGTCTGACTTTATTTGTGTGGAGACTTTTTTATAATTTTGCTCATATAATTCCTGACTTTCCTTTGGTAGATAGATTCCCAAATATTTTATGGTATCAACAGTTATTCTGAATGGAATTTCTCTTTGTATCTCTTGCTGTTGGGTTTTGTTGGTGATGTATAAAAATGCTGAGGATTTATGGGGATTTATTTTGTAGCCAGCTACTTTGCTAAAATTATGAATTATTTCTAATAGCTTTTTAGTAGAATCTCTGGGGTTCTCTAGGTATACCATCATATCATCTGCAAAGAGTGATAGTTTGGTTTCCTCATTGCCTTCTCTAATTCCTTTAATATCTTTCTCGACTCTTATTGCCGAGGTTAGTGTTTCTAATACGATATTAAATAATAATGGTGTTAGTGGGCAACCTTGCTTCACTCCAGATCTTACTGGGAAAGGTTCCAGTTTTTCCCCATTACATATGATGCTTACTGATGGTTTTAAATATATGCTCCTGACTATTTTAAGGAAAAGTCCATTTATTCCTATGCTCTCAAGTGTTTTTATTAGGAATGGATGTTGGATTTTATCAAATGCTTTTTCTGCATCTATTGAGATGATCATATGGTTTTTGTTTGTTTGGTTATTGATATAGTCAATTATGCTAATAGTTTTCCTAATATTGAACCAGCCCTGCATTCCTGGTATAAATCCTACTTGGTCATAGTTTATTATCCTGGGGATGATGTTCTGTAATCTTTTTGCTAATATTTTATTTAAGATTTTAGCATCAATATTCATTAGGGAGATTGGTCTATAATTTTCTTTCTCTGTTTTCAGCCTATGTGGTTTAGGTATCAGTACCATGTCTGTGTCATAAAATGAGGTTGGTAGGACTCCTTCAATCCCTATTTTTTCAAATAGTTTATTTAGCATTGGAGTTAATTGTTCTTTAAATGTTTGGTAGAATTCACATGTAAATCCATCTGGTCCTGGGGATTTTTTCTTAGGGAGTTGATTGATAGTTTATTCTATTTCTTTTTCTGAGATGGGACTGTTTAGGATATTTACTTCTTTCTCTGTTAGTTTGGGCAAGCTATATTTTTGGAGGTATTTTTCTATTTCATTTAAGTTGTCGAATTTATTGGCATAAAGTTGGGCAAAGTAACTCCTAATTATTGCTCTAATTTCCTCTTCGTTAGTGGTGAGTTCTCCCTTTTCATTTTTAAGACTAACAATTTGATTTTCCTCTTTCCTTTTTTAAATCAGATTTACTAAGGGTTTGTCTATTTTGTTGGTTTTTTCATAGAACCAACTCTTAGTTTTATTAACTAATTCAATAGTTTTTTTACTTTCAATTTTATTGATCTCTCCTTTTATTTTTAGAATTTCAAGTTCAGCGTTTGACTGGGGGGGTTTAATTTGTTCTTTTTCTAGCATTTTTAGTTGCAAGGCCAATTCATTGACCTTCTCTTTCTCTATTTTCTACAAATAGGCTCCTAGAGATATGAAATTTCCCCTTATTACCGCTTTGGCTGCATCCCATACATTTTGGTATGATGTCTCATTATTATCATTTTCTTGGGTGAAGTTATTAATTATGTCTATGATTTGCTGTTTCACCCAATCATTCTTTAGTATGAGATTATTTAGTTTCCAATTATTTTTTGGTCTACTTCCCCCTGGGTTTTTTTGAATGTAATTTTCATTGCATCGTGGTCTGAAAAGAATGCATTTACTATTTCTGCCTTATTGCATTTGAGTTTGAAGTTTTTATGTCCTAATATATGGTCAATTTTTGTATAGGTTCCATGAAATGCTGAAAAGAAAGTGTATTCCTTTCTGTCTCCATTACATTTTCTCCAGAGATCTATCATATCTAACTTTTCTAGTATTCTATTTACCTCTTTGACTTCTTTCTTATTTATTTTGTGGTTTGATTTATCTAATTCTGAGAATGCAAGGTTAAGATCTCCCACTATTATAGTTTTACTGTCTATTTCTTCTTGCAGCTCTCTTAATTTCTCTTTTAAGAATTTAGATGCTACACCACTTGGTGCATATATGTTTAATATAGATAGTGCTTCATTATCCATGCTACCCTTTAGCAAGATATAGTGCCCTTCCTTATCTCTTTTAATTAGATCAATTTTTGCTTTAGCTTGATCTGAGATCAGGATGGCTACCCCTGCTTTTTTGACTTCACCTGAAGCATAGTAGATTTTGCTCCAACCTTTTACCTTTAACCTGCATGTATCTCCCCGCTTCAGGTGTGTTTCCTGCAAACAACATATTGTAGGATTCTGGCTTTTAATCCATTCTGGTAACCGCTTCCTCTTTATGGGGGAGTTTACCCCGTTCACATTTATGGTTAGAATGACCAATTCTGTATTACTTGCCATCTTGTTAACCCCGGTTTATGCTCTTCTCCCTTCTTTCCCCTTTACCCCCCTTCCCAGTATTAAGCTTGTGAGCACCACTTGCTTCTCACAGCCCTTCCTTTTTAGTATCCCTCCCCCTGCCTTAGAGTTCCTTCCCTTATCTTACCCTTTTCCCTCCCAATTTCCGTATTCCCTTCCGCTTAGCTTATTCCTTCCCTTTCCACTTTTCCCTTCTCACTTTTCAATGAGATGGGAGAAGTTTCACCATAGATTGAATATGTCTTAAGATTTTTCACTTAAAGCCAATTCTGAAGGCAGTAAGATACCCACTATATTCATCCCCCTCCCTTCTTTCTCTCAGATATAATAGGTTTCCTATGCCTCTTCATGAGATGTACTACCCCCACTTTACCCTTTTTCTGGTACAATGTCCTTTCCACATCAATTTCTAGAACAAGGTATACATGTATTCTTTACACACCTTTATAGCCGAAATATAGTTCCCAAGATTAATTTTTACCTTTTTAGATTTCTCTTGAGTTCTATATTTGTAGATCAAATTTTTTTGTTAAGTTCTGGCTTTTTCATCAAAAATAGGTGAAATTCACTTACTTCGTTGAATGTCCATCTTCTTCCCTGGAAAAAGATGCTCATTCTCGCTGGGTAAGTTATTTTTGGTTGCATACCAAGTTCCTTAGCCTTTCGGAATATCATATGCCAGGCCTTTCGATCTTTTAGTGTGGATGCTGCCAGATCCTGGGTGATCCTTATTGTGGCTCCTTGATACTTGAATTGGGTTTTTCTAGCCGCTTGCAATATTTTTTCCTTTGTCTGAGGGTTCTGGCATTTGGCCACTATATTCCTTGGTGTTTTGATTTTAGGATCCCTTTCAGTGGGTGATCGATGAATTCTTTCAATGTTTATTTTTTCCTCTGTTCCCATGACTTCTGGGCAGTTCTCTTTGATAATTTCCTGGAAAATAGTGTCCAGGCTCTTTTTTTCATCATGTTTTTCCGGGAGTCCGATGATTCTCAGATTGTCTCTCCTGGATCTGTTTTCCAGGTCTGTTGTCTTCCCCAGAAGGTATTTCACATTCTTTTCCATTGTTTGATTTTTTTTGGATTTGCTTGACTGATTCTTGTCTCCTCGAGTCATTCAATTCCAATTGTTCAATTCTGATTTTCAGTGAAGTATTTTCTTCACTCACTCTTTTAAAATCTTTTTCTAATTGTCCCATTGAGTTCTTTTGTTCTGTGGAATTTTTTTCCATTTCGCCAATTTTATTTTTTAGAGAGCTATTTTCTGTTTCCAGTTCATCAATCCTATTTTTCAAGGATTTTCTTTCTTTATCCACTCTCTCTTTAACTGACTTCTCCAGGCTCTTTTGCCATTTTTCTTCTAGCTCCCTTGTGAGAGCCTTTTTAATTTCCTCCATGAGCTTCATCTGTGCTGAGGAACAGATGATCTCCTCCTTTGGGGATTCACCTGGAGACTGTCTGTTTTTAGTCTCCTCAGGATTTAGAGTCTGCTCTCTATCTGTGTAGAAGCTGTCAAGGATTAAAGTCCTGGGGGCAGCTAGGTGGTGCAGTGGATAGAGCACCAGCCCTGAAGTCAGGAGGATCCGAGTTCAAATCTGGTCTCAGACGCTGTCTAGCTGTGTGATCCTGTGCAAGTCACTTAACCCCAATTGCCTCGGGGAAAAAAAAAAAAAGGTTAAAGTCCTCTTCAGTTTCTTGCTCATTCTGTCTAATAATCAAAGACAAACTAGCAAAGAAAAGAAGAAAAAACTGGAGTCTTTCTTTGGGGAAGGGGCTGGGTGTGTTACCGAGCTTTTTCTGCAGACTGTGGGGGGCAGCAGTGAGGCACTAGCCCGACTGTGCTGCGCCTGCGCTCTGAGATCCCAGAGCATGCTGAGTCACTGTGGGGGGGGGGGGGGGGAAGGGGGAGGGCGGCCAGGTCCCGAGAGACTCCAGCTGTTTGGGGTTGTGTTCTTCACCCCCGGTGTTTTTAGCTTCTCTGCTGGGCTGCTGACTTGCTGCCGGGGCAAAGTATCCAATCCTGTAGTGAAGCTCTCCCCGCAGAGACAGCTGCGATCACTCCCCACCCCCTCTCCAGTCTGCTCCCGTGCTCTCGCTGCCACGCCTGCCGCCTGCGCCCGATCTAAAACCGTCCCAGCCCTCCAGTAAAGACAGACCTTTCTTGGCGAATCTCAAGGATGGCTTCTCTTGGTAACTATTTGTGGGTTTTTTTTTTCAGTCAAGCATTAATTCAGAGGCTTGTAATGAAATGGATAGTGAGAGAAAGCGCGGAGCTACACAGCTATGTGCCTCCTTTCCGCCATCTTAACCGGAAGTCCCTTGTTCTGGCATAAAAGATTCTTTTAAGTAACATGGGGGCCTAAAAGCAGTTTTTCCACTATATAGATTAAACAATCCTTCTATGTCTTTATTTATACTATTTAAGTTGCTTAGAAATCAGTTTTTATTCATCAATTGAGCTTTGAATTTCTAAAGTTTTATAGTATATTGAAAAAAAGTGTATTATAACCTTTTCATGGACACACACACACACACACACACACACACACTATGGCAAGGGCAGGAAAATGTTAGCTCACTAGAGAAACCAACAGCTGAAAGCATAGAATGATGAACTGATCCAGTAAATTACTGACCTAAACTTATGAGTAAATTATATTTCCTAACACAGTTCTTTACATTAATCCAGTTAGTAATGAAACGGTGCATTTAAAATCTGCTAACATTTCACTTGGATAAGGATAATATTTTGATGACAGGTCTAGATTTCTCTTATTAATTCTATGCTTATTCTGGAGCTAAAAAGGGACATGGGAATTATCTGGTTCAATTCCCTGATTTTTGTAAATTAAAAAGTCAAGTCCAATGAGGGAAAGTATAAGGTGCCTAAATATTTCTGCAAAAAGATGGATTTTAAAAGTGAACAGCCTTGTAAATTGTAGACCAGGAAACTGTGATTTTTAGAAAAAAAATTTTTAGTAGAGATGACTGGAGAGATAACGTAGGCATCTACAATGGGAAGAGATGATGACTAATAGCCTGTATGATTTCATCAAGAACAGATCATGACAGTTTAAGTTCATTCCTTTTCTGATGGTATTAATGAACTAAGGAATGATGTGGATCTAATTCCTTTTAGCAGTTGTTGAACAGAGTAATGGCTAATGGTTAAGTGAGGATTGGGAAAGGCTTATTATAAAATGTGAGATTTTACTTGGTTCTTAAAGAAAACAGGGAAATCAAAAGCAGAGTTGAAGAAAAAGAGCATTCCAGCCATGGGGGACAGCTACAGAAAATGACCAGATCCAAGAAAACTTTTTGGAACAACCAGCAGGCTAAAGTAAGTGTTTGTTGTGTGGAGTCAAGTCCAAGAAGCCTAGAAAGAGTAAAAGAGATTATGTTTTAAAGAGCTTTGAATGCCAACTGAAACATTTTGTATTTTACCAGTGGATGATAGAGAGCTACTGGAATTCACTGAGTGGAGGAGTGATATGTTTGGATTGATACTTTAGAAACAAAACAAAACACAACACATATATAGACATAAAATTTATATTACCAGATTTATACACAATATTTAGTAATTTTTTCTCCAAGTATACATGTTTAAACTATATTGAATCATATGTTCAATGGGCATTGGATATGAGAAGGGAGGAGGGGAGAGAATCTGGAATTCAAAGTTTTCAAATTGAATGGTAAAATTATTTTTACATATAATTGAGGAAAATGAAAAATTAAAATAAAATAAAGAAAAAAGAAAACCCCTTATGATAGAAAAAATGAAAAATAATTTTAAACATTTGATTAATTTCTTTCATTAATCTAATTGAGTTTATGTCTAAATTGTGTTTATAGCTGAGATTTTGCTTGTAGATGCTTAGAAATCATTCTCTTTTCCTGTGTGTATACTGAACATTCCCATAACTCTATGTTTCATTTTGGTGGAATGCTTTTATATCTGCTTCTCTTTTCAACCTAATTTTTGCTTTCACTCTTCATGTTATAGATAGGATCTACTATATTTTTAAGAGAGAAACTGTTTAGATTGTGTTTTATTGGTTGTTTAATGTTGAGTTATTGCAAGATCTGCAGGATAGGCTGAGTATCTATCAGCTTTCAAAATTCCCAAAGTGTACTGATTCAAGGCAAAGTATGATATGTTCTCCCCTAGTCTGATCTCTGCAAATTCCTTATTTGATTATTCATCTAATCCAAATTTGAGTATTACTGGATCCACCTCCTATTAGCCAGCTGAAATACTGTTTTTTGCTCAAAGAAGCAGAATTTAGCCTCTCTATTGGTTTGGAATTTCCACACTGTTTATTCCTCTACAAGTTGATTAGATTCTGGAAGTATATCCCCTGCTCTGTGCTGGGGTATTGAGAAATACTTTTCAGGTTGCTGCTGCTTGCTTTAGAACCTCCTCTTTTCTCCATTCAAATACCAAGGCTTTCATACTTGAGAATAGTACTCCCTAGGGCAAATTTCCTTCTAACCTCACCCTGAATTTATGATGCAGAACTGGTTAGTAAGTGACAAAGCTGCTTTATTATCTCCCATTACCATGACTAGGTGTGAGTCTGGTACATCTTGCTCTGGGAAGAGGATTTTCTCCTTAGACTTTGGGGCACTCCTCATTTAAATAATCCTTGGTATTAGTAGATCTCCTTCTTTGTAGCCCTATACTAAGCTGGGTTCCAAAAATGACTTATCTTTCCACTTGGATTTCCTTGTTAGGAATTTGTCTAGTAGACTTTTTAGATTTATTTTTTAAATTCATGAAGGAGAGCTCAGCTATCATTAATGCTTCCTTTCACTCTGCCATTTTGAATCCCACAAATTGTTTTTCACATATAGTTGTTGGTATCATCCTCTATGGCCAAATTATGCAAACATTTTGACCTTATTTTTGGTATATAGTGTGAGATGTAGGTCTATGCTGAATTTCTGGCATATTATTTTCCAATTTTCCCAGAAATTTTTGTCACATAGTGAGTTTTTATTCCAGAAGCTAAAGTTTGGGGGTTTGTCAAATATTACATTGCAATAGGCCTTGATTATTGTGTTGTATAAATCTAATCTATTCTACTGCTCTACCATTCTATTTCTTAGTTAGTACCAAATAGTTTTGATCTCTGTTGCTTTATAATTTTAGGTTTGGTATTGCTAAGCTACCATCCTTTGTATGTATGTATATATATATATATGTATATATTTCATTAATTCCCTTGATATTATTGAAATTTTGTTCTTCTAGATGAATTTTGTTATTTTTCCTACTTCTATAAAATAAATTTTTGGCAGTTTGGTTGGTATGGTACTAAACAAGTAGACCAATTTAGGCAGAAATTGTCATTTTTATGGTATTAGCTTGGCACAGCCATGAACAATTTATATTTTTCCAATTATTTAGATCTGATTTTATTCATGTGAGAATTGTTCAGTAATTGTGTTCATGTAGTTCTTGAGTTTGTCTTCGCAGGTAGACTACCAAATATTTTATTTTGTCTACAGTAATTTTGAATGGAATTTCTGGTTTTATTCCTTACTGATGATCTTTGTAAGTAATATATAGAAATACTGATGATTGTGTGAAGGATATTTATATCCTTCAACTTTGCTAAAGCTGTAAATTGTTTTAATAGGTTTTATGATGATTTTTCTAGGATTTTCTATCATCTGCAGAGTTTTATTTCCTCATTGCTGATTCTAATTCGTCTAATTTCTTTTTCTTTTCTTATTGCTAAAGCCGATATTTGTTTTACAATGTTGCTTAATAATGGTGATAACGGGCATCCTTGTTTTACTCCTGATCTTATAGGGAGTGCATCCAGCTTCTCTCCAATACAAATAATACTTGCTGAAGGTTTGAGATAATTCATGCTTATTATTTTTAAGGAAGGCTCCCTTTATCCTTATGTTCTCTATTGTTTTTAATAGGAATTTGGGGCTATATTTTGTCAAAAGCTTTTTCTTCATGTATTGAGATTATTGTATGATTTCTGTTGGTTTTGTTATTGATTGGTCAACTATGGTAATAGTTTTCCTGATATTGAACTAGCCCTGCATTCATGGTATAAATTCCACTTGATCATAGTGTATTAGCTTCCTGATAAGTTGTTGTAGTATTTTTGCTAATATTTTATTTAAAATTTGTGCATCAATATTCACTGGGGAGATTGGTCTGTAATTTTCTTTCTCGGTTTTAGTCCTTCCTGATTTAGGTATCAGTGCCAGTATTTTTGTCATAGAAGGCATTTGACAGTACTTTTTTTACTTAGTTTTCCAAATAGTTTGAATAGTATTGGATACAATTCTTCTTTAAATGTTAGTAGAATTCACTTGTAAAAGCCTTATCATTCTAACACTTTAGTTTATAACCTTGACATGATACTTAACACTTACCTCTTCTTTACTGCCTATCATTCGGTTGACATCTCATTGACTTTGCTATCCCAACATTTCTCCCATCCACACATTTCTCTTCATTCATATGACAATAAACCCAGTAATTTTTTCCCTACCTTTTACCAAGGCAATCATAATAGTTTTATATTTGATCCCTTTGAATGGCTTCCCTCTCTTTTCTTCAATTAATTTTCCACACAGCTAAAATTATCATTACAAGAGGTTTGTGGTCTGGAGGCATGTGATGATAATTATGATTATAAAGATTAGCTGTTGTTCAGGCATTTCAGATCTTTTTGTGACCCTGTTTATGGCTTTCTCTTCATAACGCCACATGGGATTTTCTTGGCAAAGATACCAGAGTGCTTATCCAATTTCTTTTCCAGACAAGGAAACTGAGGTAAAGTTACTTGCCCAGAGTTTTACAGTTAATATGTGTCTGAGGTCAGATTTGAAATCAAAACCATGAATCTTCTTGACTCCATGCTTGGCACTCTACTCACCGCATCACCTAGCTTCCCAAACACAGCAATAGTTAGTATTGAAAGTTTTTACAAGGCTTTAAATGTGTTTTCTGTTGGACTCTCCCAATAACTCTGGGAGGTTGCTGGTATCATTATTCCAACTTTATAGATAAGAAAACTCAGGTAGACTGATTAAGTGACTTGCTGAATGTCACACAGCTATTAAGTCTGAGGCTATAACAATGTTGTGTGATGATTACACACAACAGAAGTGAATCCCAAGGGACAGCTAGTTGGTGCAGTGGATAGAGCACCAGCCCTAAAGTCTGGAGGACCTGATTTCAAATTTGGTCTCAGACACTAAACACTTCCTATCTGTGTGTCCCTGGGCAAGTCACTTAACCCCAGTTACCTTAGGGGGAAAAATAAATCCCTCAGACTCAAAAGAAAGGAAACAACTTTGCAAGAAAGAATGTAATTCTGAATATGACTCATTGTCATTTTTAAAAAAAATTTCTCTCACCAAAACATCAATCTTAGCAGCCTCCACAGCCCATAGGTTATAAGTGAACCACAAATTATTTCTAAGCATCATACCATCAATATAAACCTTATGATTAATTATGCTAATTTCCTCAAATGAGAAGAGTTTTATATTTGTTCTAAGTTTTGCTTCATTCGTTCCATCAGTTCTCCCTACCAATAGTCAGTACATAATAAGGCTTCTAATAGGGATTGGAATCTTCCCATTTTCTTGTATGTTTTCTGATTGATTTTTTTCAACTTTCATCAATTATAGCATATTTAACTGGGTTCTCAAACAAAAACAGACCTCTAGAATATGTCAGAAGTTGCTAGATAGGTCTGTAACTTTTCTGAGCTTTAGTTTTCTCATCTGTAATGTGGGGATAGTAATGTTCACCTTATGTACCTCACAAAACTACTGTTATGAAATTACCCTGTCAATATTAAAATGCTGTATAAATGTGAGATTCTGTTATTGTTGTTGTTATTGATTCATTTGGTGTTGTGATGAGATTAGTATGGATTTGAGTAATCAGAGAAATCTTGATGAAAGAGCTTAACTCAGGAAACAACACAATGATATAGAAAAGACACAAACCAAGAAATCAGATCTGAGATCCATTCCCAAATCTGCCATGTTAAATATGTGACTTTGGACAAACTGCTTAATTTCTATGAATATCATCTTCATCATCTAATACATATGATAGTCTCCAGAAACAGAAGAGACATGATACACAACTTCAAATTGTTCTTGTGAAAAGATCCAACTAGGTACCTCATAAATCTATAAAGTTCTTATATCTATAACCCTAAATATTATTTTGACATGAATTAAATTATCATATTCTTAGGCAATTAACATGGCCATAGTCACACAGTTTTTAAGTGTCTAAGGCCAGATTTGAAATCATATCCTCCTGACTCCAGGTTCTGGTGCTGTATCTATTATGTCACCTCTCTTCCTATTGTTAACATAGAATGGATGAGGGAAAAGGAAAAGAATGCATTTTTAGGCAGAAATATTCTAATATTCTAGTTAAAGCACACAACTGGAGTAAAAGGCTGGAGTTAGGGATAAACACAGGACAACTATGAGAGATTAAGAGTCCCAGTATAACTGAGGTAGAAGCTATTTGTATTATGGAGTAAAAAGAAACATATATAAGTAGATAGAATGAAAATAAATAAGGGAGACTTTGAAAGATATGCAAAAGGGTTTTGGTTTTATGCAAAAAGTCAAAGGGAGTTATTGTAGGCTGTTGAGCAGAGAACTCTTGTTTAGAAAGAAAATGAGGTGATATTTCATATTTGACTACTTAATATTCAGCTTAAATTTTATTCCTATTCAAATGTTCACTTGAATTTATTGCACATAATTTTAATAATTTTCAATCCTGAAATTCATAGAATTAATTTCTAACAGAATTGCAAATATTAAAGGCCAGCACTATGACCACATTTACCAGATTGCTCCAAGTTTTATCATTCTTTGTCAGGCACATTGTTGGATTAGAACATGGGGTGTTGAATTTCATTCATGTTGTATCAGTTTCAAAGGTCAACTAGGCAGTTTTATCCCAATTAGAGTTGAAGTAAGTTAGCTGGCATTCTAACTCAGCAAAAAAATTGAACTCACCTGGAAACCATAAAGTCCCACAGGAATTGAAGAAAAATTCAGATCAACATAACTCACTCCAAAGGACTTAATGAGAGCTCAAAGTAAATGTACCAAGCATGAGTCCTGAATTTTTCCTTCATAGCTATTCAAAAAGCTACTGCCTTTATAAAATGTATAATATTTCTCTTCCTCTTCCCTAGATCTGAGCGTTTTTGAACATGCTGATCAAATTAAACCCTGCTTTTCCTTCTGTCAACCATCTTGTTTTTTCTCCAGTAGAGCTGTTTTGATCTTCTCCTCCTTCCTTGTACTTTCTCCTTTAGAAATTCATAAACTTCCCTAGCTTAGATTAACATCGCAATGCAGATGTTTTTACCGTGTTTCATCGATAATAAGACCTATCCCGAAAATAAGCCCTCCCTTTACTGTGTAAGATTCCTCTAAAATAAGTCCTCCCTCGAAAATAAGCCCTATTGAGATTGCTACTGTAGTGAAGGTGATCCCCTGCGCTACACGCTACATTACGGTACCCTCTGTATGCACCGTTCCCCCTCCCCCCCCCCCCAGGTGAAACGCATGCTGCACTCCAAGCTGCATCCAATCAGAGCTGCAGCAGTGAGCGTGTCATCCTGTTCTTCCCCAGTGATTTGATTGCTGGCGCCATTGAGAGCAGTGCCGCGGAGGAGAGCTGAGGCAGGACAACATAAAAACCCGGTATGTAAGCGGGAGTGAGGGGGCATGATGGAGGATAAAAGAAGAACTCAGGGGGCATGATGGAGGATAAAAGAAGAACTCAGCCAGTACTCACCGCGCTAAAGAAATGAAGAACTTCCTTGCAGAGAGAAGAATAGATCAAGTAATGATTCCTGCAGGAATGACTGCATTTCTCCAGACCCTTGATACTGCGATAAACAAGCCATTCAAGGACCATTTGCGCATGGAAGTCAATGACTACATTGAAAATAGAATGGAAAGAAATCAGCATGGAAAATTTGTGAAGCCCTGTCTGCAAGAAGTCGTGACTTGGGTGAAGAAGTCATGGGAAAAAATTACTGACAGCTGTGTCGCCAAGGCACTACGAACAGGTTACCTGGACAAGATATGTTCCTTTAAAGAGAGCTATATTGCTGGACATGACAGATTGGGTCCACTTCTTCTGAAGGAAATAGAGGCACAAGACATCCAGGACAGAATTCAGGGTATGGACACTTATGACGATGTTGTTGAAGAAGATGACATGATTATTATTGAATAAAGGTACTTTTTTTTGTTCACATTTACCTGTTTATTAAAATTGCTGTCAATGTTCATTAAAATAAGCCCTCCCCTGAAAATAAGCCCTCTGGTGTTTTTCTGTGGAAAAAAAATAATAAGACAGTGTCTTATTATCAGGGAAACATGGTAAAATCAAAATCTTCAGTCTTATTGTTCTTTTGACCCCAGAAAAGTAAATTAACTGCCTATAAGGAGCTGAATTCCCAAACCCCACATTTCCCAAATATGTTTATGATTATTACCAACCCAAAAATTGCTCTTATGATTTTGCTACACTATTTCTATGTCATCAAAATTTCCCATAACTTTTGTTTGAAACTTTGAATTGGCTATACTTTTTCCTTCCTCTTACATGCCATAACTTTATTGGTTCTGTTGATTCCATTTGTCCAACATCCCTTGCATTCGTCCTCTCTCTTTTGGCACAACTGCCAACTTAATCCAGTAATATAGGTTCTTATTATTACCAATGATAGCTTCCATTCTTTTCCTGTTCCAGTACTCTTTTGTAGCTTTGCCCAAATACTTTCATTAGTACAGATCCTTCAAAACATACTAATTAAAAAAAAATCTTAAGTGGCTTTCTTTTTTCTACCTATTAAAATCCTACCTTTGACTAATTAGGATCATGTATTTAGAAGTAGAAAGTACCTTTGAGAGCAACTCATTCAACCAATATTATTTTGGAGAGAAGAAGGCAAAGTAGGAGGGAAGGGAGGAGGGAAAGAAGGAAGGAAGGGAAGATGGAAGTAAGGAAGGAAAGAAGGAAGAAAGGAAGGAGTTTTCCAGCCTCTCAATTCCAATTTTTGAGCCAGCTTTATTCATAAAAATAATTATTAGTCCTTTGTTTTTGAAGAAGACTATGACACCAGGAAGGTGATTGTGCCCCTCCAAGCAATATGTGCTCTGACTAAAATGTCTTACTCTCTGATTCCAAAATATGTTGTATATTCTTGTGCCTCATTGAGTCTGTTTGTTATATCTAGAATGGCATCCCTAAAACCTTTCCCCTAGTGATTTCTTATCGGGATCCAAAGGTTGACTGAAATATCAAGACTTCCCTAATTAGTAACAAACTTCCTCCTGGAAGTATTCATATAATACTGAAATTTTCAATTCTCCAAAATATGTATTATGAAATTATTATATACTATATTGCCCTATCTGTGAATATATATTTTCCCTTCTAAGTTTCATAACTGCTGGGATCATGTCTAGCCTTATCTATTTCACTACTTAGCTTAATGTTCTGCATTCACTATGTGCTTAATAAGAGTTTGTTGAATTGAATTCCTGTCATTGTAGCTTATAAATTTGAAGGAATTATTCAGAACTTATTCTATACTCTGCATTGTGCTAAACATTGGGAGAGATATATAGGATTACAGATTTAAAACCAGAAAGTACCTGACAGGTGCTTACATAGGTTCAAAGCTCTCCTTCATTTAACAGATGAAGACCCTGATCACTAGAAAAATTAAGCTTCAGTAACACAAATAGTGCCAGAGTCATAACTTGAATATGGATCTTCTGACTATATTCAGATTTCTTCCCACTCTACCTTGATAAAGATATGGTTCTTGTCCTTATGAGTAATATATTTGAAAAATAATAAGACAGAAATTATACAAAAGGCTCCGAGGATTCTGGAGCTCTGCTTCTTGCATAGTTATGATCTCATTCTGAGATGTTGGGCAAATTATTTTACCTCTGTGAGCCTAAAATTCCTCATTTAGGAGATGAAAGTGCTACATTAAATGATTTCTAAAGTTCTGTCCAGTTTCAATAGTTTACAAGACTATTAAAGAGTGGGAGAAGTCTGAGCAAGAATCACTTTTGCAGAATTTTGGCATAATTTACAACAAAGGGAAAATATTAAGCATGTTTTATCTATGTACATGTGTGTATACATATGTGTATATGTATTATACATGCACTCAATTAATAAATATTTATTAATATTTGATAATATACAGAATGCTAAGTATATGAGATATAAAGGAACACAAAAAATAGTCTCTTCCCTCAACAAGCTCATAATCTAATGGGGAAGATAACATGCAAATAAGCAAGATATACCCAGAATAAAATGTAGCTAACAAACAGAGAGTGAAGATGCAAACACTAAAGAGAATTAGGAATGACTTCTATACATAATATATACATATATGTACACACATGTGTATGTATATAGAAAGACATTCTATATGTAGTTAGTTTTAAACAAATATTTCTGAAGTTATAAAATTGCTTGGTACAAAAAAAAAAGAAATTAATATATCCCCAAACAATCATTTTTTTCTGAACATGCCAAGAATCAAGTAAGCCTAAATTGAAAGAAATTTTATAAAAGCACGCTAAATCACAGTGAAAGGGAAGATGTTGACAAGGTAATCGAAAGTCAAATTTCGTGATTTTTCTCACATGGCTTTACTCATCACTATATCAAACAGGATCTTGAACAATTTAAAATTATAGCTGCATTAAATTGGGAGTTCCTTCAGGCCAGGGTCCACATTTTATTTTGTCTTTCTTTGGAACATAATATGCATTTAATAAAGCTTTATTGCCCTGATGTGACTTGCCTTGCTGCCATCCTGAATATGCCACCTTTTTATTCATATTTCTTCTCATAGTGTCACCTTTCTAGATTCATCTGCTCTTTTTATTAATTTTCTAAGTTAGGATGAGCTAAAGAGAAAAAACCAAACATAGTGAGGAGAACCAGGAAGACCTAGATTTCAGTTCCACCTCTGACATATCCTGTCTGGGTGACCTTGAATGAGCCAATTAATGTCCTAGTGCTCCAGGAAACTTACTAAGACTCTAAATTGTAGAGCTGGGGTCAATCTGTATTGGTACAGGGTATTTCTTCACTGGAGTTTCCCACAATGATGAAATCACTAGTCTAAGGCTTTTTTTTTCAAGTGAGTATAAAGACTTATTGCAAATTTTGACAGTTTCAAAAGTTTTTCATAGAGTGGTAATGAAATTAGATTGATGACTCTTATTTAATTGAAAATCATTAGATAGATAATAGCAACATACTAACTGATTCATTTTTCTTTTCCAAGCTAATTGTTATTACTTTTTATGCCTTTGAAATACATATATATTTCTGTTAACTTTTTTTTTTTTTGGGGGGGGGGGGCTTCCTCCTCCCCGGAAAAGTTAACAGAACTAAGTTTTTCAGTCTTAAAGATAGATAGATGGCTGAATGGAAATCACATTTCCAAAGCTGATCTATAATAATGGTGATATGCATTTTGTACAAACCTATTAAAATGAAGAACAGGGCCCTGAGCCACCATTCAAGCCATTTTACAATGTATAATCATTTATCAAAAAATGCATATAAATCAGGAATCAAATTAATCAACTTATACAATGAGTCAGTCTCTTGCTATTTTCCCTCTAATAAAATTTTTCCTTGAAGAAAATGTAGCTGTCACTGAAAAAAAAATCAAACTAGAACTTCCTAATAAATAGGTATGGATTTATAATTAAACTCAATAAAGCCTATGATGAAATATAAAAGGTAGAGAGCTAAAATCCAATTAAAATGTGATAAGAAATACAGTGCTAGGTTTCATCTGAGCAACATGTAACTTGGTTTTGTTTGTAACACGATACTTAGTTATTGGTTTTGATAATGAAATGCAACATCTAATTCAATGATGCAGGCAGTAAATTGCTAAAGGCAAGAGATGTGTGGGAAATTTTGGAGTATGCCAGTGATGACCTAGTATTTTCTGTTATAATCACAGCAATATTTCCATTAATTCATTCCCTTTACATGATACAATTCCACTCTCTAAATCCAAGATGATTTATTGCTCAGGGCTGGGTTCATTGACGTTTTGTCTATACAATATCTAACATATGAATGAAAATATAGATGTTATCTTAATTTGTCAAACACTAATATTTTCCCTTTAGTGAATTGTCAAATCATAGAGCTTCATTTCTTGGAGGAACTCTGTAGGTCCAGTCCCTCAATAGGGATAGAAGAACATAAAAGCTTACATAAAAGTTAAGTGAATGGCTTGGAACCACATAGCTTGTAATTTTTTTTTAATAATAACTTTTTATTGACAGAACCCATGCCAGGGTATTTTTTACAACATTATCCCTTGCACTCACTTCTGTTCGGATTTTTCCCCTCCCTCCCTCCACCCCCTCCTCCAGATGGCAAGCAGTCCTATACATGTTAAATATGTCACAGTATATCCTAGATGCAATATATGTGTGCAGGACCGAACAGTTCTCTTGTTGCACAGGAAGAATTGGATTCAGAAGGTAGAAATAACCCAAGAAGAAAAACAAAAATGCAAACAGTTTACATTCATTTCCCCAGTGTTCCTTCTTTGGGTGTAGCTGCTTCTGTCCATCATTGATCAATTGAAACTGAGTTAGGTCTCTTTGTCAAAGAAATCCACTTCCATCAGAATACATCCTCATACAGTATCATTGTTGAAGTGTATAATGATCTCCTGGTTCTGCTCATTTCACTTAGCATCAGTTCATGTAAATCAAGCCAGTCCTCTTTGTATTCATCCTGCTGGTCATTTCTTATAGAACAATAATATTCCATAACATTCATGTATCACAACCACAATTTACCCAGCCATTCTCCAATTGATGGGCATCCATTCATTTTCCAGTTTCTAGCCACTACAAACAGGGCTGCTACAAACATTTTGGTACATACAGGTCCCTTTTCCTTCTTCAATATCTCTTTGGGGTATAAGCCCAATAGAAACACTGCTGGATCAAAGGGTATGCACAGTTTGATAACTTTTTGAGCATAATTCCAGATTGCTCTCCAGAATGGTTGGATTCGTTCACAACTCTACCAACAATGCATCAGTGTCCCAGTTTTCCCGCATCCCCTCCAACATTCATCATTATTTTTTTCTGTCATCTTAGCCAATCTGACAGGTGTGTAGTGGTATCTCAGAGTTGTCTTAATTTGCATTTCTCTGATGAAGAGTGATTTGGAATACTCTTTCATATGAGTGGAAATAGTTTCAATTTCATCATCTGAAAATTGTCTGTTCATATCCTTTGACCATTTATCAATTGGAGATTGGCACATAGCAGGTAATTGACAGATTTTGGAGTTCTAACTTCAAGATCATTGTCCCTTTAAGACAATTAGTAATTATTTATTGAAAGTGGCAAACTACTCTATTCCTCCCAAGAAAACCCTAAAAGGGTCATGAAAGGTCGGGATACAACTGAATAACAAAAGTGTTAGGGCCACTAGATGGTGCCATAGTGCACGGAGAGCTGGGTCTGGAGTTAGAAGATTTCTTGAGTTCAAATCTAACCTCACACACTTACTAGTCATGTGACCCCACCACATAATCTCTTTGTCTTAGTTTCCTCATCTGCAAAATGAGCTGAAGAAGAAAATTAAAAAAAAAAAATACAAACTCTTGTATCTTTGCCAAAAAAACCCAAAATGGTACCACAATGTCAAACATGACTGAAAAATAAATTATTTGTTTAATTTTGATTACTTTTTCCTAATGATCTAACTCAGATATAGTCTTATGCCAATTTTACACTATTTGTCGAAGTCGAAAGTTGAAGGATTTTTTTTTTTTGCCTAAATACAAAACACTGATTATTTTAGGTGAAACTGAATTGGACTTAGCTATGCTAATGGATTCATTTTAATTTCATTTTGTTATACAAACCAGCTAAAGTGAAAACCATAATGAACAGTTGTAAGACTAATCTTAAGAAAGGCATCTCAATTTACTGGCTTTTACTCTCAACGGGAACTAAGATCAGAATTCAAATTCTGCCTCAGTACACATGCTACATGGCAAAGTCACAACTTTTCTAGAAAAGTCAGTCACTTAAATTCTGGGCCTCAGTTTCTTCATCTGTAAAATGGTGATCCTAATCAATTAACTCAGTGGGTTATTATATTCTTATTAATAGTATTTTACTCATAGTGAGAGCTTAAAAATGATTTTCATTCATTCATTCTTGTGAACATTAAGAAAGTTATATAAAGCTGTTTGAAAATATTAAAACTTTATGAAAACTTGAGCTGTTATGAAATGTAACTCTGCTTCATCTTATCTTTTACCTCCTTCCACATTCTCATTCTTAGCTTTAGCAACAAATTTAAGAAATTAATATATGGAACCTGTCAAGTAGCCACTGCATTTTGCCTGAGCCAAATCAACCTATGAATGGTCAAAATCAATGAATACAAAAACAGTCACATAACATCATGGCAGAAGATTGTCCCAGATTCATTTCTTGTTTAAAAAGTTGATATGGACTTCAGCTACTGGGTCTTGAAGAAAAGTATATTCAAATGCCTTCTACTCTGAACAAATGAGCTCCTTAGAAGAAATTCAGTGTGTGCTTCTGTTTCCTTTTTGCCTTCTGGCCCTTTCCTTCTGCTGTGTACATGTGGTTCTCTAATGTGACATTCTTGAATAAGCCACCATTTCAATTTCATGCATAGCAACCATTTATTTTACTTCCAATTCTAGACAATGTGTTCATCTATTTTGTTCCAGGATCCTCTGAGTAAAGCAATCTCTCTTGGCAGAAATGTTACCAAAAGCCTGTTTGTCTAGAACTCATTCTCCTTAATTCCTGTTGAAGTATCCAGTATACACCTTCACTCTCTGATTCCCCTTTATTATGCTATGAAATGTAGGGGTTTTTTATTTTTTGTTTTTTCTTTTTTTGATAAGAAGGGAAGTTCAACTGGGCATTCAAGATCTTCCACAAGCTACTGGTAACTTATCTTTCAAATGTTGTATCATACTTCATCTTAACATATTCTCCTATTGTATTACTCCCACTCTCCATAAATATATTGTGCTTTTTAGATTTAATGGCTTCTTCCCTTGTCTGTACCACTTGGGAATAAGTTTTCATTTCTCAGATTTCATAGAACACTTTTTTTCATCTCTTTCATTCTATTAGATTTTTTTCTCTTTCTGTTCCTGTCTTTTTCTGTCTCTGACTCTGTCTTTGTCTCTCTCTGTCTCCCTGTCTTTCTCTCTGTCTCTGTCTCTGTCTGTCTGCCTCCATTTTTATTTGCTTATATGCTTTTCTTCCCTGGCCAGATTGGATCAGATAGCCATAAGGAAAAATTATCTTATTTCATCTGTGCCTCCTGTCACTCCAAAGTTCTATTTCTGTTTATCAATCAATAGAGCCACCTACACAAATTTATTGAATGTCTACTATATATCAGATGTAGAATTGGACATAGTGACAGCTAGTGGTACAGTAGAGAGAGTGTTGGGCCTAGAGTCAGGAAGTCAGACATTTACCTATGTCACCCTAAGCAAGTCATTTAACATCGGTTTCTTTAATTTTAAAATGGAGATAATAATAGTATTCTCAGGGTTGTGATGGGGACTTAATGAGATAGTATTTGTAAAAATGTTCCATAGTAGATGCCATATAAATGCTTATTATCATTACTGCCATTCTTTCATCCCAGATAAGAAACATTCCTTTTTATTGATATGACAGCCTTCAAATATAAAAATTCCCTCCACAGAAGAAACCTATTTATGAAATAGTAAATATACCTAAGGTAAGGACAATCTTAAGAAAAGTTATTCTAGGCTATCGCCCTCTTATTAGAGATGTAAAGAATTCAGATATCAGTTCAATTTGCATAATAGGAAGACAAAAAAAGACAAAAAGCAAATGAAAAAAAATCAAGTTTCACTTCAAGGAGAAAATTAGGCATACAACTGGCTATTTTTGAATATGTTTCAGAAAACTAGAATGTATGGAAAAGAATGAGTTTAGTTTTAAAATTAAGGCTCCAAAAAGAAGAGACATCAAAATATTTGGAAAGGTGAAAAAAATTACTGCAAGAACAGTACAGGAGGACATGAAATAACATTGAATGGATATTTGGAGTTCAACTAGGGTTAATTCCCTCTAATTCAGAGGGCCTAAAGGGTTTTATGTTTATAGATGTTTAACAATCAATTATCTGGGAAGAAAAAAATCCATAAAACATATTTCTAAGTTTACCATATTATTATTATTTTTGAAACTCTAAAGTTTTGAAACTCTATCAAAAGGCCAAATCAAGATGTAATTTGTAGTTTGTTGATTTCTGAGGTGAAAAGACTGAAACTTTAACGATTATCTATCCCAAACCTAGGAATTGGCTTCTGTTTCTGTCCTGACACCCCTGGGGTCTAGGATAACAACAAAACTTTAATAGATTCCAGAACTATTAAAATTTTGGAAAGATGAAGGAGGAAACTGTAAGTTTCATTATCTTGTATGATATCTTGTAAGATAATCTGAAGCCCAAAAAAGAGTCTTTGGAAGAATAAATCAAAAGTAGTTTTGAAAGTCAGCAATTCAATAACTGGAGATAAAATTGGGAAGCATATTATTATTCTAAGAGGTCTGAGAAATCAAGTGGCTTTGTGAGAACAAATATTCCTCAGGTGCAAAATGTAAGATCTTGATTTAGAAAAGTTTATACTAATAACTCACATTTATAGGCTGGTTTGATCTTTGAAAAATTGTCGACCTAAGCCTTACTTCACCCTTAAAATGAAAGTTTGGGACTAACTTTCAAAAATTCTATAACATTGAAATTTTTAACCAAGGAGAACAAAACCTTTGAAAAAAAATTCTAGATACTATAGTAAAGAAGAAGTGGAATGTTTCCTCCCACAGGAAATGTGGGAAGAATGGGACTCAGATCATGGTAAAGGAATAGAGAGAGCCATCAAATAGAACTTTAAGCCTCACTGGGAGAGGGATGCTTGTCTCATAGGGACTTTGTAGAGTTTGCCCCAGTTCTTTTTTTATAGTGTTACTCTACACCAGTATCACTCTTCAAAGTCATATATCCTTTATGCCAGTAAGCAATAAATACCGAATCACTTAGGTTTGTATTTTTTTTTCCAATGTTCATTTTTAATTGTGAATTTTTTTGATGAACATTATTGTTTTCTTCTAAAGATTAGAATCTCCTAGAAGGCAGGAATCTATTCAATTTGGCACACTGCTTCTTGATTAAATCATTTTTTCCCTCTATAGATGTGATACTTCTGACTCACCTTCGATTATAGGAATACTAGGAAAATTTCTGTACTGTATTTCAAAATGCTCACTTGTTTTATTTCCCTCATGAATGAAGTACCAAAAAAAAAAAATTGCTAAATACTTAGCCACTGTTGGGCCATATAGTCTATTGACCAAAAGAGTGAGAAAAGCAAAAGGACATATGTAAAGGTAGAATTGCTGGTTCTCTTTCTGACAGAACTAACAGAAACAGCCCCAGGAGATTCCAGACTCCTGCTGTGTATGGTTCTGAGTAGTAACAACTGGTTACACTGCTTTAGTTTATAATAATGTTAGCCGAGGCAATAGAGAAAATTGCTTTTCTTCATAGCAATTTTTATGATTTTTTTAGATACACAATTGATGTTAGAGTTAGAATCTATGCAATCATTTGGAAAAAATGAAACCATTTCAATAAAATGAAATGCATTCTTATACTTTTAAAGCAGCATGGCTGGCACACAAAACATCCTAAGGTGTTATATGTTCTCATTCTGTAGATGTATCTCATACATAAATGCTGTCACATTACTTGCCTATTCTCCAGTCTCCTATCAGACTCACCCCAAGAATGGGAGCTGTCTCTGACAGTCCTAATGTATACACAGCTTCTGATGACTCTGAAGGCACAGAGTTCTCACTGGCTATTACTGAATGGGGTCGATTGGGCTCAAACTCCTCAGCAGCATATCATTTTGACCATAATCTAACAATATCTCAGGAAAGTAGGGATGGTATAGGGAAAGGGATACCCATCCACATATACAAAACCTTCTCTCAAAGATATTTTCCAGGAGGATATGCATGTCAGCAAACTGTGAATTTCTGTTGTTTACAATTTGATTTACTTTTTAAATATGTGATAAATTCAGCTTTTGAAGCTATCACAAGTGTCTGTGTTATTTCTGGACTCTTTGTTCTCTGCATTTAAAATGATTATATGAAAATGAGAATACTATCTAAATTAATATATAGTTTTAGAGACAAGCCAAATTACCAGAGTAAAAACTATACACATACACACATATTAAGTAAAAGAAAAAATTGTAAAGTTGTAGAAAGGTGGGCTGTCGAAAGAGGGAGAATAGCCCTAACATTCCTAGATTTCATAGAATCATAGGTTTAGATCTAAAAGGGGACTTAGAAGTTATCAATCCCAACTTTCTTATTTCTAGGTAAGGAAACTGAGACAGAAAGGAAAAATGACTTGCCCAGGATTTCACTGATATTAGAAATTTGATATGGAATTAGGACTTAAACTTTCTTGACTTCAAGTTCAATTGAATTCTTTCTGCTCCCTAAGTAGCTATCAGAAGTGTTTGGTAAATAGTTAAAATAGTAAAAAAAAAAAAAATGGGACAAAGAAAAAAGATTAAAAGAAAATGCTAGAGAACAAAGACATGCCAGTAATGAAGCTAGGAGGAAGAGCCTAATGTTTGATAAACCCAAGGATGCAAATTACTTGGGCTAAAGAAAGACATAGAGAAGTGTGGTTTTATTCAACAAGGATTACTAGGAATAAAGAAAAGTAAACGATTTGATCATAGTTACTTTAGATCAGTATTTTCCAAAGTGGAATGTATGATTGGGAGGTGTGCAAGAAGATAATCTGGGGTATATAAAAATAATAAAATGAGCAAAGCTGCTACTGAGTACTTGCATCCAATGTCTTCTTTTTCTTTTTCATTTCTGTTTACTTTGAATTTGGCTTCGTTGGGCTGTCAAAATGCTTACTCCTTCAAAGGTAGACAAATATATAGAAAGACAGGTATTAATTCTTGGCACTGATCCTTACCTGTGCTCAGAAAAAAATAAACTATGAGTAAAAAGTCATGTCTACTGTCAATTACAATTCCAAAATTCTACAGTATTGCTTATTGGGAAGTGATTGATATGTCAAAAAGTTATATTAATAGGAAACTGAGTGCAGGGATGGAACTGGGTAGAGAAATAAGTAGAATTCTAGATGTGGAAGCAGAAAGTCCTAAATTTGAATGCTATTTCAGACACTGTGTTTTTCTGCATAAGTAATTAATTTTTATTTATTTTCCCAATGGCAAAATTAAAATAATAATAGCAGGTGCCTCACAAATTTATCATTAGGTCAAGTCAAATGGAATTTTATATGTATATTCCTTTGCAAATTTCTATGTGAAGTGAATGAATTAATATATAAATGAATGAAAGAAAAATAATTTATTAAGCATTTACTCTTTTTTCTATTTACCCTTTCTGTTCCTATTTCCCTGTTGGGTAAAATAGATTTTTCTACATATACATATGCATGTTATAAATATTTACATATTTATATACAAATGTGCATACATGTAATTTTATGTAAACTATATATATGTATATGCTTGTATGTGTGTATGTAGCATTCCCTTTAAACCAATTCGAATAAGAGTAAGGTTAAAGCATTAAAGCATTGCCAGTCATTTTCCACTTCATTGTAAAAGCTCTTCTTTGTGTAACTTTTATGTGAGGAAAAATTTCCTCACATATATGATAAAGTTCCTAGGAGTTATTTTTATCATCTTCCCATATAGATAGGTAAGCACAGTTTAATTTTATTTACTCGCTTATTATTTTTCTTTTATGTCTACCTTTTTATGTTTTTCTAAATTCTTGTGTGTGAATCTCAAATATTCTATTCAGTTCTTGTCTTTTAATTAGAAATTCTGGTGGGGGGGGGAGAGAGCCAACTTCAAAACAGGTCTGTTTCAATCAGGCAGGGGGACAGTCTGCCAAGCTCAGACCACAGCACAGGGAAACTGGGGCAAGGAGCTGGGCTGGGGAATCAGAGGGTTGCAGCTTCCACACACTTGGGAATCTTCTGCGAGCCTCTTAGGCAACTCTGTCCTGCTGCAAGAGGGTTACCTAGCAGATTTGCTACAAAAGGCAAATTGTAAACAACTGAACCCTGGAAGAACATGGGACCTAACCATGATTACCCAGCATCAGAAGTTAATCAGCAACACTGTCCCAGGGCAAACTAAAGCAGCTTTCATAAAGAGCAGACTCCAACCCTTAAAAATGAACAAAAAGCCAAAAAACTGTCAGCATAAACAGCTTTTATGGAAAGAGAGAATCGACCTCAAATCCTGAGGTTCGTAAGGCAAATCAACTCCAGAGGAAGCCCCAAAGAGAGATGTGAACTGGTCCCCATTTCACAAGGCTTCTTGAAAGATTGCATAAAGGATCTTAAAAGATTAGAGTTAAAAGAAAAATGGGGAAAGAAAAAGAGATCTTTGCAAGAAGTGATGGGAAAAACATATAACTCCCTACAAAATAGATTTGTTGAAATGGAAAAAAGCTATACCTTCTTACAAAATAGATATGAAAAATAAACCAATTCATTGAAAAGCAAAAATTTGTGAAAGGGAAAAATGCAATGAATAAAATAATTCAGTTGTCCAAATATAAAAGGAGCTAGAGAAAAGGTAACTGAAAAAAATAATACACTGTTGGAATCCTTACTAACTGTTAACGAATTAGAGTTGATCTAATCTTACAAGAACCAGGCTTGTGTCCACACCTTTACTCATTGGAGTTCAATGAGTTCACACCTCCCTTGAAGTTCTTTGGGCCAGAGAGCACTATGGGAGAAAACCCATAATCCCTCTCTCTTGTATCCCACAATTCCTCCCTCTTGTATAAAAGAAACAGACACAGAGCACTTTGGGGGATTTTCACCGGAATGGCATGAAGACTGGAGCTGGCTGGAGGCTGAAGACAGCAGAGGCAGAGGCTGAAGGACATTTGGAGAGAGCTCTTGGAACCAAGCAGAGAGATAGGCCTCTAAGCTAACCGGGCTATATTGGAATAATAAAAGATCTGAACTTTTATCACCTGGCTGCGTTTTGAGAAGAAAAAGATCACAACATTTTGGCACCCAACGTGGGGCAAACAGACCCCCTCAGTGGATTTCAGTGGAAAAGCTCCGATCCTGATTCAAGTGGAAAAGCCCCGATCCTGATTCAAGTGGAAAAGCCTCTGATCCTGATCCAGTGGAAAAGACTTCAACCCAGAAATTAGGGTGAGTGCAACAAAGAAATTTTGTTAGAAGAGTTAAAGTAGAATTTCAGCTAAGATGGGACAGATATTTAGAAAACAGCCTGTTTCTGTTCAAGGAAAATGTTTAGAGAGTATTGTCAAAGTTATGGAAAGCCAAGGTTTAATTATAAGTTTACAGCAAATCACTGAACTTTTACAAACTGTAAAGGACATATGTCCTTGTTTCTCTCTTGATAAGGAATTAGATCTAAATGAATGGAAATTGGTTGGAGAGGATCTTTGTCAATTCTATAATAAAAATGGGCCTAACTCAATAATTAATACATATAATGTAATACAATTGGCTATAAGAAGTTATTTAAGTGATAGAATGATGAAAAGGAAAGTACAGGAGGAAGAAATGCCAACTTTACTAGGTGAAAAGGAGGACAAATCAGATGAGAATGGAGTTAATTACAATTCTGAGTATGATACTTCACAGAAGGAGGAATTAGGTGATTCCACATCTCATGACCCTCCCCCGCAATTAACCCTTCATGGGTAGAACAAGGGGGAGGGAGAGAGACAGAAACACAGTCAGCTTCTCCTGTAAAGCAGAATTTGACAAGATTAGAAAAAGCATTAATTAAAGCAAAAAATGAAGGAGAAGATATATCTGATTTTATAAATGCATATCCTGTGATTGAAGAGCTCAACTCCTCAGGTCAAAAAGAGAGAAAATACACTCCTTTTAATTTGGGACGCAATAGGCAAAAAGGAGCTGTTGTACAAATCACTTTTGACCAACTAGCTGGTGAAGGTCAGTATGCAGAGAGTTCAGAACAGATTTATTATGAGCAAATTTCTAAGGCTGCAATAAAAGCTTGGAATTCTCTCCCTGGACAGAAAGATGGAAATAATGCTTTCACAAAAATAGAGCAAGGTCCCAATGAACCTTTTGCAGATTTTGTGAGACGTTTACAAACAGCTGTAATAAGAACCATTGGAGACAATGCAGCAACAGAAATAATGACTAGACATTTGGCTAAGGAAAATGCCAATGAGATTTGCAAGAGAATTATATGGGGGCTAGACAAAGATGCTCCTTTAGAGGAAATTATAAGACACTGTGCCACAGTGGGCACAAATGCTTATTATGCCCAGACTATGATGAACATGGAAAGACAAGGTCCTTCTTGGAAGAGGAATTCTAGAGAAACTCGTCGATGTTTTCATTGCGGAAAAATTGGACATTTGAGAGCCCAATGTAGAAATGGAGATAAAGTGAGAAGACAGGGTGAGAGAAAACCCAAAACCCCATGTCCAAAATGTAACCAAGGCTTTCACTGGGCTTCTAAATGTATATTGACCCAGAAGAATGAGAGGCAAGGCCCAGCTCCAAAGTATCAATCAAAGGACAGGTGGGGCATGATAGCAGCTGAAGTTACACCCAGAGAGACTTTAGAAATTCAGGATTCTGATGTCATCAACCAACAGAAAAGCAATCAGGATTACAGTTGGGAAGAATACAGGTCTTTTAAGACAACAAGGCAATATCCAGTGCAAACAGCTCCAATGTAATTACCAGATGATGAGGAGAAATCCCAAATTTGGTAAATAGAAGGGAATTAGATTAACTGCTTGGGGAAGAGGATCTGCTTATATTTCCACAGATGGAGAAAGAATCAAATGGCTGACAAGGAGACTGTTAAAAAGACTTTTAAAATCTTCAGGAATCATTGGATTTCCTAACACAAGATGAAACTGTTTTAGTTCTTGAAAAAACAGCAAGAATCATTGGGTTCCCTGAGATGAAAAATTGTTGATGAGACCTTTTGCAGTACTTCAGAGCTTACAGGAATTATTAGATTCCTGGCACATGAACTAATGGACAATGGAATCCTATTGGACTGTTTCTAGGACTTATGGACATGTGTAAATTTTCAGGATGATTCATGTTATTTGCCTGTGTTATATTGCTATGTGCTTATGTAAATTATGTATAATGCCTCCCATATTGATGGATTTATGTGTACCCCCTCAGAAACCCCCTATGTTTTAAAACAAAAGAAAGGGGGAGATGTTGGAATCCTTACTAACTGTTAACGAATTAGAGTTGATCTAATCTTACAAGAACAAGGCTTGTGTCCACACCTTTACTCATTGGAGTTCAATGAGTTCACACCTCCCTTGAAGTTCTTTGGGCCAGAGAGCACTATGGGAGAAAACCCATAATCCCTCTCTCTTGTATCCCACAATTCCTCCCTCTTGTATAAAAGAAACAGACACAGAGCACTTTGGGGGATTTTCACCGGAATGGCATGAAGACTGGAGCTGGCTGGAGGCTGAAGACAGCAGAGGCAGAGGCTGAAGGACATTTGGAGAGAGCTCTTGGAACCAAGCAGAGAGATAGGCCTCTAAGCTAACCGGGCTATATTGGAATAATAAAAGATCTGAACTTTTATCACCTGGCTGCGTTTTGAGAAGAAAAAGATCACAACAATACACTAAAAATTAGAATTGAACAAATGGAAGGATGACTCAATAAGACTTCAAGAATCAGTCATACAAAAACAAAACAAAAAAAATAGAAGAAAATATGAAATACTTCTTAGGAAAAACAACTGACCTGGAAAATAGATCCAGGAGAGACAATCTAAGGATTATTGGACTTCTTGAAAGCCATGATGAGAAAAAAGAACCTAGACACCATCTTACAGGAAATAATAAAGGAAAACTGTCAGGATGTCTTAGAATCTGAAGGTATAGCCAATGAAAGAATTCCCCAATCACCTCCTGAAAGAGACCCCAGAATTAAAATCTCAAGGAATATCATGGCTAATTTCAGAACTTTTGCACCAAGGAAAAGATATTGCAAGCAGCTAGAAAGAAACAATTTAAATACTGAGGAACTACAAATAGGATTCCCTAGAACCTAGCAGCTTCCACATTAAAGCTATGAAGTGCCTAGAATCTGATATTTCAAAAAGGCTAAGAAACTTGGATTACAACCAAGAATAAGCTATCCAGCTAAAATGAACATTATCTTTCAGGGAAGAAGTTGGACATTCAATGATATAGGTGAATTTCATCTATTTCTAATGAAAAGACCAGAACTAATCAAAAAAATTGTTCTCCAAACACAGAACTCAAGAGAAGCATAAAAAGGTAAAAAAAGAAAGAACTATTGAGAACTATATTTCTGTTATGGGTATACTTAGAGAGTGTGGGTATAATGGGATTTCATTATGATAATATGAAAAAGAAACTAGAGTTAGAAAGGGGATCATACTGGAAAAAGAGATTAAAGGAAATTACATCTCACAAAGAGGCAATGAAGACATAAAATTGAAGGGAAAAAAGGAGGGGGATGAGCATTATGCGAATCTTACTCTCATCAGATTTGCCTCAAAGAGAGAATGTCAGACATGTTTGGTTTCACAGAGAAACTTGTCTCACCATATAGGGAAGTGGGAGAGGAAAGGGGAAAAGGGAAGTGAAAGATCTTTGGAGAAAATTGAATGGAAATAGAAAGAAGTTTACTTCTTTCTTGGCAGCTCATGGAACCTATACAAAAACTGACCATGTATTAGGGCATAAAAACCTCAAAATCAAATGCAAAAAGGCATAAAGAGTAAATGTATTTTTTTCAGATCATGACAAAATAAAAATCACATGCAATATAAGGCCAGGAGAAAATAGACCAAAAATTAATTGGAAATTAAATAATCTAATCCTAAAGAATGAATGGGTGAAACAACAAAACATAGACACAATCAACAACTTCATCCAAAAGAATGACAATAATGAGACAACAGAGCAAAATTTGTTGGATGCAGCCAAAGTGGATTATTAGTGAAAATTTTACATCTCTAGAGATTTACTTGCATGAGATAGAGAATGAGAAGACCAATGAATTGGGCTAACAACTAAAAAAGCTAGAAAAAGAACAAATTAAAAATGTGTTACAAATTAAATACTAAATTTGAAATTCTGAAAATAAGAGATTAATAAAATTGAAAATAAGAAAAGTATTGAATTAATAAATAAAACTGAGTTGATTTTGTGAAAAAAATAGATAAACCTTAAATTAATTTGATTAGAAAAAAGAAAGAATATCAAATTGTTAGTCTTAAAAATGAAAAGGGAGAACTTTCCACCAATGAAGAGGAAATTAATGCAATAAGTATGAGTTATTTTGCCCAACTATATTCCAATAAATTTGACAATCTAAATGAAATGGAGGAATATCTACAAAAATATAGATTGCTCAGGTTAACAAAAGAGGAATTATTCTTGTCTCCTCGAGTCATTCAATTCCACTTGTTCAATTCTGATTTTCAGTGAAGTATTCTCTTCACTCACTTTTTTAAAATCTTTTTCTAATTGTCCAATTGAGTTCTTTTGTTCTGTGGAATTTTTTTCCATTTCGCCAATTTTGTTTTTTAGAGAGCTGTTTTCTGTTTCCAGTTCACTAATCCTATTTTTCAAGGATTTTACTTCTTTATCCACTCTCTCTTTAACTGACTTCTCCAGGCTCTTTTGCCAAGCCTCCCTCTCCTTTTCCCATTTTTCTTCTAGCTCCCTTGTGAGAGCCTTTTTAATCACTTCTATGAGGTTCATCTGTGCTGAGGAACAGATGCTCTCCTCCTTTGGGGATTCACCTGGAGACAGTCTGTTTTTAGTCTCCTCAGGATTTAGAGTCTGCTCTCTATCTGTATAGAAGCTGTCAAGGGTTAAAGTCCTCTTCAGCTTCTTGCTCATTCTGTCTATTAATCAGAGACAAACTACCAAAGAAAAACAGAAAAAACTGGAGTCTTTCTTTTGGGGGGGGGGGGGGGGTTGGGTGTGTTATCGAGCTTCCTCTACAGACTGCAGGGGGCAGCAGTGAGGCACTAGCAGGACTGTGCTGCGCCTGCGCTCTGAGATCCCAGAGTGTGCTGAGTCACTGAGGGGGGGGAAGGGGGGGGCGGCCAGGTCCTGAGAGACTCCAGCTGTTTGGGGTTGTATTCTTCAGCCCCGGTGTTTTTAGCTTCTCTGCTGGGCTGCTGACTTGCTGCTGGAGCAAAGTATCCAAACCTGTAGCGAAGCTCTCCCCGCAGAGACGGCTGCGATCACTCCCCACCCCCTCTCCAGTCTGCTCCCGTGCTCTCACTGCCGCTGCCCTCAGCCTGCGCCCGATCTAAAACCGCCCCAGCCCTCCAGTAAAGACAGACCTTTCTTGGCAGATCTCAAGGATGGCTTCTCTTGGTAACTATATGTGGGTTTTTTTCAGTCAAGCATTGATTCAGAGACTTGTAATGAAATGGATAGTGAGAGAAAGCGTGGAGCTTATGCAGCTGTGAGCCTCCTCTCCGCCATCTTAACCGAAGTCCAGAATTCGTTTCTTTAGTGAATTTTGGGTATCTTTTACCATTTGACCAATTCTTTTTTCTACTGGTCTTATTTTCTTTAGTTTGGATGTGTGTGTTTGTATGCTTCTTTTAGCAAGCATGCATTTTTTTCCATTTTTTGCATCACTCATTTCTTTTTCTATTTTTTCTCTATAATATTTAGCTTTTGCTTTTACTTTTTAAAGAATTCTTGTTGGACTTTGGTCCTATTAGCATTTTTTTCTTTGAGGCTTTGCTTATAATTGTTTTCATATTATTTTCTTTTGAGTTTATAGCTTGGTCTACCCGGCCCCCTTTTTATGGTCAAATTATTTTTATGTTAACTTGCTCATTTTCTGAACATATTTCTTCACTTTGAACTTTGTTAGATTTGGGCTCTGTTCCCCTCAGGGAGATATTTTCTCAAGTTTCAGACTTTTTCCATGCTGCTTTTTTTTTTAGAGGCACATCTGAGGATTTTCAAATTTTTGGTGCCTCCAAAGTTGTCTGTTCCAAGGGAAGATGTGGTCACTGCTCTCTTAGTCTGTGCCCTCTTTTTTTATCCAGGAAGGACTCCTGTTCCCTGTAATTGAAAGTTCTACTAAGACTCCTCTTGGTCTGGAACTTTGACCAGGTCCCCTGTTCTCCTGCAATTGCAAATGTTAGTGCTCTTCTGTGTTCCCTGCTTCCAAGTATTCCTCTCCACCATGAAACTGTAACCCACCAGAAACTATATAACTCCATATGGCCAACAGAGTTACCAATCAGCACTAGCTGCAATCTGTCTCAACAAAGATTCCCCAGTAATCTCTCTCTTACCAGCTGTCCTACTCCCTTATGTCTCCAGGCTAGAGCTGCTCCTGCTATTCTCACAGCCACCTCCAAGGTCCATATTTGCTTCAGACTCTGCCCCAGGATCACAGATCTTTCCCACCAACCTACTAATTTGTCTTAGTCTAGAAAGATATCTGTACTTGACCTATTGTTGGTTCTACTTAAACTTGTTTAGAAGGGAATATTGGGAAAGTTTGACCAGGTCATATTTTCTAATCCATCATTTCAGGTAGACACCTTAAATTAAGTATGTCCAAGAGAGAACTCATTCTTCCTTCTAACCTTCATTTTTCCTTTTTTCTCTATTAGTGTAGAGGATAACACTATCCTTCTAATGTCTCAAACTTGCAATTAGGAATGTTCTTGTATTGCTCACTATCTCTCACCCTTCTTCACCTCCTCCCTCATTATGCAGAAGCTGTTGCCCAGTGCTGTCAATTTCACTTTTGCAACACTTTTTGAATATTCCCCTTTCTCCTTTCTATTACTGCTACCACACTAGGACAGGTTCTCATCATTTCTCAGCTTGCTTATTGCAACAGCCTGCTGGTGAGTTAACCTGCTTCAAGTTTATCTGCACTACAATTTATTCTTCATTCAATTACTAAAGTCTGATTTTACCAAAATGCAGGTCTGATGATATTGTTCCCAACTCAAAAATTCCAGTAGACCCCAATAACAAAGGATCAAATACAACATTTTCTATTTGTAGTCATATTTGTTCATATTCTATCCCTCTTCTGTCTTTTTTATCTTCTTATATTCTACTCCTCGAAGTGATTCTAATTCAGATACAATGATCTCCTGGACATTCTGGGAACTAGACTCTCCAATTTTTGCCTCCAGACATTTTCTCTGCATTTCCCCATGCCTGAATACTCTTCCTCCTTTGTTCCAACTACTTAGTTCTCTGGCTTCCTTTAAGCTCCACATAAAAAATACATGAAATCTTCATCAGGTCCTCTTAATTTCAGTGCCCTCCTTCTGTTAAAATTTTTCTGATTTTTTTTATATTTAGTTTGCTTTGCATATCTTTTTATGTTATGTCTCCTATTAGATTGTGTGTCTGTGAAGTGCTGAAGATTTAGCACTTGTAATCTTAAAAATCCAGGGATGAGATCTCAGAAGACATTCAGTGAAGCAATGAAAATGACTCAAGTCAAAAGCAAGTAAGCACTCCATGCAAAAGCATAGCAGAGAGTCGATTTTGCCACTAGCATAAAACCACAATTTAGAAATTAAGGAAGTGAACTAATTAAAGAAGATTCTGATGCTATTTAAAATAATATTTCATAGGTAGAAAAATGCCCCAAAATCAACCTGGAAGGAAAAAAATCCATGATAACTGTAAGCAGATATCCAAAGGGAGAGAAAAGTATTTTCCATAAATATGGCATGAATACCTAGAAAAAAAAAACCAAAGATTAAAAAAAGAAATTAAATCTCTAAAAGGACTGAAAAGTGAATAATTTTTAAGAATGTATTTGAACAGAAATTATTAAACCTTACATACATAATGTCCTACCTAAAAAGTAGACTAGAACAAACATAAATTAATAAATCTGTGAGGAAACAAAAGTCATCAGAATTTTTTTTAAATTGAAATACATAGAACAAGTATATGACATCAAAAGGAATTGATTCAGAAAATGTCAAGGAGAGATCATGTGATCTGAACCACTGAACTTCACAAAACAATGATTTAAAAAGCTTATCTGATATATTTCAAGAAATTTTAAATGAAAATTATTCATACTACAAACAGTAGAAAAAAGCAATATTAGAAACAATTCACTAATCAAGGCCCAAAAGAAATTCCCAAAGGAAAATTCCCAGGAAAATTTTGGTTATAAGCCAAAATCCAAACCATAAATATCATAAGCACATAGAAAGAAGCAGTTCAAGTATCAAGGAACCACATTCAAAATCAATCAAGACCTGGCTACTTTTTTTAATAAAGAAAAAACATCTTATTAAATGATATTTCAAAAGACCAAAAATATGGGTTTACAACCAAGTAAAATATATTATAAAAATTGGTATCATTTTATAGGGAAAAGGGGATTTTTAAATAGAGAACTTTCAGGCAATACTGATAAAAAGACAAGAACTGAGTATGGTCCTTGAAATGCCACACAAGAATCTCAAGAGAAATTTTAAAAAGAAATTTATTTGAGTAATTTGAAGCAGCAACACAATAATGTTATGCTAACATACTATTAAGAAGAGAAGCCCAGTATGTCATTCAGATCATCAGTATCATTAAAGAATACTGATAATCAAATAATACAAAAAATCTGGGAGGATTGATTTCAGGAGGGGTGGAGGGGGAGAGGGGTGGCTATAAAGGAAAAGAGAAGCAAGATTCCCCAGTGTAGTGTAGTAAGGAAAGTACATAGAAGGAATGAAACTTGATATTTCTCAAAAGTGAGGCTTTTTGAGGCCTTGGGTACATGAAGAAGCTACCTCTAACAGTTCCTTTTAACCATCTCTCTGAGAAGTTCAGACTATATTATATTCCTCTGTTTTAAAGAATTTTTCATATCTTTTTTTTATAACATAAATGAAAACATTAATATTCATATATGCTTTAGTTTTTCTCCATGGTATTTATAGGGAATTGGTAACTGAAAATATCACGTGTGATATCAGTATGAAATATCATACCGAGAGCACAAATAGCTAAGTTAATGTATATTTATATTTTTTAAATAATATTTTTTTCATATCTTCTAACCCTTTGTAACACTCCAGCACTAACCACACATGAATGGAGATCACATGAGGAGTGGTTATTTTTATTTGTTTGTATTTGTTTCATCAGTTGCTATATAAGGAATTATTCACCAAATGGTTGATTGGCCGGTAATGACTGTCTGTACTTGGCTAGTCTGTTCCTTAGATAGCAGACAGATTCAGATCCTGTGACTAAGTATGCTCTTACAAAGTATGTTATTGTTTATCAATCATTTTCATTTTTGTCCAATTCTTCATGACACCATTTGGTTTTTTCTCCCCTGAGGCAATTGGGGTTAAATGACTTGCCCAGGGTCACACAGCCAGGCCATCTTAAGTATCTGAATACAGATTTGAACTCAGGTCCACCTGACTTCAGGGCTGGTGCTCTATCCACTGCGCCATCTAGAGGCCCCATTTGGGGTTTTCTTGACAGATACTGGAGCTGTTTACTGTTTTCTTCTCCAACTCATTTTACAGATAGGAGTCAAAGAGGATTAAGATGAGTCTATCTGCTGTACCATCTAGCTGTCCCCATCTTTAAAATTAGTCAAATTTTAGTAAAGTTTAGTAAAGTTAACCTACTAGAAATTATGTTTCAGTGTTGTAACTAAGGAGAATTTTGGTATGTTTCCTGCTATGAGAAGTCATAGATAGAGGATAGGAGATGGAGGATAATTTGCATGTATGTGCATCTGATCTTCAGTGTTTATTGGTGGAACAAACTCTGGAAGGCTTTATCAATTGGGAAAAGTGTCATCACAAATAGATAAAAACACACACACACACATGTCTGCATATGTATATTGTATTTATGTATACATGCATACATATGAATACATACATGCACACATCATATTGCATAAATTCATGTATATATAATATACATACATATATATATATATATATATATATACATCCACAAATTGTTTAAAACTATACAACCCATCATTTATGTGTGTATGCATGCATATGCACGTGTGCCCACAGATATACATATATAAACATACAAACATATGTATTATGTAATACATATTCACACAAACTACATACACACACATGCATGTACTAATATGCTTTCATACACATATGTGCATATGTGTACATATACAGAATAAAATGAATATATGTGTGTATATATGTACATGTGCACATACCCATCAATATACACATGCAATGCACATGTCATATATGTGCACTATACATTCATATGTAGATTGTACATACGGCACATATATATTTAAATGTGTACAGTGCATATATAAAACACATACACATGAATAACAATATTCAAATGTCATCATGCATATACATGAAACTTACATTTCTGTATGTGTACATAAGATTTTTGTATAGACATACCATGTATGTGTGTGCACATATGTCTATGCATGTAGTCTGTTAGTCTAGTGATGTTTAGAGAAGTAGATTGTCAGACTGGTCATATGGTAAGTGGCTATACCAGCTTTCAGAGACCACTGGCAAAGTCATATTGGTTCTGTGATCTCTGTGAATAGAAGTATTACCAAAGCACAGATTTTGAAGCCTTGAAGTAAACATAATTTCCTTTGACTGCAGCACTATCAGGCAACATGGGTTTTGAAAGATGGAAGCTTAATGCTCTAAATCTCAGTGATCACAGACAGTTTTCCTTTCCAACGGATGTTGCTTTGTGTTCATTTCATTCCATACCAAAAGCTATTCCTGGTTTTATTTAGGGAGATCCTGAATACTTGGCTTTACCTCAGTATTCTCCGTTCCACACGTTTCAAAGTGATTATGCTCTGGTGCTCCATCTGTGGAGTATTTTGTGCCCATGTCTCAAAAACACCTCTGTTTATTTAGGTGCATTATCTGCTTTCCCCCCTTCATTTTATTCTTCTTGTTCATCTAAGCTGCTTGGCATGAAGCCTTCATATAAGCTCCACTGGTTGTTTTTCACCTCAGTGGAATTTTCTCACTGCTGGGCTGGTGGGTACTGCAATTGTAATTCTAATTACCTTTTGAAAAAACTATTTTGTTAGTATGCAAAAAAGTGCTGTTTCTGAGCCCCTAGGCTCCTGGACAAAAAGAAAATAGCCTAAGTTAATTAGGCTCCTTGAAGTCACACAAAATCTCTGACCAAATCTAGCTAGAGAATTTCCATTTCACCCTGAAGGTTGATAGTGTTGTTTTCCTTGTTAAGTATTTAGAAGCTTCCTTAATGATGCTAATCAACCTAACATTGAAAGTTACTTCAGCCATGAAAGTAAATGTTTTCTGTAGTGCCCAAGGTGAGGGCTGCTGCCTGGCCCCTCACTTTTCCAGACTTTATGACTTCTTTTCATCCTTTGTTAAAAGAAGAAGAAGAAAGAAGAAGAGAGAAGAAAGAAGGAAGAAGGAAGAAGAGAATAGAAAGAAGGAAGAAGAAGAAGAAGAAGGAGGAGGAGGAGGAGAGGAGGAGGAGGAGGAGGAGGAGGAGAAGAAGAAGAAGAAGAGAAGAAGGAGAAGAAGGAGAAGAAGGAGAAGAAGGAGAAGAAGGAGAAGAAGGAGAAGAAGGAGAAGAAGAAGAAGGAGGAGAAGAAGGAGAAGAAGGAGAAGAAGGAGAAGAAGGAGAAGAAGAAGAAGGAAGAAGAGAATAGAAAGAAGAAGAAGAAGAAGAAGAAGGAAGAAGAGAATAGAAAGAAGAAGAAGAAGAAGAAGGAAGAAGAGAATAGAAAGAAGAAGAAGAAGAGAAGAAGAAGAAGAAGAAGAAGAAGAAAGAAGAAGAGAATAGAAAGAAGAAGAAGAAGAAGGAGAAGAAGAGAAGAAAGAAGAAGAAGAAGAAGAAGAAGAAGAAGAAGGAAGAAGAGAATAGAAAGAAGGAAGAGAAGAAGAAGAAGAAGAAGAAGAAGGAAGAAGAAGAGAATAGAAAGAAGGAGAAGAAGAAGAAGAAGAAGAAAGAAGAAGAAGAAGGAAGAAGAGAATAGAAAGAAGGAAGAAGAAGAAGAAGAAGAAGAAGAAGAAGAAGAAGAAGAAGAAGGAAGAAGAGAATAGAAAGAAGGAAGAAGAAGAAGAAGAAGAAGAAGAAGAAGGAAGAAGAAGAAGAAAGAAGGAAGAAGAAGAAGAAGAAGAAGAAGAAGAAGGAAGAAGAAGAAGAAGAAGGAAGAAGAAGAAGAAGAAGAAGAAGAAGAAGAAGGAAGAAGAGAATAGAAAGAAGAAGAAGAAGGAGAAGAAGAAGAAGAAGAAGAAGAAGAAGAAGAAGAAGGAAGAAGAGAATAGAAAGAAGGAAGAGAAGAAGAAGAAGAAGAAGAAGAAGAAGAAGAAGAGAATAGAAAGAAGGAAGAAGAAGAAGAAGAAGAAGAAGAAGAAGAAGAAGAAGAAGAAGGAAGAAGAGAATAGAAAGAAGGAGAAGAAGAAGAAGAAGAAGAAGAAGAAGAAGAAGAAGAAGAAGAAGAAGGAAGGAAGAAGAGAATAGAAAGAAGGAGAAGAAGGAGAGAGGAGGAGGAGGAAGGAGGAGGAGGAGGAGAAGGAGGAGGAGGAGGAGAAGGAGGAAGAGGAGGAGGAGGAGGAAGAAGAAGAAGAGAAGAAGAAGAAGAAGAAGAAGAAGAAGAAGGAAGAAGAGAATAGAAAGAAGGAAGAAGGAGGAGGAGGAGGAGAAGGAGAAGGAGGAGGAGGAGGAGGAGAAGAGGAGGAGGAGAAGAGGAGGAGGAGGAAGAGGAGGAGAAGGAGGAAGAGGAGGAGGAGGAGGAAGAAGAGGAAGAGGAGGAGGAGGAGGAAGAGGAGGAAGAGGAGGAGGAGGAGGAAGAGGAGGAGGAGGAGGAGGAGGAGGAGGAGGAGGAGGAGGAGGAGGAGGAGGAGGAGGAGGAGGAGAAAAGAGAAGGATAGAGGAGGAGGAGGGGGAAGAGGAGAAAGAGGAGAAAAGAAGTCATGAGATATAGTGAGGGACAAACTGGCTTCAGAATCATTAAGATCTGGGTTCAGATTCTGCCCCTGATTCATACTGACTTTTTTTACTATGGGCAAGTCATTTATACCCTCAGTGCCACAAGTAATTATCTAGACCTGTACATATCAGATATCCATAAAATAGGAGTTTATTCAATGGAAGTTCCTAATTAAACTAAATCAAAGGCATAAAACATAATAAAGTAAAATTTATAAAATTGTCATGTTTTTATAAGTAATCATTGATAGTTGTTGCTTTGATAAATTAAATTTGGATGTTATAGATTTTTTAAAAGTAGGATAGGAATTCAGTAGGCTACACATGCCTTGTTGGAATTTGAAACTATTTCCCTATTTTCCTTTTTGTATCCTCCTTTACATCACTTCATTTTCTGCTTGCTTAAACTTTATCTGTGTCAAGTTACACAGATAACAATATAGGAAGAATTGATAAGTAATCATCTATCCTCTCAAATTTCTAATGGGCAGCTGAAAATGCCTATTGAGTACTCTTCTCAGATTTTAGACTGACTTTCAAAGATGAATGGAGGACATTAGAAAAATTACTTCCAACTTCTAAATAAAATTTAACAAATATTCTTCAAGGCACTTTTTACTAAGCACTTGTGTAAGAACAAAAAAGAGGAAAGGTTTAAATGACCAAGATTTAAATGTTTTACTGAGAATTAATTTTTGCCTAAAAATCTTGAAAAACAGACTAAATGCAATCTGCATTTTTATATTCCTCAGTTAATTTTATTCTCATTTTTCATTTCAGATATCTGTATTTTGTGAAGCAGATGAAGCAGTCTGTAAATCTTACCAAGAAACTGAGACATTAAGTCAGGTGACTTACTTAAGGTCCTATCAATAATTTGTGGAAGACTAGAAACCATGTTATCTGAACTAGAATTATCAAATGGAATAACATTGTAGCAGAATTGCAACATATTAGCAACAGCAATAAAAAAACAGCTTTTATATAATATTTAAAGGTTTGAAAAAAGCTCTAAAAATGATCACATTTTGACTTCAAAGAAACTCTGGGAGATAGGTGTTACTTTTATTCCCTTAGCTATTTTATAATCAAGGAAACTTTTTTTCACATCATTTTCATCTCTGTTTTATAATTACCTGATTGGTGTATGGGTTACATATTCAATGCCACATATTTGATCCTTATAGTAGATTGTGAACTATTTGATATCAACTATTTTCTTTTAACCATCTTTATATACCTATTGGTGCCCATTACAAGGTCCTGTATATAGTAAGTGTAGAATAAATGTCTTTATTGACATGGAAATGTTTCTTGTAGTCAATGAAATTTCTAGATACTTAAAAAAACACTAGCTATATTTAGTTTATCCAGAAAAATCAGAGAACATTATTCTAAATGCTTACAGTGCAGAAATAATAAGCAGGGAAAGGTCCATTAAGTCTACTGGTAATTGGATATGAAGTGCTGACCATAGAAGGATGGGTTCCAATAATGCAATTATTTGCCAAAAAAAATCTTAATAAAAAGCACATTTACTTCTCCTTATGCTTTTCTGTGGAGAACCACGTTAAAAATCCAATCAAGTTGAACTGCCAAGCCTGGAAATACTTGAGGCTTTGGTTACATCCCTGCTCTGTGATCTCTATGTGCTAAGAAGATGAATATAAACTGTGCTGTCAGGATAAAAACATCCCCAAATGCGACGCCATAAATCATCTCCATTAGTAAATGCGGTGTCAGGTTCTCATGCATTTTGGACTATTTTAAACTCATGCTCCATTATTTCCTGATGTGCCTGAGTGAATTCAGGGGGTTTGATATAGCAACTGGGTCAGCAGTCAAATCAACTAGTCTTCATTAGCTTGAACTCCCAGGAGGTGCTTAGAGACTAGCCTGCCATGTGGTGCCCCCACAGCTTGAATCTCCTCAATACTTACTAGCTGACTCAATATTCAGAGAAATCCATCTTTGTCCCCAAGCAACTCATTTAATCTTTCCAGGATGAGGATGCCAGGTGATAGGCTAAAACCATATGATATCAATTGTACTTCCTCCGCAGCTCTCACCTTGGAGGATAGGTGGTCATCCCCTCCCTTCCTTAGCCAGATAAGCAGAATAATCATTCCATTCAAGAATTGTGCTCATAAGTCAAAGTTTGTAGAGCCATATCCCCTTTGCTCCCATCTAGGGATAGTATGTAATGTAACTAAGTTCCAGGCTTGGAGTTGAGACCTAGTTTTGAATCCTGCCTCAAATATTAAGTGATAATGATTACCATGATATAATTTTGAATTAATATTTGTAAGAAAAGTAGTGTGGGAGAATAAAGAATTTAACTTGAAGTCATGAACACCTAAGTACTCTGTTCCCTATTGCTATCTATACCTTTCCTCCTCCCATCCCCAACCTGCACTCTTGATGCCTGAGTGAATCTGTTCAAATTAGTCAATTAACCTCTCAGTGCTCCAGGCAAATCTCTCTGACTAGACTGGAAAACAGCTGTCAATCTGAATTGGTAGTGAGCATTACTTTATAGAGAATTCCCCATACCATTCAAATCATATGTTCAGGAAAATACCAATAACAACAGTTTGTAAGGGAAATGTAAATGGTGTTATAACACCCATCCTTAAAATGATGCTTTTATATTACTTGGTTATTATTTTTAATGATTGTCCACTCTTTACACCATCACCCTACTTAGAAATCCCTCTCATCCTGTATTGCACATATAATATAATGCACATTAGACACATATGAAATGCTATTTCTCATTTCAAATTTAGGCCCATCTTGAGAAGAGAGAAACAAGCTATTCCATCAGTCTTTGAAAGTAAAGTTTGATTACTTTTTTCATTCCCAATTCTGTGATTTTTCCATCTTCTTCCCCCAATTGTTTACATTATTGTGATCCTTATACCTTGTGTCAAATATTCTAGTTTTCCTTTCTTTGAGTTGTTCCAGTTTGTACAAATATAATATAAAACTACTGATCCAAGGCTCTGGATTACTGCTTTCATTTTCTTCTCACAAAGAAGCTCTCTGCTCTCAACTGACCTATGCAAGTTGTCCAGACTGGACTCAATTCTAGTGATGCTTTTTTTTTATGAAAAGGACTCAAGGCTTCTTTTTTCCCTCACATTCTTTAGTTCTAATCCCAGAAGCACTGGGAAAATTTGCTTTAGGCTTAAATTTTGGTTAAAAACTAAATCTATCCAAGGAAGATGAGAATAAGAGGGGGAGGGGGGAAGTACTCAGTACTCAATGTAAATCAGGCATGGGACTGGTATTTATGCCCTACTTTCAAGCAAAATTTTAAGACAAAAAATGCACTTTGTCAAAAATACTTAAAACAGGATTTAGAAATTTAATAGTATTTTATAATATATAATTATATTCTCTCAGGAGTTTGATACTTCAACATCATCAGAACATAAAAATAGTTTGGGGGCTTGCTGAATAGGTATTTTTAACATTTCATTTCAGGTCTGCACTATCTGATAAGAGGATCAGGCTTAATCCCATATTGTAGTTATTGGTCAGCTTTTCCAAGAATGTTAATATAGTACCTGGGAACTCGAGCCATCCCCCCATCCTCTACTGCCAGTTTGCCCCAACAAAATGAACCAGGTCTTCCAAACTTCATTAATTTCTAAGATTCATATATATAGCCTCCTTATGGTTGACATGGGTTGGATTATAGAAGTCATTCTTCTCTCTCCCCTCACTGAAATTAACTTGAAACAATTCAAACACAATCACAGTTAGAAAAGAAGAGAGGGGTAATTTCTTAAATGTCTACTTCTTAAGTAATAAATTAAGTGACTACCTCATCATCTCAAAGCACCTAACCCTTTCAGTGATAAGTCACCATAAATATAATAAACTAGAAGCAAATAGGATAGCTTTGTGCCTGCCAAGAGGTTGTCCTGATTATACAAATCCTCCAGTTTATTTTTTTCATAGTTGTCACCACTTATGTTATCATTATATATATAATATAACATTACATTCATCATCAACAATTTATTTTAATAGCACCAAGTTAATAGACATCAATTTTGCTTCAAGTTCTTTGTGATTCTATCAAGGAATATTGTGTGTGTGTGTATATATATATATATACACACACACACACATATATATACACATATATATACATATATACATACATATATATATATATACTTATAACACATATATACACATATGCACTCATATATACACATATGCACTCATATATACAAATCTTTATCTAGCTATCTAGGTAGCTATCTACAATTATAGACCTTCTAGTAGAAAGTGACCAGTGACCAGTAATTCAATACAAAAGGGTATTTAGAGAGTTTAATATACTTTTTAATATAATTCTAAAACATTTCCTATAGTAATTATGCTAATTCTCTGATCCATCAATAGGATAACATTTTTATTATTTTTATAGCTCCTACATAGTTTTCTATTTCAATCAAGTTTTCCATTTTCAGTCTTTGTCAATCTGATGGGTTAGAAATGAAATTTCATTTTTTTTCCTTTGAGAGGCAATTGGGTTAAATGACTTGCCCAAGGTCATACAGCTAGTAAGTGTTAAATGCCTGAGGCTGGATTTGAACTCAGATCTTCCTGATTTTAGGGCTAGTCCTTTACTGTACCATCTAGCTGCCCTAAAATTTCAAAATTTTAAAGTTATTTTTAAACAACTATTTAAAAAATTATATAATTACAAATGATTAAATAATTTAAAATAGTCTTTCAAATAATTGCCGGTAGTTTTTAAAAGTTTCTTTTGAAATATGCTTTTTTTTTTCATTTTTCTTCTTTATTTTAATTGGCTCCCTGAATATTTTGGATATTAATTATATTTGTCACAATTTTTTTGTTATTGGACGTTTCATTTATCATAATTGATTTTGTTCTTGAAAATTTAATATAGTTGAATTTATTTTCTCTTCACTATTCACCTCTATAACTTGTTAAGAATTTTCCCCTTTGTCACAGTAAGAAAATTACCTCTTTTCCATCATTTTCTCTATTTACCAAAAAAAGAAAAATTGTTTCTTATATTTAGACCACATATTCATTTTAATATTATTATGGTATGGTGTAAGATGTTGAAGTATAATTAACAATTTCCCTAATTGCTTTCTGGGTTTTATTGCAGTTCTTATAATCCCAGGAAATTATGTGCTTGAGTTTTTCAAAGAATAGACTATATTTTTTATTATTTCTAGCTCTTGATCATCTCAGATATTTCATTGATTTTTTTTAAGTTTTTAAGTGGTATAAACTAGTTTTAATGATTTTAGCTTGGCATCATTTGAAATTTGATCATTTTGGGCATATTCAATTTCTCTAACTTCTATTTAACTATTTCCATCAATATTTCTCTTTTACCATAGTTAATTTCATTCTTTTAAAGTGGAACTTATTGTCCATAATACATTTGCTTCCCATCCTCCATTCTTTTCTCTATCTGTTTTTTTTTTTTTTTAAATCTCACTCTATTATGAAATCATGATGGGTATGGAAGACGCAGAGCTGCAGGCAGGGGATTCAGGTTGATCTATATTTTCAGGTTTTGAAGGAACATCAGTGATAATACAATCAAAATTATGTCTTGAAAAAAAAAAAAACTCTTTTTGACTAAGTGGTCATTCAGCTTTTGCTTGAGAGGAGAAATTATGTACTACATCTAGAGGCAGCCCATTCTACTTCTGGATTGCTAAGAAGTACCATGCATTCAATGCATGAATTTGTATTTCTTTAATTTTTAGTAATTTGAACATTTTCACTTTTATTACTAGTTTTTATTTTTTCCTTAGAAAATTGCCTGTTACTTTTTGTCTTCTATTCAGATTAAGCATCCCTATTTTCTTTACTGGTTCTTCATGTACAATGATCTCAAAATAATAAAAAAAAATTGATTTTTTGCATCTTATACCTCTTGTGCTTCATTTTGAGCAGTCCAAGTGAAACTAATTTAATCAATCATCCATATTACAGCTCTACAAATATTTAAAGACATTAATCATCTTCCTCCCCCCATCTTTTTAAACTTAAATTTTATTTTAATTAATAAAATCAATACTCTTTCTCTAACACCTTTCCCTCATCACCATTATTCAGGTTAGATAGGGAAAATAACCAGGCCATTGTTAAAAATATATATAAACTCCCCAAAGTACATGGACAATTTTCAGATGAAGAAATCATGTGAAAAAAATACATTGTTGGTGGAATTGTGAATTAATTCAACCATTCAGAAGAACAATTTGGAACTATTCCCAAAGAGCCATAAAAATATAAATGCCCTTTGATGCAGCAATGTCTGTACTGGGTCTGTATCTCAAAGAGATCATAAAAGAAGAAAAAGTACCCACATGTGCAAAAATATTTGTATCAATAATATATTAATATTCTTATTTGATCTCCTGGTTCTGCTCATTTCACTTAGCATTAGTTCAGATAAGTCTCACCAGTCCTCTCTATATTCATCCAACTTACAGACTTATCAAGAAAACTGGGATACGAACTGACTTGACAACCCAAAATAAATAAGGTACAATTTAAACTAATAGACATTAACATGAAGTTGAATAATTCAGGTAACAAAATCAGCTTTCAAATTCAACCTTTGTAATATTCCTTTTTGTCAATATAGTCATTCTCATAGGTATGAAGTACAATTTCAAAATTGCATGAATTTGTATTTCTTTAATTTTTAGTAATTTGAACATTTTCACTTTTATTATTAGTTTTTATTTTTTCCTTAGAAAATTGCCTGTTACTTTTTGTCTTCTATTCAGATTAAGCATCCCTATTTTCTTTACTGGTCCTTCATGTACAATGATCTCAAGTCCCTTTGCCATGCTAGTTATTCTTCTTTAAACACTATTAGTCTTATCAATTTCCTTCCTCAAATATGGTTCCTGGAACTAATTACAATACTGTAGATGTGGTCCAACCAGAAAAGAGTACAGAGGGAAAATTTTTTTTAGAAGCTATGCTCACTTAATATAACCTAAAATTGTATTAGTATTGGTGTTGATTTATATTGGACCTGCAATCTATTTCTTGTTCAGACTTCTCTAACCATCTTGTACTTGTGAAGCTGACTTTGTTGGACAAAAGCAGCTACACCCAAAGAAAGAACACTGGGGAGTGAATATAAACTGCTTGCATTTTTGTTTTTCTTCCCAGGTTATTTATACCTTCTGAATCCAATTCTCCCTGTGCAACAAGAGAACTGTTCAGTTCTGCACACATATATTGTATCTAGGATATACTGTAACCTATTTAACATGTAAAGGACTGCTTGCCATCTGGGGGAGGGAGTGGAGGGAGGAAGAGGAAAAATCAGAACAGAAATGAATGCAAGGGATAATGCTGTAAAAAATTACCCTGGCATGGGTTCTGTCAATAAAAAGTTGTTTAATGAATTTAAAAAAAAATAAGTGTGCAAGTTATTTCTTTAAGGTTAAGATAATCTTGAAATTTGACAAGTATGACCTTGATAGTCATCCATGCCATTGATAAACATTGTAAAGTTAAGAACTGTTCCATGACACAGTCCACCAGAGACTTAGATTCTCCCAAAGATCCCATTATTTTACAAATGAGGAAACTGAATCATAGTGAAATTCAATGACTTACTCACAGAGACAGTCTGAAACAAGAATAAAAATTTAAGGAATTCTGTTTCAAATACCAGAACACTATTTATTATTCTACTTATTATTGAACCACTTCTGAATTCCCTTAAATATATTGTCATTTAGGCCTATCTTTTTACCTATTTTCCCAAATTTAGCACAAACATCACATGCTCTATCAAAATGCAGGCAAATGAATTTGAGAGCTTCACCTTCATCAACCACACTAGTTACCCTGCTACAAAAGGAAATGAGGCTAATGGAATCTGATTTTTTTTTCAAAAAGTAAGGATAGTTTTTGCAATTTCTGTTTCCTTTTCTAGTTTTTCAGCAACCACCCATTTAAAAATATTTACAAGAATTTTGCAAGGAATAAAAGTCAAGTTCATTTTAATTTTCAGATTCTATTCTCTTCCTTTATGTCAAAGTCAGATAATATTTGCCTTTCTCAAATCCTTTGCTGCTTCTCCATAATTTTTTAATATTATATGCAATTGTCCAGCAATCACACCTGCTAATTTCTTCAGCATGCAGGAATATAATTTATCTGAATCATTTGACTTATAGTCATCTAGAGCAACTGTGTTGTCTGTTAATCTCAGCTTCCTAAGTATTGTTATCAATTCTGTATCAGTCATTTGTTCTAGCCTTTTCAGTTAAAGGCTCATTTTCCCACCCTCACCCCCAAAAAATCAAAAGTCCAATGCATACATACCTAAATAAATATGCTGTTGATCTTTATAGTAACTAATTTTAGTTGTGCCACATGCAGTGGCTTTAAGACCAATTTCAGAGAATGCAGAAATTCTTCATCATTCCCCAAAATAGGTAAATTGAGAACCACTTCTGAAAATAGCACCACATAATCTGAATAATTTTTGCTTCAATCTTACAAAAAAAAATCTACTTTTTTTTGTCCTTGGGAAGAAATAGTTTTGGTCTCCAAGGTAACTTTTTTATGATAACAGAAGCACTACATTGAAAAAAAAATTATGTTCTGATTTGGTAAGGTTTGAGTGGTACCTACTGAATCATTATTGCCCCATAATACTATCTGCCATTGATCAATTAATTAAATTGGTTGCTCAGTAGGAGAATAACAATTTTTTTGTTCTGAATTTTTATGGTCATGTTAGCACCAGAAGAATTTTTCCAAAGGATAAAGGTAGTAAGAGAAGTAATTGTGATTTTGAAGTTAAAGTTTTATACTATGTAGCCAGTCATCTATTATTATGTGTACTAATGAGGACCTGTAGAGGACCGAAACTCTGGACAAGTATACTTGAAACAAGATCTTAACTGGGTGGAATTGATGAGATGATTGTTTTCTAATTCACATATATACTTAGTACTTAGCATGGCAATGTGATGGTTCTCTATGTTCATGCCTAATCAGTACACTGTAAAGATAAAATTACAATAAGGTATATAAGGGCTAAGAAGAACTGGAAGAGAAACATTCTATCTTTGACCAGCCTCGTGGTGGCTGTCCTGCCTCCTGCACTAAGATCAAGGCTGGTCCCAGGGACCTCCAGAAAGCTAGCCCGAACTAATGATAACCTTAAATATAATACCTTCACTCATACATGAACTCATTGATGTAAGCATTTCTCCAAATTTTGCGTTCAGAAACCATGCACACTTTCTCCTTCTATGCCCCATAGGTCTTTGTCTTTTCATTATTCCTTTCTTTACTGATGACAATCAAAACCACAGAAGCTTAAAATTGTAATGTGTATAAGATTCTATCTCGTCAAAACTTACATGAACAAAAATTATTTTTGCAATATCCCCAAGGAGAAGCCATCCAGTATTTAATTAATGAAAATTTTCAGTGTCAAGAATCTTACTACTTTCCTGGCAACCATTCTAAGAAGTGCTTTAATACTTTTATTTTATTTATTTTATTCTCTTTCCAGTCCATTGTCAAAGTCAATCAAAACATGGGGCATATATATATATATAGTTAGAGTTCAAATGTTGGAGTTTGTTCTTCTCAAAGCACAGCCGGTTTAGAGGCTTGGAGCCCTTCGGATGTCTCCAAATCCAAAGGTTCTGTCCTTCAGCCTCTGCCTCTGCTTTCTTCTGCCTCCAACCAAGACAGAGATGGAAGGTCTCTCTTATCTCCTTCTGGGGAGCCCAGCCACCAACTTGCCGCGGAGAGAGGGCTTCTGGCGTAGCTCCACTGAAATCCGTCAAAAGTGTTCTCTGCACCAGAGTCGTTCCTCTCGAGTCCAGCGCGATCAGCCAGCCAAGAGGAAAAAATGTATTCTGCCATAGATCCCTCATTGCTGGCTTTTTATCTGCCTCTTCTGAGAGAATGGGATTATGGGTTTTCTCCCATAGTGCTCTCTGGCCCAATGACTTAAAGGGAGGTGTGAACTCCCTTGAAGTTAGAAAGTGTACTTTGTGAAGCTAGCATACTTGTGGACTCCAATGAGTAAAGGTGTGAACACAAGCCTTGTCTTAATTAGTTCTACTTAGTACCTTGTTTCAGGTTCTGGCCAAAACATCTTCTTGTAAGATTAGATCAACTCTAATTACTTAGCAGTTAGTAAGGATTCCAACAATACACACACACACACACACACACACACACACACACACACACACACATATATATATTCTATATACATTTTATGAACACACATACACACATTATTGTGGGCTTTATCCCTCATTCAAAGTGGAATTTAGGGGAAACAAAACACTGTCTGTTCCTGCTAGTTAAAGTAAAATTTATTTAAAATTTTGAGTTTCAAATAGGGCATATATGTACAATAATGTAAAACATTTCCATATTAGTAATCTTTATGCAAGAACATATAGGAAGGAAGAAAAAAAAAGAAATAGAGGAAAGTACTATGTTTCAGTCTGCATTCAAAAAATATAAGTTCTTTCTCTGGAGACGGATAACATTCTTCATCATGAGTCCTTTGGGATTTCTTGGATCACTATATTGCAGTGAATAGGCCATGTCATCATGTGAGTACATTTTCATGTTCCCCAACCCAGAACAATACCTTCTTTCTGTTTACTGACCCATATCCCTTTCCTCCACTGTTCTTAACCTACTCTTCTCACTTCTTTCTCCCTATCACTTGTTAAGGAAGGTCAAAGGGACAAAAACACACTCCAGGATTTTTAGAATTATTATTGAAGTTCTATCTTTTTTTTATTCTTTGCTTTCTCTAATAAATTATTCTCTGAGTATCCATGTCCTAAAAATTATTCACTTATGAAGTAAATTAGGTTTTCATTAAAATATGGATGCAATTTTTTCTTTTCTTTTGCCTCTTTATGGGCTCTGTGTTTTTCTTTAATTCTCGATCAAAGAAATATTTTTAAAACAATGTAATTCTACAATTATATGGAAGTTAGTAGCATTATGATAAAAAAAAGTTGATTCAATTTACTTGTTTCTTCAATTTTTTTCAAGTATAAGAATGTTGAATAGTGATATATGCTCATAATTTTTGTGAAAGAATGATTTGAATACTTCCTACCCTTTTATTTCAATTTTTGTTACTAAATAAACATCTAGTCTTTTTGAATACCATATTTTTATTTCTTCTTGTACCCACTAAGCATGCAAATTGATGTCTATAGTTAAATAAAGGACTTTGTTTGCAATATTTATTCTTTGAAATTGAAATTCTAAATTTTATCTATAAATTTCCATGAAGACTGAAATTTAATGTTTCTATAAACCAGGAAATTATGGTTTCTATGAATCACTATTCTAGTACTTTTAGAAATTTTTCTTTATAATCATTCCCTCTAGTGGAGCATTCAGCTTTTTCACTTTTTTTTTTTTCTGAGTGAATATGATCTTCAACTTTTCTCTCTAATATTTGCTCCCTTTTCCTGAAGGTCAGTTATTTTGATTTGTACAGATATCATGTGTTTTTTTTTTTAATTAAAATTCATTCTTCAATGCTCTAACTTTTGTCCTGATTTTGGAACTTTCCATTGGTGTTTATTCTTTTAATTTTCAATTACTTTAAATTTTTATTTATTTTGTTTTACTATTAGATTTGGGAATTCTGCCATTGAGCTGTTAAATCTCCTGATGTTATATAATTTATTTTATTTTATTTTCATTGTATTTTAGGACTCATCTTCACTGTATGATAATTCTATTCATTTCTTGTTTCCTCTTGTCTATAATCATTTTTTATTATCTATCCTATCCTTCTCCTTTTCCTCCCTCTTCTTTTTCTTTTTTGCCATATGGAAAATGCACAAAGTTAATCCACAGATTACTGGTTCTAGTCAATTTCCTCTTCAATCTCAGATGACTCTTTACTGCTATGTACCCTTCCCTTAATAATAGTTTATTTTCTCCAAATGTGTTAAATAAGCACTTTGCTTGTGTGTATGTTTGGAATAGAGATAGATGGATTGTGGTGGCAGCAGTTTGTTTCCTGCTGTGGGAAAGAGGGATAGGATTCATGACAAAAATATTTGTAGTGGAGGATTATTGCAGACATTTATAGAGGTGCATAATAAACCTTTAGTCAGTCAACAAACATTTATCAAACATTTAATAAGTGCAAGGTACTGTGCTAAGCACTGGGGATACAAATAAATGTAAAATATGACTATTGCCCTCCAAATAGTTTGCTTTTTAATGGAGGAAGCAACATGTAAATAACTATGAATATCCAAATACATGCAGAGTTGATGGAGAATGATCTCAAAGGAAGACACTAGAAGTGGAAGTAAGGAGGAAATGTGAGAAAGGGAATCTCATATTAATGAGATGATATCTGAACTAAAACCTTGATGAAGCCAATTAAAGATGAAAGGGAAAAGTATTTCATGCATGGGGAACAGACAGTGATAAGGCACAGAATTGGGAGATGGGCATGAAATAGGGCAAGAAGGTTGATGTTATTGGATTATAGAGTACATATAAAATAGTCAAGTTTAAGAAAACTATAAATATAGAATAAGTCATTTTATCAGGGATGGTAAATATTAAACAGAGAATTTTGTTTGTTCTTGGAATCACAGGGAGCCATTAGATTTTTCATGAGTAGAGGGCCTAAATAAGCCAGTAGATGGTTGTTCAATTAATCTGGGCATTATTTCACAACAGAAGGCTTTACTTAACATGACAGTGTTTCTCATATTCTGTTCTTTATCAAATTTTAATATGAATATATTTGGAATATTATTTGCTGATTTAGAATATTGCTTTCCAAGAGGTTTTTTTTTTCTTAATCTATTTCAAATATTTAAAAGACTGCTTTGAGGAAGAGGGAATAAATTTGCTTTTCTGTCTGATCAATTAGGTCAGAATAAGGAGTAATACAGGGACATATTTGAAAAGCAGATTTAATTGTCATAGAAGAAGATGTTTCCTGTATCTAAAGGGTAGTATGTGTTCCCTTCCCCCATGGATTTAAAGTATATTGAGGATGCCCACTTGTAACAAACATTGTAACCAGGGATGTTATAAATATACTGTAAATTATGATGTAAAATTATAAATTTGTAAAAAAAGAATTCCTGGTCATGTATAAGTTGTCTTTGAAGTCTCTTCCAACTTTTAGGAATCTGATATTTTGATTACATAATAATTTTGTAATGAACAAAATCCTCTGATTCAAAATTATATTGGAGTTCCATTTTTTTAATAAATAAAATTTAGCTCCTGAATGGTGGAAGAAATTGGAAAAGAAATGACAGCTAGAGAAGAAGAAAATGGAAAGGGGATTAACATCTTGATTCAATAGGTACAAAACATTTCCTAAACAATAAAAAAAAAAATATGAATGGATAAAATAGAAGTCAGTGACTCCATGAGGCAATAAAAATATTTTTAAAAACCAAAAAGCTAATAGTAATAAAGAAATGGATTGTATCTTATAGAAAAACAACTGATTTGGAAATTATTGAGGAGAGAAAAAAGAATCATTGAACAATATAAATTATATAATTAAAAATATATCCTAGACATTACAACTTAAAAAGTCTTAAATGAAAATTGCCCAAATCTCTTAGAACCCACGTACAAGGTAGAAATTGGGGGGAAAAAATCTAATCATCACCTCGTGAAAGAAACCATAAAATTAAAAATTCCAGGAATACTGCAATCAAAACTCAAAGCTTTCTGATGAAAAAAGGATATTGCAATTAGCTATAAAGTTGTATCCAAAAGCCACTGTCAATATCAAATATAGTATATTAACTTCAAATATAAAGGAGTAGAGAACTTTGAATATGATAATACAGAAGAAAAAGGACATGGGCTTGCACCCAGATATAGTTTATGGTGAAAAATTGAGTATAATTATCCAAGGAAAAAATGTACTGCACCCAGATATAGTTTATGGTGAAAAATTGAGTATAATTATCCAAGGAAAAAATGTACCTTTAAGCATTTCTGAAAAAAAGGTCATAGCTATGGAGAAAACTTGAAGTTCAAAGGGAGGAATGAAGAGAAATATAAGGTAAACATGAAGAAACAAAAAAGTACAAAACAAGAGAAAATGCTCATATTGTTACAAGAGGAAATGAAATATGTCCTCTCTGCCCTTTTTCATTATCAGAGTTCCTAGAGGAAGTCCAATTCGAAAAGTCTTGGCAGTGGTCCAATGATCTAGATGATTTTAAGAGATAAAAGGAGAGGGGAAGAAGAACACATTATGGAAGTTAGAGGAGGAAAAGAAGATTAGAGAAAATTATCTCACATAATAAGGATATACAAAGAAACATCTCTATATAGAGGGAGGGGGTAGAAGGGAGACACTTGAATTGAAGGGAGACTCTTATTTGAACTAAAAAAAAAAAAAAAACTAAAAAAGAACTACATACTCAGAATTGAGTATTCAAATACATTTCACTCAGCAAATAAGAGGAAAAGGAGACTAGTGGGTATGGGGATTTGGAGGGAGGAAAGACTAAAAAAGGATTTAGTCCTAAACAAAATAGGGATATACAAAAAAGAATTATCACACTTTTTGAGGTGGCAAAGGAAGTGAATCTATGGGAGTAGCCATAAATTGGGGAATAGAAGAACAAGTTACTATTTATAAATGTGATGGAATATTATTGTGCTGAGTTCTTATTAGCATAATGACCAACCAAGATTCCAGAGGACTAATGAAGAAATATGCTACCTACCTCCTGATAAGAAGTGAAGGATTCAGAATGCAAAATGAGACAAATTATTTTTAGACATGTTTCAAGTGGAAATTTATTTTGATTAACCATACATGTTTTTATAGAATTTTTTAAAAAAATTTTTTAATTGGATAGGAAGTAGTTTGGGGCAAGAGGATAAGAAGACAGACCCAGACTGATAAAAACAAATAAAACAATCATTTAGAAAATTTAAAAAATAACATGTGGAGGAGGATGGCACGTACAATCTTCACTGACAACTGGGAAGGACCACCAAAGTCATTTTTTGGTGCTTGATCTTTGAACAACATCTCTTAAATTAAGATATTTCTCATTTTTCAGAGCTGGAATAAAATTCAAATGTCTCTGTAGATAAAGAATTGGACTTGGAATCAGGAAGATCTGAATTCAAACTAGTCTTAGACAATTTCTAACTGAGTAATTTTGTTTAAATCACTTAACCTTTATTTGCCTCAGTTTCCTCAACTGTAAAAAAAACTTAAAAGCATCTACCAACCAGAGTTATGAGAACATTGCCTGTCATAAAGTAGTTGTTTAATAAATGCTTGATTCATTCCTTTTTCCCCTCAGAGATAATTGACTCCAACTTCCCACTTCATATATAGGAATAGGGTTGGGAACCTCACTGTTTTACAAGGAAGTTTATTCTATCTTTATGACAGCTCTAAGGAGTCAGATGTTCTTCCCTGAACTGAAACAAGATACTCTTCTCTGTATCTTTCATCCAATCTCCCTAATTTAGCATGTTGAAAACCCAGAGAATAAACCTGTTATCTCTTTCTAATGACTGATAATAGCTTAAAGTGTTATCCTTCCCAGGAGGCATTTGCTTTATTGTGGTGATCAATATTTTTTTTTAAAGTAAAGAAAGAAAAAGAAATTCAGCCCTGACAGCAGGATTCTAGTCACCAGCCAACCAAGCGGGGGAGGATTTTTTGGGTATCTGTATAACCAGCCCCTAAAATTCTACCATGTGGGTGGTCACCCTGGCTACCGTATGAGACCAAAACAGAAAACCATTTCAAATGCACATATATTTTAGGAATTCATTTCTATGCCTGAGCCCTGGAGCCTATCTTAATTGGATAATTTATAGAAATTGATTCACAGGGCAGGGGAAAATGGCAATCTGGGATGCTTTCTCAAAGTAATAGATTTTCCTTGTTGGATAAATAATTATATAAAAAACAGCTTCGTGTATACAATTTTAGTACAAATGGGACCCTATGAGTTGCATAAAAATGGAAAAGGTGGAGGCCACTCCCTATACCTTTTTCAACAAAATGCTTGTTAGCTGAATGAAAAATTAATTAGATTCCAGTCAGTTAATCACTGCATTGATTAATTTCTTTATGACACTGGCTAGTTTATTGTTGATGAGCAGCTCAGTGAGCCATAGATAGGAAAGGCAGGGATGTTAGTGGACTCTTTTTGTCCTGTATCTTTGATCATTCATAAAAGATCGCTGCAGCCATAGGATGGTTCAGCAGACATGGAGTGAAATCTGCCACTCACTTTTTCATAGTTGGAGCAACATTCTGTCATAGAATCTAGGGCAGGGATGAGCTCTCAAAATCATTTAGCACAATGCTCTCATTTTACAGGTGATAAAAACAATGTGCCACAGGGGAAAAAAAATAGTCAAATAGGAAATAAGTAGCATCTATTAGATCTGAACTTTTGGCCTCTAACTACAACTCCAATGATCATTTTAGTGACTACTTGAGGAATTTAAAGCTTTTCCTTCAGCGTCTCCTTGCAACCTTTTAATTAATACAATCTGTAAGAACACAGGGCAAGAAGTATAAAGGAATACTTCCTTCATAATTGTGTCTACTCCCTAATCTTTTTCTATGGGAACATGTTCCTCATGCTAAAAGACATGCCTGATTCAACAATTCCAGATTTAAGACTTTCTCTTTTGAGTGTGTCATTTTTAGATTCTGCTCCCTTTTCTCAAATTTCTCCCTTTATGGGTAGTTGAACAGAGAGCTATAACAGTCCCAAAGAGGATGCTTTGAGTCCCTAGATTCCTCTTTCTTTCTGTATTTCTATCATTGAATCCAGATCACTTAATAGTTCTGAGAAAAGGATGTTTCTAGCCTGAATGGCTCTTTTATAAAGTCAAAAAAGTTCTCATGTTGCTGAATCTGTGTATGTATTGCTCTTAGGGATATGATTGTTTCTCAATTACACTGCTTCTCAAAAAAGAAGGTGGATGTTGCAAGGTGGTCCTAAACCTGAAAGGATCAAAAAAGTTAAGGTCAGACCTGACTGAATCTGAAATCTGGACATTTGAGAAGTATTTGAAAAGACTGAGTCTGAAGAGAAAGGGAAATAAATGTCAGTTAAGCATCTTTTTAAAATCCCCCATTACCTTTTAGGGAAGCTTGTGATAATGTCCAAGGGCTAGAGTTTCATGTTTTATACATGCAATTTTTACAAATGAGATATTTGTCTTTTAAGCACAAATTTGTGAGAGAGAAAATAGATGTTCTTTTTTTTTTTGTCTTGTTTGTACGCTTTGCTTCTTTATTCTTTTTAAAAATTTATTTTAAAATTAAATAGAAAATAGGAAAAAAAAAACACATTGCCAAGACAAACATTAGGGAAGATTCACACTATGTAACAATAAATTTCCATTTCAAGCAAGCATATGTAATAGTACAAGATATTGTATTTCGAACTGTCCATCTTTACTTCCTTGTAAGTTTTCTTTTGTTCTGTACTAAATACTTTTTACTTGATTCATTCTCCCCCTTCCCCAACTTCACCTCTCCCAAACATGCTACAGTTAATCATACATATATGCACAAATACACAAAAATACATATATGAAAATATAAACATCTATATTTATACACATACACACAGAAACACACACATATACATATACACATTCATCTAAAACAATATTAATAAAGCTGACATATATTGTAGATTTGACTGTGTCTGAGATCAATGATTACAATCCCTACTTTTTTTTCCCAATAAATTCTACCTCTGATCATTTTTATTCTGTTTGCATATTATCACTTGTTTGCTATCCTAAATTCTTCTTATTTACTTCTACCATTTAACTTACCTTGCTATCTTCTCTCATGTTCCCAAAGATCCTTCTCCTATCTTCTCCCCCACACTTTCCTCCCTCTATACCCATTCCCACTAATCTACACACCCTATTCCGCTCCCAATAATTTAATGCACCCTTCTGTACCTCACCATATTCTTTTCCTTTCTCTTTATTCCTTTTTCATTAATTGGTATACCCAATACTTTGATCATTGGAGCTTCAAATTCAGCAATGGTGTTCCTATTTTCTTACAGTAATTTTTTTCAGGTGGTGATTAGTGAATTTTTTTATTTCTACTTTTCCCTTTTGTTTTATTACTTCAGGACAATATTTTTAATTATTTCTTGTATCAGCATATTATTGTGTCAAATGTCTCAGGTAATCCAATTATTCTTATGTTTTCTCTACAAGATCTGGTCTCCATATCTGTTTTTTTTTTTTAATGAGATGCCTCACATTCTCTTCTATTTTTTTCATTCTTTTTATTTTATTTCATTATTTTTTGATCTCTTACAGCTTCACTCACTTCCCCTTGTCCAATTTTAATTTTCAGAGAGTCATGTTCTTCTTTAACTATGTTTCTTTCCTATAAAAGTAATTATAAATCCATTTTGCTGTGACATTAGATATGAACTATTTTTAAGTTTTGCTTTAGAAATTTTCTACAAAATAATTTTGATCGATATGATACCTGGTCTTGAATCCCAACTGATCTGAAGTTGGATTCATTTCAAAGGTGAGATAATCTGAGTCCTAGATCGGTAGACAAGAATTTTGAGCTCAGAACAATACAAGAGAGGGCACCCACCTTTTACCTTTCTAAAGTTGAATGAACAGCATTTTTGTTATTTTAATATATCTCATCTTTATTGTTCTATATGTTCTGCTATCTAATAGTGATAGAAAGCATCACAGGAGAATAGATTGGAGAAGATAGGGAGACAGAAGGAAGAGAGAGAGAGAGAAAGAAAGATTCAGAGAAAGGGAGAGATAAAGAGGAATGGATAGAAGAGAGACTGATTTACAGGAGAGACAGACAGAGATTTAGAGAAACAAATAAGAAAAATAACCTTAGGCAGTGAACCCAAGAAAGAATCATAAAGAGAGAAGAAAAACAAAGAGAAATAGAGAGGAAGGAAGAGATAGAGAAAAAGTCACAGAGAAAAAGTCTAAAAGGCAGAGCTGGAGGAACAGAAGAATCCAGAAAGACAGTCAAAGAAAAATGAAGAGAAACAAAGAAATTTAGAAAAAGAGAGAAAAGATAGAGAAACAAAAAAAAAGTGACAGTCACAGAGAGGAGAAACAAAGAGATACAGAAAACTTCAGAGAGAGAGAGACAGAATCACATACAAAGAGAAAAAAGGAAAAAGGAGAAAAAAAAGGAGACAGATAGAAATAGAGAAACAGAAACATATAAAGATGATGATAGAGAAGAAAGACAAGAAGATGAAAAGAAACACAAAGAGAGAGACACAGGGAAAGAAACACAGAAATACAAAAAAAGAAAGAGAAAAGCACAGACAGATGGATGGAAACAAAAGGAAAAACCAAAGAGAGAGAGCTAGATAAAATTGAGAGAGAGAGAGAGAGAGAGAGAGAGAGAACGAACATAAAGAGGGTGTGGTATTAAACATATACAGAAAGAATTGCATTTAAATACTATTTTTTCTTTGTTTATTAAAGCTTTTTATTTACAAAGCATATGCATGAGTAATTTTTCCAACACTGACCCTTGCAAAATCTTTTGTTCCAAATTTCCCCCTCCTTCCCTCCACCCCCTCCCATAGCTAGCAGGTAGTCCAAAATATGTCAAAATACATGTTAAATCCAATATATGTATACATATTTATACAGTTATCTTGTTACATAAGAAAAATCAGATCAACAAGGAAGAAAAAGAAAAACTGAGAAAGAAAGTTCTCAATGCAATGAGAAAATGCAAGCAAATAACAACAGAAAGAATGAAAATTCTATGTTGTGTTCCACACTCAGTTCCCACAGTCCTCTCTCTGGGTGTAGATGGCTCTCTTCATCACTGAACAAGTGGAACAGGTTTGAATCATCTTATTGTTGAAGAGAGCTACATCTATCAGAATTGTTCTCTTATTGTTGTCTCTCTTATATACTCTTATTGTTGTCGCATATAATGATTTCTTGGTTCTGCTCATTTACTTAACATCAGTTCATGTAGGTCTCTTTAACCCTCTCTGAAATCATCCTGCTGATTGCTTTTTACAGAACAATAGTAAATACTATTTTCAACACTAATTTATGCAAGGCTATGGTAATGACTTAACTTGTATGGATCTCAAATAAACACTTAGAATTTATTTAATAAGTCATAGACATGTTAGAGTCTGCCTTCATGAATGTGTTCTTACAGTGAAAGTTTCCTCCATTGCTAAAAATGCAAATCTTTTGAGAAGGAATAGAGAATTCTAGATATGTTTTAGTTTTGACACTTAAACACCAAATTTTAAACTTAAACATCAAAAATGTGTGACTATATATATATATATGTGTGTGTGTGTGTGTGTGTGTGTGTGTGTGTATACTCTTTTTTTTATCTGCAGTCAATATTCCTCAGAATTCTAGCATGTTTTATTTTTCATATTTTTCAATTATTTAACTCCTTTTTGTTTATTTAAAATATTTCACTCTGGGAAGAATGAATTGAGGTTCCTATTATTACAGTTTATTTCCATTTCTTGCAATAATTAATTTTACTTTCCCTTTAAGAACTTTAACAAGTTCTATGTCATTTTGTGCTTATTTTCTTTACACTGATATAAAATTAATCTCTATTGTACTTTTTTAAAAAACAAAATGTTGTTTCCTTGTATATCAATTTTTTGTTTTGATTGTGATTATGATTGCTTCCTCTGCTTTTATTTTTATTTCAACTGAAGAATAATACATTCTGCTCCATGCCTTCATTTTATTCTGTGGGTATTCTGTTTTAAGAGTTTTTTTTCCTTAAATGGCATATTTTTAGATTCTAATTTCCAATACATTATGCTACCCTCTTTCATTTCATGGGTGATTTCATTCCATTTACATTCATAAATATGATTCTTTGTTATGGACCAGAACTCTGAAACAAAGATTCTTATAAGGTATTAAGTCAGTGGAATTGATAAATACAATGGTTATCTAGTTTAGCATAATGTTTTCTAAGTTCAGTATGATTGATTCAATCTTACAACAAATAATGGTTTCCTAGTGATATAATGATTGGTTTATACTTAGTGTGGAGCATATAAGCAGAGACTAAGAGCCATAGAAGAGAAGCTTTCAGAGGGCAGAGAAGACAGGCAGGAGCTCAAGCTCTTGGAACCAAGGACAGACATTCATTTGATCTTCAGTCAGGCCATTGGTAGCAGGCTCTCCTTCTGCATTTCTCCACTGAGACTAAGGCTCTCTGGAAAGCTGCCCAGCCCCAGGAAGGAGATAATAAAGAATCGACTATAAGAAAGCTAACAGGGCCGCAGGAAAAGAGACAAGACTTTGAAAGTGACAATAAAGGATTTGGACTTTAACCCCTGGCTGTTCTCATGGTGATTACTGAACTGAAAAGAAGGCTGCTTCCAGAGACCCCAAGAAAGCTGAACCAGAGAACATTACACTTGTTAATTCTATGCTTCCTTCTATCTTATTCTTTGATATATATCCTCTTCCTACCACTCTTCTTTAAAAGTCTGTTTTGCTTCTAACCCATAATTATTTCAGTCTACCCTCTCTCTTATTTCTCCTTTTTTCCTTAACCCTCTTATTTCCTAGTATATTTCTGTACTCAACTGTGCTTATGTGTATTATTTCATTCTTTAGCCAATTCAAATGAAAGTGAGGTTCAAGTGTCTTCCTCTCTCCACACTGCTCTTTAACTATTGTATAAACTCCCCTTGTATGCAAGGTAATTTTCCTTATTTTTCATTTCCATTCCCACCTCTCCTATAGCATTTTTTCCCTGATGTTTTGTTTCTGTTTTAAAATTTGAGATATGTGATATTTTAATTTTTTTCTTTCTTTTCTTTGCTTCATTCTTTTTTCTAGTTTCATTTTGTTATTTCTGAATATTTCACATAATCATTAACTTTCATTTGGTCAATTCTAATTTTCAAGTTTTACTTCCCACCCTGCAAAACAAAGCAAAGCAAAACAACAACAACAAAAAAAAAAAAAAAAACCAAGAAACAATCTATTAATGACCTTTTCATATTTTCTTTCCTAGATCTTGTGACTTTTCTTATATTTTAGTGTACTACTCTTATTTGTATTTTTAAAATAATTTTTAGTTTCTTTTCTAATTCTTTGTATCTAAGTTGCATTTTTCTTTGAGACTTTGGTTGTAGGTGTTTTTTCTTTTCTGTTTGGGCTCTGAATTACCGTATTTCAATAATAGATCTTTATAATCATGCTTGTTGTTGTTGTTGTTTATTTGTTTATTTGTTTTTTGATTTTGCTTTTATTTATTTCCCAGTTTACACTTTGACCTTTGACTAGACTCTAATGCTTCATTTTATTTTACCATCTTGACTCCATCATCTGGATTCTACCATCTTGACTTAGCCTTAAATTATACACACACACACACACACACACACACACACACGTATATATTTTACATATATATATATATAATACACACACACACATATATAATGTATATGCATATGCATATATGTATGTATATACATATGTATATATTAAATTCAATATGTCCTACTTGGCCTTGATTTCTTATAAATTTGCTTCTATCCTTAAAGGGGCATTTGAAATATTTAATGTTCTTTTTTCTCATTCACACACACACACACACACACACACACACACACACACCACACACACATATACATCTGTATATATAATATATGAACATATATAATATGTATAAAATTTACACATATATAAATATACATGTATTCATATATATATATATATATGTTTATCACTACTGCTAGATCTTTTTTCATTATAACACATAAGCATGTCAAATTTTTTAAAAAGACATGATATTGCATACAAAAATATATATGTTTCTATAACTTGATCCCATCACCTGTCTATCACAATGTGGCTTATCTTAGATCCTCTAGAACTCAATTTCTTAAACTGTGACTCACAACCCCATGTGAAATCTTGTAACTGTATTGAGGTTTGTAAAATTACAATTTATTATCAGTAAATATTTGATTTGTATACCTATGTGTCCAGGGTCACATTAAAATTTCTTGAATAAAAACCAGTTGAGGGTGGAAAAAGTTTAAGAAGCCCTGTTTTAGGGCAGTAGTGTCAAACTGAAAAGAGATCCTTAGAAAACAACAAATCAACATAACCTATGTTGAAGTGTATTTTAATTTGTTTTGTTAAACATTTTCCAATTACATTTTAATCTTGTTCCAACAGTGAAGAGTTTTATAGGCCTCAGCGAGAGTTTGAGACCTCTGTTTTGGGAGTATTTTTAGTCATTGCTTTGATCAGAATTATAAAATTTTAAGTTTCTTATGTTTGTTTTTTTCAGTGCAGAATGTCAGGTATGAATTCAAGAAGACTTATTTTCCTGAATTCAAAAAATTGGCTTCAGATACTTACTTCTGTGACCCTGAAAACTTACCCTGTTTGCTTCATTTAGTCATCTATAAGATGAGCTAAAAGAGCCTGTGAAATACTCCAATATCTCAACAATAAAAAACATTATATAAACTTGTTTTGATTTTGTGTACTTCACACTGAATTAGACCTGGTGTGCTCTGTCTCTCTGTCCTGTCTCTCTCTCTCTCTCTCCCCCCACGTCCCCTTTCTTCAAGCATTTTTTTCCCTGGGTCAAACACATGAAGTTTGTTGCAACTGATGTGTGTCCCTAACCCCTTCCTCTAAATTTATATACATCTTGTAACTACCCTAATTGTGAGAAATAGGAATCTTCCCTCTCTGTTTTGCTCTCTGCAGGTATTTTGTCTTATTTGATTCTCACAATGGCCTTTTAAGTCTTTTATGATGTGAAAGAATAGTTTTTCTTCTTTCTATTAGAAGGTGAATATGTTTTCAATGTATATTCCATTCAATTAGTCAATTAAATTTACTTTCCTAGGTTTCTCTTGACTCATAGTTGCTTCTTATACATATTAAATTCTGGTCTTTTATAAAAACATAAAGAATCCTTGAAAGTTGTCTATTTTAATAAAGGTCAATTTCCCTTCAATAGGATTATACTCAGCTTTTCAAATTACATTGTTCTTAGTTACAACTAACTTTTTAAAAAATATTTTCATTTAGAGTTACTGTATTGCAAGATCTCTTCTTATTTACAATAGTCACTGTCAGAGCTTATGTAATACTGACTATGATCACTTGATATTTAAATTCTTTCCTTATAATTACTTGTAGTATTTTTCTTTCCATAAAGAACCTATGGATTTTGGTTTTAATATTCTTGATACTTTAATTTCTGGAAATGATCTATGGATTTTTCACATTGACTTCTGGTTTAGATTCATAAATTTTCACTTATGATTAATTAAAAGTTAGGGTAAACCAATTGTCCAGCCTAAGACACTTTAAAAGGACATTAGGAACAACATGACCTCCCAGGGTAGTGAACTGGCCTGACTGAAGTGAAAGAAATGGAATTTTAGCAACAGAATGTTAAGATCTCAAAAGACCTTCTACTAAGAGTGTAATAGTTTGAGAGTTGCTGTACTTATATTGGTACTAACACTCCAGGTGCCTAGTTAGGTCCATGCTAGGCTTTTTTTTTTTTTTAAACTAACGAGGTTTTTTCAAACTTGCTATTTTCTTTTTCTTTTATTACTTCCAGAAGCAGAGATTTGCAAGCTTTGCTTATCTCTGTCTCATTTATGGTTACATTGGGAAGTTTCTATCTTGTTTGCTTGTACTGGTACTGGTTCTGCTACAATGTCCCCTTACCTATTTTTCCTACTTTAAGGACTCATTTTGTTGTTGTTTGTTTGTAGTTTTGACATGAAGTCCCAAACCATGATTTCTTATAGTACTTTTTATCATTATTTCATTGAGTGCTATTTTTAGGTTTTTGTTGTGGGATCTGGAATGTTCACCTCTGTTCAAGCAGTCATCTTAGCTAGAAATTGAATGGATACATTTTCAAGTCCAAAGATGATTTGGGGATTTGAATATAAGTTCACTCCTTACTTTCAATTTCAGGAAACTAAGTGAGAACTAATGAACTGAGACAAGGAGAGGGGGTTATCAAAGTTGTCCCACAAGATGTGATGCACACAAATGCGCAAAGTGACATCAGTTTTGAGTAAGAGGAAAAAAAAAATCTTTAAAACATGGTACCATGTGGCTTTTTAGACTTCATGTATTTTTAGAATGAACTGGCAGTGAGTGGTTAGAATTCAATAATGATTGGACTGTAAATAAGCTGTAAACCAATTTTTCAAATGGGTTTATAGTTTAATTGATTTGGGGGTAGAAGATGCTGTGGCATCTTGATTGCATTGCTGATGATGCAGACAATCCACAACAATCATACCAATTACAAGCCATTTAAGCAACCTCAATTAAATTAGTGGTAATTTTAAACTACTCCATCTTGAATAGAAATTGGTTTAATTTTTATGTAAATTCTAATTCTAGCTTGTGAAGGCTAATTGTTTAACAGCAAATTTAGTTAGATTATTTTCATTTATCTTTGTGATAATTGCATTGCTCCATTGCAAAGCTCCAACTTATGTGTATAGGTGGTTCACTTTCATGGAAACAAAATTCTCACAGAGAGACAAGAACTATATAACACATGAGGATGTATTGATGTGGGGTGTGGGGAAATGGCTTTTTAGGGAAGGATAGAACAGTAAATATTGGAAAGGGCAGTGATTTTTTTAAAAGGGCAACACTGGATCAACCCAATGAAACATGTCAACCATATATTTATTTTAACTTTGTCTATTTTGCCAGATCAAATAGACCAAATAGTTCCAAGCAAAAATGATACAAATGGCCTTAAAATTCTTGTCTTTTTCTGGGTTAGGTCTTTGAAAATTTAGTCTAATAAAAAGAGCACTTGAGAGGCTCAGAATTAATAATAATAGAAATAATAATAGCAATAATAAGAATAAATTTATATCGTTCATTACAGTTTGCAAAATAATCTGTATTTGTGTCTGGATATCTACATATCCAGTGCTTCATATAGTGTTAGGTATAGTCAACACTTAACATTTATCAAATTGAATATTGTGCACAAAAAAAAATATTATACATGCTCATAGTCATATAGTTAGTGAGTGAAACAGATTTAAACTTTAAGCTTATCTCTTCATGACTATAAATCCCATCTAATTACCTTAGGTCTGACCCTAATATGCACTCATAATGTAACTTCAGACAGATCATTTTACATTCATAGGATTTCATGCATAGGGGAAAGACTTTGAAAAGGCATAGAAACTTCTAAAGACAGAACCAAAATGATGGAGTAGAGAAAACTTTTCCAAACTTCTTCAAAATAGTGCCTTAAATAGAATTTTGAACTGGCCGGGCTAATAAAAGGTCAGGGTAAAACATTTTTGTGGCTTAAGACAATCTAGCAGTTCAGAATAGAGTCCATGTGGTGGTAACATCAGCTATGGGTCTTAGAAGCAGAAATAGCAACAAGAATAGCTTCAGGAATTGTCAACGAAGACATTCTAAAGAAAACTGGCATGAAAGATGTTACAGGGAACGTTTTTACTACCTTTTGGTGCAATACACAATGCTGTTTGCTAACTCCATTTTCCATACTTATTTGTGGGTTACAATTCCAGGGTGGAAGAGATCCGTTGCATTCAGGAGGGATCAGGGTTTCTGAGGAACAAAATCATTCTCATCCAGGGAACAGGGGGTCTGAGGAACAAAGTCATTCTTGTCCAGGGAACAGGGGCTCTGAGGAACAGAATTACTTCCTTAAAAGAACAGAAGTTCTGAAGGGTAGATCACTTCCAAGGCAGGAGGACCACAAAGGAGCTGTCTTTACAGCTTCAAGGGAGAAGGAGACTTTCCTGGGTAAGAACTAGAGCACAGGCCAAAAGAACAGTGACCATACTTCTACCCAGATTCCACCACATTGGGAGGACCAAAACCTTCCAAAACCTAGAACTAGTTCTGAAAGCAGTTGTGTGAAAAAAAAAAAAAAAAAACTGATTCAATATCAGGAAAGCAATCAATATAATTGGCTATCATAAAACAACAAAAATTAAATGATTATATCAATACATGCAAAAAATCTGTAGCAAAATATAATACTCATACATATTTGAAGCACCAGAAAATATAAGAATCTATGGAACCTTTCTTAAAATGATACGTGGTAAAAAGCATTATCTATAAAAGGGACAAGCTAGAAGTCTTCCCAATAAAATCAGATATGAAGCAAAGTTGCCCGTTATCACCATTATTATTCAACACTTATTAGAAATGCTAACTATCACATAAGACAAGAGAAAGAAATAGGAGTTAGAATAGACAATTAGAAAACAAAACTATTAGCTTTTGCACATGGTATGATGCTATACTTAGAGAACCATAGAGAATGAATTGAAAAATCAATTGAAACAATTAAATGATAATTAAATTTGCAGGGTATGAATCATCAGCTTTTCTATATATTACCAACAAACTCAGAAGGAAGGGAATAAAAGATAAATTTCATTTTAAGATGTCTGATGACACTATAAGATACTTGGGAATTTTCCTGCTAAAATAAACCCAGAAACTATATGAATACTTTTACAACATACTTTTGACACAAATAAAGATAGATCTAAGCAACTGCATTAATATTAGTTACTAATGGATAGGTCGAGCTAATATAATAATAACAACAATTCTACTTAAACTAATAAACATTCAGTGGCATAACAATCAAACTACTAATTAATTATTTTGCAAAATTGGAATAAATAGTAGCAAAATTTATATGGAAGAAAAAATGTCAAGAATATCAAAGAAATTAATGAAAAACAAGACTGAAAGAAGATGACTTAATAGAATCAGATTTAAAGTATTCTATTAAGTTGTAATTATGAAAACAATTTGGTGCTAAGAAAGAATTGTGAATCAGTGCAATATGTACCGTGCAGATACACAATCCACAAATGCAAATGCAAATCTGTGTTAAATAGATCCAAAGATCCAGGCTTTGGGGAAACAACTCATTATTTGACAAAAACTGCTGAAACAATTGGAAAGCAGTTTGACAGAATTTAGGCACAGGCTAACATCTGACATCATATACCAAAATAAAATTAAATACACAAATGATTTAGACATAGAGGGTGATATAAGTAAATTGAAGAAAAGTAAAGATTTAAGATTTTTGGAATAAGAATAAACTATTTGGTAAAAATTGTTGGGGAAATTTGAAAGCAGTTCTAATTAGAATAGAAATTGATCTTATACCATTTAACAAGATAAGGTCAAAATGGCTACATGATCTAGAAATAAAGAAAGATTTTAGAAAACTAAAAGAACATGAAACATATTACCCAGCAGACTCAAGGATAAGAGAAGTATTTATGAATGAAAAATAGAGAGCATTCTGAGATGTAAAATGGATGATTTTATTGCATTAAAAAATGTTTTATGCAAATAGACCAATATAGTCAAGATTATAAGAAAAGCAGAACATTGGGGGAACATTTTTTGTGGACAATTTCTCAAACAAAATTCTCATCTCAAACATATAGAGAATTTTGTCAAATTTATAAGAATATGAGTCATTCTCCAATTGAAAAATGATCAAAAGATATGAACAGGCAGTTTTTTCAATGAATAAATTATATATATATGCATATATATGTATGTATGTATATAATTAAATATATTTAATTAAATTAATAAAAACAAATAAATAAATAAAACTTTTAATGAATAAATATGATTAGATATAAATAAATATATAAACAGATGAAAATATGTTCTAAATCATTATTGATTAAAATGCAAATTCAAACAAGTTTGGGATATTTTCTCATACATATCAGCATGGTGAAAATCATAGAAAAAATTATTAACTTTGGAGGGGATATAGAAAAAATTAGGACTGATTTAGTCTTGGTGGAACTATGAAATTATTCAGCCAATTTTGTAAAATAATCAGATATTTTGGCCAAAGCATTATGAAACCCAACATAGGCTTTGACTCAACAATATTGCTATTAGATCTATTTGTCAACTTAATCAGAAAAAAAAAAAAGAAGGTATTTTTTTCTTTTTTTTTTTAAGTATCTTTTCTAAAATATTTATATCATTATTCTTTATGGTGAGAAAGAACTGGAAAATGAACTGGTGCCCATCAACAGGGGAATGATTAAACAGGTTACAGTATATGATTGTGATGGAAATCAGCTGTGCTATATGAAAGCTGAGCCAGTTAATTTTAGAAAAAAAATATGGAAAGATGCGTGAAATAATGAAAAGTGAAGTGATCAGAATGGAGAACATTTCATACAATAATAGCAATACTGTTCAAAGAATACTTGTGAACAATCAAGTTATTCTGAGTACAATAAATAATGAAATCAAGGAGTAAGATTCTAAACATCTGTAGAGAATGAATAATAAATGATAAATAGAAATACACATAATATGGTTTGACCAATACTGAAACATCTGCAGGAAATAGTGGACTTGTCCAATGTGTGATGACAAAGGAAGGAAATAGTTCAATATTTACAACATGAAAAAGGAAAAAAATAATAATGAATGTTAAGTGAAAATGGAAAAAAAAAGTACTTGTCAATTCCATGCAAAAGGAAAAATGTTATAACCAAACATATGGCAAAGGGGATCATGGAAAGTAGAATTGATATTTTAATTAAATGGAATTAAAAAAAAAAGATTTTGTGCAATTAAAGTCAATGCAACCAATATAAGAAAGAAATCAGGAAATTGGGAAGAAATTGCAGCAAGTTTATAAATGTCTCATTTTTCAAATATAGAGGGGAAACTAGGTGAAATATATGTATTTTAAATAAGCCATTTCCCAATTGACAAATGGTCAAAGTATATGAACAAATTTTCAAAGAAAGCAAAACTATCAATAGCCACATGAAAAAAATGTCCTAAATTGTTATTGATTAGAGAAATGCAAATCAAAATTATGAGTGCCATCTCACATCTATCAGACTGGCTAATATGTCAGAAAAAGAAAATCATGAAAACTAAAGGGAATATAGGAAAATGGACATCAATGAATTTTTGTTGGTGTGAATTTGTCCAATCATTCTACAGAATGATTTAAAATTATGACCAACAGGAAAATTTAATGATAAATATTGGAGGTCCCTGTGAAAACTGGGACATTACTGCATTATTGGTAAAATTCTGAAATGATCCAACTATTCTGGAGAGTAATCTAGAACTATGCCCAAAGGACTATCAATCTGTGCATATACTTTGACTCAATAGTGCCAATACTGGTTCAATATCCCAGGGGAATCATAAAGGAGGGAAAAGGATCTACATGTGCAAAAATATTTTACCAGCTCTTTTTATGATAATAAAGAATTGGAAAATAAGTAGATGCCCATCAATTGAGGAATGGCTGAATAAGTCATGATATATGAAGCTAAAGGAATATTTTTGTTCTATAAAAAATGATGGACAAGCTGATTTTAGAAAGACCTGGAAAGATTTACATGAACATATTTTGCAGAGAAAACAAGTAGAACCAGAAATATATTGTACACAGTAACAGCAAGATTGCGTGATGATCAAATATGAAAGACTTGGATTTTCTCAGCGATTCAGTGATCAAAAACAATCTCAATAAATTTTGATAGAAAATACCATGTGCCTCCAAAAAGAGAAGTAATGTAAATCAACACATGCTATGATCACTTCTTTTTTCTGTGTTTTTTCCTCTCCTGTGATTTTTTTCTCTTTTTGTTTTGATTTTACTCTCTCAATATGATTCATAAAGAAATGTCCATTTAAAAAGTTACACATGCTCATAAATATATAAGCAGAAAAAATACAACAATGAAAAATTTTTAAAAATAAATAAATAAAATTATTTCCAAAGGACTTTAAAATTAAGTATACTCTTTGACCTACCAAGAACACTACTATCTAGGTCTACATTCAAAGAGATAACAGAAAAGCTAAAACGACCTATGTGTTTTTGTTGTTTGTCCTTCAATTTCGAAGAGGATCAATACAGCATGAGGGTCATACCTTGACTTGTCAGTAAATTAGATTTGCGTGAGGCAGAGATGTGTAAACTCATAAGTACATTTCTCTCCTCCAAAGTAATCAGAGTCTAGTGGAAACACAAAGATCAAGGTAACTTTCAAAGCAGTGAATGAGTTTGACCTAGAAAATTAAGGGCAATCCCAAGTCTCAATTTGTCTGACTAAAGGCTAAGTAAAAATTCATATTCATTGAGTAAGGCCTAGGTAAGAATTCAGATAAAAGATGGCTCAGTTTGCCTTCTCAAAGATATCAGTCTAGAAGGTGAAGACCTCAGAGTTTCTGTCCATAACAGAAAATAATTTTTTATTTTAACACATCCTAAGCCATTAATATCTAAAATGAGCCACAGAAGTTTAGGCTGGGCCTATTATTGGCCATTCGGTGGAAGCCAGAATGATTTAGATTTATAGGAATAATCAAGTACCTAAATTTAAAACAGAATTTTAAAAGTCTGATTTTCAAAACTGCATTTTCAGGAATGAAAAATAAAAACTTCACAAGACCAAAGTAAAATTTCCCAGATTTATGAAGAAGAAGAAGAAGAAGAAGAAGAAGAAGAAGAAGAAGAAGAAGAAGAAGAAGAAGAAGAAGAAGAAGAAGAGAAGGAGGAGGAGGAGGAGGAGGAGGAGGAGGAGGAGGAGGAGGAGGAGGAAAAAGAAAGCAGAGGAGAGTTAATAAACAACATTTTCAAATGAATGTCTCAAAGGCATATTAAAAAAAAAAAAAGCCCCAAACCAAATTCATAATAATTTCTGCATAAAGGCAACTTTCATCTAAATTTCTCAGTTACTATCAAGGAAAATTCCATCCTTCAGTCATCCAGATTTACATTCTCACTTATATCACCTACTCATTAATTGCTAAATCATTTTCTACACAATTTTTCTTATGTATTCCTATTTTCCTTCTCTCCAATCACACAGTTATTATCTGAGTCTATACTTAATTACCTTTTGCCTAGACCATGCAAATTCCTTCCTAAATGGTTTCTCTGCCTCAACTCTCTGACTATTCAAATCCATATTTCACAGTTACAAAAATTACTTTAAAAATAGTAATGCAAGAATGATATTACTCTCCTGATCAATAAACCTCCGGGATTCTCTATCAGCTTTAATCTTCAATAGAAACTTCCCTGGGCTTTAAAGCTTTTCCACAATCAGAATCCAACCTTGTTATACAATACTTTAATCCAAGCACTCTGTGGTCTAAATCAATTGACTTCCTGTTATTTCTCACACAAGACATAGCATCTAATTATGTCTAGAGTGCTATCCCATCTAACTTCCACTCCCTGTAATCCATGGTTTTCTTCAGAATTTAGAAGAAATTCCATTCTTTCTGCAGGGGATTTTTGTAGGTCCATTCATTTCATAATAAAAAAAATCCCATTGTTGTCCAGAAGCAAAAAATAGACATAGGAATTACCTTTAAAATAATTGCGGATAATATAAAATATTTCAAAGTCTGCCTACTAAGACAAAGCCACAAACTATATGAATTAAATTACATAAAAACTTTTCACACAGATAAAATTAGATCTAAACAATTGGAAGAATATGAAGTACTCATGAATAGGTCAAACTAATATAATAAAATGGCAATTCTACTTAAATTAATCCCAATCAAACTGCCAAGAAATTACTTTAAAGAGCTTAAAAAAATAATAACAAAATTCATTTGGAAGAACAAAAGGTCAACAATTTCAAAAGAATTAATGAATAAAACATACAAACAAATGGCCTAGCTGCTAAATTTTTATCATATAGAGCTAAAATTATATATATATATATATATATTAATTATATTATATATATACATTATATATAATATATAAATTATATATAGAGAGCTAAAATTTTATTATAAAAACAGTGTTGATCAAAACTATTTGGTACTGGCTAAGAGATAGAGTAGTGGATCAGTAGAACAGGTTATACTCACAAGACAAAATAACCAATAATTATAGCAATCTAGTGTTTGATAAACCTAAAGACATCAGCTTCTGTGATAAGAACTCACTATTTCATTATTTGACAAGAATTGCTGGGGAAATTTGAAAATAGTATGACAGAAACTAGACAGTGACTAATACCTAAAAACCTATACCAAGATAAGGTTGAACTGGGTTCATTATTTAGACATAAAGGACAATTCTATAAGCAAATAAGGAACACAAGGGACCATTTCCCTCTCAGATCTGTAGAGAAGGAAGGAATTTATAGTCAAAAAAGAACTAGAGAATATTATGAAATGCAAAATGGACATTTTGATTCTATTAAATTAAAAAACTTTTGTACAAGCAAAACCAATGCAGCTAAGATTTAAAGGGAAGCAGAAAAGTAGGAAAAAAATTATATCCAAGGTTTATGATAAAGGACTCATTTCTGAAATATATAAAGAATAGACTCAAACTTATAAGAGTACAAGTCACTCTCCAGTTGATAAATGGTCAAAGATATGAACAATTTTCAGATGAAGTAATTAAAACCATTTCTAGTCACATGACAAAATGTTCAAAATCACTATTGATTAGAGAAATGCAAATCAAGACAACTCTGTGATACCACTGTAGATTGGCTAAGATGACAGGAAAAGATAATGATAAATATTGGAGGGAATGTAGGAAAACTGGGATATTAATACATTGTTGGTGAATTTGTGAACTGATCCAACCATTCTGGAAAGCAATTTGGAACTATGCCCAAAGAGCTATCAAATAGCACATACCCTTTAATTCAGCAGTGTCTCTATTGGGTCTGTATTCCAAAGACATCAAAGAAAAGAAAAAAGATCCATACATGCAAAAATATTTATAGCAGTCCTTTTTGTATTGGCAAGGAACTGGAATCTGAGATGTCCATCAACTGGAAAATGACTGAATAAATTATGGTAAATGAATGTAATGCAATATTGTTGTTCTATAAGAAATAATCAGCAGACTGACTTCTGAAAGACTTAGAGAGACTTACATGAACTGATGCTAAGGGAAGTGAGTAGAAACAGGAGAACATTGTACATTGCAACAAGATTATGTGATAATCAACTGTGATGGACTTGGCTCTTTTCAACAATGAGGTGATTCCAGCAAATTCCAATAGACTTGTAATGGAGAGAGCCATATGCATTCAGAGAAATATTTATCACAACCTCCTTCATAGTTTTTGTTGTTGTTGTTTGCTTCCTTTTTTCCTCATTTTTTTCCTTTTGATCTGATTTTTTATTGTGCAGCATGATAAATGTGGAAATATCTTTAGAAAAATTGCACATGTTTCACCTATCTTAGATTATTTGCTGTCTAGAGAATGTGGGAGGTGGGAAGGAAGGTGAGAAAAAATTGGGACACAAAGTTTTGCAAAGGTGAATGTTGAAAATTATCTTTGTATGTATTTTGAAATATCAACAGCTAATATTATAAAAAAGAAAAAAAGTTCCCTTGTTATTTACATTACATACATTTGTGCATACTTGGTTTTCATCCTCATATTGTCATCTCTACTATACAAAAATTTGATGTGCGACAGGGATTATTTCCCTTTCAGATTTGTATTCTCAGTGTTTAGCAGAATAATTGGCATATAATTACACATTAAATAAATGGTTATTGGAGGATTATTTAATTGGAGTTGGACTTTAATAGGTATTGTTGTCTGATTCACAGTTTCACCTATCATATGGAAGGATTTTAGTCTTCAGTTGGTAATGTATCACTATAACTTGGAATATTTCACACAGTGGCTCATATGGGTTAGACCAGAAGACCTTTGAGGATCTTGTCATATTAGGTTAGGGGATGTAGATGATAAGATATTTGAGTTGGAGTAACATCTACTCTCTGTGGAGAAATATGCCATACAACTGGATGATACATGATATAGGTGTCATGGTCCATTCTGTTATGCTATTTATAACGTAATAGAGGGATACAATACAGCCATGTCATGCAAAATTGCTTGCCATAAGAAATGTGGGGACTGAAGAAAGGAGTGAAGTTGCTAACTTGAGTATCAGGGAAATTTTTCTGAGATGGTATTTGATTTCATCTTGTGAAGAGGGAACCAAGTGAAAAACAGAACATTCAGAATTACTAACAACAGATGTTGATCATTAGAATAAGTATCTATCTTTGCCATTTCTGGCAGTAAGGTTTAGGGTAAAATTTCTTACCTTATTTTAAATTGTTTTACATGAAACAGTTTGGTGAAGTCTCAAATGTAAAGGAGGTCAAAAAAGCACCTACTTCCCAGGATGATTTGACAAACAAATGAGATATCTTTAAAAAATTTAGAAATGTGGCTAGTACATAATAGTTTTTTTTTAAATAAATGCTTATTCCCTTCCTCATTTATTCTTTTATGGATATCTCAAAATAACATTTTAAATGTGTAAAATATAGGGAATTAAAAAGGAAATCACTTGTATTGAAATTCAATTATCAAAATATATTTTTCAAAAAATTTAGCCTCTGGCGAAGAAAGTCTGTTTTAGAATGCTAGGAGTAAGACAGTTAAGGAGAATATGAGATAAAGAAAACCCTCCCCTCATTCCCACTGCATGAAACTAAGATGATTCTTCCCTTCAGACATATCACAGTATTGCCTCTCTTATGATTTTATCAGTCTCATTAGGATTTGTAAGATTAGGAAGGAGAAAGTAAGAGGAAAAGAAGAGAAAAGGGGTAGAAATGTACATCCTGAGAACTAAAAGCTGAAAAAGCAAGTTAAGGGCCTCTTGCCATTACAAAATAAAACCCAGGAATGGGGTAGGGGAAGAAAGAAGTATATAAGTAAGGTAAGGAAGTGAAATGTACAGAAACATTTGAGCATTTGTGTTAGGTATCAGTAAATGTCTTGAAATGGGTAAGAACTTGGAATAGGATGGTCTTCCAAGAAAAACATCAGAAACTTATTTCAAACTAAGCTGAATAAAGTATCAAAACAGTCAATGTCAACAAAAGTCCCATCTTTAAAAATGTGATAAGAGTCAAGGATAAGGGACAGCAAGGTGGTACAGTGGAAAAGGAACCAGTCCTGAAGTCAGGAGGACCTGAGTTCAAATCTGGCCTCAGACACTTCCTAGCTGTGTGACCCTGGGCAAGCCACTTAACCCCAATTGCCTCAGTAAAAAAATAAGTCAAGGGTAAACCATTTTATTGTTTCATTTTATAAGTTTCTCAGTTCAGTTCTTTTTCTCCAAACAAAGCATATAAAAGAACAACGGACTACTGTGTTTGTTGAAAAGGGGAGGGGTGGAGGAGAAGTCTGTTATACTCACATGTATTTTTCTTAGTTTCATGCAGATGGCTTAGGTATCTCTGAAAAGATGGTCTATTTTTTTCTTTGCCATCTGTGCATTTTTATTGTATCTAAAGAATAAATGCTAGTTTGCACATTTGAATGTGTGAGGCTTAAGACTATCACCTGATTTAACCTATGCAATTCAGGAACTTTCCCCCCTTCTTATCTTCACCAAGAATCTTTCTTGGAGGTGTTTTGAGAAGAGAGCCCTTGTTTATTGAGTACAGAATGTTTGCTGACACTTAGCTATTCTATTTCCTCCCCTACCCTCAGCTGAATATGAAAGTGCATAATGGGCAAAGAAGAATAACATTCTCTTTTTCAGGTTTAAAAAAAAAGCTAAGGTGTCAACTGGAATCATAGACCCATAAGCACTTTATAGTGATACAAATATAGGTGCTACCAAAAGAATGGGGGTGTGGGGGGAGGGCAATTCCCAAACACCAAATCACTGACAAGGAAGGCAAATGTAATTAGTGACATGAAGGACAACAGACGAATTGTTTTTTTATCATGATCATATTCAAAAATTTGCCTACTTATTCTATAAAGGTCAGCTCAAATATCAGTTTTCCTCAGATTTCCTCTAGTGGTAATGGTTTTTACCACATTAGGTTATTTATTTGTCTATTCATTTATTTATTTTACCATTCTGATGTCCTTTTCAAGTAATATTGCTTAGGTGAAGAGGCAGGTCAGTTCACTTCAAAGAGTTGCAAAGCAGCCTTTGCAGATGTTCCTTGTGGATTGGGGATGAAATAAAGTGGAGTAAAAGGGAAGAGGAGAGAGATCAGATAATGCAACTGCCTCTCAGTCTCCTTGTATCATCATCATCATCTCACATGAAGAAATTCATTCACTGAGTTAGATCTCCAACAGCCACTGGTAGGTGGCTCTCATATCACAATATAATATTGTCTATTATGATAATTTGTGTTTGTATTCTAAGCTCCACTAAACCATATAGTCCATTAAAACTGGGATACTCTACTACTTAAATTTCCCATCTACCCTACTCTCTATCATAATGCTTGATACACATATTTGAGTAATTTTGCAAATGTATACTATTTTTACATTGAAAAGTTGTGACTCCTCAATCCTCTTCAAACTATGTTAGAATATGATTAAGGAGAGATCATAAAAATCAAATTAAATATTTATATTTATATATACATATATAGTTTGCCTTATAAATAAATCAAATGAGGTTGGTTTTGCATAGTTTTTTCTTGAACAATCAATGAATTAGCATTTATGAAGTATCTATTATATGTCAGGTTGTATTGGATACAAAACAATATAAAGAATTACACAATCTTTATTCTCCAAGGGCTTATATTTTCATGAAGATATCATGTGTATACATAAATATATAGAAGATGTACAAATATTAGATATAGTATAATCTTAGAAGGAAAGACATTAGTGACATGGGGTTTGAGGTGGGGGATAGAATAGGAAAGACCTTAAGAAGTTGGCATCTGAGTTTGAAAGGAAGCCACGGTTTAGAACATTACATAAATATATTTGCTCTTAATGAGTATTATTTCCCTTTCTAATTATTAATAAACTATATATTTAATAATGTGTTTTGAAATTATGCCAAGAATAAAATAGAATTAAATTCTTTCCAGACTTATCTTCTTCATCTATCTGGAAGAGGACAGTCCTTATCCAAGAAAAAAAAAAATTGTTGGTCTCTAGTTCTCTATTACCTCCTCAACTTTCCATTTTAAATCATTGATGGTAGCTCAACAATCCCATCTATCAGTTATTTTTAAAATAAATAAACAAGTTAAATAAATTAAAATATGACAAAACTACTTTTAGAACCAAAATTCAGAGAGAAAGAACATTAAGGAAACAATAGATTTTGCTTTTATACAGGAAACATTAAATATTAATAGTTATATTTTCAAGGTTCAAAAGGCACATCTAAATATTCTGGCTGTATTAACTAATTCCTGAGACTGACTCTTTAGGAAATCAATTATCTTGCCCAGCAGATTGAGATAATATTCACCACTGGAATGTGCTCAGCTGCTGGTAGATTCTGGACCAATGTTTTTCTTCATGGAATGTTCACGAAACTGGTCTTTGCTAGAGTATAAACTGTGTCTTAAAGTCTTCTGGCTACTTTAAATCAATGGTCTTTAACTCCCATTTAATTTTTCCCATTTTATTACTTCATTCACATCTTGGGTAAAAGTTTAATCAAAATTTAGAAAAAATCAATCATTAGAAGTAAAATTAAGTATTTTGGGGACTGCTTAAGGGAAAAGAAAAAAAAATCTCATTTAACCTATCCCATTTTAATAAAAAAAAAAAGAATATTCCAGTAATTAAAAATATGGTTCAGCAATCGGGTAATATTTTTAAGGAGTTAATTTCATTGAAACATATGTTCATACATTTATTATGCTTTTGGGGAAAAGTGCTCATTTCAGTAGATGAAGAGGATATTTGTTTTCTTTTTTCTTTCTTTTTCTTTTTTAAATTTATTTTAACACACATTGCTTTATAAATCATGTTGGGAGAGCAAAATCGAAGAAAAGTGTGAAAAGCCATGGGAGAGATGAAAAAAGCAGAAAAAGAAGTGAACATAATATGGGTTAATTTACATTCGTACTCCTTTGCTATTTTTCTGGATTTGGATGATATTTTCTGTCCAAAGTCTATTGGGGTTGCTTTAAATCACTGAAACACTGAGAAGAACCAAGTCTTTCATAGTTGATCATGGCATATTATTGCTGTTATTGTGTGCAGTGTATTCCTAGTTCTGCTTGTTTCTCTCAGCATCAGTTCATGTAAATCTTTCCAGGCCTTTCTAAAATCAGCTTGTTCATCATTTTTTATAGAACAATAATATTCCATTACCATCATATACTACAACTTGTTCATCCATTCCCCAATTTATGGGCATCTACTCATTTTCTAATTCTTTTCTACCACAACAAAGAGTTAATAACACATTTCTGCACATATAGGTCCTTTTCCTCCTGTATGATTTCCTTGGGATACAGACCCAGTAAGGACACTGCCATATATCAGTTCTTTTTTTTTTTTTGATCTAGGATATAATTCCCTAGGCCTGATGGCTTGAATTCATTCAGGAAAGCTAGAGGATGCCTGTTCATCATAACAAATATCTTGGTTTTTCATTCACTTCTAACTATTTGTATACTCTCTTTCCTAATCCTAAAACAATTTTTCATGAAAGAATTTTTAAAAATTCAATCTTCTCACTGCCCTCAGTCACTACTCTAGTTCAAACTTTAATCATCTTGTCTCTGTACTCACTATTGTAATAACCTCCAAAGTGGTTTCTCTGCCACAAGTCTTTTTTCATTCCAATCCATCCTTTATATAGCTGATAAAGTGATTTTGCTAGAGTACATATCTGACCATGTCAGTTATCTACTCAATAAATTCCAGTTCTTCCCATATGACTAGCTATAATCTATTTGACATTTAAAAGCTCTTTATAACTTGGTCCCAACTTATCTTTCTACCCTTATTATATGCACTCTCATTAATATAGTCTATCACACAAACTCGCCCTTTTATTATTCCTCACACATTGAATTCTATCTTTCATCTCTGTGTCTTTATACTGGCTACTGAACCTCTTCCTACATCATGATTAAAATGTACTTAATCATCTCCACATTTTGAAATTCTTACTTCTCTTCAAGTGTCAGATCAGATTCAAGTGTCTATATGAAGCCTTGCTTGATTTCCCCAGCTGTTCGTGTCTTCCCTTCCCACAAAAAAAAAAAAAAAACCTTTTTCTTTATTTTTAACTATGTATATATGTACATGTTTGTCTCCTATGACAGAAGGCAAACCTCGAAAAAAGAGAATGTTTCACTATTATCTTTGTATAGCTAATATCTAGCACACAGTTCAGGGCACATGATAGGCACTTAATAAATATATGTTCATCAATTGTCTATTGCTTGCTCTGTGGTGACCTAGAAAGTCAGTTTCAGGCCCTATGCCCTCCCACCATCACTTAAATTCATGTGAACTAGGAACTAAAATACATTTTTTCTTAGGTTTAATATGATTCCTTGTTTTAAGGGTCTTAAGGAGTCAATTGTTCCTAAGAAAATAAATGGCTTGTAGACTATCTTTTACACAAAATTGGTAGGTAAGAGAAAAAAAATAAGATATTGCTTGAGAAAATATTCAAGGCAAGGATTTTATTTTTATTTATAGGATCAAAAAAATTCTTTTCTGTTTTTATCAGAAGGAAAAGATCCAGAAGAAAATATTAATTATTAGGTTAGTTCCTTAGAAACAGTAAGTGCAGAGCCTTGGAGCTAGCTGTTTTGAAGGTAGCTTCAGCACAAATCACAGGATATTTTACCTTAAGGAACACAGAGTATGGGGAGTTGGAGTCTGAGTCTGGGAAGACTGAGGTAATTACTACTAATGGGGAACAAAAGGGCCAGTGGCTCAGAGTGAGAAAATAACAACACATCTTGTGAGGCAGAAATAGTGTGCTGGCTGGGGGCACTTCAGGAAGGTGAAACTTTTTAGGGTTCCAGGTCAGAGAGACCCAGAAACTGGGAGGCATCATTCACCCATCCCAAGATTAGGGATTTTACACTAATAATTTTCAGTAATAATCAACAATCAGTCAAACAAACAAATGAATTGAACAGGTAAAGAAGAAAGCACCCAAACATGGGAACTTAATATGGGAATAGGGAAAACTAGAGTGTGTCTTCACAGGAAATCATTGAAGTGAAAAATAAATCCTTTTCTTCCCCAAAGAAAAACAGCTACCTGCCAGGAAAGAATTTAGAGAAGAACTAAAAAAAAAAAAAATCAAATAAAAAATATTGAGGAAAAAATAAAAAGAACCATACAAGAAAAACAAGAAGATTATGAAAAAAATTAATCAACTTGAAAAGGAGACACTGTCTTAAAAAGAAAATAATATTTGAAATTTTGAATTGGCTACTTTATTCAGTGATAGCACTATCTTTTGTAGACTATCTTTTACACAAAATTGGTAGGTAAGAGAAAAAAATAAGGTATTGCTTGAGAAAATATTCAAGGCAAGGATTTTATTTTTATTTATAGGATCAAAAAATTCTTTTCTGTTTTTATCAGAGGGAAAAGATCCAGAAGAAAATATTAATTATTAGGTTAGTTCCCTAGAAACAGTAAGTGCAGAGCCTTGGAGCTAGCTGTTTTGAAGGTAGCTTCAGCACAAATCCCAGGATATTTTACCTTAAGGAACACAGAGTATGGGGAGACAGTATGTCTGTATAGACAAATCAGACTCCCAAGAAATTATTTTAAAGAGCCAGAGTAAATAATAACAAAGTTTGTCTGGCATATCAAAAGGTCAAGCATTTCGAGGGAATTAATGAAAAAAAAAGCAAATGAAGGTGGCCTACCTGTACCAGACCAAAAACTTTATTATAAAAAAGCAGTCATCAAAACCATTTGGAAGTGGCTAAGAAATAGAATAATCGATCAGGGGAATAAGTTAGGTTCACAAAACACAATAGTCAATGATTTTAGTAATCTAGTATTTGATAAATCCAAAGACCCCAGCTTCTCTGATAACAACTCACTAATTGACAAAATATTGTTGTGAAAATTGGAAATTAATATGGCAGAAACTAGGCTTTGTGCCACACCTAACAGCCTATATCAAGATCAAGATAAGGTCAAAATGGGCTCATTATTTAGACATAAAGAGGGATATTACAAGCAAATTAAAAGAACAAAGGATAGTCTGTCTCTCAGATCTGTGTAGAAAGAAGGAATTTGTGGACAAAGAAGAACTAGAGTTCATTATGGAATGAAAAATGGATAATGTTGATTATAGTAAAATTTAAAAGGTTTTGTACCAAAAAACAAATGCAGACAAGATTAGAAGGAAAGCAATAAATTGGGGGAAAATTTACACTCAAGTGTTCTTATAAAGGACTCATTTCTAAAACATATAGATGATTGATTCAAATTTATAAGAAGACAAGCCATTCACTAATTAATAAATGGTCAAAAAATATGAACAATTTTCTGTCTGTAGAAATTAACATTTCTAGTCATATGAAAAAAATGCTCTAAATCACTATAGATCAGAGAAATGTAAATTAAGACAATGCTGAGATACCACCACACATCTCTCAGATTGGCTAAAATGATAGGAAAAAATAATGATGAATGTTGGAGGGGGTGTGGGAAAACTGGGACACTAATACATTATTGGTGGAATTGTGAACTGATCCAATTATTCTGGAGAGCAATTTGGAACTATCAAACTGTATATACCCTTTTATCCAGCAATGTCTTGACTGGGCCTGTATCCCAAAGAGATCATAAAAAAGGAAAAAAGGTACTATGTGTGCAAAAATGTTTTTAATAGTAAGAAAATGGAAACTGAATGGATGCCTATCAGTTAAAGAATGGCTGTATAAGTTATGGTATATGGATGTTATGGAATATTATTGTTCGATAAGAAATGATTAACAGAGTGAATTTAGAAAGACCTGGAGATACTTACATGAACTAATGCTGAGTAAAGTGAGTGGAACCAAGAGAACAATCTACAAGCAACAGCAAGATTATAGGATAATCAAGTCTGATGGATGTGATTCTTTTCAACAGCAAGGTGATTCAGGCCAGTCCCAATGGTCTTGTGATGAAAAGAGCCATTTACACTGACAGAGAGGACTGTAGGGAATGAGTGTGGATCACAGCACAGTATTTTCACTTTGTTGTTGTTGTTGTTTTGTTGTCTTTCTCATTTTTTCCCTTTTTATCTGATTTTCCTTGTGCACCATGATGATTGTGGAAATATGTATAAAAGAACTGCACATATTTAACATATTGGATTACTTGTCATTTGTGGCAGACAGTGGGGGGAAGAGAAAGAAAAAATTGGAACACAGGGTTTTGCAGGGATCAATGTTGAAAATTATCTCTGCATATGTTTTAAAAATAAAACACCTTATTCAAAAACAAACAAAAAAAGAAAGCAGAGGTAAATTAATTTTTTTTATTTGTATTCCCCAGGAATGCAATAATTATTTGCACATAATTACTTAGTAAAGGTTTTTTAAAAGTAAAAAACAAAAAGTAAAAATTTTTCATTAAAAAAAAAAGAAAATTAGACTTAGGCAAGAGGAAGCCAGTGAATCTATTTGAGACTAAGAAATATGGAGAACAGATGAAGGGAAACGTAAAAATAAATTGACAGTTGTGACCAAAGAAAAAGAAGAAGCTTGAAACAATAATACAAGAAATAATCAAATTATTCTATGAAGTGATAGAACATGAAAAGAAATTAAAAATAGAAAAAAAATCCACCAATCACCACCTCAAAGACATCCTACAAGGAAAACACATAGGAATAATATTAATAAAATTTGAAAACCCAACTAAAAGAGAAAACTTTATATGAGACAACAAAACAATCCCAAAACCAATTCAAATATGCTGGAGTTATAATTAAAACTGTATAGGATTTAAGAGCAGCTACAAAGAATGCAGGATATAGAATAAAATATATTGACAATGAAAATAACTAGGTCTGCACAAAAAATATCATATCCAGACATGATATATATATATATATATATATATATATATATATATATATATATATATATATATATATATATATATTTTTTTTTTTTTTGCTGAGGCAACTGGGGTTGACTTGCCCAGGATCACACAGCTAGGAAGGGTTAAGTGTTTGAGATCAGATTTGAACTCTGGCCCTCCTGACTTCAGGCTATTGTTCTATGAACTGTGCCACCTAGCTCCCCTAGCCATAATATTAAATGGAAAAAAAATAGACATTCAAAGAACCTGTAGATTTTTCAGAACTTTGTCTCAATCAAACCTTTACTCAATGGAAAATATTACATATAAGAACCAATATCAAAAATAAATTTCAAGTGACTTACTGAGAGCAAATTGTTTATATTTTTATATGGAAATGCAAACCATATGTTTAAGATTGACATTAGTAATTGGGTGTTCAAAAATATATTGAAGCAGAGCCAAGTATGATATGACTCTAAAAAGCAAAATTGTCTAGGAAAAGGTAAAAATAGTAGTTATGATATATGATGAGGTGCAGAGGAAGAACCAATGTAGAAGCAATATATGGCTGAAGAGTTCTGAAAACAAACTTATATGGGGAGTGAGTTAAATAGGGAATATTAAATATAATTTATGAAGTCTTTGAAATTGAAGTAGGAGTAGCAAAGAAAGCCTGAAGTACTGACAATATTATAATACTCCCTGAGGCAATCAGGAGAGGGCACTGATGGGGATCAACTCAGTCACACAACCTTACTCTCTGTGGAGGTCTTGGGGAATGCTACCTTTCTGTATTCAATCAGAAAACCCAAGTTATGATGTCACACCCTTTGAGGTTAAATTTCCCTTATAAATCTCCCCATGGCTCATGCCATCTTTGCTGAATCCCTTTTGGGTTAGTCCACCACAACATTCTGCCTCATGGTGTCTTTTTTTCTTTTTAGAGCTAAATCTTTTAGGATGCTAAACTCCTCATTGGATGTAGCTTGCCAAGCAATGGTAGACTCCCAACTCATGAACTTTTTCTTTTCTCCTAGCTAATTGTGAGCTTCACTAGGAATTTGTCTTTTACCTTCTTAATTGCTAAAATTCCTTTCTTGGCTAATTAAGTGCTCTCTCAAGTCTAGTTCATCTTTACCATTATCTCTATTTTGTCAGTAATCTCTTCTCATAGATAAATGCATTTGTTGGCAAGGAAAAAGTCCTTATGAATTCTAGATTGTAGATTGCTGTGAAATCTTTTGATGCTAAACTACATCATTTGGTACGCATTGAACATATATATATATATATATACATATATATATATAAATATGTACATATATGTATATATAAATATATATACATATATATTTATGCATGTATGTTTAGATATGTAGGTGTATGTATGTGTGTGGATAGGTATGAATATGACTATATGTGCATGTAAGCATATGAAAATATACCTATTCTTAACTGTAGTTTGCTTGGGGGAGGTGAGGATAATGAAAGAGGGAAAAGAATAAAGTAACAATATAGAGAACAAAAGAATAATCTACAAGGAAGTAAAGAAAAGAAGGACAGTGGTGAATATAATCTCTTCTATTATTTTATATGCTTTCTTGAAAAGGAATTTTATTGTTACATATTTTGAAATCTCCCTGATGTTCTGCTGGGCATATGACATTAAAAAATTTTTTTTCTGTCTTTTTAAAATTTTTTTTCTTATTCTGTATTTAGATTTAAATAAAATAAATATTAAATTTGTTTTAAATTTTTGAAGTTTGGTAGTCTTCTCTGTATAAGATTAGAAGTTTACTGAGACAGTGATGGGCTTAGGGAGAAAGGAATAACCTCTACAGAAAATGAAACACATTGTCATTAAAAAATGAAGAAAAGACTTGGCAGCCAAATTGTAGGCACAGAGATGAAAAAAAAATAATTAAAGGTTTTTATTTTCACAATATATACATGGATAATTTTCAACATTCACCCTTACAAAACCCTTTTTTCTAAATTTCTTCCCTTCCTTCCTCCCACCCACTCCCCTAAATGGAAAGTAATACAATATATGTTAAACATCTCCAATTCTTCCATATATTTCATAAATATATTGATGCACAAGAAAAAATCAGATTAAAAAGACACAAAAATGAGAAAGAAAACAAAATGCAAGCAAACAACAACAAAAAGAGTGAAAATGCTGTTGTGAGCCACACTTAGTTCCTACAGTCCTCATCCCACAGATGTCTCTCTTCATCATAAGACCTTTTGAATTGGCCTCAATCATCTCATTGTTTAAGAGGGCTATGTCCAGAATGGATCATTAATAATCTTGTTTGTTGCCATGTGTAATGATCTCCTGGTCCTGCTCATTTCACTCAGCATTAGTTTGTGCAGGTCTCTCCAGGAGTTTCTGAAATCATCCTGCTGGGCATTTCTTACAGAACAATAATATTCATATACCACAACTTATTCAGCCATTCTCCAATTGATGGGCATTCATGCAGTTTCCAGTTTCTGGACACTACAAAGAGGGCTGCCACAAACATTCTTGCACATACAGGTCCCTTTCCCTTCTTTAAGATTTTTTGGGATACAGGCCCAATAGAAACATTGCTGGATCAAAGGGTAGGTACAGTTTCATATCCCTTTGGGCATAGTTGCAAATTGCTCTCCAGAATGGTTGAATCAATGCACAACTCCACCAACCATGTATCAGTGTCCCAGTTTTCCCACATCCACTGCCACATTTGTCATTATCTTTTCCTGTCATCCTAGCCAATCTGAAAGGTATGTAATGATAATTCAGAGTTGCTTTAATTTGCAGTTCTTTGAACAATAGTAATTTAAAACACCTTTTCGTATGACTAGAAATGATTTTAATTTTTTCATCTGAAAATTTTTCATATTCTTTATCAATTGGAGAATGGTTAGAATTCTTACATACTTTACTTAATTCTCTATACATTTTAGAAATGTATCAGAACTTTTGAATGTAACATTTTCCCATAGTTTATTGCTTGTCTTCTACATTGGTTTTGTTTGAACTTAATATAATCAAAATTATCCATTTTGTATTCAATAATCTATACCAGTTCTCCTTTGGACACTAATTCCTTTCTTTTCCACAGATGTGAGATTTAAACTATCCTGTGTTCTCCTAATTTGTTTATAATATCACTATCAGTTTTTTTGGGGGGTTTCTCTTGAACCTCAACAAAGTAGCAAAGTCTTTTGCAGTTGATTTTTTCAATGATATTGTTGTTACTGTATATAATATTCCCCTAGTTCTGCTTACTTCACTATGCATCAAGTTGAAACTAATAAGATGAATTCACAAGCACCAATAAATAGTACATTTGAGTTAAAAAAAAAATCAGTTTTACAATTACAAGATGAGAGAGATATGCTTAGGCAATAGTTTGTTGGAAAAGTGATGTAGATTTAATGGATTGCAGTTTCAGTATGATGTGACAACAAATAAAGCCAATCAAGCTTTTATTAAATGCTTACTATATGCCAGATATCTTGTTAAGTGCTGGGAATGCATATATACTGGCTTAAAAAACAATTCTTGCCCTCAAGAAACTTACATTATAATAGAAGACAATTTACAAAAGAAAAATGAAAAGCACTGTGTCATAGAATAGGAGTCTAGAGAGGTAAGATCTGAGCTGAGAAAAATACTGTGCATGACTGATCTGGGTACTTTGTCAAAATGAATATTCTAGGAATGAGCCCCAAGGTTATAGAGTTCAGTTTGCATGATCAAGCCTTAGGGGAGGGAAGAATGTGTTATAGGATTAGAAGATTGCTAGGGTATGAAGAAATCCAAAATATCTGTAGAACAACCAGGAGAAGAATAAAGAAGATTTTCTATAAAAATATTTTCTCTCTCTCTCTATATATATACATATATATATGTATAATTTATATATACTATATATAAATATATTTCTCTAAATAAATTCAGATGACTCAGTGGTTTTCATGCTTCTTTGTTAGTATATTGTTAATTTCATCTAAGAGGACATGATTTCATCTAAGAGGACATCTAAGAGGATGAAAAGTATACATGCTTTTAAAGAAACCATGTCCTCTTAGATGAAATCAAGAATATATTATATAATATAATACTACATATACTATACTATACTATACTATATAATATAATAATATACAAAAAATACACTTTTATTTGCAACTAGTAAGATTTTTTTTTCCAAATGTGTTATAATGTAGTACTGGTTCATAATAAAAACATTCAAAGCTTTAGTCTTTCAGGCATACTCATGGTTTATGCCTTTTAGTGGTCAATATTATCTGCATGAAAAGCATTTTCTGTATAGAGGAGTGGATATTTCTGGTGCTTTCCAATGCACTTAACTTTATTTTAACACCAGACAAGAAAATTCTCAGCCATCCTAATGTCATCCATGTCAAACTGATGATTCCAAAAGTAGAGAATACTGCACTTTCTGCTTCCCTGTGCTTTCCTGGAAGCATATGTGATATATGACATGAAGTCACATCACAGTGGTTAGGGTTAACAAAGCCTATTCAGTCTGTGCTGTTGCCAGAACCTAATTACCTTACATTTGCAGGTTCTCATGTTAGTAGTCTCAGGATACACAAAATTTCCATTTTATATCATCCTGAATGGCCTTCCCATATTGTTTTGTTATGCCTTCACACATACAAAGTGGATGAAAGGTTGCACTTTGAAAGATGATGGTGGTGGTGGTGATGATGATGATTAGGTTAGGAGGCATAACATGTATACCTATCTAGCTATCAATTCCTACTTAATTCTTATCATTTTTGCCACATCTCTCTTTTTTATAGGTTTTTGTACTGCAAAATATATGCTTCAGCAATTTTGATGAGGAAAAGGGAACATAATGCTATTTTGATTCTGTTAGCCCTCAAAAAGCTTTTAAAGTGCTTAGAATGCAGACCTGTTATTCTTTAATACAAATATTTGAAAATTCCAACCCAGTTATAAAGCTCTTTTTTCTTGCCCTTTTTGGGTTTCAGATTAATGGATTTTATGACTTGATATTTCTGTAATAACATTGACAAGTTACTCCCCCACATTTCTTAGAGAGGAAAAACACATAGAGTATGCAGCAGGAGGAGGCAGAAACCTGAGGCTCTGTAACTTGAGACACAGATGTCTATAAATGGCCTAAAATATGTTGCAGTGGATAATTGCATTTTGAGCAATAGTAATATTCTTTTGCCAATATATTGCTTATCATAAAGGGAATATTATTTTGCTGGTGTCCTGTCTCCATATCAATAAGTACAGAGTGATCTGAAAAACCATTCCTTCATTCTGTCCATAAAAACAGCTCTTCTCACTATTCTATTTGATTTTAAAAGTCTTTCATAACCTGAGCCTTTCCTCTTTTCTGATTTTCTTTCATCTTACTCCCTAGTACTTACTCTTTGATTCATTTAAAGTGGCCTTCTTGTGGAATCTTCTATTCCAAACATTTTTACTGGCAGTCTCCTATGCCTGGGACTCTCTTCCTCAGTCTTGTAATACTCTGGCTTCTTTCAAGTCCCAGATAAAAACTCAAGATCTACCAAAAAAAAAAAAAAAGTTTTTACCAACCCTCTTAATACAAGTGCCTCCCTTCTATTGATTATCACCAATTTATCTTGTATCCATTTTATTTATATATAATTAATTACATATTGTTTTCCTTATTAAATTATAGTGTCTTTGAGAACAGGGATTGGATTTTTGCCTTTGTTTTTCTCTTTCCTCGTATTCCTAGATCTTAATACAGTACCCAGCATAGAATAGATATACAATAAATGTTTGTTGAGTCAACTGTTGACAAGACCAACAAACTAAGGGCATTCGTATCAGATAATATGGGGATGGGCTACTATGCAGTTTAGAAATAGTGAATGCTTTACATTCACTCATCTTATAATTTGTCCCTTTTCTGTACTCTCAAAAATGCTTAGGGTTATAATTGACAACTTGACATTCATAATAGAATTGAAGTCTTCCTATGTTAATTAGGAGTAGAAGCCACATGATGGCGATTCATTTGTTCAGAGAGGAACTCAACTTTGAGGTTAATTCTCACATGGAGAGAAATTGATTTTTGTGAGTTTCAATCTGCCATTTAATAAAATCCATCTTAATGGTGACTTTGGGGTTTGAAGAATTGGAATTGTTCTTCAGGAACAGCCTTCATTTCCTTTGCTGAGGAGGGTAAATCAGCTAGAAGTATACTGGGCTATTGCAAGAGATGTACTTAGCAACTTTGTCCAATATCTCTTTGTGCTGTCAATATGATAGAATGGCTTTGATGTTAGGGTATAAATGTATAAATTTTGCTTCTGATACTCTGTGTGATCTTGAACAGATCACCTACAACTCTGGAATGATTAGTGAATCAAGAAGAATTTACTAAAGTCTACAATATTTCTGCTAGGCACTGTGCTAAGATGAGAAGGATAATTCTGAAAGGGATCTCCAACATGAAGTAGTTCAAATAACTCATTAAGGAAACTGAGATTCAAGAAATTTAAATGACTTACTCAAGATCACACACAGTATAGCAAAGGCAGGTTACATGACAATTCTTGAGCCCCATATTTTGACACTTTACATCTGTTTTTTCTTTGTACCCTAACTCTCACCAGAACTTCTTGAAGGTGATTTATGTAAATGCTTGTAAATGGCCTTTAAAATTTCTTTTTTTTTAATTTAGTTTTTCAATACAATAAGTGGATTAAATTAAAATGTTTAAATACACAAGTCAATTTTAGAGAATATTATCAGGTAAAGCTCATTAATGATTACTAAGCCTTAAACAATGGTAATAAAATAGTGTTGTTGTCAATAAGCATTCATTTATATAAAAACTCAATGTCTACAGCAATTCTAGTTGATGCTTGTCCCGAATATATAAACTAAAATCAAAGCGTATGCCTGGAAAATTATATGCTATTCTACTTTTCTCAGCAGTAGTGCAATAATTCCTCTAAAACCTAAATGTGATGCATTTTTGTAGGGTCCATAGCTGAAGATTAGTTACCTGGAGGGAAAATGAATGGTATAAAATGCTTGATTCCTGAATTCTAGTCTGGTTATTATGATATTGTTTAATTAATCCTCAATTACTCATAAAGTACAGTGTACATATCTGATTTCCCAAGATATTGAGTTAATTGAGTCATGATGAAAACAAGAAAAACATGAATAACTGGCCATAGTGTAGCTATTATTAAATATTACTTTTTTATGCACTATAATTGGTTGATGGACAGAGCACAACTCAGGGAATCCATAGGGTTTCTAGAATTACAGAAATCTCTTCTATAACATATTCAGTTTCCTCATCTGTATATATAATAAATAAATGATCCGTAATAATAGTTCACATCAATGTGCCATTTTAAGGTTCACAGAATACATTTACATATTTGATCCTCACAATAGGGCTGCATTATTATCTTCATTTTTACAAACTGAGACTCAGAGATACTAAGTGATTTGCCCAAACTCACATAACTAATACATATCTAAGATGGCATTCAAATTTGACTCTTTTTGACTCTTAGTCTATTACTTTAACTGTAACTATACTATAGTATGTATATATGTATGTATGTCTTGGTCTTGGTGAGAATGGTGGACTAGTTGCTTAAATTTTAGTTTTCAGGGAAAACACTCATGCAGCGATTCTTTCTATGGCCATTTCTACACTGAAAAGGACTGTTGCAAATGGCTGATTTGGCATTCTATCAGGGTTTTTCGAAGGGGAAAATCGTAGCTGTGATTTAAGCAGCAGAATTAGTTTAAGTATCTGAATGACCTCAGAATGTTTTTCAACTTGAACATATTCAAATAAGGACAACTAACAAAAACTAAAAGGTGACTGGGTGGCCTTGAAACATGATTCAGGGAGGGGGGTAAATATTGCAGTTTGATGTGCTTCTCTCAAGTTATGGGAAAAAAAAAAAAAAAAACTTTGCCACATCTCCTTTAAAAGACTAGTAGACAAAAATATAGAAAGAATTCTCTTTTCCTTTCTGTGGGCTTAAAAAAAATCTTTAATGACAACTAACATCAAGCAGGGATGAAGAGTCCTTATCAGATTAGAAAGTTGATTGGATTTTTATACCTGCTGGTATTTGGCACTGACCCTATCTTAGTATCATTTCATTTCTATTAACTCCATTATGTTAGAAAGTACTTATTATCTCTGTAAAATAATAATATGCATGTTTGAGCTTTATTCCCACATTCTTCACACTGGGCTACATTCTCCCCTCTGTGCCTCGTTCTCCATCACTCAGTGTATGTCAAGGAGGTTGTGTGCTAAATATCCCTGGGAGCACAGAGGGACTACTGTAACTCTGATATTAATCTTCATCCCACTAGGATGGGACTACCTCAGGGCAGTGGAGCATCACAGTGTCTTGCCTTCAATAGAAAGTCAGTAAATGTTGCATGCATGGCTAGAGCTGGAAGGAAGCTTAAAAGTTGTCTAGCAGACTAACTGCTTTATCTTACAGAAGAATTGATTAGCAAAAGTTCACATAGTGAGTAAAAGGACAAATTGTAGAACTCATCATATTGAAATTATAGTACCCTGACTACAAATCTAATCTACTTTTTTTAGGTCAATTGGCCTCTCTCAAAATCAATATCAAATGCAAAAATAAAGGATCTGTGGACAGGAATAATTTTGGGGTGAATTAAGCATTCTATCATGCATGTGATTTCAGAGATACCAAAAAAACCCCACCTTTTTACCAAAACATTATTTTCTCTTAAAGATTTTTTATTTGCTTTTCTCTAGTTTCATGTAAAAAAATAACATTTGTTTTTAAAATGCTGTGTTCTAGAGTCTCTCCCTTCCTCCCTAACCAACTCCCACATTTATTGAGAAGGCATAAAGCGAAGTGATATAAAACATTTCCATAAAAATTATATTGAAGGGGTGGGACCAAGATGGCAGAGAGAGACAAGTCTTTGTCTGAGCTCTCTCTGATGTCCCTCAGATCAACACCAAATCAAGCCTATGAACTGGTTTTGGAGTGACAGAACCCACAAATATTTGGAGTGAAACAAATTTCTAGCAGAATATATTTTGAAAGAACTTCAGAAAAAGTGTTTCAATCGGGTATGGAGGGAGGTGGCCAAGTACAGGCACAGGGCAGAGACCCAGGGTGGTGTGGGGTCCATTATCTGAAGGAATTAGGTATTCTGCACAGTATTAGGTATTCTGTTTTGGTTGCAAGCCAGTAGATTAGCAGATTAGCTGTAAGATATCCAATACAAATTGAGCCTCAGAATCCTAGAATCACATGGGACCCGGTCACATCCACTGAGCCCTGGAAAATAATCAGCACCGACCCAGCAGAATCACTGTTGCCTATAGAGAAAGCTTGGACAATGTCCCCTTTTCCCTAAAAGCAGACCTCAATCTTTTAAAAAAATGAGCAAAGAAGCAAAAAGAACTCTGATCACACATAGTTTTTATGGAGAAAGAGAAGAACAAACCCTGAGAACACTAAAAATATTACCTCCAGATGAAGTCCCAAAGGGTGATATGAGTTGGTTCCCAACTCACAAGGCTCTCTTGGAAGAATTCAAAAGGGAACTTAAAAGAGAATTAGAAGAAAAATAGGGAAGGGAAATGAGCACATAGCAGGAGAATTTGGAAAAGGAAACACAGAAATTATCAAAAGAAAACTCTTTACAAAATAGATTTAGTGAAATGGAAAAACAAAACAACTTCTTGAAAAACAGAAAAAAAAATCCATTGAACAAAACAACTCATTTAAAAATTCAATTGGCCAAATACAAAAGGAACTAAAAAGATAACTCAAGAAAATAATTCAGTAAAAATTAGAATTGAATAAATAGGAATAAATGACTCAATGAGATATCAAGAATCAGTCAAACAAAACCAAAAAATGAAAAAAAAAAGAAAATGTAAAATCATATTATAAAAAAATTAGTCTCCCCTTTTCCATTCTCCCCCAAAAACTTTTTTCTTTTCTTTTCTTTCCTTCTTTCTTTCTTTTTCTTTCCTTCTTTCCTTCTTTCTTTTTCTTTTCTTTTCTTTTCTTTCCTTCTTTTTTCTTTTCTTTTCTTTCCTTCTTTCTTTTCTTTCCTTCTTTCTTTCTTTTCTTTTCTTTTCTTTTCTTTTCTTTTCTTTTCTTTTCTTTTCTTTTCTTTTCTTTTCTTTTCTTTCTTTTCTTTTCTTTCTTTTTCTTTTCTTTCTTTTCTTTTCTTTTCTTTTCTTTTCTTTTCTTTTCTTTTCTTTTCTTTTCTTTCTTATAATTATAACTTTTTATTTACAGAACCCATGCCAGGGTAAATTTTCTCAACATTATCCCTTGCACTCACTTCTGTTCTGACTTTTGCCCGTCCTACCTCCACTCCCTCCCCCAGATGGCAAGCAGTCCTATACATATTAAATATGTCACAATATAGCCTAGACACAATATATGTGTGCAGAACCGAACAGTTCTCTTGTTGCACAGGAAGAATTGAATTCAGAAGGTAAAAATAACCCAGGAAGAAAAACAAAAATGCAAACAATTTACATTCATTTAGCAGTGTTCTTTCTTTGGGTGTACCTGCTTCTGTCCATCATTGATCAATTGAAACTGAGTCAGATGTGCTCTTTGTTGAAGAAGTCCACTTCCATCAGAATACATGCTCATACAGTATCATTGTTGGAAGTATCTGATGATCTCCTGGTTCTGCTCATTTCACTTAGCATCAGTTCATATAAGTCTCTCCAAGCCTCTCTGTATTCATCCTGCTGGTCATTTCTTACAGAACAATAATATTCCATAAAATTCATATACCACAATTTACCCAGCCATTCTCCAATTGATGGGCATCCATTCAATTTCCAGTTTCTAGCCACTACAAAGAAAACTGCCACAAACATTTTGGTACATACAGATCCCTTTCCCTTCTTTAGTATCTCTTTTGCGATATAAGTCCAGTAGTAGCACTGCTGGATCAAAGGGTATGCACAGTTTGATAACTTTTGGGGCATAATTCCAGATTGCTCTCCAGAATGGTTGTATTCATTCACAACTCCACCAACAATGCATCAATGTCCCAGTTTTCCTGCATCCCCTCCAACATTCATCATTATTTTTTCCTGTCATCTTCGCCATTCTGACAGGTGTATAGTGGTATCTCAGAGTTGTCTTAATTTGCATTTCTCTGATCAATAGTGATTTGGAAGACTCTTTCATATAAGTGGAAATAGTTTCAAATTCATCATCTGAAAATTGTCAGTTCATAACCTTTGACCATTTATCCATTGGAGAATGGTTTGATTTCTTATAAATTAGAGTCAATTCTCTATATATTTTGGAAATGAGGCCTTTATAAGAACCTTTAACTGTGAAAATATTTTGTTGTTTCCCTTCTAATCTTGTTTGCAAAGGATAATGTTGAGAAAATTTACCCAGGCATGGGTTCTGTCTATAAAGATGTATAAAGAATATTATTATTAGCACTTTTGGCTGCATCCCACACATTTTGGTATGATGTCTCATTATTGTCATTTTCTTGAGTGAAATTATTGATTATGTCTATGTTTTGCTGTTTCACCCAATTATTCTTTAGTATGAGATTATTTAGTTTCCAAATATTTTTGGTCGATTTTCCCCTGGCTTTTTAATTGAATGTAATTTTCATTGCATCATGGTCTGAAAAGGATGCATTTACTATTTCTGCCTTACTGCATTTGAGTTTGAGGTTTTTATGTCCTAATATATGGTAAATTTTTGTATATATTCCATGAACTGCTGAGAAGAAAGTGTACTCCTTTCTGTCTCCATTCAATTTTCTCCAAAGATCCCCATATCTTACTTTTCTAGCAGTCTATTTGCCTCTTTGACTTTTTTCTTATTTATTATGTAGTTTGATTTATCTAATTCTGAGAGTGCAAGGTTGAGATCTCCCACTATTATAGTTTTGCTGTCTATTTCTTCTTGCAGCTCTCTTAATTTCTCTTTTAAGAATTTAGATGCTACACCACTTGGTGCATATATCTTTAATATTGATATTGCTTCATTACTTTTGCTACCCTTTAGCAAGATATAGTGCCCTTCCTTATCTCTTTTAATTAGATCAATTTTTGCTTTTGCTTGATCTGAAATCAGGATGGCTACCCCTGCTTTTTTTACTTCACCTGAAGCATAGTAGATTTTGCTCCAACCTTTTACCTTTACTCTGTATGTATCTCCCTAATTCAGGAGTGTTTCCTCTAAACAACATAAGGTAGGATTTTGGCTTTTGATCCATTCTGCTAACCTCTTCCTATTTATGGGGGAGTTTACCCCATTCACATTTATGGTTAAAATTACCAATTCTGTATTACTTGCCATCTTGTTAACCCCTGTTTATACTTTTCTCCCTTCCTTCTCCCTTACCCTCCTCCCCAGTATTAAAGTTGTGAGCACTACTTGCTTCTCACAGCCCTCCCTTTTTAGTATTCCTTCCTCCACCTTAGAGTTCCTCCCCATATCTTACTCCTTTCCCTCACAGTTTCCATATTCCCTTTCACTTAGCTTATTTCTTCCCTTTTCACTTCTCCCTTCTCACTTTTCAATGAGGTGGGAGAAGTTTCACCATACATCGAATATGTCTAAAATTTTTCTCTTAAAGCCAATTCTGATGGCAGTAAGATACTCACTATATTCATCCCCCTCCATTCTTTCTCTCACATAGAATAGGTTTCCTTTGCCTCTTCACGAGATGTAGTACCCCCGCTTTACCCTTTTTCTGGTACAATGTCCTTTTCACCTCTGGTTTTTAGGACAAGATATACATGTATTCTTTATACATCTTTATAGCAAAAATATAGTTCCCAAGATTTCTTTTACCTTTTTAGATTTCTCTTGAGTTTTATATTTGTAGATCAAACTTTTTTGTTAAGTTCTGTTTTTGTTTTCATTAAAAATAGGTGAAATTCACTTATTTCATTGAGTGACCATCTTCTTCCCTGGAAAAAGATGCTCATTCTGACTGGGTAAGTTATTTTTGGTTGCACACCGAATTCCTTAGCCTTTTGGAATATCATATTCCAGGCCCTTCGATCTTTTAATTTGGATGCTGCTAGATCCTGGGTAATCCTTATTGTAGCTCCTTTATATTTGAATTGCGTTTTTCTAGCTGCTTGCAGTATTTTTTCCTTCATCTAAGGGTTCTGGCATTTGGTCACTATATTTTTTGATGTTTTGATTTTAGGGTCCCTTTCAGTAGAAGATTGATGAAGTCTTTCACTTTCTATTTTAACCTCTGTTTCTCTAACTTCTGGGCTGTTCTCTTTGATAATTTCCTGGAAAATAGTGTCCAGGCTCTTTTTTTCATCATATTTTTCAGGGAGTCCAATAATTCTCAGATTGTCTCTCCTAAATCTATTTTCCACATAGCAAAACTGTGTTGTTTTTCCAAGAAGGTATTTGACATTTTTTTCCATTATTTCATTTTTTTTTGGTTTTGCTTGACTGATTCTTGGTGTCTCCTCGGGTCATTCAATTCCATTTGTTCGATTCTGATTTTCAATGAAGCATTTTCTTCACTTACTTTTTTATATCTTTTCCTAATTGTCCAACTGAGTTTTAAATGAGTTGTTTTGTTCTATGGATTTTTTTTTTCCATTTTGCCAATTTTATTTTTTAGAGAGCTATTTTCTTTTTCCACTTCACTAATTCTGTTTTTCAATGATTTAATTTCTTTATCCACTCTATCTTTAAATGAGTGGGATGATCTCTCTAGACTCTCTTGCCAAGCTTCCCTTTCCTTTTCCCATTTTTCTTCAAGCTCTCTTGTGAGAGCCTTTTTAATTTCTTCTATGAGAATTTTTTGTGTTGAGGACCAGATCATACCCTTCTTTGGGCATTCATCTGGAGACAGTCTGTTTTTAGTCTCCTCAGGGTTTAAAGTCTGCTCTCTATTCATATAGAAGCTATCAGTGGTTAAGGTCCATTTAAATTTTTTGCTCATTTTGTCAGAGAAGAATCAAAGAAAACAAACTGGCTAAAACCAAACCAAACCAAACCAAACCAAACCAAACAAACAAACAAAAAAATGCAATACTTTTTTTTGTTTGTTTGTTTGAGCTGGATGATGTTACCACGCTTCCTCTACAGACTTCTGGGGGCAGCAGTGAGGCACTAGCAGGACAGCAATGGCTCAGCTGCTTCTTTGCTCTTAGACTTTGAGACACTATGGTTGGGTGCGGCCACATCCACCTTCTTTTAAGAGACCCTAGCTTTTTGGGTTATAGTCTTCACCTCCTGGGTTTTCAGCTTCTCTGCTTGTCTACTGGCTTGCTGCCAGGGCAAAGTATCTAATACTGTAGTAAAGCTCTCTCTGTAGAGATGGCTGAGATCACAGCCCATGCCCCCTCAGGTTCTCCTGCTCAAGCTACTGCTATCTGCCTTCAGGCTGCACCTGATCTAAAACTATCCCCACCCTTGAGCAAAAACAGATCTTTCCTGGTGAATTTCAAGGATGTCTTCTCTTGGTAATTATTTGTGGGTTTTTTTGTTTTTTTTTTTTTCAGTTAAGCATTAATTGCGAGCCTTGTCATGAAATAAACTCTGAGAGAAAATGTAGAGCTTAAGTAACTGTGTGCCTCCTCTCTGCCATGTTGGCCCAAAAAAAACCTTAACAAAAAAAGAACAGGATTCTTCAATTTATATTCAGACTCAATCAGTTCTTTCTCTTGATATGGATAGTGTTTTTCATCGTAAATTTTTCAGAGTAGTATTGGATCACAGTATAGCTGAGAATAGCAAAGTCATTCACAACAAATAATCCCACAACACCGTTATTACTTTGTAGACAGTACATTTTACTTTATACAAGCTTATGGAGTATTTTCCAAGTTTTTCTGAGACTATCTTACTTACCATTTCTAACAGAACAATAGTATTTCTTCATAATCACATACCACAATTTAGCCAGCCATTCCCAAATTTATGAAAAACCCCTTAATTTCCAATTCTTTGCCCTGAGAAAAGAGCTGTTGTAATGATTTTATACGTATATATTCTTTTTATTTTTATTTTTCAGATCTGTTTTGGGATATATTCCTAGCAGTGATATTAGGTTGAAAGACATGCATGATTTTATAGCCCTTAGCATATAGTTCAAAATTGTTTTACAAAATGGTTGAATCAGTTCACAATTCTACCAACAAGGCATTACTGTCTCATTTTCCCCTCATACTTTCCAATTTTGTCATTTTCCTTTTCTGGCTCTTTAGCCAATCTAATATGTATGAAGTAGTACCTCAGAATTTTTTTGATTTGCATTTCTTCAATCTCTGGCTATACATAGTTTGGTTAGAACATCTGAAAACTAGTTAATCTTTTTATCACTTATCAATTGAGTATTGACTCTTATATTTCACAAATTTGACTCGGTTCCCCATTTGTTTGAGAAATGAGGCCTGGATTACAGAAAGTTGCTACAAAATTTTTTCACAATTAATGTTGATACTATATTTCTTCCCTGTTTGTTATATCCTTTCTCTATTTTCTCCCTGTATCTCCTCAAAATTGTTTTGCTTCTTACCAGCCTGTCACTCAATATATTCTCCTTTCTAATCATCCTCCTCCTTTTTCCTAATCCCTTTTTTCCTACATTTCAACAGAGTAAGACTGATTTCTATTCTTATATCAAATGTGTCTGTTGTTTCCTCTTCTGTTATGATTCTTACAAGGTGCTAAGTCAGCAGAACTGATAGAGACAATGGTTGTTCAGCAGGGTGCTTAACAGTTCTCTAAATGTATTTAGTACTTATTAAGAGTTCCACAAGATTCACCTTTAAGAGAGCATTATATAAGCTAGGAGCCTCAACTAGGATGCACTTCAAAAAATCCCACTAAGATACAAGCCCACTCTTGGAGGTGGAGTCAGATTCATTCCATTTTCCATCCCTGTGCTGGCTGAAGACATTCAGAGGGAGCAGAGGCAAAGGACTAGGAAGAACTTTTGGAACCAAGGAGAGAGATAGGCCTTGAAGAAAACCAACCAGGCCCAAGGAAGGAGACAGTACTTGAAAAAGAAAATAAAGGATTTGGACTCTAACTCCTGGCTAGATGTGAAGTGATTATTACTCTGAACTGAAATTAAGGCTGCTTCCAGAAGCCCCCCCAAGAAATCTACTCCCAGAGAACTTTATATTTTAGAAAAGAACACTACACTCTTCAAGCCAAATTTGATGGGAATTAGGTTCAGTCACTCCCCCCTTCCCCCTTCTTTTCTTTCCTTCCTCTTTACTATAAAAGATGTTTCCTTGCCTCTCTTGTGGCAGATTTTCCACCTTTCCCTTTGCCTTTCTCCAAATATATTCCCCTCACTACTTAATTTTATTTTAAAGATATCATCCCTTCATATTCAACTCACTCCTGCACCCTCTGATTATATATGATTCTTCTAACTGCTCTAATAATGAGAAAATTCTTATGAAATATAAGTATCATTATATCATTTAGGAATATAAACAAATGAACTTCATTAAATCCTTTATTATTTTACTTTCCTGATTATACCTTCATGTTTCTTCTGAGACCTGTATATGAAAATCAAATTATCTATTCAATGCAAGTCATTGTGAATGCTTGAAAGTCTTCTATTTAAATGACTTTATATCTTTTGCCTAAAGGATTATACTTGATTTTGCTGGATAGGTAATTGTTGGTTGTAATTCTAGATCCTTTGCCCTGCTAAATCTTGTATTATCTTGATTATGGCTCCATTATGTCTGAATTGTTTCTTTCTAGATGCTTGAAATATTTTATCCGAGGAATTTTCATCTTGGGATCTCTTTTCAGAGATGATTAGTGGATTCTTTTAATTTCTTTCTTACTTTCTGACTCTAGAATAAGAGGAAAGTTTTCCTATTTTTTTTTTTTTGCAAGATGATATCCAGGTTTTTTTTTTTTTTTTTTGATTATAGCTTTCAGGTAGATCAATAATTTTTAAAGTATTTCTCTTGCATCTATTTTCTAGGTTCCCCCCCCTTTTTTTTTAAAAAGAGACATTTCACATTGTTTTCTTTTTTTTCATTCTTTTAATTTTGTTTTATCATCTCTTGATGTCTCATGAAGTGACTAGCTTCTATTAGGTTCTATTCACTAACTTTTCAACAATTATTTTCCTCATTAAAATATTGTACCTCTTATTTCATTTGACCAATTTTGCTTTTTAAATGATTCTTCTCCTTATTAGCTTTTTGTACTTATTTTTGCATCACTCTTATTTCTCTTCCCATTTTGTCTCCACCTATCTTCATGGATTTTCAAAAACCTTTTTGAGCTTTTCCATGGCCTGAAATCAGTTTTAATTTTTCCATTTGTTTCTCAAAGCCCTATCACTTTAGTGAGACAAACCCTTCCTGCCAATCTTCTAAATTGTCTTTATTTAGAAAATTGTTTGATTCCATTTTTTGTGGGTTCTGATGCTCTAAAATTTGTTTAGAGTTATTTAAAAGTATTTGACGAGTTTTGGGGGAGGGATCTCAGACAGGTCTCTTCCTTTATTTTACCATTTTGGCTCTGCCTCCTCTCCTTGTTAAAGATTCTGATGCTAAAGCACCCCAATTTAATATTACTCCATTTTATCAAATGTTTCTTAAACTATGTCTTGTCAAATTAAAAAAAAATATCATGGAGTCATAGTGCAGGATGCCTTATCAACTATATGTATAGTAAGAATGAATTTCACATCCTTTCCTGAGAATATGTTTTGATGAAGAAAATTTAGAAACAACATTAAATAATCTGTTTTTTGTGATATCAGGTAAAAATGGAGGAGACTAGAAGCAATAAAATAATTCTCATTTATTTCATAATTTTGTCTAGAGTGGTTTCACCTATTGAGCAGCTCCTATTTCTTTTTTATTTTCTGCATAGAAAAAAAAAATAAACTGAAGCTTGTTTAACTTGAACCTGCCTGAAGAATTGACTAACGTGGAAATTTAAACAGGTTGCTTTGAGAAGTTTATAACCAGTGATGGAGAATATTGGAAGAAATACTTCCAAGAGGAACAAAAAAGGAGAAAATGTAATGAGTTAGCAGTAGTTAAGGAAGATATTTACTTGTGACTGGAAATGAAAAGATAGAAGAATACAACAAGAAGAAATGGGGCAAAAGGAAGAGATGCTGGATCAAGCTCTGATAGACATATGGGACCAGCTCCAAATGATGTAGCTTCATGTACTACAGAGAAAAATGAAGGAGATTCAAAGACCGATCCATTCAGAGGTCAATAGAGGAGGGAGAAAAGAGTAATGGTGGTTGGTGTCTCTGCACTGAGAGTGATGAAGCAGCAATTTGTTAGTCTGAATAAATTAAGAAGGTTGATGACTTTCCATAGAAGACTACAGTTTAATGCTTTTATGTGTTTCAGAGTTTTTAACTTGATGACCATTACCTTGTTCTAGTTATTTATGAGTAACAAATGATATCTTTATAAGTAATTCAGAGACTCTTCTAAAGATTTGTAGTTTTGGGCCACTGTCACAGTAACTACAATCATAACTACTACAACTGCAACAACAACCCGAAAACTTATGGGATGTGGATGGTGTTTTGCTCAGTATTGCCTTTTGAAATCAGGAGATTCAAAAGGAAAAGCCTGATTAGTGCAAGCCAAAAAGTTAGCATCTTAGAATATGATTTTTTTGTCCAGAGCTCTGATTAAAATTAAAAATAGTGAATTCTTTTCAGGGAGTTAGATGATATTTAATAGTGAGTGAGGAAAATCTATCTGTCTCATTAATCCAATAGAAAAAAAAAACAACTTAGAAATAACTAAGTAACAGTAGGAAGAAAATTCATATAGATCCACCAAGCTAAGTGACACAGGGTAGAAATATAAATTAAAAGGAAAGCATAGAAGGAGATGAGCAGTAAGGCATATTAGAGAGTATCCAAACAAAGAGCCCACACTTGTTTAATTAGAGAGTAATAAATCCCACAGCATCAGATGCCTATATACAAATAAACAAAGTATACAGAGAGGAAATTAGAGATACTGATTCAAGGAGACACATTTGATCTCATAGGTATCACTGAGATTTGATTGTATGAAACTCATGATTAGAATAATGAAATTTGTCTCTTTTAAAAGTATACCTTATTTAAAAACAATAGAATTGACTAAAATTGGTCAATAGTGATGGAGGAACATGTCTATTTCTGTAACTGTCTTATTTTCTTCCTGCCTATTCATCCTTCTACCCTCTCTGTCTCTTTCTCTGTTTCTGTCTCTCTGTCTCTCTCTCTTTATGTGTGTGTATATATATATGTGTGTGTGTGTGTGTGTGTGTGTGTGTATGTATGTATATATATATATATATATATATATATATATATATATATATATATACTTTAATATTAAATTTGTGAAAGAATAGAGAAAAGCAGTTCATTGTTCACCAGATTTCAAGTGTTCCTAAAAGTTATAGATGGCATTAAGCCAATTAATATTTTGAAGGAGAAAACAGATGTTTCAAGAATGGCATTTAGAAAATATGAGTAGAAATGTTTCAGAGGAGAGAGAAAAGGAGAGCTGTCTAAAGAAAGGTAAGAAAGAATCAAGCATTTATTAATTGCTTTCTGTTTGCCAGGTATAGTGGTATATTGGGGATATCAATAAAAGAAAGAGAAAATTCCATGGCTTCAAGGAACTTATATTCTAATGGAGTTAAACAATATACAAAGAAAAGTGAGTAATCTTTTAGAGTGAGTAGGTTTTCGAGATGATAGACTAATCCAAGGCAAGGAAGCTCAAGGGGCTGGAGGAAGTCCTAGCTTGAGTCAGGAGTAGAGAAGGTCAGGTTTTGAACTCCAGAAAGCAAGGGACAAGACTAGCAGGAGAATAAACTTGTAAAGAGGAAACACATAAAATCAAATATTAAAGCCCAGTCTCAGAAGTAAGGACAAATATCTAAAGATAAATTCAAAAGATTAGAAAACGTCCTGTAAATATATATACACACACATACACACAAGTGTGCATACCTATATGTCTGTATGAATAACAGTAAAACAAATCAGTACATTGTCCACATTTGAAAACATAGATATATAATTAAAATATCTTATATAATTCATATCCTTTGATCCAAATTAATTCTTTCATTCTTAGAGTCTAATTAAGATAGCTATACCAATGATCCAATCCCTTAGAATACATAGTATAGTTTGGATAATTGGCATTTTTATATGCTTAATTTCTTTTTTTCCTGTGAGGTAGGTTAGTGGAATTTTCATGAATGATTATCAATCTCATTTGAGAGATTCTATCTCTATACTGTTCCAAACACAAATATAATTAGATACGAATTGGTAAGATGCAGATTTAATGTCTAATATTAGTACAACAAGATGAATTTGAAACTGGTTGAATGAATGGACCCAAAGAGGAATAACAATAACTGACAATAATGTAACACTTTAAGGTTTGCAAAAAGAAATCTTTAACAGGCAAAAGTCAAGTTTGAGGGAAGTCTCCAGCGGAGTGCCCCGGGGATCATAATTTTGCTATTCATCATCTTGAAAGCATAGGTGACATGCTTGTAAAATTATTAGAAAATGTGAAGTTTGGAGTGAGAACCAATTCGTTTATTAAAGAAAATAGGAATTTGAAAGGCCAGAGGGAGGGGTCAAATCTTATCACATGGAATTTAATGAAGGTAGATATAAAATAAAATAAAATAAAAAATTCACATATACAAGTTGGTAGAGAAAAGACAATAATTGCTGCGAAAATATCTTAGTGCTTTAGTGGGTTATAATTTCAATAGAAATCAACAGTACAATGGGGAAGAAAAATAGAAAATATTATTTCATGCTACACTAAACTCAGGGATAACTTAAGGAATATAGAGAATAATGGTCATGCTAAACTCTGCCTTTATCATATCATATATGAATACCCTGTTCAATTCTGCAAGCCACATTTTAGGAAAATTTTTTTCAAACTAGAGAGTGTCCAGCTGGAGAGCAACCAACATAGTAACCAACATAAGACCTCCCCTTGCCCCATTTGAGAATTAAGTAAGAGCTAAGAGTATTTAATCTGGAGAAAAAGAAAAATTAGAGAAGATATTACAATTCATTTATTTGAAAGTTTGTCATGCCAAAGACAGAAAATATTTGTTTTGCTTAGTCATCAAGGGAAGAACTGGGAGCAATGAATAAAAGATAATGAATTTAGGTGGGGTATAAGGAGAGGACAACTTTTACCTATAATTAGAGCTATAAATAGTTGAATGATATACCTTTGGAAATAAGGATTCCTCATCATTGGACATATTCTGCAAGATCTAGATTAATCACTTATTTAGAAATGTTATAGAAGGAATTTTTGTGCTGGTATGCAACCCTGAATTGTTTTTGTCTTTACGAAGTTCATGATCCAAGTTAAAAATAAAATTCCATCTGAAATTTGTCTACTCTTTTCATATATTATTTCAAATATTTATTATATACTTACTAAGTGTGAATTATGTACCATGTATAAATTATAGTGTTAGGGTAGATATAAATAAGTACTGGAAGAGAGAGAAATATCAATAAGAGGCCTTGAAATTATTCTTTGCATCTATATTCTTTTATGTCTGTTTTGTCCCTTGGAAATCTTCATGCTTTCTGACCCATTTTTACTTGGAAAAAATGATATTTGAATGGCATTCAAAGCATCTAATTTGGAGTGCTGAGGTATATGCAAGAGCCGAAGTTCAAATTAGCCTACATCAAGATCATTCACAGAGACCTTTCCCAATCTAATACTTTGGCCTCCTTAATAATTCAAGTGAAAGACTTTCATGCATGAATTGGATCACTATGTAACCAAGCTAATTCATTGTTACATCTTCCAATCGATTGTGAAAACAATTAAAAATCAATCATTTGGCAATTGATTCATAGCTGTTTCCTGTTGCCCAAGTTATTGATATTTCAGTGGTAACTCCTAGCTTCATTGCTCTATTTTCTGTGTATCTTGTCATGGCAGTGGTTTTAAAGTTTGGTTTATTTCCACCATTTATCATTATTGGCTCCTTGAAATCCAGGCATTTTGGGCAATTGATGCTACTGTGGCTCTTGAGGCTCCAGATAAATGATTTCTGCCCCTTACATTTATTCTTTATCTCTCAGTAGACATTTTTAGTGTCTTGTGAGCATACATACAGCTGATAACATGGACTGTGTATATTTTTGCTGCTTTTGACAAGTTCTATACACATAAAGACCTATAGTACAGTAGGGAAAATGTGTTTGTAGGTCTACATTTCTTGCAACTTCTGAACCTGCTTTGTCAGGAACCTAAACTTTTCAGTATATGAAGCCAGAAGATCTGAATTCAACTTTCAGCTATACTGATTACTACCTTTTCAAATCATAAAGAAAGAAGGAAGGGAAAAAAGAAAAAAAAAGAGGGAGGGTAAGAGGGAAGAAATGAACAAATGAAAAAAAGGAAGGAAAAAAAGGTGAAATAAGTTATTAGGAAAGTGATTTGAAATATTTGAGTGTATGTGGGCACTGATAGTGAGTGGGGAGAGGGGAATTTACTCTGAAAATGTGATTCCATTGGTGTGGGGAACTTCCAGTGTGAAAACATGCTTTAATGACATTGTGCAATGTATCACTGATAACTTAGAATTGTGCTGGTCACTGAGAAGCTAAGTTGCTTGCCCATGATTATACAGCTAATATAAGTTTAACTCAATTCTTTTCTGCCTCTAAAGTTGTCCCTTTATCAACCACACTACACATCCTCTCTCAGAATTTATGATAATCTTAAAATGCTTGATACTTTACAAATAATTTCACAAAAAATACCTCATCCGGTTTCTTGATCATCTTTCTCCTTCTGAGTATTCTTTCTTTTGTGGATTTCAGAAAAACAAGACTCTTTTGGTTTTAAACAATTAGAACAAGAATAGCAATACAACTCTGGTTTTAATATTTTCCAAAGTTGGATCGTTGGCCTTTTTCTGTCTCTATACCCTCTCCCTTGGGAAGTCCTTTAACTTTCCAAGTACAGCACAATATTTTTAAGCATGACTATCATCACATCAAAATCTTTACCTCTGTCTCAGATTTTTATTCTGCATTACCAACATCTTAGCTTCCTATAGGAATTTTCCTCTTGGATCTTCTACTAGCAGTTTAATTACCCAAAAAACCAAGGTTGCAATCTTTTCACATAACTTATTACTGCTAACTTTACTATTTTTCTTAGTGATACAAATATTCATCAACTCTCCTATGCCTGAAATCTTTGTATTATCCTGGACTTTTATATCTCCCTCACATTTTCATATCCTAATGATTACCATGTTCTGTCAATTCTATGTCCATAATATCTCTCACATTTCTGCTTTCCAACTATTGCTACGCTCTCATTTGCCTAGATCATTATGAGGATCTCCTATCTTTACTCTTCAATTGTTCTTTCATGCTGTTTCCAGATTAACCATATGCAAAAATTTTGTAATCAACTCTTCTTAAAAACTTCAGGTATTCCTTATAACCTCACACACATCAACACAATCATCATGATCTTCATCATAACTAGAATTTATATGAAATTTCAAGGCTTGTAGAGATTTGAAATATTCTTTCCTTTTATTATCATAATCTCAGTGTTATTATCATCCTCATCAAGATGAGGAAACTGCAGTAACCAGAGGTTAACTAACATGCCTATATTTACACAGCTAGCAAATGTATTAGAGAGGATTTACATTTAATTCTTAATTAATCTGGAAATAATACCCTATCCACTATTCTACCTAACTGGTTAGCATTCAAAACTATCACCCAATACCACCCCATCTTTCAAGTCTTAAGTCATATTATTTCCTCTCTATGCATTTGATGCCATAGTTAACTTATTGTCTGTCAGTAGAGATGTCCTTTTTCTCATATCTCTACCAATCAATTGAACAAGAAGTACCTAGAATGTCTAAGAAATTATGAATAGGGAATACTACAATAAAATGTATTTACATTTTATAATGGGAGACAAGATACACATATAAAAGTATATATAAAATATATAAAGAATAAATATATATATATATATATATATATATACACACAAGGTAATTTGGTGGGTAAAGGTCACTAGCAGTTGTTGATATGAGAAAAAACTTCATGAAGAATATAATACTTGAGTTCTGAAAAAAATGAATGCATTCTGGAAATGAGAGATAGACTCTGCAAAGGTATGGAAATGTGAGAGGTAATGTAATGTATGAGGATTATAAGGACATATTGATTATACCATAAGGTGAAAGATGTACAGTAATGTCTAAGTCTAGAAATATATACATATATTTTTGAATCAGACTATTTTTGAGTTCAGTCTTTTTAGTCATGTTCAATTCCTCATGAACTTGTTTTGAGTTTTCATAATAAATAATAAAGATACTGAAAAGCTCATATAGCAGTTTTAACTGCTCTGTCATGGTTACAAGTCAGTGGATCAGCAGATAAGTGGTGAGACATCCAATGCAAATATAAAAGGTAAATTATGAGCCTTTGAACCCCAGAATAATACAGGATTAGGCTCAAACCTACCCAGTAGCAGAAGACAGTCAGCACCAACACAGGGAAGCCTAAAATTGCTGCTACCTCTAGAGGAAGCTTGGAACAATCTGCCCTTTACCCCAAGAGCAGACTTTAACTTTTTAAACAATGAGCAACAAAAAGTTATCAAACTATACATGCCCTTAGGGAAAGAAAGGAGGGGGATGAGCACTGTGTGAATCTTACTTTCATCAGATTTGTCTCAAAGACAGAATATAAGATATATTTAACTGCACAGAGAAACTTGTATTACTCTATGGAGTAGTAGGAGGGGAAAGGGAAAAGGGAAAGGAAAGGGTGAGGCAAATAAAAGGGAGCACAGAAGTAGAAGGAGAAAAGTATAAGAAAGGGGGAAGAACTATAAAAGGGGAGGGCTGTTTGATGGATGTAGTAGTCAGAAGGAAATTACAAAAAAGGAGGAAAACATCTAGAGAAAAAGGAAAGTATACTTTGGGAAAAACAAGATGATGGGAAATACAGAGTTAGTAATTTTAACTGTGAATATGAATGGGATAAACTCTCCCATAAAACAGAAGTGAATTGCAAACTAGATTAAAAAACAGAAATCTACAATGTGTTGTTTACAAGAAACTCATTTAAAGCAGAGTGATACATAGAGGATAAATCTAAACAGCTGGAGCAGAATCTATTATGCTTCTGATGAAGTAAAAACAATAACAACAACAACAACAGGAGTAGTGATCCTGATCTGAGATCAAAGATTGTTATGGGTCAGAACTTGAAACAAGATGCTAAGTCACTGTTATTGATAGAGACAATGCTTATGTCACCTTTACACACCTTTAAGAGAATTCACACATTAATTTACACATTAGGGTTCAAACCTTTTAAGAGAGTTAATACCTTTCACACCTTTAGAGTTCACATCATTAAGAGAGCATAAAAGGACAACTCACTAGAGAGTCTGGGAGATTCACAAATCAGGATTCACTTGGGAACATTCACAAGTCAGAAACCTACAATCCCACTCTTGGAAGAGGAGTCAGATTCATTCCAACTTTAACCTTTGTGTTGGCTGGAGACATTGGGAGTGAGAGGCTGAAGCTGGCAGAAACTGAGGAAAAGGACTAGCAGCAAGAGCTCTTGGAACCAAGGAAAGAGATAGACGTCTAAGAAAGCTAACCAGGTTATTTTGGAAGAGACAATAAAGGACTGGACTTTAACTCCTGGCTGAATTTGAGTTGATGATTACTTGGAACTGAAACAAAAGCTGCTTACAGAAGCTCCCCAAGAAACCTGCTCCCAGAGAACAATATAATTTAGAGAATAGTACACTACAACAGATCTTTTCTGAAGTTCTTCCTAAATAACTTCTGATGGAAAATTTTTACACTCTAAATATTTGTGGACTCCGCCACTCCAAAACCAGTTCAGATGTTTGATCTGTTGTTTATCTGAGGGATAGTAGGAGATGATCAGATAAAGATGCATGTATTCTCTGCCATCTTGGCTTTGCTCCTGTTCCACTAAATCTATTTTTAAGGAATTGTTTTCTTCAGTCAATTTTTTTCTTTCCTTTCCTATTGACTATTTTTCATATTTCTCCTGCATAGCTCTCTTTTTTTCCAATTTTTCTTCTACTCTTTTACTTGATTTTGTATTTTTTCTGAGCTTTTCCAAGTGAACATTTTGAACTTTAAAAAAGTTCATATCATTTTTTGAGAATTCATAGGTATGTATTTTGCCAATGTATTCCTTCTCTGTATTTATGTTCTGAAGTTCTCTGACACCATAGTAACCTTTTATTGTCAGGGGTCTTTTTACTTTTTTTGCCCATAATTCAGAGTTAAACTCTTCTCCTAGGACATCAGAGATACTGCCTCAATCTTATTTTTGTAGGGAAACAGGGCTGTCTTACTAGTTTTCTTTGTGGGCCAGAAGTTCTGGCAGCATTCTGTGAGGAAAACTGTGGAGAGCTCAGGCAACTTTTTGGCTTCTTTCTGCCATCTTGGCTGTATTCCCAATTGTAGAACTTCAGAGTAACTTTCTTAAACAAACTTTAGGTCTAGTTTATACCTAGGTAGTACTCCAAAGGAATTTACAGAATCTGTTCTTTAAAAAGAAAGGGGAAAAAAGGGATTATGCCAAATTATGCTGCACAAAATAGTCAATGTGGGATATAAGACCACTCTTTACTTCCTTAATCCTACACACACACACACACACACACACACACACACACACACATACACACTCACTCACAAAAACACACACAAAAATGATCTAAAGAAAATACAAATTACTTAGCATTACATTAACATACATTAACAAGTGTTTAAAACTTGAAATAATGAGGTGACACAATACTGATTTTCACAGACTTGGAGTCAGGAAGATCTGAAATACAGTCAGATAATTATTAATTGTTTGATCTTAAGTAAGCCACTTCATTTTTCTGTCCTCAAGATTCCCAACAATAAAATTGTAAACATAGCACTTATTTCCCGGGATTACTTTGAGTATAAAATGAGATAACATATCAGACCCCTCCTATCTAAATAATTCACAAAATCTTCCAGATACCCAGATGTGATTTGCCCTTTCTTAATTAATTTGATTTTATCATCTTTCTGTCAGGGTCCATCTTCTTCTATGAAATGCTTATAATTGTAGGAAACCTTTGTCACTAGGAACCAGCTTTTATTTGAGAACTCAGGATCTCTTGAACTAATAAGGTAGCATTTAAAGCCAGAACTTTTCCCCCTCCCCCAGGATTAATGCTTAATGAACTGTGTTGAGGGGGAAAGTACAAATCAAAAGGGTATTTAGGAATTAAAGTCTTTTCTCAGAGTTTCCTTGGTAAACATGAGCTGATTCCCACTTCTGTGTGATCACTCTAGGCTCTTGTGGATAGTGAATGACTTTAGGAAAGGACTACTCTTTCCTCCACATCTTGATAGCAGCACAAAGAATTGACCTGTTCTGTCCCAAAAGAAGATCAACCAATCAGCAGAGTAGTGGAACTTTTTTTTTTTTCATTTTTCAGTTTTTTGAAATTTTTCTATTTCTTTCTTTTTAAAAAAAAAATTATTTATTTTATAATAACTTTTTATTGACAGAACCCATGCCAGGGTAATTTTTTACAACATTAGGCCTTGCACTCACTTCTGTTCCAATTTTTCCCTTCCCTCCCTCCACCCTCTCCCCTAGATGGCAAGGAAGTAGTGGAACTTTCTACAAATCTTATATCCAATTGAAGATTTGATTTCACCTTACTCAGTCATTAATCATCTTTGACACAGTTCTCAGTCATGAAAAATACACAGGACTATGAGAACTGATGTGTACATGTACTTTAGCAATGAGTTTAGAGTACTACCCACTAATATTACAGTTCCATGGAATGCTCAAGCTTTCTACAATTCAAAGAAAATTCAAATGCTACATCATATTTAGCAACTTTCTTCACTCCTTTCCCAAGTTTTTTTTTTTTTTAAATGAACTTTGTATTTATTTGAAGTACATATGACTATATCCTCTCCCTCTGATGGGATGCTAATGCCATACGGATAAGAACTTTTTCACTTATAGTTCTGTATGCTCAAAATCTAGTTTAATACTTTACATCAAGTAGGTGCTTAGTAAATATTTGTTAAGTGAAAATCAATTGAATTGGACTTTGATTGATAATGTTGTAGACCTATCCCAGTATTGTGAGTAAATATTTTAATTATTATTTTTTTGTCTTGTTTTATTTTGTTTTGGTTTTTAATGTAATATAAACTGTGGTTATTTCCTCAGCATGGTTCACCAAAGATCATGTAGATAATCAAAATGGAACAAGCAAAATAATATAAAATAATATGTTGAGTGACCACCCCCACTGGATAATCTTAATTATATACATTTAAACAAATGAACAAATAGATAGAAAGATTTTTTAGATGAAGGATACCTGCTTCATCTCACATCATGGAAACATAGCCATGGAGAAAAAATGTTCAAAAGTCTAATGTTCCATGCAAAATAGCACTATGTAATTATTTTCCTAATATTTTTCTCTGTTCATCTCAAAATATAGTATTTTTTTTATAATCTCTGGGTACTTATATTTTCCCCATTAATGTGCTGATTTTCTTGCTGTAAAAATCAACAACTCTGTTTGCCTCCCATCACTAATGCTCAACCATCCATGAGTCATTGTGGTTCAGAAACACTTTGGATCCAGGTCTGTTTGTTTGAGTATTTGCCACGGCACAATACCATCTTGATGGATTAGTAAGTAAGGGCTGTTCAACATTTATTTTCTAATTATGGGCAGAAAAACAACTAAGAAGAAACACAAAAACTCCCAAGAATCACATTGCCGCTATTCAGAGTCAGCTTTCTCTTTTAACATGCCCTCTTTCTTATTGTTCTTGGAGGACACAGAGTATCATCAGTCTTCTTCCTTCATTTCCAGTATTAAGCAGCTTTTAATTTAAACCAGAGTCTCTGTAGCCTGACAGCTACCAACTTTTCAAACTGATAGGAAATTCAAAAAGCAGCAAAGAAAAAAATAATTTCTCTCTGCATTCATTTTGTTGGGGAAGCCTATTTTATTTAGTTCTCAGATATACCAATTTTAATTTTTAATTGCTTTGTCAAAGGCAGTCAATTTTTTTTCATGGTCCAGCTGATAAATCTTCACAGCTTGTTGAGTTTTTCAAAATTGTAAATGGCTAATTTATTTTACATTCTTTTATTTTTAAGGCTGGAAAACTCTTTTTTTTTAACCAGAGATGAAGTGACATATCTCATGTTCTGCATTCAAGATTACTCAGATAGATTCATTAATGCAAACACATGGCTAATGATAACAATAGCTTATAATAATAGCACACAATATCTCATTTTATCCCTATAATGACTCTGAGAAAAAGGTTCTATACTTATCTTATTTTGCCCATTAAAAAATAAATGCTGAGCAGTTTAGTGACTTGCTCAGGATCATGCAGTTAACGTTTCAAAAATAAAATTTGAAACCATATCTTACTGATTCCAGATCCAACACTTTAACCACAATTTCATGTTGCTTTTTCAAATGGGAATAAACCTAAGTAGATTGGTTATCTTCTGTCTGACCCATAGTTCCTGTTCAATCCCCTGACAGCAGTGGGATGTTGACCACAAGAAGAAGAGCTGGAGGAAGAAATGTGGTTTCATCAATATATATTTGTGCTCATCTATAAAAAGACAGATAAAGTGTGTGATCTGTTGATGTTTTATTTATTGTTTTCATTTAAAGATGATATAATTAATATGATACATAAGTATACAGTGAATATAGAAAGCAAATAAGGAAAAATCCATTACTTCAAAGTTAGATGATTTCATTTATCCTTTTGGAAAACAATGTTCTCAACATCATATATGTAACAGGTACATTATAAATGTTTGTTGAAAGACTGCCTGAATCAATGAGTATGGTTTGGCACAGAAGTCAAGATGCCTAATGGTTACAGCTGGGGAGTAGGAGTTAGGCCTCTGAAATTCTATTTCTGGCTCTTGTGATTGCATTCAATACACATGCATATTCAAAAAGCTGTTTATTTTAGGATCAAATTGAAAAACACACATCTAGTAAACATGCTGCTAAGGAAAGCACTGGACAAGCTGATGCAGTTGAAAATAAAGTGCACATTTTCTGCCAGCTTCCCAAAATATGCCCATAAAATATATGCCCATGCATTCAGTAGTGCACTCCAAAATGTGCATTTGCATATGCAGATACTGAATTCTGCATACAAATCAGTTAATTGCAAATACAAATCAGCCACTGTGGACATATTTACTTCTTTTGTAAAGGCCAGTATAGTCATGTGGGCCACAAATGAATGCATGCTGTCAGATTTTCGGGAATATTTTCAGAGTGGAAAATGTGAATCTCTTTGCTGAAATCAATTAGGTGACTATCATTCTCTGGACTAAACATGGTATCATTTTCTCAAATAAGGCAAATTTAACTCTCTTCAGAGAGGACTACTTCAAGGTGTTAAGAATTGGAGAGCTTCAGTTGTATTTGTCAAAAGAGACAGGTAAATTGCAAATGATAAAACTATGCCATCTTTCATATACTCAATCCTAAATTATCCAGGCAAAGATTATTTGTACCTATTCCTTCAATTTGACTGGGGTGGGAGTACTCAGAATGAAAAGATGTTACAATATGAACCTATGATTTAAGAAGACAAATCTGCTTCTTCAGTAATCCAGTAATGTGGTACAATAGATGATAACAAGGGTTTGAATTCCACCTTGCACTTCATACCTTAGGGAAGTGGGAAATTTTATTGCCTTTCTCTGGGCCTCATTTTTATATCACTGAAGCAAAAGGAAGCACTATTGGGTTAAAGTCTGGACACTGTACCCATTTCTCTACCCTAAACTACTCAAAACTCATGCATGCAAAATAAACGGGTTCAATTAAAGAGAAACTGGCTCCTTTTGCTCTCCTCTTTGGCTCACTAAACCCTCTGATGCTCCAAGGACCAAATGCTTAACACCTATGTTTTCAATCACATCTATGATTGCATTGTAAAGGAAATATGTGTTGAATTTGAAGCAAGCATTGGAACAAGATACTTTATTCCTACAAACAAATAAAATGTTAATCATAAAACATTCATAATATACATTGACAGAATGATTTAAAGTAAGATTCAGTAACTTATGCTACTGTAACAATCTGTTGGGAGCTTAATAATAAAGCTTCACCAGAATGTAAAACCGTTTTTAGACATTATGAGTAAGCATTTAATATTTGATCTCAAATCTATACCATCTCCCTGTAATAAACGTCTTCTGGAATGGCAAATTGGAAACTCACTTTCCTCCTCTTCTTGGTGGTCATTTTCTCCAATGAAGAAATCCATCTTTCTGTTAGTTATTTGTACTCAAATCATAACCTCTTCACTACATCACCTCTAAGGCTTCCAAAAATATATTTTTATTTATTCTTCTTTGCCTACTCATTAAAGGAAATATGAAATGGAAGAAGCAGCAAGAAGTCCAATCATAAGCTTTTTTACTCTGTCAAGTTAAACCATTCACAAAGATGTTTTAGTAGATTAGGACCAACTTATTTCTTGACTTCCATTCAAAATCTCAATTATATGATGGTAATTAGAGAGGGAGGTTTTAAGGGGAAAAAACATATTTCATCTTTTCTTTTAATTAACAAAGTGCTCTATTCACAGCCACTGTCTACTGTGTGTGTATGTTTACTTTTCTGTATATTTGAGTCTGTGAGTGGTGGAGGGGGAAATCAAGGGATTTTAGGGATTTTCTGCATCATATTAAAGTGCAAATCCCTTAGTCACTGAACTACTAAATAGACAGGAGCAGTCATGAAGTTTATTATTCTGCTTCAAAAGCCCAAGAGCTGATTCATGTTTTCTTGAAGTTCCTGGAAGTTTATATCCTCTTCGGATAGCCTTTATGAGGCAATTCAATCTACGCACATTGATAAATGTCAGACTTTACTATGTGGCACCTAAAACTTTTTTTAAGTTATATAAAGTTTTTTAAAGAATCTTGTACATAGAAGGAAACATGGAATTGAATGACAACTTTGAAGTCGTTAGCATTAGGCAAATTATTTCCTCTATGAGATTCAGCTTCTCCATGTGATAAGCGGGGCTAGAAATAGTTCTGGAATTTGGCCACTATATTTCTTGGTGTTTTGATTTTAGGATCCCTTTCAGTAGGTGATCAATAAATTCTTTCAAATTCTACTTTAACCACTGTTTCTATAACTTCTGGTCAGTTCTCTTTGATAATTTCCTGGAAAATATTGTCCAAGCTCTTTTTTTTTAATCATATTTTTCAGGGAGTCCAATAATTCTCAGATTGAATCTCCTAGATCTATTTTCCAGGTCTGTTGTTTTCCCAAGAAGGTATTTGACATTTTTCCCATTGTTTCATTTTTTTTTTGATTTTGCTTGACTGATTCTTGATGTCTCTTTGAATCATTCAATTCCATTTTTTCAATTCTGATTTTCAATGAAGTATTTTCTTCACTCACTTTTTTATATCTTTTTCTACTTGTCCAATTGAGTTTTTAAGTGAGTTGTTTTGTTCTCTGGAATTTTTTTCCATTTCATCAATTTTATTTTTAGAGAGCTATTTTCTTTTTCCAGCTCACTAATTCTGTTTTTCAAGGATTTGATTTCTTTATCCACTCTATCTTTAAATGAGTGGGATGACTTACCAAGACTCTCTTGCCAAGCTTCCCTTTCCTTTTCCCATTTTTCTTTTAGCTCTCTTGTGAGAGCCTTTTAAAATTTCTTCTATGAGAGTCTTCTGTGTTGAGGACCAGATCATATCCCCCTTTGGGGATTCATCTGGAGACAATCTGTTTTTAGTCTCCTCAGGGTTTAAAGTCTTCCCCTAATCCATATAGAAGCTATCAATAGTTAGAGTGCACTTTAATTTTTTGCTCATTTTGTCAAAGAAGAGTCAAAGAAAAAAACTAACAAGAAAAACAAATGGTCTTCTTTTTGGGGGGATGCGGGACTGGATGGTATTATCGAGTTTCCTCTACAGACTTCAGGGGGCAGCAGCAAGGCACTAGCAGGACAGCAATGGCTGTACTGTGTCTGCCCTCTGAGACTCTGAGATCGTGCTGAGATACTGTGGGTAGGTGTGGCCAGGTCCAAAGATACTCTAGCTTTTCAGGCTCTTCACCTCCTATGTTTTTAGCTTCTCTGCTTGTCTCCTGGCTTTCTGCCAGGCAAAGTAGCTACCACTGTATTAAAGGTCTTTCCACAGAAATAGCTGAGATCCCACTTTACCCACCTCTTGTCTGCTCAGCTGTGAGCTTTCTGCCTTACTCTGTCTGCTGTGCTGCCACTGCCTGCCTTCAGTCTGCACCTGATCTAACCATCTCCACCCTCTAGCAAAAACAGACCTTTTCTGGTGAATTTCGAGGATATCTTCTCTTGGTAATTATTTGTTTGTTTGTTTTTTCAGTCAAGCACTAATTTCGAGGCTTGTCATGAAATAAATTATTCTGAGAGAAAACATGGAGCGTAAGTAGATGTGTGTATCCTCTCCACCATCTTGGTTGGAACCCTGACAAATTCTTAAAGAAGTTATGTCAGTTCCAAGAAGAAATAACAAAACTATACTAATGGGGGACCCTGCTTTAGAATTCAATACATCAAATTAAAAAAAAAAAAAGAAAGAAAGAAAGAAAGAAAGAAACTAAGCCAATAAATAAGACACTAGAAAAAGCAGATAAAACAGAACTTTGATGGGGGAAAAGTAAATGGGAAAATAAATTAACATATCTTTTTCTAATTAGTACATGTTACACAAAATAAACCATTTGATATGATATAAAAAAATCAACATAAAATGTTAAAAGGCTAAAATATGAAATGTATTTTTTGACTAGGAGGTAATAAAAGGGCATCCAACAAAGGGTATGAAAAAGCAATATAAAAAGGGAAATTAAATAATTTAATCATAATGAGTAAGTGTATCAAAAAGTAAATCATAAAAACAATCCACAAAATGATGAAACAACTTCTCAATATTTATGGGATGCATTATGGTGAAAATCTATTTCTCCAAATTCTTAGATAAACATAATGAAAAAAAAAACAGATCAATGAATTAATTGGGAGTACAAATTTAAAAAAAAGAAAACCAACAACTTGAAAACAATAAATTAGAAATCCTCAATTGAGCAGAAAATTAGAAATACTGAAAATAAAAAGTGCGGTTAATAAAACTGAAAGTAAAAGCAAAACAAAATAAAAAAAATTAAATTAATAAATAAATCTGAATTGGTTTTATAATAAAAACTAATAAGACAGAAAAGCCATTATTTGATTAAAAAAAAAACAAAGAAAAACAAATATTCAGCATCAAAAATGAAACAAGGTGAAATAACAAATGAAGAAATAAAGACAATAATCAGAAAACATTTTGCCCAGTTACATCTAAGCAATCTCAATCTAAGCAAAATCAATGAAAATTTATGAAAATATAAATTACCTAGATGGATATCAGAAATAGAAAGCCTAGATAATTTTATCTGAGAAAAACAATTGAATAAGCCATTAATGAATCCTTTAAGAAAAAATCTGCAGGACCAGTGAAGTCTACCAAATATTTAAAGAACAATTAATTCTAATACTATATAAACTATTTGGGGAAACAATTGAAGGAGTCTTATCCAAATCCTTTTATATACAAATATGATATTGATACCTAAATCAGAAAGAACTAAAACAGAGAAAGAAAATTATAGACCAATTTTCCTAATACATATTGATGCAAAAATTTGAACAAAATACTAGCAATGTGATAACAGCAATATATCACAAGGATTAAATCCTATTACCAGGTGGATTTATACCAGCAATGCTTGGTTTAGATTCAATATTAGGAAAACTATTAATACATGACCAAATCAATATGATTATTTAAATGGATGACGAAAAAGTTTTTTTTTTTCTTTTTACCCATTGCTATTAAAAATGAGAGCATAGGAATAAAAGAAATATTCCTTAAAATGATAAATAGCATAGATCTAAAACCATCATTAAGCGTTACTTGTAACAGTTAAGCTCTTCTCAATAAAAGTAGGTGTAAAAGATACATAGTATCATAATTATAATTCAATATTGCACTAGAAATGCTACTACAGGAATAAGAGGAAAAAACTAATTGAATGAATTAGAATAGGCAAATAGGAAACAAAACTATTGCTCATAGGAGAGTATATGATGATATACTTAGAGAAAAATAGAAAACCAAAGGAGGAAAAATAGTTGAAATAATAAACAACTTTAGTCATGTTGCATAATATAAAATAAAATCACATAAATCATCAGCACTTCTATATATTACCAATAAAATCCAGCAGGAAGTTATAGAAAGATAAATTCCATTTAAAATAAGCATAGTCAGTTTTAAATATCTGAAAGTCTACCTGCCAAGACAAACCCAACAACCACATAAACACAATTACAAAACTCTTTCCACACAAATGAAGTCAGATATAAACAACTGAAGAAATATCAGTTGTTCATGGCTAGGTTGAACCCATATAATAAAATGACAATTTTGCCTAGTGTCATAGCTGTCAAACTACCAAAAAAGCTATCTGATATAATTAGGAAGAAAAAAAAAATTATCTGGAAGAATAAAATATCAAATATATCAAGGCAATTAATGAAAAAAATACAAAGGGAGGTGGCCTAAAAATATCAGATCTAAAAGTATAATATAAAACATCAATTGTATAAGTATTTGTTACTGATTAAGGAATAGAGCAATGGATCAGTGGAATAGATTTGGTCCATAAGATACAGTAGTCAGAGTTTTTTTCTTGAACTTCCGGCCAAGATGGCAGAGAGGAGGCACACAGCTGTGTAAGCTCTGCATTTTCTCTCACAACCCTTTCCATTACAAGCCTCTGAATGAATGCTTGACTGAAAAAACCCCCCACAAATAGCTACTAAGAGAAGACATCCTTGAAATTCGCCAGGAAAGTTCTGTTTTGACTTGAGGACGGGGAAAGTTTTAGATCCAGTGCAGGCTGAGGGCAGGCAGCAGCAGTGAGAGCATGGCAGGCAGCTCACAGGGAAGCAGACTGGAGCGGGGTGGGGTGTGATCTCAGCCATCTCTGAGGGGGAAGCTTTGCTACAGGATTGGATGCTTTGCCCAGGTAGCAAGTCAGCAGACAAGCAGAGAAGCTAAAAACACAGGGGGTGAAGAATACAACCCCAAATAGCTAGGGTCTCTCAGGATTTGGCCACTACCCCACAACGTCTCAGCATGCTCTCAGAGTCTCAGAGGGAGCACAGCCATTGCTGTCCTGTTAGGGCCTCACTGCTGCCCCCCACACTCTGTAAAAGAAGCTCAGTAACACCACCCAGCCCAAAAAAGAAAGCAGATTCATTTGGAGGTTTTATTTTCTTTTTTCTTTGCTAGATTGTCTTTGATTCTTTGACAAAATGAGCAAAAAATTGAAAAGGACCTTAACCACTGACAGCTTCTATATGGATAGAGAGCAGATTTTAAACCCTGAGGAGACTAAAAACAGTCTCCAGGTGAATCCACAAAGGGGGATATGATGTGGTCCACAACACATAAGGCACTCATAGAAGAAATTAAAAAGGCTCTCACAAGAGAGCTAGAAGAAAAATGGGAAAAGGAAAGGGATGCTTGGCAAGAGAGTCTGGAGAAGTCACTCCACTCATTTAAAGATAGAGTGGATAAAGAAATCAAATCCTTGAAAAATAGGACTAGCAAATTGGAAACAGAAAATAGCTCTCTAAGAAATAAAATTGGCAAAATGGAAAAAAATTCCATAGAACAAAACAACTCACTTAAAAACTCAATTGGACAATTAGAAAAAGATATTAAAAAAGTGAGTGAAGAAACTATTTCATTGAAAATCAGAATTGAACAAATGGAATTGAATGACTCAAGGAGACAACAAGAATCAATCAAGCAAAACCAAAAAAAATCAAACAATGGGAAAAATGTCAAATACCTTCTTGGGAAAACAACAGACCTGGAAAATAGATCCAGGAGAGACAATCTGAGAATTATTGAACTCCCAGAAAAATATGATGAAAAAAAGATCCTGGATATTTTTTAGGAAATTATCAAAGAGAACTGCCCAGAAGTCATAGAAACAGAGAGTGAAATAGACATTGAAAGAATTAATCAATCACCTACTGAAAGGGGTCCTAAAATCAAAACATCAAGAAATATAGTGGCCAAATGCCAGAACCTTCAGATGAAAGAAAAAATACTGCAAGCGGCTAGAAAAAACCAATTCAAATATAGAGGAGCCACAATAAGGATTAGCCAGGATCTGGCAGCATCCACATTAAGAGATCGAAGGGCCTGGAATATGGTATTCTGAAAGGCTAAGGAAATCAGTATGCAACTTACCCAGCCAAAATGAACATCTTTTTTCTGGGAAGATGGTTATTCAACAAAATAAGCAAATTTCCCTATTTTTGATGAAAAAAACAGAACTTAACAAAAAGTTTGATCTACAAATATAAAACACAAGAGAAAGCTAAAAAGGTAAAAAGAAATCTTGGGCACTATATTTCTTCTATAAAGATGTATAAAGAATACATGTATACCTTGTTCTAGAAACTAGAGGTGGAAAGGACATTGTACCAGAAAAAGGATAAAGTGGGGGTACTACATCTCATGAAGAGGCAAAGGAAACCTATTCTATCTGAGAGAAAGAATGGAGGGGGATGAATATAGTGGGTATCTTACTGCCATCAGAATTGGCTTTAAGAGAAAAATTTTAGACATATTCAATTTATGGTGAAACTTCTCCCACCTCATTGAGAGGTGAGAAAGGAAAAGTGAAAAGGGAAGGAATAAGCTAAGCAGAAGGGAATAAAGAAACTGTGAGGAAAAGGAGTAAGATAGGGAGAGGAATTTTAAGGTGGGGGAGGGATACTAAAAAGGGAGGGCTATGAGAAGCAAGTGGTGCTCACAAATTTAATATTGGGGAGGGGGGTAAGGAGGAAGGAAGGGAGAAAAGCATAAACAGGGGTTAACAAGATGGCAAGTAATACAGAATTGGTAATTTTAACCATAAATGTGAATGGGGTAAACTCCCCCATAAATAGGAAGAGGTTAGCAGAATGGATCAAAAACCAGAATCCTACCTTATGTTGTTTAGAGGAAACACACCTGAATTAGGGAAATACATACAGAGTAAAGGTAAAAGGTTGGAGCAGAATCTACTATGCTTCAGGTAAAGTCAAGAAAGCAGGGGTAGCCATCCTGATCTCAGAACAAGCAAAAGCAAAAATTGATCTAATTAAAAGAGATAAGGAAGAGCATTATATCTTGCTAAAGGGTAGCATAGATAATGAAGCAATATCAATATAAAACATATATGTAGCAAGTGGTATAGTATCTAAATTCTTAAAAGAGAAATTAAGAGAGCTGCAAGAAGAAATAGACAGCAAAACTATAATAGTGGGAGATCTCAACCTTGCACTCTCAGAATTAGATAAATCAAACCACAAAATAAATAAGAAGTCAAAGAGGTGAATAGAATACTAGAAAAGTTAGGTATGATAGATCTCTAGAGAAAATGAAATGGAGACAGAAAGGAGTACACCTTCTTTTCAGCAGTTCATGGAACCTATACAAAAATTTACCATATATTAGGACATAAAAACCTCAAACTCAAATGCAGTAAGGCAGAAATAGTAAATGCACCCTTTTCAGACCACAATGCAATGAAAATTACATTCAACAAAAAGGCAGTGGAAAGTAGACCAGAAAATAATTGGAAACTAAATAATCTCATACTAAAGAATAATTGGGTGAAACAGCAAATTATAGACATAATTAATAACTTCACCCAACAAAATGGCAATAATGAGATGTCATACCAAAATGTGTGGGATGCAGCCAAAGCAGTAATAAGGGGAAATTCCATATCTCTTGAGGCCTACTTTCATAAGATAGAGAAAGAGAAGGTCAATGAACTGGGCTTGCAATTAAAAATGCTAGAAAAGGAACAAATTAAAAACCCCCAGTCAAACACTAAACTTGAAATTCTAAAAATAAAAGGAGAGATCAATAAAATTGAAAGTAAAAAAACTATTGAATTAATTAATAAAACTAAGAGTTGGTTCTATGAAAAAACCAACAAAATAGACAAACCCTTAGTAAATCTGATTAAAAAAAGGAAAGAGGAAAATCAAATTGTTAGTTTTAAAAATGAAAAGGGAGAACTCACCACTAATGAAGAGGAAATTAGAGCAATAAGTAGGAGTTACTTTGCCCAACTTTACGCCAATAAATTCGACAACTTAAATGAAATACAAGAATACCTCCAAAAATATAGCTTGCCTAAACTAACAGAGGAAGAAGTAAATATCCTAAACAGTCCCATCTCAGAAAAAGAAATAGAACAAACTATTAACCAACTCCCTAAGAAAAAATCCCCAGGACCAGATGGATTTACATGTGAATTCTACCAAACATTTAAGAACAATTAACTCCAGTGCTATGTAAACTATTTGAAAAAATAGGGATTGAAGGAGTCCTATCAAACTCCTTTTACGACACAAGCATGGTACTGATACCTAAACCATGTAGGCTGAAAACAGAGAAAGAAAATTATAGACCAATCTCCCTAAGGAATATTGATGCTAAAATTTTAAATAAAATATTAGCAAAAAGATTACAGAAAATCATCCCCAGGATAATACACTATGACCAAGTAGGATTTATACCAGGAATGCAGGGCTGGTTCAATATTAGGAAAATTTTAGCATAATTGACTATATCAATAACCAAACTAAAAACACTACATGATCGTCTCAATAGATGCAGAAAAAGCATTTGATAAAATCCAACATCCATTCCTAATAAAAATTCTTGAGAGTATAGGAATAAATGGACTTTTCCTTAAAATAGTCAGGAACACATATATAAAACCATCAGTAAGCATCATATGCAATGGGGAAAAATTGGAACCTTTCCCAGTAAGATCTGGAGTGAAGTAAGGTTGCCCACTACCACCATTGTTATTCAGTATTGTATTACAAACGCTAGTCTTGGCAATAAGTGCTGAGAAAGAGATTAAAGGAATTAGAGTAGGAAATGAGGAAACCAAACTATCACTCTTTGCAGATGATATGATGGTATACCTAGAGAACCCCAGAGATTCTACTAAAAAGCTATTAGAAATAATTCATAACTTTAGCAAAGTAGCAGGATACAAAGTAAATCCCCATAAATCCTCAGCATTTTTATACAAAATCCAAGAGCAAGAGATACAAAGAGAAATTCCATTCAAAATAACTGTTGACAGCATAAAGTATTTGGGAATCTATCTACCAAACGAAAGTCAGGAATTATATGAGCAAAATTACAAAAAACGTTCCATACAAATAAAATCAGACTTAAATAACTAGAAAAATATTAAGTGCTCTTGGATAGGCCGAGCGAATATAATAAAGATGACAATACTCCCTAAACTAATCTATTTATTTAGTGCTATATCAATCAGACTTCCAAGAGAATATTTTAATGATCTAGAAAAAATAACAACAAAATTCCTATGAAAGAACAAAAAATCGATAATCTCAAGGGAATTAATGAAAAAAAAAATCAAATGAAGGTGGTCTAGCTGCACCTGATCTAAAACTATATTATAAAGCAACAGTCACCAAAACCATTTGGTATTGGCTAAGAAATAGATTAGTTGATCAGTGGAATAGCTTGGATTCACAAGACAGAATAGTGAACTATAGCAATCTAGTATTTCACAAACCCAAAAATCCCAACTTTGGGGATAAGAATTCATTATTTGACAAAAACTGCTGGGATAACTGGAAATTAGTATGGCAGAAATTACACATGGACCCACACTTAACACCATATACCAAGATAAGATCAAAATGGATACATGATTTAGGCATAAAGAACGAGATTTTAAATAAATTAGAGGAACATAGGATAGTTTATCTCTCAGACTTCTGTAGGAGGAAGAAATTTGTGACCAGAGATGAACTAGAGACCATTACTGATCAAAAAATAGAAAAGTTAACACTTTTGTACAAACAAAATTAATGCAAACAAGGTTAGAAGGGAAGCAACAAACTGGGAAAACAGCTTCACAGTTAAAGGTCCTGATAAAGGCCTCATTTCCAAAATATATAGAGAATTGATGACTAATTTATAAGAAATGAAGCCATTCTTCAATTGATAAATGGTCAAAGGATATGAAGACAATTTTCAGATGATGAAATTGAAACTATTTCCACTCATATGAAAGAATCTTCAAAATCACTATTGATCAGAGAAATGCAAATTAAATACAACTCTGAGATACCACTACACACCTGTCAGATTGGCTAAGATGACAGGAAAAAATAATGATGAATATTGGAGGAGAAACAGGGACACTGATGCATTGTTGGTGGAGTTGTGAATGCATCCAGCCATTCTGGAGAGCAATCTGGAATTATGCCCAAAAAGTTATCAAACTGTACATACCCTTTGATCCAGCAATGTTACTTCTGGGCTTATATCCCAAAGAAATACAAAAGAAGGGAAAGGGACCTGTATGTGCCAAAATGTTTGTGGCAGCCCTGTTTATAGTGGCTAGAAACTGGAAACTGAATGGATGCCCATCAATTAGAGAATGTTGGGTAAATTTTGGTATATGAATGTAATGGAATATTATTGTTCTGTAAGAAATGACCAGCAGGATGAATACAGAAAAGCTTGGAGAGACTTACATGAACTGATGCTAAGTGAAATGAGCAGAACTAGGAGATCATTATATACTTCAACAATGATAATGTATAAGGATGTATTCTGATGGAAGTGGATTTCTTTGACAAAGAGATCTAACTGAGTTCCAATTGATCAATGATGGACAGAAGCAGCTACATCCAAAGAAAGAACACTGGGAAATGAATGTCAACTGTTTGCATTTTTGTTTTTCTTCCTGGGTTATTTCTACCTTCTGAATCCAATTCTCCCTGTGCAATAAGAGAACTGTTGGGTTCTGCACACATATATTGTTTCTAGGATATACTGTAACTTATTTAACACGTAGAGGACTGCTTGCCATCTGGGGGAGAGGGTGGAGGGAGGGAGAGGAAAAATTGGGACAGAAGTGAGTGCAAGGGATAATATTGTAAAAAATTACCCTGGCATGGGTTCTGTCAATAAAAAGTTATTTAAAAAAACAAAAAAAGATACAGTAGTCAACAACCATGGCCACTTAGTATTTGGCAAACCCAAAGACCTCAGCTTTTTGGATAATACTCACTGTTTCACAAAAAACTACTGAGAAAAATAGAAAAGTATAGGACAGAAACTAGTATGTATCAACATTTCACATTATATATGAAGATAAGTTCAAAATAGGTCTATACTTTAGCCATAAAGGGTGATACCACAAAGCAAAAGAATATTTTTTCTCTCAGATATATGGGGTGGGGAAGAATTCATTACCAAATGAGAAATAGAGAACATTACACAACACCAAATAGGTAATTGTGATAATATTAAATTTGAAAGCTTTTGTAGAAACAAAAACTGCAACGAAGATTAGAAGTTAAGTAGAAAACTGGAAAACAATCTTTACTGTAAGTATCTTTGATTAAGGTCTCAGATCTCAAGTATATAGAGAACTGAGTCAAGTTCAGAAGAATACAAGCCCATACCCCAATTGATAAATGGCCAAAAGATATAAACAGGCAATTTCAGATGAAGAAATCAGTGCTTCCATAGACTTATGAAAAAGAGCTTGAAAACACATTTGATTAGAGAAATGAAAATTAAACAGCTCTGAGATACCACCTCATATGTCTTAGTTGTGTTAATAGGATCAAAAGAAAAAAAAATGTTGGAGAAGATATGGGAAAATTGGACATGAAGGCACTGTTTGTGCAATTTAGAACTGATCCATCTATTCTGGAGAATAATTTGAAACTATGACCGAAGGGAAGTCAAACTGCATATGCTTTGATCCAGCAATACCAATAATAGGTTTGCATCCCAAAGAGAAAAGAAAAGGAAAAAATAAAGGCAGGGGGAAGGATCTACATGTACAAAAATATTTATATCATTCATTTTTTGGTGGGGTGTGAGTTGTAGTTTAGTTTCTTTTTTAAAAAAAATTTTATTATAGCTTTTCATTTACAACTTATATGCATGGGTAATTTTACAGCACTGACAGTCGCCAAATCTTTTGTTCCAATTTTTCCCCTCCTTTCTCTCACCCCCCTCCCCCAGATGACAGGTTGACCAATACATGTTAAATAAATTAAATACAATATTGATATATATATCATGTACTTTTGATAGTAAAATATTAGAAATTGAGAGGATTCCCATCATTACCATATAACTGAACAATGATAAACTCTGAATAACAATTACACAAAATACAGGATGGATGATACTATCCATAACCAGATAAAGAACTAATGGACCCAGAATAGAGAATTAAGTATTTTTCCCACTTTATTCTTTCTTATGTTTTTTTTTCTTCCTTTTGAACTGTTTCTTGTTTCACAATGAGGACACATATGTAAATATGGTTTACATGCTAACACATGTATAAATTATATTATGTTCTCTACCATCTTTGGAAGAGTTGAGGGGAGGGAGAGAGAAAAATTTGGAATACAAAATATTGTCAAAGTAATTGCTAAGTCCCATATTAAAATAAGGTAAAAATGGTTACATGATTTGGACATAAAGAATGATTGATACCATGATAAAATTAGGAGAGCAAGGGATAATTCATATATCAGATCTTTGGAGAAGGAATGAATTTATACCAAAGAACTAAAGAACATAATAAAATGCAACATTATCAACTCTGATTATATTAGATTAAAAAGATTTTGCACAAACACAATCAACACAAACAAGATTAAAAGGGAAGTACAAAGATGGGGAAAATGTTTACAGCTAGTGTTTCTAATAAAGGCCTAATTTCTAAAAGATATAAAAATTGTGTCAGATTTACAAGAATTCAAGTCATTCCTCAATTGATAAATGGTCAAAGAATATGAACAATTTCCAGATGATGAAATTAAAACCATCTATAATTACATGAAAAAATACTCTGTCACTATTTGTGATGACGGCGTATTTAAAATCAGCTGGAGTCAGGAATTCAGGTTAAGGGAAAAATATTCAATCTTTATTGAAGTGAAGAGGTGAAAAAGGATTGTGATAGCAATATGGGCAAGAAGGAGTGCAATAGCAATATGGGCAGCTGCGACAGGAAGCCAGCTAGCAGAGGGGGATTGGAGATGAAGGGCCACCGTGATAGCAATGTGAGCAGCTGTGACAAGACACCAGCCAGAAGTCTCTCCTTCCACTTCCCTTTCCACTCCCTTGCCTCCACCCACCAAAAACGTCATTTCCTATACAACACATCAGGACTTGCACAGAGAGTGGGCAGGGGCCATTTTTTCTCCAAGCATATATATTAGTAGAGTATGGTCCAATTACTATTTAGCCTTACGTGCTTGGGACCTCAGTGCATCAACTCAAGCCTCAGCCCATTACAACTATTGATTACAAAAAATTCAAATTAAAAGAACTCTGAGGTACCACCTCACAATTCTCAGATTGGTTAAGATAACAGGAAAAAAATAATGATAAATTTTGGAGGAGACAGGGGAAAACTGATATCCCAAAGTATTTTTGATGGAGTTGTGAAATTATCTAATTATTCTGGAGAGCAATTTGGAACTATGCTCAAAGCATTATAAAGCTGTGCATATCCTTTGATCCAGCAGTGCCACTGTTGGGTCTGTATCCTAAGGAAGTCATAAAGGAGGGAAAACAATTTACATGTGCAAAAATGGCTCTAACTGCTCTTTTAGTGATGGCAAAGAATTGGAAAATGAGTAAAAATGAGTAAATGTCCATCAATTGGGGGATGGATAAATAAGTTATAGTATATGAAAACAATGAAATATTATTGTTCTAAAAATGATGAACAAGTTGATTTTAGAAAGGCCTGGAAAGATTTACAAAGTGATTGCTGAGTAAAGCATACAAAACCAGGAATGCATTGCACATAGTAACAGCAACATTGTGTAATGATCAAATATGAAAGCTGATTCTTCTCAGCAGCTCAGTGATCCAAAGCAATCCCCAAAATCTTTGAATAGAAAAATGCCATCTGCATCCAGAGGGAGAACTATGGAAACTGAATGTAAATCAAAACATGCTATATTCAGTTTTTTTTTTCTTTCATGATTTTTTTTCATAAACAAGTGTGTACATTGATATACATTTATAACCAGAAAAAATAAAACAACCAAAAATGTTAAAAAAAAAAAAAACATTTTGACATGTAAATGGTGAAAAAGTGAAGAAGAAGTTGAGTGGAGGAGGAATATTTGGCAAAAGAAATGAGTGATACAAGAAAATTACAAAAATAGAATGAACAGGTTGGTATAAGAAGCACAAAGAATACAAAGGAAAATAGCACCTTAAGATACAGAATTGGCTTAATAGCAAAAAATCACAAAACTTAACTGAATAACAGGATTTATTTTTAAAAAACCAGAATATGCTAAATGGAAAGGTGTTACACAAATTCACTGAAGAAATGAACTTTTTTTAAAAAAAATCAGAATTGTCAAAATTTTAAGAAAAGGCACAAAAACTCACTTCCTTAAAAGTTAGAGTTCAAATGACTAAAGTGAAAATATTTTTGCATGATTTCACATATATAACTGTGATCATATTGCTTGCCTTCTCTGTGAGAAGGAGAAAATTTAGAACTTAAAATTTAAAAACAAGAAAATGTTAAAATGAGTAATTTTTAAAAGGGGTGATAAAAGACAAATAGTCTTATGAAATCTGAAATACAGCAGAACAAAAATGCAAGAATTTATCCAGCTGACATGCTCCTGGATTTTTTTATTTTTTTGAAGTAGCAGAATCTATAATATTCAGAGAGACTAAGGATTTTAAAAGGCAGATGTGAAGAGTGAATGCATCTAAGCAACTAAGCCACTTTGGAAGGAATGTTTACCAGTTGTCTTTCTCTAGCTATGTGACTGAGTGCAAATCAGTTTCTGTTTCCTCATCTAAAATATGTGGACAATAGTAGCACATGCAGCAGGGATTTGGGAGTATTAAATGATAGAACATTGGTACCATTTTTAGTAGAATTCAAAACATTTTATAAATGCTCTATAATTGTTATTCCTTTATGCAAAAGGCTATAAAACTGTGCATGCCCTTTGATCCATCTGTGTCTCTGAGGCAGTATTCTAAAGAGATCATAGAAAAGGGAAAAGGATTTACATATGCAAAATGTTAGTAGCAGCCCTTTTTGTAATGACAAGGAATGGCTGAACTTATGGCATATGAATGCAATAGGATATTTTTTCTTCCATAAGAAATGATCAGCAAGCTGATATCCGGAAAGGATATCCAGAAAGACTTACATGAACAGATGCTAAGTTAAGCGAATAGAAACAAGAGTATACTGTATGCAGCTATAAGATTACATGGTGATCAACTGTTACCATCTTATAAGGTAAGATGACTCATGGCAATTCCAATATTCTCATGATGGAGAGATCCATCTACATTCAGAGAGAGAACTATAGGGATTGAATGTGGATCACAACATAGTATTTTCACCTTTTCGTTATTACTGTTTTTTTTTTTCCCTCATTTTTCTTTTTTGATCTGATTTTTCTTGTGCAGTATGATAAATGTGGCACTCTAAAATCTGTTTAGAGTCATTATTGAAAGGAATTTAAAATGGTTTGGGGGAGACATTGGATGAGTTCCAGCATCGTGGCTCTTCCTGCCAATTACCTTAACTCAAATTTAGTATGCTGTATTTTTTTATATCATGCTGTCTCTTTAATAATAAAACAGTTAGTTTATTATGGTGGCATGGGAAGCCGAAGCCTGATCAACTTTTAATTCTATAATCTTGTTCCTATAAAGGCAGGTTGGCTGTGCTTCCTTTAGACAGGGAATTTATATGATTCTAGATTTCAAAATGGATGTGAGCATTATTAGCAAATATTCTTTATTTTACATGTAGTCAAATTGGAGCTTATAAGAACAAACTAGATGAAGCAGGGTAATAAAAGTCTAACACAGGAAAACTAGAATTTGAACTCAGGTCTTTTCACCTGAGTTTCCATGGAACTCTATCCACAATACTGCCTAATTCTTCTCACATTTAATTTCTGCAGGAAATTAGACTGCACTGTGTATCTGTTGTGCTAGCAGAAATTCTTACATTTTGAACATCATATATGACCAGAATTGGGCATCCAAGCAGTGTGGGGTCTGCTTGGGTAGAACGAATATATAAGCCAATGTGAAATCGTTCTGATATTTTGTTTTTTTTAAACCCCTCCCATTTTGTTGATATGCGGTTTGGGAGTGTGGTGTAACTTAATTATTTTCTGCTTAAATGGGGATTTTTTGGAAAGAACAGCTGTAAAAACCTGTTGGGCTGAAAATCAAAACACATGCCTAGATATTGTCTGCAACTTGGCAGAACAAGCTGTGTAACTTCCTTGATTTTGGCAGCTATATTCTCTGTCTGGCCATTGAGAAAATGTATTCCAAATTTTATTTTTTTTTCTTTTTCATTTTTTAAGTGCATATGTAGGTGGGACAGGGAAGAGTAGTCATTAATAAATTGTCAATTTTTTTCAATATCCTCCTTTTGACATGGGATAAACTAGGTCTATGCTCTGTCCTCACCAGGAGTCACTAATATAACAAAACAAGGTGATCCTCACTGGCAGGGTGATGTAAGGAATACAGCTGCTGCCCATCAAGTGAGACAGGCTATTGCTCTCTTGCCCACCCCTTCTTCCAAAGCAATAAATCACCCTTCTCATTCTCGATTATTCCCTGAGACAGGTCACTTATTGCAAGTATTTCATGGTTTAACAGTTTAATGTTGATTCAACAGAATCTAACTATTCTCTTCCTCCTCCCCAGCAAGGGATAATGGGATTTTCTTCTAATAAAAAAAAATCACCTAGAGAACAATTGAGCAAAATTTCTAGGGAAGTGTGCTTGATGGATTATTGCATGGATTGTTTTTATTTTATTTTTAAAGGTTCTGTCACCTCCCTAAAGAAAGCTTTTCTCTGAATAAAATAGAGAATTTGCATGTGATTCAGGATTTGAACATACTCAAATTTCTAGGTTATCATCTGATTTTTTTTTGTTTTGTTTTGTGTTGTTTACAAGAGAAGGTGATATTTCTCATCTGTTTATCTTTTATATTTTATATTTGTCAAGTGAAATTTGATTTTTAGATTAAAATGTGATCTGAAATGGATTTGAACCTGATTGTCGATTTTATTTCTTGATATCTTACTGCATCCATTAATTTTAAGGGAAAGTAATTTCAGCAGTTAATCATTGGAGGAGATTTTACTCTTGCCTCACTAATAAATTATACATTAGCCAAAAAGGATTACGTGTAAACTTTATGTGAAGAAAATAATGAGAATACACAGACAAATGTATTTTGCTACTTGCTTCATTTCTTTTTTATGTCAGAAAATTTCATGTAATTTGCTTAATATCTTAAACTTGGTTTCATATACAATATCACAATATTAATAGAAATATTCATAGGCCTTAAATACCATTTCTCTGCCTTTTGTGCACATTCTGTTTTGTTGAGGAACATATCTTTCTACATTCATACATATATGTATGTATTTTATATACATTTTTAAAACCACAAATTAGTTAAAGACTTCAAATGAAACCAGTGCTACTCATAGCAAACAATCTGCTAATATATTAGCAAACTGTGGTTTCTCTGTCTGCCCAATTGACTGGCCTGCACAAGTTGGAATCTGAAAAGAAAATAATTTCCCACACAGACTGGTCTTAATTTCTTGAATGTGTGCCGAGTTTTCTTCTTCTGCTGTTCAGATCTCATCCTCTGAACTCACAAATCTTGGTAGGCATGAAGGTCATTAATTTTAATTAAATGGAACGTTTTTTAACAGTTACTAGAAAATGAGGATTACTCTGAATGAATTTCATTAAATAAACAGAACAAATTAAAATTTATAATGCATCCCTGAATAGAACTGAAATGGTCTCATCAAAAGCCTATTAATGGGCAAGCAGAGAAATGTCTCAGTAGGCTATGGCAAAAAATACTTAATGAACAAATAGGAAAAACATGCATCTGGTGAACTATTCTTTTATGTTGTCTCACTAGGGAAAGTAGATAAGAGATACCCTAATAAAGCACTCTTTTTTGAAGAATGTGCTGCATGTGGAGGTGGGAACATGTGGGTTTAAATCCAGCTTCTTAGAATGCTTAACATGTGGGATCCTGGGCAAGTCAATTGTTCTGTTTTTGCCTTTCCCCTCTTTTGTAAAATAAAGGAATTAGATAAATAAGAAAGTGTTTAAGTTGTCTTCAAGTTCTAAATATGTGAATCGCTGACTTCTATGTGTCCTTTTTTTTTTCCTGAGGAAATTGGGGTTAGCTAACTTGCTTAGGGTCACCAGCTAAAAAGTGTTAAATGTCTGAGGTCAGATTTAATCTCAGGTCCTCCTGACTTCAGGGCTGGTGTTCTATCCACTGAGTCAGCTAGCTGCCCCTTCTATATGTCTTAATCCTGAGGATTTATCCAGAGTTGAAATCTGTATTGATTGGGTGACATCCAATGGAATGAAACTGCTGTATTAAATAAAACTATAAATCCTTCATTTGTTCATGTTTAGGGAGAAGAATATCATGAGCTACCAAGGCTTTCACTATTATAGATCCACTGTTTGTAGTAGTAGGGATTACATTTGAATGTTGCTATGTACATTTGACAATGGTTTTAAATTCATAAGAAAGTGTGATATAATCAATAGAGAAGTGTCCTAGAGTAAAGAATACTTGGTTTCAAACTTATCTTAGCCATCCTACATCCATTCTAATATTTATACTTTTACTTTTTGGTCATATTCGTTAAACTAATAGGTATGAGGTCATACCTCAGCATTGTTTTAACTAATATTTATCTAATCAATAGAGATTAAGAGCATTTTATATGATTATTAATAGATTGTATTTCTTTTTCTGAAACCTGTCTATTCATCTCATCCTTTTATCAATTGGAGAAGGATATGCATTTTTATAAATTTGATTCTGTTCTTTATTTATTGAATAAATGAAGTTTTTATCAGAAACACTTGTGACAATTGTCCTCACCCCAGTTTTCTGCTTTTATTGTAATTTTTGTCGTTTTGATTTTTTAAAAATTTATTTTATTTAAAGAAACAGAATTTTTTAAAAGAAGAAAAGCAAACTATTTGGGAAAATAAAGAAAGAAGAAGTAATTCCAAATTCCTATTATGACATAAATATATACTGATACCTAAACCAAGAAGAGCAAAAACAGAGAAAGAAAATTACAGATTAATCTTCCTAATAAATATTGATGCAAAAATTAAAATAATTTAATTATTTTAAATAAATATAAAAATAAAATTAAATAAAATATTAGCAAAGACATTACAGCAACTTAAGAGCAGGATAATACACTATGACTAAGTGGAATTTATACAAGGAATGCAGGGCTGGTTCAAGATCAGGAAAAATTATTACCATAATCAACCTGATATGGTTCACAAAACCAACAAAAAATGATATGATTATCTCAATAGATGCAGAAAAAGCTTTTGAGAAAATATAGCACCCATTCCTATTAAAAAAAACACTACAGAGGGAGCCAAGATGGCAGAGAGAACATGAGGCTATATATGACCTCCTCCAACTTTCTCTCAAATCAGCAGCAGATTAAGGCTCTCAAAGGATTTTGGAGTGACATAACACACAAATATTTGGAGTGCAACAAATTTCCTGAAGAAGATACTTTGGAAGAACTTCAGGAAAGGTCTATTCAATCATGCAGGGGAAGAGGCTGCCAAGCCCAGACCACAGTGCAAGAAAACACAAGGCAGGTATCTGGGTGGGGAGCCAGAGAGTTTTTGTGTCCACATACCAGGGAATCTTCTGTGAAGTTCTAAAACTGATTGCAAGCTGGTGTTTTGGCAGATTTGCTGTAAGATGGATGCTCAAGCAGCATAATAACCTATTAGATGCTTTTTGTCATCCTAATTCAGTGATTATATAATAACAAAATACTTTGTTCTTACTTGGAGGGCAAAAGAGTTTCTGGCAGAAGTCTTCTACAAAATAGAATCTCTACTTTTATCTCACTTTATTGATTCACTTTACAAATGATGAAATTAAGGCTTAGACAATTAAACTTTCTCTTTGTTAATTCAATAGTTTTGTTTACTTTCAATTTTATTGATCTCTCCTTTTATTAGAATTTCAAATTTAGTGTTTGATTGGGTGGTTTTAATTTGTTACTTTTCTAGCATTTTTAGTTGCAAGCCCAATTCATTGACCTTCTCTTTCTCTATTTTATGCAAGTAGGCCTCTAGAGATATAAAATTTCCCCTTATTACATCTTTGGCTGCATCCCACACATTTTGGTATGATGTCTCATTATTGTCATTTTCTTGGGTGAAGTTATTAATTATATCTAAGATTTGCTGTTTCACCCAATCATTCTTTAGTGTGAGATTATTTAGTTTCCAATTATTTTTTGGTCTATTTTCCCCTGGTTTTTTATTGAATGTAATTTTCATTGCATCATGGTCTGAAAAGGATGCATTTACTATTTCTGCATTACTGCATATGAATTTGAGATTTTTATGTCCTAATATATGGTCAATTTTTATATAGATTCCATGAACTGCTGAGAAGAAAGTGTACTCCTTTCTGTCTCCATTTAGTTTTATCCAAAGATCTATCATATCTAACTTTTCTAGTATTCTATTTACCTCTTTGACTTCTTTCTTATTTATTGATTTCTTTCTTATTTATTTTGTGGTTTGATTTATCTAATTTTGAGAGTGCAAGGTTGAGATCTCCCACTATTATAGTTTTGCTATCTATTTCTTCTTGTAGCTCTCTTAATTTATCTTTTAAGAATTTAGATGCTACACCACTTGGTGCATATATGTTTAGTATTGACACTGCTTCGCCATCTATGCTACCCTTTTGCAAGATATAGTTTCCTTCCTTATCTCTTTTAATTAGATCAATTTTTGCTTTTGCTTGATCTGAGATGAGGATGGCTACCCTTGCTTTTTTTTTTTTACTTCACCTGAAGCATAGTAGATTCTGCTCCAACCTTTTACCTTTACTCTGTATGTATCACCCTGCTTCAGGTGTGTTTCCTGTAAATAACATATTATAGGCTAACTGCTTCCTCTTTATGGGGAAGTTTACCACATTTACATTTATGGTTAAAATTACCAATTCTGTATTACTTGCCATCTTGTTAATCCCTGCTTATGCTTTTCTCCTTTCCTTCCCTCTTACCCCTCTCCCCAGTATTAAACTTGTGAGCACCACTTGCTTCTCACAGACCTCCCTTTTTAGTATTCCTCCCCACCTTAGAAGTCCTCCCCCTATCTCATTCCTTTTCCTCACAATTTCTGTATTCTCTTCTGCTTAGCTTACACTTTCCCTTTTTCACTTTTCCACTCCCACTTTTCAATGAGGTGGGAGAAGTTTCACCACACATCGAATATGTCTAATATTTTTCTCTTTAAGACAATTCTGATGGCAGTAAGATACACACTATGTTCATCCCCCTCCATTCTTTCTCTCAGATAGAATAGGTTTCCTTTGCCTCTTCATGAGATGTAGTAAATCCACTTTGCCCTTTTCCAGTTACAATTTCCTTTCCACCTCTAGTTTCTAGAACAAAGTATACATGTGTTCTTTATATATCTTTATAACAGAAATATAGTTCCCAAGATTTCTTTTTACCTTTTTAGGTTTCTCTTGAGTTCTATATTTGTAGATCAAACTTTTTGTTTAGTTCTGGTTTTTTATATTTTTATTTTATTTATTTATTTATTTTTTAAATTTTAATTTAATTTTATTTAATAATAACTTTGTATTGACAGAATCCATGCCAGGGTAATTTTTTACAACATTATCCCTTGCACTCGCTTATGTTTGGATTTTTCCCCTCCCTCCCTCCACCCCCCCAATTTGGCAAGCAGTCCTATATATGTTAAATATGTTGCAGTATATCCTAGATACAATACATATTTGCAGAACCGAACAGTTCTCCTCTTGCACAGGGAAAATTGGATTCAGAAGGTAAAAATAACTCGGGAAGAAAATCAAAAATGCAAATAGTTCACATTCGTTTCCCAGTGTTCCTTCTTTGGGTGTAGCTGTTTCTGTCCATCATTTATCCATTGAAACTCAGTTAGGTCTCTTTGTCATAGAAATCAACTTCCATCAGAATACATCCTCATACAATATCGTTGTCGAAGTGTATAATGATCTCCTGGTTTTGCTCATCTCACTTAGCATCAGTCCATGTAGGTCTCTCCAAGCCTCTCTGCATTCATCCTGTTGGTCATTCCTTACAGAGCAATAATATTCCATAACATTCATATACCACAATTTACCCAGCCATTCTCCAATTGATGGGCATCCATTCATTTTCCAGTTTCTAGCCACTACAAACAGGGCTGCTGCAAACATTTTGGCACACACAGGTCCCTTTCCCTTTTTTAGTATCTCTTTGGGGTATAAGCCCAATAGAAACACTGCTGGATCAAAGGGTATGCACATTCTGACAACTTTTTGGGCATAATTCCAGATTGCTCTCCAGAATGGTTGGATTTATTCACAACTCCACCAACAATGCATCAGTGTCCCCGCTTTCCCGCATCTCCTCCAACATTCATCATTATCTTTTCCTGCCATCTTAGCTAATCTGACAGGTGTGTAGTGATATCTCAGAGTTGTCTTAATTTGCATTTCTCTGATCAATAGTGATTTGGAACACTCTTTCATGTGAGTAGTAATAGTTTCAATTTCATCATCTAAAAATTGTCTGTTCATATCCTTTGACCATTTATCAATTGGAGAATGGCTTGATTTTTTATAAATTTGAGTCAGTTCTCTATATATTTTGGAGATGAGGCCTTTATCAGAACCTTTAATTGTAAAGATGTTTTCCCAGTTTGTTGCTTCCCTACTAATCTTGTTTGCATTTGTTCTGTTTGTACAAAGGCTTTTTAATTTGATATAATCAAAATTTTCTATTTTGTGATCAGTAATGGTCACTAGTTCATCTTTGGTCACAAATTTCTTTCTCCTCCACAAGTCTGAGAGATAAACTATCCTATATTCCTCTAATTTATTTATAATCTCGTTCTTTCTGCCTAGGTCATGGACCCATTTTGATCTTATCTTGGTATATGGTGTTAAGTGTGGGTCCTTGCCTAATTTCTGCCATACTAATTTCCAGTTATCCCAGCAGTTTTTATCAAATAATGAAATCTTATCCCAAAAGTTAGGATCTTTGGGTTTGTCAAACACTAGATTGCTATAGTTCACTATTCTGTCTTGTGAACCTAACCTTTTCCACTGATCAACTAATCTATTTCTTAGCCAATAACAAATGGTTTTGGTGATTGCTGCTTTATAATATAATTTTAGATCAGGTACAGCTAGACCACCTTCATTTGATTTTTTTTTTCATTAATTCCCTTGAGATTCTCGACTTTTTATTGTTCCATATGAATTTTGTTGTTTTTTTTTCTAGATCAATAAAATATTTTCTTGGAAGTCTGATTGGTATAGCACTAAATAAATAGATTAGTTTAGGGAGTATTGTCATCTTTATTATATTCGCTCGGCCTATCCAAGAGCACTTAATATTTTTCCAATTATTTAAATCTGACTTTATTTGTGTGGATATTTTTTGTAATTTTGCTCAAATAATTCCTGACTTTCCTTTGGTAGGTAGATCCCCAAATATTTTATGCTATCAACAGTTATTTTGAATGGAATTTCTCTTTGTATCTCTTGCTTTTGGATTTTGTTGGTGGTGTATAAAAATGCTGAGGATTTATGGGGATTTATTTTGTATCCAGCTACTTTGCTAAAAGTATGAATTATTTCTAATAGCTTTTTAGTAGAATCTCTGGGGTTCTCTAGGTATACCATCATATCATCTGCAAAGAGTGATAGTTTGGTTTCCTCATTGCCTACTCTAATTCCTTTAATCCCTTTCTCGACTCTTATTGCAGAGGCTAGTGTTTCTAATACAATATTGAATAATAATGGTGATAGTGGGCAACCTTGCTTCACTCCAGATCTTACTGGGAAAGGTTCCAGTTTTTCCCCATTGTATATGATGGTTACTGAAGGTTTTAAATATATGCTCCTGACTATTTTAAGGAAAAGTCCATTTATTCCTATACTCTCAAGTGTTTTTATTAGGAATGGATGTTGGATTTTATCAAATGCTTTTTCTGCATCTATTGAGATGATCATATGGTTTTTGTTTGGTTGGTTATTGATATAGTCAATTATGTTAATAGTTTTCCTAATATTGAACCAGCCCTGCATTCCTGGTATAAATCCTACTTGGTCATAGTGTATTATCCTGGGGATGATTTTCTGTAATCTTTTTGCTAATATTTTATTTAAGATTTTAGCATCAATATTCATTAGGGAGATTGGTCTATAATTTTCTTTCTCTGTTTTCAGCCTACCTGGTTTAGGTATCAGTACCATGTCTGTGTCATAAAAGGAGTTTGGTAGGACTCCTTCAATCCCTACTTTTTCAAATAGTTTATTTAGCATTGGAGTTAATTGATCTTTAAATGTTTGATAGAATTCAGATGTAAATCCATCTGGTTCTGGGGATTTTTTCTTAGGGAGTTGATTGATAGTTTGTTCTATTTCTTTTTCTGAGATGGGACTGTTTAGGATATTTACTTCTTCCTCTGTTAGTTTAGGCAAGCTATATTTTTGGAGGTATTCTTCTATTTCATTTAAGTTGTCGAATTTATTGGCGTAAAGTTGGGCAAAGTAACTCCTAATTATTGCTCTAATTTCCTCTTCGTTAGTGGTGAGTTCTCCCTTTTCATTTTTAAGACTAACAATTTGATTTTCCTCTTTCCTTTTTTTAATCAGATTTACTAAGGGTTTGTCTATTTTGTTGTTTTTTTTATAGAACCAACTCTTAGTTTTATTAATTAATTCAATAGTTTTTTTACTTTCAATTTTATTGATCTCTCCTTTTATTTTTAGAATTTCAAGTTTAGTGTTTGACTGGGGTTTTTTAATTTGTTCCTTTTCTAGCATTTTTAGTTGCAAGCCCAATTCATTGACCTTCTCTTTCTCTATTTTATACAAATAGGCCTCTAGAGATATGAGATTTCCCCTTATTACCGCTTTGGCTGCATCCTGTACATTTTGGTATAATGTCTCATTATTATCGTTTTCTTGGATGAAGTTATTAATTATGTCTATAATTTGCTGTTTCACCCAATCATTCTTTAGTATGAGATTATTTAGTTTCCAATTATTTTTTGGTCTACTTTCCCCTGGCTTTTTATTGAATGTAATTTTCAATGCATCGTGATCTGAAAAGGATGCATTCACTATTTCTGCCTTACTGCATTTGAGTTTGAGGTTTTTATGTCCTAATATATGGTCAATTTTTGTATAAGTTCCATGAACTGCTGAAAAGAAGGTGTACTCCTTTCTGTCCCCATTATATTTTCTCCAGAGATCTATCATATCTAATTTTTCTAGTATTCTATTTATCTCTTTGACTTCTTTCTTATTTATTTTGTGGTTTGATTTATCTAATTCTGAGAGTGCAAGGTTGAGATCTCTCACTATTATAGTTTTGCTGTCTATTTCTTCTTACAACTCTCTTAATTTCTCTTTTAAGAATTTAGATGCTACACCACTTGGTGCTAGTTCTGGTTTTTTAATCAAAAATAGGTGAAATTCACTTATTTCATTGACTGTCCATCTTCTTCCCTGGAAAAAGCTGCTCATTTTGGTTGAGTAAGTTATTTTTGACTGCATATCAAGTTCCTTAGCCTTTTGGAATATCATATTCCAGGCCCTTTGATCTTTTAATATGGACACTGGTAGATACTGAGTAATCCTTATTGTGGCTCCTCTATATTTGAATTGATTTTTTCTAGCAGCTTGCAGTACTTTTTCTTTCATCTGATAGTTCTGGTATTTGGCTACTATATTTCTTGCTGTTTTGATTTTAGGATCCCTTTCAGTAGGTGATTGGTGAATTTCTTTCATTTTCTATTTCTATTTCAATTTTCTATTTTTACTTCTGTTTCTATAACTTCTGGGCAGTTATCTTTGATAATTTCCTGGAAAATAATGTCCAGGATATTTTTTTCATCATATTTTTCAGAGAGTCCAATAATTCTCAGATTGTCTCTCCTAGATCTACTTTCCTGGTCTGTTGTTTTCCCAAGAAAGTATTTGAAATTTTTTCCCATTGTTTCATTTTTTTGGTTTTGCTTGACTGATTCTTGGTGTCTCCTTGAGTCATTCAATTCCATTAGTTTCATTCTGATTTTCAATAAAGCATTTCCATTTTGCCAATTTTATTTTTTAGAGAGCTATTTTCTTTTTCCATTTCACTAATTCTGTTTTTCAAGGATTTGATTTCTTTACCCACTCTATCTTTAAATGAGTGGGATGACTTCTCCAGACTCTCTTGCCAAGCTTCCCTTCCCTTTTCCATTTTTCTTCTGGCTTTCTTGTGAGAGCCTTTTTAATTTCTTATATGAGCATCTTATGTGTTGTGGACCACATCATATCCCCCTTTGGAAATTCATCTGGAGACTGTGTTTTTAGTCTCTTCAGGGTTTAAAGTCTGCTCTCTATCCATATAGAAGCTATCAATAATTAAGGTCCATTAAAATTTTTTGCTTATTTTGTCAGAGAGGAATCAAAGAAGACAAACTAGGAAAAAAAAAGAAAAAGAAAAAAATGCAGTCTGCTTTTTTTTGGGGGGAGGGAGGTTTGGGAGGAGTTGGATGGTATTACTGAGCTTCCTCTATAGACCGCATAGGGCAGCAGTGAGGCACTAGCAGGACAGCAATGGCTGTGCTGCATCTGCACTCTGAGACTCTGAGAATGTGCTGAGACACTGTGGGTGGGTATGGCCAGGTCCTGAGAGACCCTAGCTTTTTGTGGTTATAGTCTTCACCCACTGTGTTTTTAGCTTCTCTGCTTATCTACTGGCTTGCTGCCAGGGCAAAGTAATCAATATTGTAGTAAAGCTCTCCCTGCCGAGATGGCTGAGATTACACCCCACCCCACTGTGGTCTACTCTATGTGAGCTGCCTGCTATGCTCTTGCTGTCGCTGCTTGCCCTCAGCCTGTGCCCGGTCTAACCATCCCCACCCTCAAGCAAAAACAAACCTTTTCTGGCAAATTTCAAGGATGTCTTCTGTTGGTAATTATTTGTGGGTTTTTTTTTTTTTTTTTTTAGTCAAGCAGTAATTCTGAGGGTTGTCATAAAATGAATTTTGAGAGAAAACGTGGAGCTTAAGTAGATGTGTGCGTCCTCTTCACCATCTTGGCTGGAAGTCCTGCTGGTCATTTCTTACAGAACAATAATATTCCATAACATTCATATACCACAACTTATTCAGCCATTCTCCTATTGATGGAAATCTATTCAATTTCCAGTTTCTAGCCACTATGAAAAAGGCTGCCACAAATATTTTTGCATATATGGGTCCCTTTCCCTTCTTTAGTATCTCTTTGGAATATAAGCCCAGTCATAACACTGCTGGATCAAAGAGTATGCATAGTTTGATAACTTTTTGAGCATAGTACCAAATTGTTCTCCAGAATTGTTGGATCATTTCACAACTCCACCAACAATTTATTAGTGTCACCTTTCAGATTGTGTGGTGATTTTCTTCCCAAATGCAGCCAGGTGATAAAAGTTCAGATCTTTTATTATCTCCAATATGGCCCGGTTAGCTTAGAGGCCTATCTCTCTGCTTGGTTCCAAGAGCTCTCTCCGAATGTCGCCAAATCCAAAGGTCTAGTCCTTCAGCCTCTGCCTCTGCTTTCTTCAGCCTCCAGCCAGCTCCACTCTTCATGTCATTCCGGTGAAATCTCTCAAAGTGCTCTGTGTCTGTTTGTTTTATACAAGAGAGAGGAATTGTGGGATACAAGAGAGAGGGATTATGGGTTTTCTCCCATAGTGCTCTCTGGCCCAAAGAGCTTCAAGGGAGGTGTGAACTCATTGAACTCTAATGAGTAAAGGTGTGAACACAAGCCTTGTATTAATTAGTTCTACTTAGTACCTTGTTTCAGGTTCTGGCCAAAATCTTCTTGTAAGATTAGATCAACTCTAATTAGTTAGCAGTTAGTAAGGATTCCAACAAGATTGGGTAGGCATATAGGAAGAGATAATGAGGAATGTTGGAGGGGGTGTGGGAAAACTGGGACAGCTGTATACTATGCTCAAAAAGTTATCAAATTGTACATAACCTAGTTATTTTATGAGAAATCAAGAAACAATAAAAAAATGGAAAAAAATAGTAGATAATGCTTAATGCTTAATTCAATGCTCTTATATTATAGCCAAATGTAGAACTCCTGGGTCAAGATGAAAATATTGTAGTTAGAAAGAAAGAAACAATTCAAGTATTATGGAGTCACAGTCTGAATAACACAAAAAATTACCAGCTTCTTCATTAAAGGATCAGAAGGCTCTAAATATGATATTTATGAAGGCAAAAGAACTAGGAGTATAACCAAGAACCAAATACCAACCCCCAAAAGAGCATAATCTTTCAGGGAAAAATGGATTTTCAATGAAATAAAAGATTTTCAAGCATTCTTGACGCAAAGACAAGAATTAAATAGACAATTACACTTTCAAATAAAAAATCCTAAAGAAACATAAAAAGTTAACCAGGGAATGGAAATCATAAGGAATTAATAAGGTTGAACTCTTTACCTCCCTACATGCTAAGATGATACTTGTAACTCATAAATTTTTTCTCATTATTAGGGCAGTTAAAGGGAGAATATATATAGTCAGAGGATACAGATATTACTTGAATGTGGAATGGTGATATCTAAAAAAAAAAAAAAAATAGAATTAAGAGGTAAGAGAGGAATGTACTGGGAGAAAAAGAAAGGGAAAAATAGAATGAGGTAAACTATCATACATAAAAGGTCAAGAAAAAGCTTTTACAATGCACTTAAAGGATAGAGGTAAGTAGCTCAGAGAGAGAATAACATAAACTCATTTGATTATAGAAATAGTAGGAGATGAAGTGGGTAAAGTTGGTGGAGTGATAGAAAAGAGGTAAGATTGGGACAGGATTTAGTCAGAAGCAAACATTTTTCACAAGGGACAGGATGGAAGGAGAAAAAATTAAATAAAGAAAGAAAATATACTAGTGAGAGAATGTAAAAACAATTTTGAAGCAAGTTTCACTGATAAAGGCTTCATTTTTCAAACTTAAAGAGTAGTCAAATGGGTAAAAAAATAAGAGCCACTGACAAAAGGTCAAAAGTTAAGAAGTTTTCAAAAAAAGGAATAATAGGTATTTGTATACATATGTAAAAATATGTTCTAACACACAATTGATTGGAGAAATTCAAATGAAAGTAATTCTCAATTACTATCACATAGATATTTGATTGGTTAATAGGACAGAAAAAGAAAATCACAAATGTTGGAGGGAATGTGGGAAAAATGAGACATTAATGCATTGTTTGTGGAGTTGTGAACTGATTTAGTCATTCTGTAGATTAGTTTCGAACTGTGCCCAATGGCTTATAAGATTCTGAATATGTTTTGAACTACCAATACTACTAGGTCTGTATTTTGAAAGAGATTTTTTTAGAAAGGAAAAGGACCTATATTTATAATAATACTTATAGCAACTCTTTTCTGGGCAGAAAGAATGAGAAATTGAGGAGATACCCATCAACTGGGGAATGATTAAATAAACTCTAGTATATAATTATGGTGGAATCTTACTGCTCTATAAGAAATGATTAGAAGGATATTCTCAGAAAAACTTGGGAAAATTCCATGAGCTGCTGCAAAATCAAATGTTTTGTATACAAAGTAACAACGATAATCTAGAGCATCACCTATTAATAACATAAGTATTCTAAGCAATGCAATAATGAATGTTATCCATACCCAGAGAAAGAGGTACCTAAATGTAGAGTGAGACATACTTTTTTTTAAAACTTTATTTTTCTCAATTTTTTTTTCCTTTTGGACTATGTTTTCTTTCACAACATGACTATTAGGGAAATGTTTTGCATGATCACATGTACTGAATTGCTTGCATTCTCAATGTGGAGAGGAAGTGAAGAGGGAGGAAGGGAACCAATCTGAAACATAAAGTTTTAAAAACTAATGAAAAAATTGTTTTGCATGTAACTGGGGAAAAATAATAAAAAAAAAAAGTAAAAAAAAAAGATTTTGATTGTGAATCAATTTCTTATTGTTGGACAAGAATAATATGTAAATGTGCTTTCATTCTATTTCATATCTAAATGACATATATGACTTTTCAGATGTGAAAATGAAGAATATTTATTCAATTTCCATTCAAGAAACATTTTTCAATATGCACGTCTTTGTGCTAGTTAGTGGGAATAAAAAGAGGAAAACTTATACTGACCATGCTTTGCAAATACAATGTACTTAAAGGATCATAAAATGTACACTGTGTGTGTATGTATAAATATACATACATTTATACATATATACATATATGTATATATACATATTTACATATATACATATATAAAATTGAAAGAGTGTGAGAGTGTCAAAGAAGTTATTTATTCAAAATGCTCTAAAATTTTGATAAGAAAAAAAATTTTTTTCAGCTAAGGAAAATCATAGACGACTTCATGGAAGAGGTGGCACTTGAGTTGAGCCATAGAAGAAATGATTTCCATTAGGCTAAGATAAGGCCAAAAAAAGCCATAGAAAATGGAAGAGCAGATAGTATCCTGTATGTTAAAAGAGAAAGAGAGAGAAAGGCTGTGACACATGCTCAGAATGCCTATGAGTGCTTGGGGAGGAGGAGTTCTTTTTCATACCATGTCTACTTTTAAAGGAAGAAGAGTGAGTTCTTAGAAAGACATAGTAGGCAAGAAGCTGCAATGAGAGAGAAACAGAAGGGAGAAAGAGAAAGATTAATGAAAAGATTGGAGAATGCCTTTTGCTTATGTAATTTCTGATAATATCTTCTAACATGCTGGAAGTGCTTTTTGGATAATGAAGCTGTAGTCCCATTTCTTCTCTAAAGCAGTGACTAAAGAGGTCCCCAATGCTAGAGTAATTATCTTTAGAAATATTCTAGTTCAAAGTTCAGTGCTTATATCATTATACCACAAAGATTTCTATGTATATATCTATCCCTCCTCCATAAATCTGTGCAAGTAAAATTCATGATATGTGTTTGAAGCTCAACCCTTTTTACTAACGTAATCTCCTGATTATCTTATCCCCATCATTCTCTATACAGTCTACTTTCCAATCATTCCATTTATTCAAACAAATCTATATGTTTGTACATCTCAGATGGTGAGATGGCATTTCTTCATGCCAAAGACAACCACTCATGTGATCATGTTCATCATGTTTCCTTGTCCCTTTTCGTTACTTTCCCATTACTTATAGAAATATTCTTTATGTAAAAACAAAACAAGACAAACAACTGTAAAGTCCAAACTAGCTCCCTGGAGGCCTCAGGAACAGCCAGAGTCAGGATAAGTAAAAGTCCTTGGTCTTTAAGGGGAGAAATGAAGGAGACAGACAAACCACCACAAGGCTCGACATGAACTTCTCTCCTCCTAGTCCTGCTGAAAAAGTGAGGTCTGGCTTGTTTTACCCCACCTCTCATCCTTGCCTACAATTCTCTTAACTACAAACATTAAACCAGCATTAACTGTGAGAAGAGCTATTCCAAACATATGCTAATAGAGTCACTGTCCAATAATAGGTAATTATCTTTAAGTACTCCCTTGTCTGATTCAAACGCACCTATTCAAAGTTTCAGCCCTTTACAAACAACTAACACCCATTTAATTTAAAGTCACACATGTCTCTCCTCAACAATGAGAGGATTCAAACCCAGTTTCATTTTTCAGTGATGAAAAGAGCCATCTATATCCAGAAAGAGGACTGTGGGAGCTGAGTGTAGAGCACAACATAGCATTCTCACTCTGTGTTGTTGTTTGCCTATGTTTTATTTCACTTTTCTTTTTTTTTTTTTTATTGTGAGGCATGATAATTGTATAAATATGTATGCATAGATTGGATTTAACATATATTTCTATCATGTTTAACATATATTGGACTACTTGCAATCTAGGGGAGGACATGAGGAAGGAGGAAAATTGGAATACAAGCTTTTGCAAGGGCTAATGTCGAAGAATTGTCCACACAATATGTTTTGAAAAAAAAAAAAAAAGCTTTAATTAAAAAATTAAAATCATCCCAGTTATTTCATTAGCTTGCAGAGAGGAATTTTTGTCCAGTAATATACTATTCTTTCATTTAGCACATCAAAGGAATTTTTTGTAAAAATTCCCTGGCTGGAACTCATTAGCAGTAAGTTGGAGAATCCCTATCAGATAAATGGCTAGAAAAGAAATCATGAGTGAATGGTCATAAATCTGCTGCTTCTTGCCATTCCTCTTCTCAGTTATGTCCTTCAAACATCAAGGGAGCCATTTTCTTTTTATTTTAAGGCACCATTGTTATCTTTTTTATAAAGTCAAGTGGTAAACTTCACTTTTTATTTTAATTTTCTCAAAAACATCTATATAATTATAAATGTTGTTTTATAGAATGAAGAGAGTCAGTATTATATATATATACATATATATATATATATACATGTATATATATATAAACACTGAGATACTGCAAGGAAGGAAGGAATTAATAATAAAATTGACAGTACAAAAATTCAAAAAATAATAAGAGCTGACATTGTATGTAGCCCTGGAAAGTTTTCCAAGTGCTTTACATGCATTGTCCATTTGATCTTCAGATCAACCATATAAAGAAAAAGATGCAACAGGCATTACAGATGAGGGAACTGAGGCTCAGAGAGGCCTCTTATGGTTACACATATAATAAATTTTCATGAGAGAACTTGCACCTAACTCTGCTGTATTTCAAGATCAGCATAGTAAGTGTTTCATCCACTATACAAACTGCTCTTAAAATGGAAATAACTCCTGCTCAGTTTCACTGAAACGAACAGAAAAGAGCTCTTTTCACTGAACAGAGCTAAAGTTTGAAAAGATGGAGTGAGTCTAAGAGAAAAAAAATGGTAAAAAAATAAAAGAAATAAATGATTAAACAGAAAGGGAAAATTGGAGGCAAAGAAAAGTGGCAAGGCCCAGTTTTGAATAAAATGTCAGTGAGTGATGAAAAGCTCAAGTAGAATGAACTTCTTCATAGGCAGATCAAGAGATTGAATTAAATAATTTCTACTGTTCCTTCTACTTTGAACATACTTAGGCTTTTCACTGAAATTTCATCAAGTCACTATCTTCTCCATCTGCAGTTCTGTGTCTTTTAGAGTGTGGAAACATTAATAATGTAAAACACATTAAGTCAACTCTGTAACTGAAATTTCAGGAAATATATATATATATAATCAATATACAATCAATATAATCTGCCTTCTCTCAGAGCTTATGGAAAAAATATATTATTTTATATTATATGTTAAATCCAATATATATGTATACATATTTATACAATTATCTTGCTGCACAAGAAAAATCAGAACAATAAAGAAAAAACCAAGGGAAAAAAAAAACAAAACAAAATGCAAGCAAACAATAACAGAAAGAATGAGAATGCTATGTTGTGGTCCACACTCATTTCCCTCAGTTCGCTCTCTTTGAGTATAGATGGCTCTCTTCATCACTGAACAATTGGAATTAGTTTGAACCATTTCATTGTTGAAGAGGGTCTCATCTATCAGAATTGATCATCATATAATATTGTTGTTGCCATGTATAATGATCTCCTGTCCTGCTCATTTCACTTAGTATCAGTTCATCTAAGTCTCTTCAGGCTTCTCTGAAATCATCCTGATGGTCATTTCTTACAGAACAATAATATTCTATAACATTCATATACCATAATGTATTCAGTCAGTCTCCAACTGATGGGCATCCACTTAGTTTCCAGTTTCTTGCCAAGTAGATTCCCTTTGAGGTGAAAACAATTCCAGTCAGAATAAGGAACTTACAAACTCAATTCAATCCATTTAAGCAAATATTTATTTTTTGTTATGTGACAATGGAAATATAAAGACAAAAAAAATTAAATTAACCTTGCCATTAGAGAGATTATTTTTTTATTGAAGGAAGCAGTATGTGGGAGGGGGGCAGAGCGGTGTTGTTTGTGGGGGTGGGTGGGTGTTTGTGTTAAAAACTGCACACACTTTGGTGTAAGAGTGTCATTACTGGGTCTCTATTCCAAAGAGATCATAAAAGAAAGAGAAGAACCCACATGAACAAACATGTTTTATAGTAACTCTTTTTGTGCTGACAAGGCATTGGAAATTGAGTGAATGCCAATCAATTGGGGAATGACTGAATAAGCTATGGCATATGTATATGATGGGCTATTATTATTCTATAAGAAATGATGAACAGGCTGACTTTGGAAAAGCCTGAAGAGACCTACATAAACTGATGCTGAGTGAGGTAAGCAGAACCAGAACACTTTACACAATAAAAGCTAGATTATGTGATGATCAACTTTGATAGACTTAACTCTTCCCACTCATACTGTGATCCAAGGCAATTCCAAAAGAATTGGGACGAAAATGCTGTTTACATCCAGAAAGAGAACTACAGAGAATGAATGTAGATGAAAGCATACTGTTTTCATCTTTTTTGGTTTGTTTGTTTGTTTTTTTTCCTAATGGTTTTTCCCTTTAGTTCTGATATTTCTTCTACAACATAACAACTATGGAAATATATTCTTAAGATTGTACATGTACCACCTGTATCAGATTGCTTGCTGTTTTGGGAAGGAAAGGGGGGGGGGGGAAGGAGAAAAAAAATGAATCTCAAAATTGTACAAAAATGAATATTGAAAACTATCTTTGCATGTAATTGAAAAAAGAAAATACTATTGAGCGAAAAGTAAATGAAATTCTGATCTTAAAAACAAAAATGACAGTTGTGTGGAAAATGGGTTAGAACAGTCCATTTCAAACTCTTTCTGGTTTTTGCTGAGGCAGTTTGGTGGTGACATGGTAGTATACTGGACATATAATTCAGAAAACCTGAGTTCAAAGTCAACCTAAAAGATTTAATGCCTGTGTGCCTGTGTAAGCCTAGAGCCAAGTCACTTCACATTTATTTATTTCTGTTTCCTAAATTGTAAAATGGGAATAACAATAGCTATAACCTCACAATGTCATTTTCATTCTTATATTTTTCTCAATTGCATGCACATAAGAAATTTTAAATTTTCTTTTTTTTTTCAAATTTAAGTTGTGAATGCTCTTTCTCCCTTCTTTGTTCCTTCCTTGAGAAAACAAGTAGTTTGATATAGATTATTCATATATAAAACATTTCTATATTGGCCATGTTACAAGAGAAAATGCAGACATGTACTCCTACCTCAACCCCCCAAAAATGTATCAAGAAGTCAGATTAAAAAAAGAAAGTTTCAAAATTATATTTTAATATCCTTTCAGATTGCAACACTTCTTTCTCTGGAGATAGTATTTTTCATCATAAATCTTTAGTAACTACCAAATTGTTGTTGTGCTGAGGATATCTAAGGTACTCACACTTTGTCATTATATAATATTACTATTATTGTGTATAATACTCTCTTGGTTTCTCTCACTTCACTTTGCATCAGTTCATGTAAATCAACCCAGATTTTTCTGAAAGTATATATATATATATATATATATATATATATAAAATACATCTATATGTATGTATGTATTATATATACATCTATATGTATGTATGTACATATACATCTATATGTATGTATGTATATGTATGTATATTAATTGAACTGAAATAAGAAAATAAGAAAAATAAAAAATAAATATAAATAAGAAAATAAGCAGAATAAAAAAATAATACAAAAAGGAAAATAAACAAAACAAAACAAAACAAAATATTGTCATGTGCCCAGCAGAACATCCAGGAGTATTCAAAATATATAATGAATTCTATTTCAAAAAAGCATATATAATAAGAGAGATTTTATTTGTAAGTGTACATCTTTCCTTTGCTTCCTGTAAGTTATCCTTTTGTTTTCTACTATGCACTTTTCTTGTTTCTTGCAAAATTTTCCCTTTGATATGAGGTTTTTGAAATTTAGCAATATTCCTATATATTTTCCACAAAGGATCTCTTTGAAGAAGTGATCATGGATGTATTTTATTTGGACTTTCCCCTCATGTTCTATCACTGAAGGACAATTTCCTTATTTCTTGCATTATTGTTTTGAGGTTCTTTTTTTTCCACAATTTTCAGGTAGTCCAATTATTTTTATATTTTCTCTTCTTTCTCTTTTCTCCAGATCTGTCATTTTTCTTATGTTTCGAATGATCTTCTATTTTTCCATTTTTAAAATTTTATTTTGTTATTTCTTAGTCATTTATATCTTTACTCTCTTCTCCTTGCTCAATCCTAATTTTCAAAGAATAATTTTCTTGTTTAAGACTCTGTATGTCTTTTTCTACTTGATCAACTTTTTTTTTTATAATCTTATTTTCTTGAATGGTTTTCCATTTCTTATTTTTCCTCAATCTCTCACTTAATTTTAATTTTAGTTCTATTTTATATGTTTATTTTGTAACTATTTTATTAAAGTTTTTTATTTTCAAAACATATGAATGGATAGTTTTTCAACATTTACCCTTGCAAAACCTTGTCTTCCAAATTTCTCCCCAATCTCCCTACTCTCTCCCCTAGATTTCAAGTAATCCAATATATGTTAAACCTGTTAAAATATATGTTAAATCCAATATATGCACATATGTTTATACAATTATCTTGCTGCACAAGAAAAATCAATTCACAAAGGAAAAAATTTAGAAAGAACTTAAATGCAAGCAAACAACAACAAAAAAAGTAAAAATGGTATGTTGTGATCAACCTTCTATTCCCACAGCCCTATTTCTAGGTGTAGATGGCTTTCTTCATCAATAGATCATTAGAACCAGTCTGAATCACCTTGTTGTTGAAAAGAGCTGATCATTGTATAATATTGTTGTTGCCATGTACAATGATCTCCTGATTCTGCTCATTTCACTTAGCATCAATTCATGTAAATCTTTCCAGGCCTCACTGAAATCATACTCCCAATCATTTCTTATCAAACAATAATATTCCATAACATTCACATGCCATAATTTATTCAGTCATTCTTCAACTGATGGGCATCCACTATTTCCAGTTTCATACACTGAAAAAAGGGCTGCCACAAACATTTTTGTTCATGTGAGTCCTTTTCCCTCCTTTAAGATCTCTTTGGGATAGATATAAACCCAGTAGAATCACTCTTGCATCAAAGGGTATGCACAATTGAATAACCCTTGGAGCAAGGTTCCAAATTGCTTTCCAAAATGGCTGGATTAATTCACAACTCCATCAACAATGTATTAGTGTCCCAGTATTCCCACATCCCCTCCAACATTATTCTTATAAATTTGAGTCAATTCTCTCTATATTTTAGAAATGACGCCTTTGCCAGAACTCTTGAATATAAAAATGTTTTCCCAACTTGTTTCCCTTCTAATCTTGTCTTCATTAGTTTTGCTTGTACAAAAACTTTTTAATATAATCAAAATTATCTATTTTGTGTTCAATAATGAATTCCAGTTCTTCTTTGACCACAAATTCCTTCCTTCTCCCTAGATCTGAAAGGTAAACTATCTTTTTTTTTTTTTTAATTTGCTTATAATATCATTCTTTATGTTTAAATCATGAACCCATGTTAGGTGTGGTGTTGGAGACAGGAAACAAAGAGCCAAGAAGAACGTGACTACCTGTGCGTAAACTCTGATACGGTTAGCTAAAATCTTATTGTGAACAAACAATGCGTCCTAAATTCCTGAGACAAGATAATGTGTGTCCCAGGAAATTGGCCATATCCGCCCAGGAACTAGATAACGAGTATGCCCCAGGATGTCAGCCACACCTGTGGTCTGACATTCTTCTCTTTACATTGCAACCCCCCACCCAGAAAACGCAGGCAGTCAAATCATATATAACTAAGATCCTTTTCTTTCAATAAATGAGACTCTTTTCCACCGCAATGTAGTCTCCCTCCTCCTTCTCGCCCATTTCTCTTACAAGTCTTAGTCATTTCCTCGACACCCCACACACGACGAGGTCCTGCCAGTTAGGACAGTGTGGGTCAATGACTAGTTTCTGCCATACTAGTTTCCAATTTCTCAGCAATTTCTGTCAAATAGTGAGTTCTTATCCCAAAAGAAGGGGTTTTTGGCTTGGTCAAACACTAAATTACTATAGTCATTGAGTATTTGGTTCAAATCTATTCCACTAACAGAAGTGAGTGCAAGGGATAATGTTGTAAAAAATTACCCTGGCATGGGTTCTGTCAATAAAAAAAATTATTATAATAAAAAAAAAGAAAAAAATCTATTCCACTGATGGCTACTCTATATCTTAGCCAGTACCAAATAGTTTTGATGACCTCTTTTTTATTATGTAGTTTATGTCTGGCATAGCTAGGCCACATTCATTTGCATTTTTCATTAATTCCCTTGAAATTCATGATTGCTTTTTCTTCTTTGTTATTATGTTTTTTAGATCTATAAAATGATTTCTTGGGAGTTTGATTAGTATGGCACTGACATTGAATAAGTAGATTGATGTCAGTAGCATTATCATTTTTATTGTATTCATACTGTCTACTTATGAGCAACTGATATTTTTTCCAATTGATTAGTTCTGACTTAATTTGCATGGAAAATGTTTTGTAGTTGTGTTCATTTAGTTCCTAACTTTGCCTTAACAAATAGACTCCCAAATATTTTATATTATCCACATTTATTTTAAATGGAATTTCTCTTTGTATCTCTTGCTGCTGGATTTTGTTGGTAATATATAAACATGATGTGCATTTATTATGTATTCTGAAACTTTGTTAAAGTTGTGAATTACTTCTAGTAGGTTTTTAGTTGATTCTCTTGGGTTCTAAAAGTATATCATAATAACATCTGCAAAGAGTGATAATTTGGTTTCCTCATTATCTGCTCTAATTCCTTTAATCTTTTTTTCTTCTCCTGTTGCCAAAGCTTGCATTTTGAATACAATATTGAATAGTAATGATGATAGTGGGCAACCTTGTTTCACCCCTGATCTTACATATGATGCTTGCTGATGATTTTATATAGATGCTACTGATCATTTTAAGGAAAACTCCACTTATTCATATGCTGTCTGGTGTTTTTAATAGAAATTAAAATAGAAATTTTAATAAAAATGGGTGTTGAATTTTTGATGTTTTGGGGATATAGACTGAGTAGTGGTATTGCTGAATCAAAGGATATTAACTGCTGCCACTGATTCAGATGCCCCAAGGCACACTCCCAATTTTCTGGGGTCAGGGTTGCGCTGAAGTGGCCTGTGTCCCAACTGTGCTATACTCCCATCCTGGTGTAATATATCTTTCCAGCTGACTTTTTAAATGGTCTTCAGCTGGAAAATTCTTCTGCTCCTTCTTTTATGGGTAAAATCTATTTAGAGTTATTATTTAAAGATATTAGGTTTGGGGGAGAGCTCAAGTGAATCCCTGCCTCTTTTTCTGCTATTTTGGCTCTACCTCCAAATTTAGATATAGTTTTAAAAAAATGATAAACTTAACTATGTCTATTGCATATGCAGCATTCTACTTTTATAGTTCACCACTCGAGAAGAGAGAAAGATACTTTAACAACATTCATGATGACATGAATCTGATTTCTGTTATCTTTCAGTTTTTCAATTCATACTATTATGGTTATCGTATGTGCATTATCCTCTTGAATCTTCTTTCTTTGAACAGGTTCATCCAAATATCCAAATTCTCTGAATTTGCCCATAATTTTTATTCTTTATGATGGAGTAATATACTGTTATATATATACCTATGCCGCATATCCCCCTTCTCATAATTCAATCAATGTAGAGGGCCGGAACTTTGGAGTAGGATACTTGAAACAAGGTGCTAACTCAGTGGAATTGATGAGACAAAGGTTCTCTAGTTCACATATATCTAGTATGATATAATGATATAATCACTTTATTTTGATATAATGATATGATCACTCTAGATTGGCATTATATATATATATAGATTGGCTCCAGATATATTTCCATCTACTCCTACTAAGCTAGACTAGCAGACCCCTAAGGTTCTTTTCAGCTGTGCAATTCTATTAGTGTAAAGTTTTCTAGATTTGTTGAGCATTTAACATAACATTTAACACTCTAGATACACATTATACTGTAATGATTTAATTGTAATTAGGGTACTTAAGGGCAGGGACAACTGGGAATGGCCTCTTAGCCACAGCTCTCAACCACAGACACAAGAGTCACAGACTTCAGATTCCATCTTTGACCAGCTACATGGCACCTTTCCTGCCTCCTTTACTTCCCCACTAAGACCAAGGACTAGGGCTGATCCCAAGTCCAGACATTATCTTTTGGAGGGTGTATAAATTATAATCACACATACACCTCCTTCAAATCAATATGTATTCATTTTGTTTCAAATTTTAATTATTTCAAAGTTTTGTAATTCTTATTTTTGTTATACATGAGGTTCTTCTTTTTTGCTTTTATCTCTTTGGGTATTATATACAGTTATAACACCAATGAATCAAAAATAAGTATGAGTCACTTTTTCTTTTCTTTTTCTTTTTTACAAAACATCAACTGGTTTTCTAGAATGGGTAGACCAATTTATAGCATAATCAACAGTATATCAATATTTTTTATAGATTCTACACTATCCAATTCCCTTATTTAATCATTTACTCAGTGTCAAGCATGGAGTACATAGACACACAGATACACACACAAATGAAAAAATGGAAACAAATTATATATTTTTAAAAAAAATTTTGTCAAGTTGTTCATCAGTGAGTTAAAAACTTTAAAGTATTTTAATTTGTATTTTTTGTTATTTGTCATTTGTTACTCTTCTGGAGGATTTTTTTTTCATAAAGTAGTTAATTATTTGTATTGCTTCTTCTGAAAACTATTTATTCCTATCATTTTGTCACTTGTCTTTTGCAAATCATTCGGTTTATCAGTTAGGAAGAGGATGCCTGAAAGATTGAAGTGATACCTAAAACTTCATCTATCCCTTATCCTGAGATATATGCATCTGGGTCTCCAGTTAAAAAAAATGGCCTCAACAGTCAAACTGTTGGACAGTTATTTCACAAATGACAGCTAGAGGAATGAATCAGCTATGGTCTCTCTACTGCATTATAATCAACAGAGTTGGAATTTCACCAGATTGGAATGAATGGTTACTCTGAACTCACCGCTGTGTAATCACAGTAATCATAGCTAACATTTATATAGTGCTTTGCAGCTTGCAAAGTGCTTTGCATACATTATCTTATTTGATTCCAGGCAGACAACAGTCACTGGCTGGTTTAGTCCAACACAGAGATTAGAATGGTTCTATTCATGGTTTAACAGCTCAGTTTGTAGACACAGTCTGCCTCACATTTGTAAGTATGAAAACATGCATTAGAGGTATCTATGTTAAATGCTCAACAAATCTAGAAAGCTTTACACTAATAGAATTGCACAGCTGAAAGGAACCTCAGGGGTCTGCTAGTCTAGCTTAGTAGGAGTAGATGGAAATATATCTGGAGCCACCAATTCAAAATAGAATTGGAAGAAGATCCATATATAAATCTTGTCTCTGACACTTCTTGGCTATGTTCCCATTGATAAGACACCTCAGCATTTTAAGTCTTTCTTAGTTTCTTCTTTTTAAAATATGGATAATAATTTCTATAATATTGACATAATAATATTATTATAATGCTTGAAGGAGATAATGTAAGAAAAGTGTGGTATACATTACAAAAGGTCATGTTTATGTCAATTGATATTTTTGGAGCAAGGGAAATACTTTGGAAGACTAGGAACAAAATATTTGTATGTAATAATGTAAACCTTAAGGAAGTATATAATGCAGAAGAACACACATATTTAGAAATTTAGAAATTTCTATATAATTCTAATACATTATATGCTTTTCTTAATTGTTTCATATTAAAAGAAATCATATTCCTAAAGGAGAGCTTAGATGAGTAATATTATTTGAAAAGAAGGATTCTAAAGAGAGAATCTTAGGAATGATTCCTGCTCAATGACAAAGATTTATGATTGGAATATTGGGTCGAAAATAACAAGATCTACACATAGTGTTTCATGATTCTCAGCAGGTGATTATTGTTATAGGATTGCTCAAAGTAATGACTGTGAATTGTACCTAAGGTGGATGGAAGTCATTACATTCCTGTCAAATAAACTACCTGAATTTAATGGTTTGAGTTAAGATGGATCTGTATATTCACTGTGAAGCAGAAAGAGCACAATCACCCTGTATATCTGGAGTCCTCAAGGTAGTATTTAAAGCATAGTGAGATTCTTAAACAAGCTTAGAATAGTACAAAGTCCAATGGTGATTATGACAAGCTGAAAATTTGAAACACTAAGCACTTGTTATCTCATTAATAATGTTCTTCTCACTGGATGATTTTGTAATTCATGTATACCTCTTCCATATCTGTTCCTAAATTCTTTACCAAAAATCTACCCAGAATGATGAAGTCTTTCCTCTGATAACATCATAATTTTTGTTATATTTAAAGTCAGAAGTTGAATCCTACTCTGACACTTAAGACCTGTATAACCTGAGACAAGTCACAGTATCTCTGGAGCTTATTTTCTTCATCTAAACAATGAGCTAATTATACTAGGTAACATTTAAGATACCATTCAGCTCTCAGTCTTTGGTCCTTTGATCAAGTAGTTATTTTTTTTAATTAAAGCTTTTTATTTTCAAAATATAAACATGGCTATTTTTCAACATTCACCCTTACAAAAGTTTATGTTCTGGTTTTTCCTTCCCTTCTCCCTACATTTGCCCCTAGATGGCAAATGATTCAATATATGTTAAACAAGCAATTCTTCTCTACATATTTCCACAAATATCATTCTGTACAAGAAAAATCAGATCAAAAAGGAAAAAAAAATAAGAAAGAAAACAAAATGCAAGTAAACAACAACAAAAAAGTGAAAACACTATGTTGTAATCCACACTGAGTTGCCACAGTTCTCTTTCTAGGTGCAGATGGCTTTTTTCTCACAAGATTATTGGAACTGGCCTGAGCATTCTCATCGTTGAAAAGAGCCATGTCTGTCAGAATTGATCATTGTATAATCTTATTATTGCTGTGGTATAATTTTCTACTGGTTCTGCTCATTTCACATAGCATCAGTTCATGTACGTCTCTCCAGGCCTCTCTGAAATCATCCTGCTGGTCATTTCTTTTCCCCCCCTTTTTTTCTATTATTTATTATAGCTTTTTTTTTTACAAGTTATATTCATGGGTAATTTTTCAGCATTGACAATTGCAAAACCTTTTGTTCCAACTTTTCCCCTTCTTCCCCTCACCCCTTCCCCCAGATGACAGGTTGATCAATACATGTTAAATATGTTAAAGTATAAGCCAAATTTTATATATTATATATATATATATTAAATATGTTAAAGTATAAGCCAAATAACATATATAATATGTGTATATATATATATATATATGTACACACATATATATATATACACATACACATGTCCAAACAGTTATTTTGCTGTACAAAAAGAATCAGACTTTGAAATAGTGTACAATTAGCCTGTGAAGGAAACAAAAAATTCAGGTGGACAAAAATAGAGGGATTGGGAATTCTATGTAGTGGTTCATAGTCATCTCCCAGAGTTCTTTCCCTCAGTGTATCTGGTTCAATTAATTCCTGCTATATTGGAACTGATTTGCCATCTCATTGTTGAAGAGGGCCACGTCCATCAGAATTGATTATCATATAGTGTTGTTGTTGAAGTAAATAATGATTTCCTGGTCCTGCTTATTTCACTCAGCATCAGTTCATGCAAGTCTCTTCAGGCCTTCCTGAAATCATCCTATTGGTCATTTCTTACAGAACAATAATATTCCATAACATTCATATATTACAATTTATTCAGCCATTCTCCAATTGATGGGCATCCATTCAGTTTCCAGTTTCTGGCCACTACAAACAGGGCTGCCACAAACATTCTTGCAAATACAGGTCCCTTTCCCTTTAGTATCTCTTTGGGATATAAACCCAGTAGTAACACTGCTGGGTTAAAGGGTATGCACAGTTTGATAGCTTTTGAAGCATAGTTCCAAATTGTTCTCCAGAATGGCTAGATGTCTTCACAATTCCACCAATGTATCAATGTCTCAGTTTTCCCACATTCCCTCCAGCATTCCGCATTATCTTTCCCTATCATTCTAGTCAATCTGACAGGTGTGTAGTGGTATCTCAGAGTTGTCTTAATTTGCATTTCTTTGATTGATAATAACTTTGAGCATCTTTTCATATGGCTAGAAATAGTTTCAATTTCTTTGTCTGTGAATTGTTCCCCCCCCCAAAAAAAAAAGCCCAGAATGTATACTTCTCATTTCTTCTCATCATACTTCTCACTTTAGAATCAATTAATAACATAAGGGGATTTTAATTCCAGGAGAGATCTCAAAGATGATTTAATCCAACCCCTCTATGACACACATTCTCCTCTTCAAGATATATAATCAGCTCTCATCTGACCCCTGTTAAAAGGTATCCTAAATGAAAACCCACTATTTCCATTGTCTGGTTTTGTGAATTCTCAGAGTGACAATGTGAAACAAGTTGGATATGTGTCTTGAAACGTAAAGTGAATTACTGTTGCAATATTTCTTTATTTAATTATCAGTATGGTGTTACTCTAGAAGTATGAAAACAATTATTATTTATATATAAATGTGTTTTTCAGCCATAATTCTAGATGAGTACTCATAAAGACTGTTCAACTTTTCCTGACATCTCTCTATAGCTGGGTTACATATTGAGAATAACAGATATTTTTGGATGTGGCAAATGTCTGAATTTGTTTGATTATCTTTGTAATAAGCTTTTTTTTTTCTTTTCCCTTTCTTTCTATGTCAGGAAAAGGAATGGGGAAAAGAGTAAGCACTGAATGCTTATTTGTTTTGTTTTGTTTTGTTTTTAATTAAAAATTTGATTCTTAAAAAATAATAAAATATTGATGTTTCTTTATAAAATGACTCTGCTCCATGGAATCTGAGTTTGGGCAGGGAGCTTCAGGAATGAAAAGTTTGCTTTTATTGTTTTGTTTTTTTTTAAAAGGAAGGAGGAATAAAATTAGAGCATGTCATGAAAATACATTCTTAATTATAATTCTATAGTAGTTCCCCTGAATATCACACACATTGCAGAAAAAGGACTGTGCTCATAAGGAGAGACAATATCAGATTTGAGAGTATATGAGAAGGCTATCAAAAACAAATTTAATCTACCTCACAAAATTTTTGAGGGCTTTTTCAAATTTTGCACACATTGACTATTTCTAAAACATTATGTAATGGAGATGGAGCTAATTATAACAATATGAATTAAAATAATTAAATAACAACAATATCCACAAATACCTTGGTACCTTACATAAGGAGTTCCTCTTTATATCAAATGTTTTTCAGAATTATGTTTTTCACATTGATAAAACAGGATTTTTTGGTACTTGTATTTTACATCTCAATGCAAAAAAAATTATGATCTTTACTTTTTGCTGTAATAGATCTTATTTCATTGAACTGGGAGAAAAAAAAATACACTAGTGACCAATTATTTGTCAACTTTTAAGGTTTCTATATTTAGTCACTTCTATTGTCAATGAAAAATGATTTTTCAGAAAATTAATTTCTTCTTGCTCTTACCTTCTGCATTGAATTTTGTTGAAACTTGTCTGTTTTCTTTTCAGTGCCATACTTATATTGTTTTAGTTTTAAAATTTAGATTTGTTTTTTGGTTTTTGAATCAAATCTACTTCTTTTTATTTTTAAATCCACATCTAGATCTACATTTTATTCTTTCCTCCTAATAATATAATCCCTTATAGCAAAAATTAAGAGAAAATAGTCTAGCAAAACTGAGCAATACCTCAGTGAAGTTTAACCATATATTTAATGCTATGCACAAATAGTCCTTCCACTATCTCTCACCTGCTGTGGCTTTTTACATGTCAGCTCTCTTCACCTCTACTTTGAATTCCTTATTTCTTTCAAGTCAAAGCACAAATACTTCCATTGCATAATACTTTTACTGATCTGTACTACTAATGTCCTTTCTCACTAATTGCTGCTTTTGTTTAATTATTTCAGTTGTATCCTATCCTTCAGGACACCATTTGGGATTTTCTTGGCAGAGATACTTACCATTTCTTTGTCCAGCTCATTTTATTAAATGAAATTGAAGCAAACAGGGTTCAGTGACTTGCTCAGGGTCAGACAGGGAATAAATGTGCAAAGTTGTATTTGAATTCAGGTATTCCTGACTGCAGGCCTGGTGCTCTTTTACCTAGCTGCTCTCCTTCATTAATTAAGTTCTATATAATTCCATTATGGTTTTTTATATTTATTCTGCAGATATTTATTCCACATATGCTATTTCATGCACAAATGCACTTCATACATTTTCTTCTCTAAGATAGATGTATGTTCTTGAAGCACAGGATTTTTTTAAAGTTTTATCTTTGTATTTCACACACTTAATAAAGTGCCTGGAATATCATATGCACTGAATAAAATTCTATCGGTTGCTTGATTGATAGATACTTTTCCACTTCTGCACAAAAAAGTAGAAACCTTTTTTCTTTTCTCCTATTTGAGACTAAGCACTATCATTACAATTATAATGCTCAGTTCTTGTTTTCATTTACATTATCATAGCCATTATATCTTTATATTATAGCATTTTTTTCTTGGTTGTGCTAATTTAACTATGCATCAGTTCATATTTTCCTTACTTCTCTTAATTCTGTATATTCATTCATTCTTTTTTTTAAAAAATAATTTATTCAAAACTTAAAAACAAAGTAGGAAAAGAAAAAAAACAGAAAAATGAAAACATTGTCAAAACATAAGGAAAAATTCAAAATATGGAACAATACATTTTCATTTCAAGAAAGTATATAAAATAATACAACACATTATAATTAAAACTGTACATGTTTTCTTTGCTACCTTGCACTTTTTTCTTTTGTTCTCTGCTGTGAACTTTTTTACTTTTTTCTCCTCCTTCCCTCTTCTGCCAAAGCAGGTTACAATTAAGCATGGATATATTTACACACATACATATAAACCTATATGTGTGTGTGTGTGTGTGTGTGTATATACTTACATACTTCCAAAACATATCAAAATTGTTTTAGAGCTATATATGTATATATGTACATCCAAAACACTATTAATAAGGCTGACACATAGTATAGATTTTTCTCTTTTGATTGAATCGTTTCTTAAATTTGACTTTGAGATCAATGATTACCACCCTTACTTTTTTCTAATAAATTCTATTCCTGATTATCATTTTGTTTCTATATCTCTCCTGTCCTATCTTTATTAATTCTTTTTATTTACTTTGACCTCTTACTTTCTTTCACTATTATTTAACCTGTTCCCACTCAAAGAATCTCTTCCTTATCCTCTTCTTTGACTTTTACATTCATTCTTTCTAACTGAATTGTAATATTCCATTATATTAATGTATCAAAATTTGTTTAGTTATTCTGAAATCAATGGACATCTAAGTAAGTTTCTATTTTCCTAACATTACTAAAAGTATTACTATTAAACTTTTTGGTATATATGGGGATATTTTATTTTTTACCTTCTTGTGGAACATGTTTAGTAGTGGGGATCTTTAGTTCAATGTGTTTGGACATTTCGATAATTTTCTTAGTGTAATTATGAAATTCTGTCCAATAATTGACAAAATTGGTAATTTTTTTTACAGCTTCTTTAATAGTATATCAGTATGACCATTTTAACAGCACTTCTAATTTTGATTATTCCTCATGTTTTGTCATCTTTCTTTGCCAATCTGTTAAGTATGAGGGGTATCTTTAGGCTTGTTTTGATTTAAAGTTAACTTATTTATTGTTTATTTACAGAAATCTTATCACAGAACCATTATTAATTTCAAATTCTTCTAATTCCTATTTATTTATATTGTTAAACTAATTAACATTTTGGGCAATAGTTGTTGGTCTTACATTGTAATGCTATCTTTCTGAAACACTCAATTCAGTTCTAACAGAGATGCTTAAGAATATCATGTATGTTATTTAATGATTGATTAAGTAGGATGTAATTATGATATAATTTATGCCTATTATTTGATGAATTTATAATTTATTTAATGTCAGCATATTAAATCAAATTATGTGGGAGGAAAGAAAATCTGCATTCATATTTAAACTATCAATTCAGCAACTGTTTCCCTTTTTTGTCTTTTTATCCTGGTGTCCACAGTATCTGGAAGATAGTAGGTACTTTCTTATTGACTAACAGATTCAAATCTTTCCCGTAATACATAGTGCCTGTGAAGAAAGATAAATAATTTAAACTCACTATATCCCAGATAATTCTCTAAGCCTATGAGTTGTATAGGAGTTTTGGACCTGCACCAGCAGTCATAGTTTTCACACTAGGAATTCTATAACAGATGATAGTAAAGTCAAAAGCTACTCCCTACCTCTCTCCCAAACTGCAATATAATATCTGTTTATATAGATAGCTGGCACAGTTGATAGAGTATAGGATCTGGTGTCAGGAAGGCTTATCTCCCTGAATTCACATCCCATTTCAGGCATTAGTTTTGCAAACTTGAGCAAGTCTTTTAAGTCTCTTTGTCTCAGTTCCCTCATCTGCAATATGAGCTAGATAAAATGACAAACATCTCAGTTGATCTTTGGTAAGGAAACCTAATAAGGGGTCACAAAGAGCCAGACACAACTGAAAAATGATTGAACAGCAATGTACATATATAGAAAATAGGGATTGAATAAGGACTGAATCTGGATAAAGACTGGTTTCATTTATATATGAACTTTCAGTATTAAGGAACTTTGTAGCACCTGATTTCAAAATCTGACTTTTCCAATTACTGTAGATAAATTGATCTTCAAACAAAATCAAAAACTTAATCTGATTAAAAGAGATGAGGAAGGAAGCTAAAGATAATGAAGCATCATCAATATTAAACATATACAAACAAAGTGGTGCAGCACTAAATTCCTAAAAAAGAAGAGAGTTGCAAGAAGAAATATACAGCACAACTATAATAGTGGGAGACCTCTACCTTGCTCTCTCAGAATTAGATAAATCAAACCACAAAATAAATTTTTAAAAAAGCTAAAGATGTAAATAGAATACTAGAAAAACTAGATATGATACATCTCTGGAAAAATTGAATGGAAACAGAAAGAAGTACACTTTCTTTTTGGCAGTTCATGGAACTTATGTGAAAATTGATCATATATTAGGACATAAAGACCTCAAAATAAATTGCAGAAAGGCAGAAATAGTGAATGCATTGTTTTTAGATCATGATGCAATAAAAATTACATTCAATAAATGACCCGGAGAAAATAGAACAAAAAGAAATTAGAAACTAAATAATCTCATTCTAAAGAATGAATGAATGGAACAGCAAATAATACTCACAATTAATAATTTCATTCAAGAGAATGATAACATACCAAAATTTGTTGGGTGCAGCCAAAGTGATAATAAGGAGAAATTTTATATCTCTAGACGCTTACTTCCATAAAATAGAGAAAAAGATCAATAAATTGGGCTTGAAACTAAAAAAGCTATTGAATTAATAAATAAAACTGAGTTGGTTTTATGAAAAAACCAACAAAATAGATAAACCTTTAGTTAATTTGATTAGAAAAGGGAAAGAGGAAAACCAAGTTGTTAGTCTCAAAAATAAAAAGAACTATCCATCAATGAAGAGGAAACTAGAGCAATTGTCAGGAATTACTTTGTCTAATTTCATGCCAATAAATTTGACAACCTAAGTGAAATGGAGGAATAACTACAAAAGTATAGATTGTCCAGATTAACAGAAGAAGAAATAAATTTCTTAAATAGTCATATTTTTTAAAAAAGAAATAGAACAAGCTATTAATCAACTCCCTAAGAAAAAAAATCCCCCAGTCCATGTGAATTCTACCAAACATTTAAAGAACAATTAATTCCAATACTATATAAACTAGTTGAAAACATAGGGAATGAAGAACTCCCATCAAATTCCTTTTATGACACAGATATGATACTGATACCTAAATGAGGTAGGATGAAAACAGAGAAAGAAAATTATAAACCAATGACCCTAATTAATATTGATGCAAAAATCTTAAATAAAATATTAGCAAAGAGATTACAGAAAAGCATCCTCGAGATAATACACCATGACCAAGTAGAATTTATACCAGGAATGCAGAACTGGTTCAATATTAGGAAAACTATTACTATAATTGACTATATTAATAACCAAATTAACAAAAAACATATAATATCTCAATAGATGCAGAAAAAGCATTTGATAAAATCTGACACCCATTCCTATTAATAACACTAGAGAGTATAGGAATAAGGGGACTTTTCCTTAAAATAGTCAGTAGCATCTATTTAAAATCATCAGCAAGCTTCATATGTAATGGGGATAAACTAGAATCATTCCCAATAAGATCAGGGGTGAAATAAGGTTGCTTACTATCACCATTGCTATTCAATATTATATTAGAAATGCTAGCCTTAGCAATAAGAGAAGAAAAGGAGATTAAAGCAATTAGAATAGTTAATGAGGAAACCAAATTATCCTTCTTTGAAGATGCTATGATGGTATACTTAGAGAACCCCAGAGAATCAATTTTAAAAGGTATTAGAAATAATCCACAACTTTAGCAAAGTTGCAGGATACAAAATAAATCCACATAAATCATCAGCATTTTTATATATCACTAATAAAATCCAACAGCAAGAGATATAAAGAGAAATTCCATTTAAAAAAAAAACTGTTGATAATATAAAATATTTGGAATTTTATCTGCCAAGGGAAAGTTAGGAACTATATAAACAAAACTACAAAACATTTTCCACACAAATAAAGTCAGATCAAAGCAATTGGAAAAAGAATTAGCAAGTGTTCATGAATAGGTTGAACAAATATAATAAATAAAGATGACAATACTCCCTAAACTAATCTATTTATTTAGTGCTATGCCAATCAAACTCCCAAGAAACTATCTTACTGAACTAGAAAAAAATGACAACAAAATTCATCTGGAAGAACAAAAGGTCAAGAATTTGAAAGGAATTAATGAAGAGAAAAGTAAATGAAGGTAGCTTACCTGTATGTGATCTAAAATTATATTATAAAGCAGCAGTCATCAAAACCATTTGGTTTTTGCTAAGATATAGAACAGTTGATGAGTAGAATAGGTTAGGTTCATAGAATGGGTATAATAATGTAGTATTTGACAATCCCAAAGGCTGCAAGAATTCACTATTTGACACAAACTTCTGGGAAAATTGTAAATTTCTATGGCAGAAAGTAGGCATAGACCCACACTTAACACTGTATACCAAGATAATGTCAAAATGGGATCATTATCTAGACATAAAGAATGATATAAATTAGAAGAACATAAAGAACCACTCACATTTGTGGAGGCGGAAGGAATTTGTGACCAAAGAAGAACTGTAGATCATTATTTATCATAAAATAGATAACTTTGATTATATTAATTTAAAATGTTTTTGTACAAACAAAAACTAATGTAGACAAGATTAGAAGGGAAGCAATAAACTGGGAAAACATTTTTACATCCAAAGGATCTGATAAAGGCCTCACTTCTAAAATATATAGAGAATTGACTCAAATTTATATTAGTTCAAGCCATTCTCCAATTCATAAATGGTCAAAGGATATGAACAGATAATTTTCTGATCAAGAAATTGAAACTATTTGTAGCCACATGAAAAGGTGTTCCAAATCATTATTGATCAGAGAAATGCACATTAATGAAACTTTGAGATACCACTACATACCTATCAGGAATGTAAGGATGACAGGAAAAGATAATGATGATGGAAGGGGTATGGGAAAACTGGGACGCTAATACATTGTTGGTGGAATTGTGAATGGATCCAACCATTCTGGAGAGCAGTTTGGAGCTATGCTCAAAAAGTTATCAAACAGTGCATACCCTTTGATCCAGCAGTGTTACTACTAGGCTTATATCCCAAAGAGATCATAAAGGAAGGAAAGGGACCCACATATTCAGAAATGTTTGTGGCAGCCTTCTTTGTAGTGGCAAGAAACTGGACAGTGAATGCATGCCCATCAATTGGAGAAGGGCTGAATAAATTATGATATATGAATGTTATGGAATATTATAGTTCTTTAAGAAACGATCAGCAGCATGATTTCAGAGAGGCCTTGGAGAGACTTGCATGAACTGATGCTAAGGGAAATGAGCAGAACCAGGAAATCATTATACATGAAAACAACAAAACTATACAATGATCAATTTTGATGGACATGGCTCTCTTCAACATTGAAATGATTCAAACCCAGTTCCACTTGTGCAGTGATGAAGAGAGCCATCTACACCCAGAAAGAGACCCATGGGAACAGGGTGTGGAATACAACATAGCATTCTCACTGTCTCTGTTGTTATTTGCTTGCATTTGGTTTTCTTTCTCAGTTTTACTTTTTTTTGCTTCTTGATCTGATTTTCTTGCTCAATAAGATAATTGTATAAATATGTATACATGTATTGGATCTAACATGTATGTCAACATATTTATTGGACTGTTAGCTAGGGTAGGGTGTAGGGGGAAGGAGGGGAAAATTTGCAACAAAAGGTTATGCAAGGGTCAATATTGGAAAAATTACCGATGCATATGCTTTGTAAATAAAAACTTTAATAAAAAATTTTTTAAATGCACAAAGGAGAAGTAAGCACAGACAAAATTACTTTCAGTTACTTGAAAGCAATATGCAAAATTTGTTTATATATATATATATCCCTTTTAAAGCAAGCAATATGAAATATAGATACATAGTTTCATATATGTGGACATGTGTGTATATATATATACATATGCATATATATGCATATACATGTATGTATATACATACACACAGATTTACATACACACATATTTTAGTTCATCTTTTTGATTTCTACTTGTATATGAAAAAGCTTACTTTGGGAATGTTTAATGATTTGAATAAAGGCCAAAAACAAGTTATCCATTAAAAAAAAAAAAAAAAAAGCTTTGATAAAAAAAGAATATTTTATCTCAACATATATGTCATGACAACATGAATAAGAAATCTCCTTATTAGTAGTAAGTTCATTTCAAATCATTGTAAGGATGTGACTTTCCCCATATGAACCTAATTCCCATGTAAACCTTGAGAACCCAATCGAGGAAGGACATGACTCCCCCGTGAGAACTTGACTACTCTCTCATCCCAAGAACATATATTTTAACTCCTTCTCCTATGAAAACCTGACCGTTCCTTGACCCATAAGAACATATATTTCAACTCTTTCCTTTTTAATCTATAAGACAGGCATGTACCACCGGTGTTTTAGCTCCAATTATATGATTCCAGGAACTCGCCACTCCTTGGAACTGTTGCTGTTGATAAGGACTGGCCCCCTTATCAATGCAACATTTGATTATAACCACCTGGAGCCCTAGTTGGTACATCCTTGTCTTAGATGAGGTCTTCATTTGGCCCAAAGCCTTCTTTGTTTGGACCCCTATAAAGAGTGGGCAAAGCTTTCTCCACTTTGAAGCCTCATCTATGGAGATGACGATCTGCCTAGGACTTTCCCGATCGAGACTCACAGGCTGAAATACCGGGGCCTCCCAGCTGTAAATTAGAGTTGAAGTTCCCTCAACCAGTGATATGATGTAACGTATTCTCTTTTTCTGCTATTCTAATCATAATTCTTATTATTCTTTGTCTTTTGTCTGTTATGTGTTCTTTGCTGTATTAGTTGTTATTGCAAGTGATCTATTCCATGCATTGTATAATTAAATTTTACTTTCACTTTAATTAAGTCTGAGAGCATCATTTTGTAGGAGTGAATCTGAACCTTTCCCTAAAATCACAAAACACAACACAATTCCAAATCATTTTAAACCATATATATTTACTAGTTTTTTATCTATTTGGTGTTAAACTAATTTCAGTCAAAATCAATTAAATCAATTATTTAGTATTATACAGAGAAAAATCAAAAGGATAATTAACTAAACTTGTCACTTTTCCAAATTAGCTACTTTATAAAAAAGGAGAGTTATGGGGGCAGAGTTTTACATGAATTATGATGATTTGACAAAAATAGAAGAAAAGTAGAGAAAGCTTGAAGAAATGCATATATATATATATATATATATATATGTGTGTGTGTGTGTGTGTGTGTATATATATATATATGTGTGTGTGTGTATATATATATATGTGTGTGTGTGTATATATATATATACATATGCATATATATGCATATACATGTATGTATATACATACACACAGATTTACATACACACATATTTTAGTTCATCTTTTTGATTTCTACTTGTATATGAAAAAGCTTACTTTGGGAATGTTTAATGATTTGAATAAAGGCCAAAAACAAGTTATCCATTAAAAAAAAAAAAAAAAAAGCTTTGATAAAAAAAGAATATTTTATCTCAACATATATGTCATGACAACATGAATAAGAAATCTCCTTATTAGTAGTAAGTTCATTTCAAATCATTGTAAGGATGTGACTTTCCCCATATGAACCTAATTCCCATGTAAACCTTGAGAACCCAATCGAGGAAGGACATGACTCCCCCGTGAGAACTTGACTACTCTCTCATCCCAAGAACATATATTTTAACTCCTTCTCCTATGAAAACCTGACCGTTCCTTGACCCATAAGAACATATATTTCAACTCTTTCCTTTTTAATCTATAAGACAGGCATGTACCACCGGTGTTTTAGCTCCAATTATATGATTCCAGGAACTCGCCACTCCTTGGAACTGTTGCTGTTGATAAGGACTGGCCCCCTTATCAATGCAACATTTGATTATAACCACCTGGAGCCCTAGTTGGTACATCCTTGTCTTAGATGAGGTCTTCATTTGGCCCAAAGCCTTCTTTGTTTGGACCCCTATAAAGAGTGGGCAAAGCTTTCTCCACTTTGAAGCCTCATCTATGGAGATGACGATCTGCCTAGGACTTTCCCGATCGAGACTCACAGGCTGAAATACCGGGGCCTCCCAGCCGTAAATTAGAGTTGAAGTTCCCTCAACCAGTGATATGATGTAACGTATTCTCTTTTTCTGCTATTCTAATCATAATTCTTATTATTCTTTGTCTTTTGTCTGTTATGTGTTCTTTGCTGTATTAGTTGTTATTGCAAGTGATCTATTCCATGCATTGTATAATTAAATTTTACTTTCACTTTAATTAAGTCTGAGAGCATCATTTTGTAGGAGTGAATCTGAACCTTTCCCTAAAATCACAAAACACAACACAATTCCAAATCATTTTAAACCATATATATTTACTAGTTTTTTATCTATTTGGTGTTAAACTAATTTCAGTCAAAATCAATTAAATCAATTATTTAGTATTATACAGAGAAAAATCAAAAGGATAATTAACTAAACTTGTCACTTTTCCAAATTAGCTACTTTATAAAAAAGGAGAGTTATGGGGGCAGAGTTTTACATGAATTATGATGATTTGACAAAAATAGAAGAAAAGTAGAGAAAGCTTGAAGAAATGCATATATATATATATATATATATATATATATATATATATATGTGTGTGTGTGTGTGTGTGTGTGTGTGTGTGTGTGTATATATATATATATATAAAACAAAGAGATGATCATGTTTTCAAGTGGGAAAATAAAATAGTAACAAATATTTCCTGTGTGAAGGGCACTTGCTCTTAATTAATGAATAGTTAATAATGTTTTTAAAATAACTACAGTCATACATTTTGATTGAACCTTAGTAGTGATTTATTTTCTTAATATCATCAGAAGGAAAGTTATAATTCAGACAGAATATGGGCCATCAGGTTAAAAGTCAGAGTACAAATATTTGGTTGAATTTCCAAAACTGGACAGAACTTTAATCTCTTCCTTATTTATAGAGTTCTAGTTCCACTTGTATAACTTTGGACAAATCACTTAAATTCTCTAGATCTCAGTTTCTTGTAAAGTGAGGGGTTTGATCACATTATTTCTCACCTTTTGTTCTCCTTTTCTAAATCCTGAAATCATATTAATTAATGATTCTAAATAAAAAAGCCCATGAATACTAAAATAAACAAAATTCCAGAACTGATGGTCTCAAACTGGATCATTGTCTTCATGGGGCTTTGGAAACAATTGTCATTAAAATGTTTCATAATCATTTTAATTTCTTTTTTTTCCCATATAATCTATGGAGACACCCTTACCATGAGCTTATTGTGGAAGTTAAGGAAGCTAGCAAATGTAGACAAGTTTTCTTTCTTTTTTTTTTTTTTTCATTATAGCTTTTCATTGACAAAACATATGCATGGGTAATTTTTCAACATTGACCCTTGCAAAAACTTCTGTTCCATTTTTCCCCTCCTTCTCTTCACTCCCTTCCCTAGATGGCAGGTAGTCCCCTCCCCGCCATGGCAAGTGGAGTACAAGTTAATACAAGATATGTATGCATATTTATTCAGTTACCTTACTGCACAAGAAAAAAATGGATTTAGAAAAAAGGTAAAAGTAACTTGGGAAGAAAAACAAAAATGCAACCAAACAATAACAGAAAGAGTATAAATGTTATGCTGTGGTCCACATTCATTTCTAAGTGTTCTTTCACTGGGTGTAGCTGGTTATGTTCATTGTTGATCAGTTGGAACTGATTTGGAGCCTCTCATTGTCTTTCTTTTCCCCCTTACTTCTCATCCCAATATTAAACTTATGAACACCACTTGCCTCATGCAGCCCACCCTTTTTAGGATCCCTCCCTATCCCTTTTCTTAAACCTTTCTCTTACAATTTCTGTATTCCCTTCTATTTAGGCTACCCCTTCCCTTTTAGCTTTTCCCCTTCCCCCTTCCACTTTTGAATAAAGTGGGAGAAGTTTCTATGTAAACCAAATATGTCTAATATTTTCTATTTGAGCCAATTCTGATGAGAGTAAAATTCATACTATTTCATCCATCCCCCTTCTTTCCCTCAGATATAATAGGTTTCCCTCGCCTCTTTGTTAGATGTAATACGTCCACTTTCCCCTTTTTCTGGTACAATTTTCTTTCTACCCCTAGATCATTTTTTATAATAGTAAAACCAAATTATACATGTACTCTATATGCATACTCATAACAGAAATAAAAGTTTTCAAGAGTTCTTTTTACCTTTTTATACTTTAGTCCTATATTTGGAGGAATTTTTTTTTTTTATTTAGCTCTGGTTTTTTCATCAGAAATAAATGGAATTCATTTATTTAATTTAATATCCATCTTCTTCCCTGGAAGAAAATGCTCATTTTGGCTGGGTAAGTTATTCTTGACTGCATACCAAATTCCTTTGCCTTTTGGAATATCAGATTCCAGGCCCTTTGATCCTTTAATGTGGATTCTGCTAGATACTAAGTGATCTTTATTGTGGCTCCTCAGTATTCGAATTTTTTTTCTGGCTGCTTGTAGTATTTTTTTCCTTTGTCTGATAGTTCTGGAACTTAGCTGTAATATTTCTTGGAGTTTTAATTTTGGGATCTCTTTCAGTAGAGGAACAATAATTTCTTTCAATGTCTATTTTACCTTCTGATTCTATGACATCTGAGGAGTTCTCTTTTATGATTTCTTGAAAAATAGTGTCTAGGCTCTTTTTTCATCAAGTTTTCAGGGAGTTTAATAATGCTTAGATTATGTCTCCTAGATCTATTTTCCAAATTGGCTATTTTCCCAAGTAGGTATTTAACATTTTTTCTATTTTTTTCTTGGTTTTGCTTGACTGATTCTTGATGTCTCATCTCGGCATTCATTTCCATTTGTTCCAGTCTGATTTTTAATGAATTATTTTCTTCATTTACTTTTTTTATTTCTCTTTGGAATTGTCCAATTGAGTTTTGAAATGAGTTGTTTTGTTCTGTGGAATTTTTTCCATTTTATTTTTTTAAGGAGTTATTTTCTTTTTCCAATTCACTAATTCTGTTTTTCATGAAGTTGTTTTATTTTTCCACTCTATCTTTTAATGAGTTATATGCCTTATTCAAGCCTCTTGCAAAGCTTTCCTTTCATTTCCGCATTTTTCTTCTAGCTCTCTTTTAAGTTCCTTTTTAACTTCTTCTATGAGAGCCTTCTGTGATGAAGACCAGGTCACATCCCACTTTGAATCTAGAGACAAACTGTTTTGAGTGTCCTCAAGCTTGAAGTCTGCTTTCTTTCAGTATAGAAGCTATCTATGATTAGAGCCCACTTTGCCTTTTTACTCATTTTAACAACAAAGCAAAAGCTGCAGTCTGCTTATGGGGTAATGTTATATTTACAGACAACAGGAAATGGTAGTGAAGCAGCAGTGGGATAACAATGGTTGCCTTGGGACCAGCGGTTGCGTGCTAAGATTGTGCTGAGTCTTTCCCGGAACTAGGAGGGTGTGACCAAGTCCTGAGAGACCCTAGCATTTGGGGGTTATAGTCTTTACCCCTTGTGTTTATAACTTCTCTGCTGATGTACTATATTGCTGCCAGGACACAGTAGCTCACACTGTGGTAAAGTTTTCCCTGCAGATTTTCTGCTGGTGGAGACCACACCCCACCCCTCTCTGGTCTGCTCAGCATGAACAGTTCTCTGTTCTCTCACTGCCTTCCTGAATCTATGCCTAGCCTAGCCCCATTCCATTCCTGCCCATGAGCCAAAACAGATTTTTTTCTGGTGAATTTCAAGATTATCTTCTATTGGTAATATATTGTATTCCCAATATTTGTGGGTTCTGACAGTCAAACACTAATTCTGAGGCTGAGTTTTGTAAAAATTAGTTTGAGTGTAGAGGAGAGCTCAGAAAGATGCTTGTGTCCTCTCCATCATCTTGGCTCCATGCCCCACATCCCCAACCCCCAGAGACAACTTTTCAAATCACTATTTTGCACTTAGATAGATTTCATACCTATTAGATTAGATACTTCGGCTATCACCAGGAAATACTCCTCATGAGTCTAAAATAAATTTTCCATCTGAAAATTTCCAATATATTTTATTAATCTTACTTTGTTTCTCCACAGAGCATATATTAAACACTAACACAAAAAACATAAAAGCTAGCAAAAAAAAATCATTGAAATGAAAACACCATGAGTCTCTACATGAGTCTTTTATGTTCCAGTAAGAATATATATTTTGAAAGGCAGGACATTGAATCACAAAAGCAGAAAGAATGCTGCTTGATGCAATCTATTTTTTTTTTTTTAGCTGTCAGTGTTTTTTTTTTTTTTTTTTCTTTTTCTTTTGGCTTTGTTTTATTGGTTTCTTGGCTCTATAAAGTATGTTGGCATACTGTCTTAGACCTCTGGCTTGCTATCTATTCCATTTTTTTTCTGACTAAGTGAGATGTCACTTTGAAAAACAATGAAGGCATCAGATTTAAATCACACCTACTATAGATGCAGACAGCCATAGAGTGAATTTACTCTTACTGTTTCAGTATTTAATTCATTTCAGTTGAAGCAGGCTATGGTGATATCCAAGATATGATATTCTCGAGGGAGAGATTAGACAGGTGTGGGCATGAATATACATTCTTCCTCTCACCTCTTTAAAAAATCAATAGATGTCACAAGCTCTTAATGGATAGCCACAAGTCTTGCCTTTCAATATAACAGCAAACCAAATAGAGTTTTCAGAAATGAGAGGAGCTTCACATTTACTCCACCCAATTTGAAATGTATTTATCAAATTCATACATATTTGAGGTATGCATACTTCAGGTTGCGTCTACACAATACCAAAGCACCATTGGAAAAACCATAAATTAACATAAATTCACTCATTTTGTTTTTCTTCCTGCATGAAGATAAAGACTAATTAATTTTTTTCTGAATTTTTAGTAATAGCTAATATTAATTTGGGATTTGAAGATTTACAAAGTACTTGAGCTATCATACTTCATTTTAATAACAGCCCTGAAAATCTGTGCTATTATTATCTACATTTTATGAATGGAGATATTGAAACTGAAATATTTTAAGTGACTTGTCCAGAGTTACACAACCAGTAAGTGTCTGGGGAGGATTTGAAATAATATCTTCTTGATCAAAGTACATGCATTCTATCTACTGCATAACATAGTTACCTTAAATTGAAAGAACAATGTTCTGGTTCTTAGTATCTGATGTCACAGCTTGGAATAAATTTTGCCTTTTAGTCCTTTGTTATAGGACTTGAGTTTAGGAAAAGAAAAAATATAATACAAAATTTGCCACTTGAAGCTTGTCCATCCCTGCAATATTATGTTTCTGACAAGGTATGTTGAAAAAACATGTACTGGGAAACAATGAGAGAATTGCATTTCAAAGGAAAAGGCAAGACCATACTTTAAAAAAAAAAAAAAGAAAAGAAAAGAAAACTGTCTCTCAAACATCCTTGATTTGCCATGCATCTAATCTATTCCTATATTAATTCACAGGAGGGAAATTAATTTAAAAAGTAGGTGGGTCAAGTTAAAAGAAAGGGCATTGCTTTGTGAATAGAGAAGATTCTCAAATCTTCATTCAATCATGTATATGTTAAGATGGTTATCCCTAGTGATATGTTAGCTCATGGTTCATCCAGCTCAATTTATGCTATCTCAAACGATCAATTAACTTCATCTGTTAAAGATGAAGTTTTCATTGGGAGCACATTGCTTTCTACTATGCAGGAATCCTCATAATTTTCTAAATATCATCTCATTTGTCCCAAAACATTTTCTGTGACAAGTTTAATATTGTTCCCTTGTACTTTTAAAATTTCCACAATTTTTAAGGTGGTCATTCATCATGATTATATTCTCTCTTTATTAGTCAAGTTATCCAGTTATAATCTTTTGTCACCTCTCATCTCTCATTCTCTTATCATTGTTTTTTTACTTGGCAGGAAATTATGAGAGGGGATGTAAATAATATTCATCTGTCATATGGGTGGGAAGCAGGATGCTTGTATCTTTTCAGACAGGGAAATTCCCAGATAAAACTCTCCTGATAAATTATTGGTGAGTTCAAAGTAGCTTGGAGAGAAAGAAAAAAAAAAGAATGAATAAATGAATGAATGAAATAAGGAAGGAAGGAAAGAAACAAGAAAGGAAGGAAGGAAGGAAAGAAGGGAGGGAGGGAACAAAGGAGGAAGGGAGGGAGGGAAGAAGAGAGGGAGAGAAGAAAAAGAAAAATTCTTTCTTTGAATATATTTGACATTTTTCATAACAAGTATATTGGAATCATCTTGGAAAACTATTTTACTAAGAAGAGTTAAGTCTACCATAGGTGATCATCACACGATATTGCTGTTACTATGGAGAATTTTCTCCGGTACTGCTCACTTTACTCAGCCTCAGTTCATGTAAGTCTTTCCAGATGTTTTTTTCTAAAATCCATCTACCTATTATTTTTTATACAATAATAGTATTTTATTATATTCATATATCACAGCTTCTTCAACCATTTTCCAATTGATGAGCATCCATTCAATTTCCAGGTACTTGCTACCACAAAAAAGCTGCTACGAACATTTTTGCACCTGTGGATTATTTTCCCTTTTTTATGATCTCCTTGGGAGATAGACCTAATATTGTCACTACTGAATCAAAGCGTAGGCTCAAGTCTTATACCCCTTTGGAAGTAGTTGCAAATTGCTCTCCAGAATGATCTGATAAGTTCACATCTCTACCAACAGTACATTAGAATACTAGTTTCCACATCCCCTCCAACATTTATCATTTTTATCATCATCTTAGCCAATCTGATAGGTATGAGGTGGTATCTCAGATCTGTTTTACTTTACAATTCTTTCATCAATAGTGATTTAGAGCATTTTTATATGACTATTGATGACTTTAATTTCTTTTACATCTTTAACCATTTATCAAGTGAAGAGTGACTTGTATTTTTACAAATTTGACTCAGTTTTCCCATATATTTAAAAAATGAGATTAAAAAAGAATTCAATAAAATATGACCTCAGTATCCACAAAGAGAATAAGAAGATAATTACTAATTGTATGACCCTGGGCAAGTTCAAATTTTCTGATCTATAAAATGGGGATTATAACAGCACTTATCTCCCAGGTTTTTTGTGGTGATAAAATAAGATTTTTGTAAAGCATTTTAAAAATGTAAAGAACTATAAAAAGCTATTATTATTATTATTACTATTACTGTTTATTGGTATACTAAGTGATATTATTATTATTATCTACACTATGAAATGTAATTTCCTGAGAAGATCACAGAACTGATACTATATGGCACAAGTCATAAATAAATGCTAAACTTAATTCAACAGGATAAGAGGATGGTACTGGCCTTATCTGTGCAAAATCAATATTTTTGATTGTAAAAAAAAGTGATTCCCAAATTTCCGCTTCCCTTCTAATCTTAGTTTCATTGGTTTTGTTTGTGCGAAAAAAAATTTAATATAATCAAATTATCTATTTTGCATTTCATAGTGTTCTATGTTTCTTGTTTGCTCATAAATTCTTCTCTTCTTCAAAGAACTGACAAGGAAGTTATTCCTTATTCTCCTAATTTGCTTATGGTATCACCCTATCTGTCTAAATCATGTGCCTATTTTGACCTTATCTTAGTACAATTTGTAAGATATTAGTCTATGTCTCATCTCTACCATTCTATTTACCACTTTTTCCAGCAGGTTTTGTCAAATAGTTAAGTTCTTATTGCAGAAGCTGGAATCTTAAGGTTTATAAAACATTAGATTACTATAGTAATTGACTATTTTGTCTCATGTCCCTAACCTATTACACTGATTCACCACTTTATTTCTTATCTAATATCAAACAGTTTGAATGACTGCTGTTTTACAATAGTGTTTTAGTTAGTTTCAGCTAGACCACCTTCTTTTATTTTTTTTTTTTCACTAATTCCTTGGATATGCTTGACATTTTTTTCTCCAGATAATTTTATCATCATTTTTTCCAGCTCTATAAAAGGTTCTTTGCAAATTTGATATGGTAGAATAATATATTACTTGTCTACATCTGACTTTATTTGTATAAAAAGTGTTTTGTAATTGTGTTCATATAGTTTCTGGGTTTGTGTTGGTTGATAGACTCCCAAATATTTTATATTGTCTACAGTTGTTTTAAATGAAATTTAGCTTTTATCTCTTGCTGTTAAACTTTGTTGGTAATATGTAACAATGTTCATGATTTAAATGGATTTATTTTATATCCTATAATTATGTTAAAGTTATAAATTGTTTCAAGTAGCTTTTTGTTGATAAGTATACTATCATATCATGTACAAAGAATGATAGTTTGGTTTCCAGATTGCCTATTCTAATTCCTTCAATTTCTGTTTTCTTTTCTTATTGCTAAAGCCAACATTTCTAGCGCAACACTGAATAATAGTGGTAATAATGGACATTTTCGTTCATCTTTCATCTCACTGGGAATACTTCTAGTTTATTGCCATTACATATAATGTGTGCTGATGATTTTAGATAGATGCTGATTATCATTTTTAAGGAAAACTCCATTCATTTCTATACACTCTAGTGTAATTTTTTTGAAATAAGAATTAGTGCTGTATTTTGTAAAAAATCTGTTTTCTATATGTACTGAGATAACATGATTTCTGTTAGTTTTGTTATTGATATAGTCAATTATGCTGATAGCTGTCCTGATATCAAAAAGCCCTGCATTCCTGGCATAAAATACGCTAGGACACTTGGTCACATAGTATTATCCTAGTGACAAATTTTTATAATCTGTTTACTAACATTTTATCTGAAAATTTGGCATCAATTCTCATTAGAAAAATTGATTTATAATTTTTCTTTCCCTGTATTAGTTCTTTCTGATTTAGGTATCAACATCATATTTGTATTATAAAAGGAAATTTGGCAAAATACTTTTTCCACTTATTTTTCCAAACAACTTATATAGCATTAAAATTAATTATTCTTTAAATGTTTGGTAGAATTCACTTGCAGATCCAACTAGTCCTGGAGATTTTTTTCTTAGGGAGTTCATTGATGGTTTGTTCAATTTCATTTTCTAAAATGGAGTTAAGTATTTTGTTTCCTCTGTTATTTTGGGGAAGTTACATTTTTGTAAATATTCATTCATCTCTATTATGTCTTCAGATTTATTGGCATACAATTGGACAAAATGACTCCTAATTATTGCTTTAATTTCCACTTAATTGATGGTGGATTCACCCTTTTCATTCTTGGAAATGAAAATTTTGTTTTGTTTTGTTTTGTTTTTTGTTTTCCCATCTTTTTTCTAATCAAAGTAATCAATGATTTATCTATTTTATTGTTTCTTTCCCCATAAAGCACTTAGTTTTATTTCTTAGTTCAATAGTTTCCTTACTTTTAATTTTATTAAATTGGGAGTTTTTAATTAGTTCTTTTTCTAGTTTTATTACTTACATACCCAATTTATTGATCCTTTATTTCTCTATTTTCTTGATGTAAACATTTAAAGACATAAAATTTCCCCTAAGAACTGCTTTGATTACATTTCATAACTTTGGTATGTTGTCTCATTATTGTCATTCTCTTGCATGAAATTATTGATTGTTGCTATGATTTGTGGTTTGATACACTCATTCTTTTGGATGAAATTGTTTAGTTACCATTTAATTATTGGCATATTTTTCCATGGCCATTTATTACACATATTTTTTGTTGTATTGTTATCCAAAATTAATGCATTTAATACTTTTGCCTTTCTGCATTTGATTTTGAGATTTCTATGATAAAAAAAATGTTCATTTTTTTGTGTAGGTGTCATGTACTATTGAGAAAAATGGTATATTCCTTTTCAGCCCTATTCAATTTTCTCCAGAGGTCTCTCATGAATATCTTTTCCAAAATCCCTTTTATATCCTTAATGTCTTTCTTGTTTATTTTGTGATTAGATTGAACTAGTTCTGAAAGAAGAAGCTTGGGATCTTCAATTACTATAATTCTGCTCTCTATTTCTTCTTATAACTAACTTAAATCCTCCTCTGAGAATCTGCATGTTATACCACTTGGTTTATAAATGCTTAATATTGATATTACTTTGTTACCTATGGTACCCTTTGCAATATATAGGTTCCTTCCTTATTTCTTTTAGTTAGATCTATTTTTATTCTTTTTTCCCCCCTTTGTCTGAGGTCAGACAAAGTACTCCTACTATTTCTTTGCCTGTTAGCTAAAACATAATACATTCTGCTCCAGCTTTTTACCTTTACTTTGTGTGTATCTCTCTGCTTTAAATGTGTTTTGTGTAAAAACATATTGTAGAACTGTGCATCCCCTTTGATCCAGCAGTGTTTCTACTGGCCTTATATCTCAAAGAAATCTTAAAGAAAGGAAAGGGACCTGTATGTGCAAGAATGTTTGTGGCAGCCCTCTTTGTAGTGGCCAGAAACTGGAAACTGAGTAGATGCCCATTAGTTGGAGAATGATTAAATAAATTGTGGTATATGAATATTATGGAATATTATTGTTCTGTAAGAAATGACCAGCAGGATGATTTCAGAAAGGCCTGGAGAGACTTACATGAACTGATGCTGAGTGAAATGAACAGGACCAGGAGATCATTATATACTTCAACAACAAAACTATATGATGATCAATTCTGATGGACATGGCCATCTCCAGCAATGAGATGAACCAAATCAGTTCCAATAGAGCAGTAATAAATTGAACCAGCTACACCCAGCAAAAGAACTCTGGGAGATAACTATGAACCATTACATAGAATTCCCAATCCCTATATTTTTGTCTGCCTGCATTTTTGATTTCCTTCACAGGCTAACAGTACACTATTTCAAAGTCTGATTCTTTTTGTGCAGCAAAATAACTGTTTGGGCATGTATACTTATATTGTATTTAATTTATACTTTAACATATTTAACATGTATTTATCAATCTGCCATCGGGGGAGGGGACGGTGGGAAGGAGGGGAAAAATTGGAACAAAAGGTTTGGCAATTGTCAATGCTGTAAAATTACCCATGCATATAACTTGTAAATAAAAAGCTATAATAAAAAAAAGAAAAACAAAACATCGTGGGATTCTGGCTTTTAATCCATCATTCTCTCCACTTTCATTTTATGAGAGAGTTCATTTCATTTATATTCAAAGTTAGCATTACTAACTGCATGTTTCCCTCCATTCTGTTTTTTCCCCTTGTTTTTACTTTTCTCTGTCCTTTCACCCTTTTCCTCCACAATAATGTTTTATTTCTGACCCCTACCTTCCTCAATCTGCTCTCACTTTCACCCTTCCTTTTTTTTCCTTTCATCTTTCCCCTCCTACTTCTGCCTTCCCTTCTATTGGTTTCCCCTCTTCCCATTTCTTTTTCCTTTCCCTTCCTACTTCCCTGTTGGATAAAATAAATTTTGTTACCCAAGAGTGTGTATTATTTCCTCTATGAGCCAAATCCAATGACATTAAAATTCAAACAATGATCATTCACCTCTCTTCTTTCCCTCTACTGTAACAGGTCTTTTGTACCTCTCCATGTGATTTAATTTACCATATCTGCCTCCCTCTTTCTTCTTCTCCTAGTACAATGTTTTTTCTTCCCTTATTTTCATATGAATTCATTAAAGTCAGTTTATTTCTATATTTTATATGTATACTCCTTCTAACTACTCTGTTAGAGATACAGTTTTCAATAGTCACAAGTATCATTTTTCCCTACTGGGAAGTAAGCATTTTAATCTTATTGGATAACCTGCTTTGTATTGTTTTTTTCTTTTCCTGTTCATTTTTGAAGATTGAATTTTCTTTTCAGCTCTTGTCTTTTCATCTGTAAAGTTTAAAAGTAGCAAATTGCTTTGAATGTTCATCTTTTCCCCTAAAAGATTGTGATCAGTTTTGCTGGATACTTGATTCTTGGTTGTAATCCTAGCTCCTTTTCCTTCCAGAATATCATATTCCAGGCCCTCCAATCTTTTACTCTAGAAGCTTCTAAATCTGTAATAATCTTGACTATTACTCCTTGTTATTGGAATTGTTTCCTTCTTGTTGCCTACAGTATTTTCTCCTTTAATTCAGAATTCTTGAATCTACCTTTAATATTACTTGGAATTTTTCTTTTGGGATCTCCTTTAGTACGTGATCAGCAGATTTTTTCAATTACTATTTTACTTTTTGGTTTTAGGATATCAAGGGAGTTTTCCTTGATAATTTTTTAAAAGATGCTTTCCAGACTTTTTTTTTTGTAATGAATTTCAGGGCAATAATTCTTAATTTTTCCCTCCTGAATCTATTTTCCAAGTTAGTTTTTTTCAATGATGTATTTTAAATTTCCTTATATTCTTTCATTCTTTTGGCTTTGTTTGATTCTTGATGGAATTATTAGCTTCCACTTGCCCAACTCTATTTTTTTTAATTTTAATTTTATTTTATTTAATAATAACTTTGTACTGACAGAATCCATGCCAGGGTAATTTTTTACAACATTATCACTTACACTCGCTTATGTTTCTATTTTTCCCCTCCCTCTCTCCACCCCCCCCAGATGGCAAGCAGTCCTATATATGTTAAATATGTTGCAGTATATCCTAGATACAATACATATTTGCAGAACCGAACAGTTCTCCTGTTGCACAGGGAGAATTGGATTCAGAAGGTAAAAATAACTCGGGAAGAAAATCAAAAATGCAAATAATTCACATTCATTTCCCAGTGTTTCTTCTTTGGGTGTAGCTGTTTCTGTCCATCATTTATCCATTGAAACTCAGTTAAGTCTCTTTGTCATAGAAATCAACTTCCATCAGAATACATCCTCATACAATATCGTTGTCGAAGTGTATAATGATCTCCTGGTTCTGCTCATCTCACTCAGCATCAGTCCATGTAGGTCTCTCCAAGCCTCTCTGTATTCATCCTGCTGGTCATTCCTTACAGAGCAATAATATTCCATAACATTCATATACCACAATTTACCCAGCCATTCTCCAATTGATGGGCATCCATTCATTTTCCACCAACTCTAATTTTTAATGAATTATTTCATTCAAATAGCTTTTTTGAACTCCTTTTCCATTTGCTCACTTGTATTTTTAAAGGTATTTATTTCCTCAGGAAAATTTTGTGCTTTCTTTTGCAAGCTGTTGATTCTTTTTTTCATAATTTTTCTGTTTAACCCTCATTTCTTTCCCCAATTTTTCTTCCACTTTTAAATTCAGTTTTAAAAGTCATTTTTGAGATCTTTCAAGAGAACTTTTTGATCTTGAGATCAATTGATATTCCCTTTTGAGATTTCACATGTAGGCATTTTGTCATTGTGCTCCTCTTCTGACTTTGTGTCTTCCCTGTAGGCATAGTAAGTTCCTACGATCAGAGCTTTGGGGGGAAATTTTTAGCTCATTTTTTAAAAGTTGTGCTCTGCTGTCAGGGAACAAGAGATACTGTCCAAAACTTCTTTTCCTGGAGGACAGGGGACTCACTACAGCCTATCCCTGCTGAGGAGGGAGGTGATGCCAACTTGCCCAGTGCTCTGGGTTAGTCCTGTCTAGTCTAGCCTGTTGTGCTGGGGTATAAGAGCTCACAATTTGTTTTCTGCATTGGGGTTGGGGGCCTCACAGCTGGCCCACTGAGGACCATACTTGGCTGAGAGTCTCACACTAGATTGACCACACCAGCCTGCCTTGGGCTGTGCTTCCCTTTTACTTAAGTGAGACAGACCTTTCCTGAAGTCCTTCTCAGTTATCTTTATCTGGAAAATTGTTTAACTAAAACTTTCTGAGTGTTCTGTCATTCCAGAATCTGGTTAGAGACTTGTTTTAGCATTGTTTCAGAGAGAAACTGGAGGGAGCTCAGGCAACAGCTTGGCTTCTCAAAGCCATGTTGGCTACATGGCCTCCCCTGCTTTACCCAATCATATAAAATATAAAATAAATGACATATATAGACTATTTAAATATGTCAACAGCATAGAAGGAACACACTACTTTCTTTCTGGCAGGTCCTTTGCCCATTATAGGAGGAAAATAACCATAGAATTTGGTTATGACTACATGTTGGCAAAAATTCCAGAGGAAAAGATATAATAACTAACATTTGTCAATCATTTGCTTATTTTGCCTGTATTTTTGTGATCATTCATGTATATGGAGACCATATATCACTTGACTGAATTCTTCACTTTCCTTTTGAACTTCATCACAGACATACAATTTGAGTGTCTGTGTGTCACCCAGATAAGGTGAAATGCAAAAAAAAAAAAGTCAAACAGATGTTTGTTTACATAATATCAAACACCTAATTTGGCAGATAATTTTTTCAGTGGATTGACAGGTTGTTTTGGCATCATTTAAATACAAACTTGGCTTCCAGAATGGTTTGTTTTAGCAGGTGGATAGATGAAATGATTAGCTCTGGTTTGGGTCTTTTCCACTTTTAATTTCAGTGATCATTATGGGCAGAAGGCAGGCAATATCCAGCCTCTTCAGGTGTGTTGACATATTGCAATTAAGGAAACTCACTTACTCTTTGTCACCCAAGAGGAAAGATGATTGATCATCAAAGTGGAAAATGGGTTACTACTTTCAGTACCAAGTACAATCCTTTTCAAAATTATTGTTATTTTAAAGGGAAAATGGGAGTCACTAAAAAGCAAAAACATCTAATTTAGAAAATTTAGTCCAAGGAAGGGAAGAAAAATAACCTAATTAATTTGTAACAGAGAAACATATTCTTCTGCTATTCCATATTAATCCTTATTATAAATAAGTGCTCCAATTAGTATTATGCAAACACAATGTGGAGACCTGAATAAATTTGACTTTAAAGTGATGTGATCATGATATATCTTTTGACAGTAAATATGCATTAAAAGTAAGCAGAAAGAAGATCTGAGAAAGAATAAGAAATACAAATGGTATATAATTATAGATGTAGTTCTAAATACATTAAGTGAAGAAGAAAAGTATAGGAATGTGGTGATCTATGAATAATTTTTGTAATTGCCATCAAAAGTATATATTGAACAACAATAGCTATTGTCTCTGAACAGTTTATGTTTGATGTCATAAGAAATAATAGCTCTACCCTCCCTTTCCCCAGACCACTAAATCTGCTACCAGTCAGATCCCTACAGTCATCATCCAGAATAACAGCCTATGTATATATGACATGTGGTAACAGTTTCTGATGGTGCATTCGTTCAGAATTCTTCAGCAGCCATAGCAACTGAAACATATAAAAAAGAAAGGTCCTTGGGAGAGTCAAATTTTCTATATCAGAAACAGATTATGGTTTTATCAAAGGAAATAACATTAAAGAAAATGAATTACTATAAACTTTGTTGCTGCACCCTAAGAACCACAGATCTTTCCATCTCACTTACACTTGAAAACTTCTGTGTGTGTATTTTCCCCCTATTGGAATGTGATGACTTTAAAAACAAGTTTTGTTTTCCTTTTCTGTTTGTACCCCCAGTGTATTAGGTGCTAATGTAAAATACATATTTTTCATTCTTTCCTTCATTTATTCATACATTTACATGCTAGAAAATTCTCCCAACATCTGAAACTAAGAAAAATTAATATTATTAAAATTTTAATAACTATTACAACAAGCACCATGTTTGTGTATAGTGATAAAGCTCTCAAAATGATTTCATATCTGTTACTTCTTTTAATTTTTCTAACACCACGAAGTCTTCAAAATTATTAAGGTTTCACTATAATAGATAGAAAGGAAGGGAATAAGCAGTAGGTAGACCTCATTTTATGGTGCTTTACTTTATTGCACATTGAAGACATTGCATTGTTTTGTTTTGTTTTGTTTTATAAATTGAAGGTTTGTGACAACCATGCATTAAGCAAATACATTGGTGCCTTTAAAAAAAAAAAAAAACTTATGCTTACATTATATCTGTGCCACATTTTGGTAATTCTCATGATATTTCAAACTTAGTCATTATTTTCATAATATTTGTCATGGTGATCTGTAATTAATAATTTTTGATATTAGTGTTATACTGTAATTCCCATACTTTTCTAGGCGCTGTGCTGTTACATATGTCATTTCATTTAATCCTCATGAAAACTATATGATATAGATTTTGTTATCATCCCTAGTTTGCAGGTAAGAAACTGACAAACAGAAGTTGTGATTTTCCTAAGGTTACACAAATACTAAGGGTCTGAGGCTACTATAGCTGAACTCAGGCCTTTCTGCATCTAAGGATTCAGTACTCTACCCACTGTACCAGCTGCCTCAAAAAAGTGGGGAGAGAGGGAATACTGAGACTTAGCAGTACCTTTGAATTAGAGGATACCTGTTTGAAATTTGACATTTCCTTTCATTGAGGTGGAAGACATCTCAACAATATTAGAATTCCCAAGTCAGTGTCCCAGGTATGGCAAAAGTATCCACAAACTATGTTTGTCTTCAAGTTAAAAGGCACAGACTTATTAATATTACTAATAGTGGGCTAAGTTCCAAAAGAAGTAGCAAAGAATCAGGAACAAGAAGATAAATTTATAGGGAAAAGTTAGAGAAACCAGGTGCTTCTTGTCACTGATATGGTAATTTTATGGGTTAGAGGTGGAGTTGAGGAATGGTCTGGTTCTCATTTGTGCACACGTGCAGTAGTTTCCCTAGGCAGAGCTTACAGGGGGAATCTTATGGAGGCATGTTTTTAGGCCTGAAATGCTGCTAGGTCAAGTGGTGGACACCCAACTTTGTTTTGCATCTGCATTAACTTTAAACTTCTTGTTATCTTTGCTCACTAGTCTTAGAAACTCTGTTATCACTATCTGAGAATCAGAAATGTTGTGGCCTTAACTTCCTGATCACATAGCAGAATTAAACTGAGGGAGGATAGCCTAAGGTGAAAAATACTCATGTCTAAGTACATCATTCCCAAGGCCAGGTGGCCTTCGGATTATTGCTCTATCCCTCCCTAGGAGCTGCACTGTATCAATCTTACTAGCTTTGTGATTTTAGGCAAATTACTTCAGATCTCTGAGTTTTGGATTCCTCTAATTTAAAATAAGAATGATACTTCTTGCCTGTCTAATATGTCTTAAATATGATCACATAAGTAAAATGACCATAAAATTCTACAGAAACACTGGTGGTGGTATCTGTACTTCTACATGATAAAGTCTAAAATCCAATTCTTGACTTTGTAATTCATCATTATATTAACATTGCTTGGTAAGTAGTCTTTGGCTTCTAAATAAGAGTTGATAACTATCAGGGAAGAATAATGGTATTATGAATAAAACCAGCTCACACTCATGTTATACTGTGAGACTGAAAAATAATTTCCTTACAAAAACCCTGAGAGTAGCTTACGTATTATTAACCATTTTTGAATAAGAAGTAGTTGAGGTTCATAGATATTATAGGATTTTATGGAGTCACTGCATCTGAGAGCTAAAGGAAGATTGTGAGATTCACCTTATAACTGAAGGAACACCTAAAAATCCTTGATACAATACAGGGCATTCAGCAATGGCCTCTGAGAGAACATAATCAAAATTTAGGAAGTTTTGAGGAAGTAAGGAATGTTTTCTTTATATTAAGTCTAAATCTCATTTCCATACCTTCTATCTATTGTTCTATCTATAATCTCCTCTCCTTCCATCTATTGTTCTATTTATAGTTTTGTCTCCTAGGGTCAAATATAACCAGTTAAGTCTCTCTTACTCAGAGCAGTCTTCCTAATACTTAAAAAAGCCTCTCATTGCCTTGTTATATCTTTTTTTTTTTCTGCCAAAGTAGCCCCGTTCTATCAATCAATCTAATATGGTATAACATTCAGAATACACACCAATAATGAATGCATATTTCCAGTTTATCATATTCCTGCATAAAATGTGCCACCCAGAACTGAATACAATTTTCTAGTTTACCACCGTACTAGCTCAATTACTAGCACAGAGTATGTATTTAATATATGGTTATTGATTGATTGCTTGATTAATATGACCAAGACAGATTGTAGCTATGACTCTACCTTGTTCTTAACAGTATTCCTGTCTTAATACAACCTAAGATCCCAATATTTTTGACAGATAGCATATATTGACTCATATTCAATTAATCTTCCTACTCCCAAGTCTTTTTACAAAAACTGTTAGGTAATCAAATATTGTACTTTTCTATTAGTGAAGTTTTCTTCTTTCTCTCAAATGAAGGGGTTTGTATTTCTTTCCAGTCAATTGAATTATTTAATTTGACCTGTCATTCCAGCCTGTCAAGCTCTCTATAGATCCTAATTTTGTCACCTTGTGAGTTACTTATTACTCCCAGCTGCTTCATCTTCCACCTTGATAAGCATATCATTTATCTCTTCATCTACATGATTATTAAAATATTAAACATTATAGAGCCAATAACATATTCCTAATATGCTCCACTAGAAACACCCTTCTAAATTTATATTGCCTCATCTATGACTTTAGTTATTCAGCTCCTCAAAATCTAATCAATCTAACTTCTCATCTAGCCTATTTCACCTTGACCTCAGAAACATCCTAAATTACTTCATCATGTGCTTCCTGAAGTTTATCTATACTGTGTCTATGGTATTCAATTTATCTCAAATAATTAAGAATTTTTAAAGTACCTATGTGTAAGATACTCTGCAAAACACTGTGGATACAAAAATAGAAGCAAAACAGTCCCTATCCTCAAGAAGTTTATGTTTTACTTGGGGAACACAACAAACATAAAGATAAGTAAATACAAAGTATGAGATGAATCTAGATGTATTATGGTGCCTTTGACATAAATGAAGAAATTAGGAGTATGAGTAAGTATAAGGGAATGATAATGAACACCATTTTTAAACATTCCACATCTTATATACCTATGGGACATAAGACATTTAGTAGACAAATGGTGATAAAGGATCTCTAGATATTCATAAACATATTGAATACGCATAGTAACTATCAAACAAAGATTATATCATTCATGTTACATACCTGTTCTTAGAAGAAATAATGCTGTCTCTTAGAGATCATTGCTCCCCATGTACTTACAGGCTACTTAATAAAGTACAGTTCCCATGAACTCAATGAGTAAACAAATATTAAATGACTATTATGTGTCAGACTCTGTGGTAAACCCCAAAGAAAAAAAGAAGAAAAAAAGAAAAACAACCTTTCCCTTTTAGAAGTTTACTTTCTAGTAAATAATACTATCTGCATGTAGATTTATGGAGATTGCAAGACACATTCAAAGCAGACACCAGCTAACACTGAATGGGAAAGCACTATCAGTTTTTTAGGATCCTGGGAAAGGCCTTTGACAGAGGGTAGTGTCTGTACTGAACTTTGATTGAAAGTAAGAATTCCAAAAGGTGGAGGTTAGAAGGGAAAGTAATGAAGGACTGGGGGACAGCTATTGCAAAGGGACAGACAAAGATGAAACATGATTTTGAAGATCAGAGAGAGGGCCAGTAGGGGAAAACATATACATATATACATATACCCACATGTGTTTATATACAACATACATGTGAGAAAAAAAGAGATATAGGAAGGAATCAGATATTATAATAACAACAATAATAGTAGCAGTAGCTAGCATTATTTACTTTCTCAAATTTTGCAAAGTACTTTACAAATATTAACTCGTTTTATCCTAACAATTCTGAAAGGCAGGTATTACTATTTGTTACACTTTGCAGATTAGGAAAATGAGGCAGACAGAAGTTAAGTGACTTACCTAGGGTCATACATCTTGTAAATGTCTGAAGTTAAACATGAATTTGTCTTCCTGACTTTAACATTAGTACTCTCTATACTGCATCACCTTGATGAAGAACTTTAAATGACAGAGAAATTTGTACAGTTAAGTAAAGATTAATATGAAATTGGATAATGTTTTATATTGAATAAAATTTTACAAAACTTGATTTAGAGTAAATTATAAAATAGTACATTTAATGTGAATCAAATTCAATTAATGAATTATGTGAACTGGTCAAAGGTTTTAAAACAGCTATAGTTTTTGGTCTCAACTTATTTGATAGCATATTACAAACAGTGGTGTTAATTTTTTAAAAGAATTTTTAACAAAATAAACAAAATGAAGAATACTTCACATGGAAAATTGCGAGCATAGAATAAATTTTATTTTTATTATTAGAAAAATGTGATATAATTGAATGACACAAATGTGTTCATAGCATTTATTAAATAAGAAAAAATCTAGTAACATTTTACAATTCAGAATATAATAAAACACATTGCAGAATAAAAAAAGGCAAAATTGCACCACCTTTTTATAATACAATTATTGCAAGGAATAGAAGTATTTTGATGATAAAAAAGAAACATTTTTAGCTATATAGGTCAAAGATTGTATTCAAAAATATATTTCTCTTAGCAATAAGTCAGTCAAAAACATATTTAAGTGTGTACTTTCTGACAGATACTCTTCTAATTTCTGGGTATTCAAAAAAATAGAAAAGATTATTCTTATCCTCAAGAAGTTCACAATCGAATGAGAATGGCAATGAGCAAACACACACACATACACAAACAAGCTATTTTTGTTGTTGTTCAATTTCACTCTTCATGACCCCATTTGGGGTTTTCTTGGCAAAGATTCTGGAGCAGTTTGCTATTTCTTTCTTCAGATCACTTTTAAAATAAGGAGCTGAGGAAAACAGTTTTAAGTAACAGGCTCAGGGTCACACAACTAGTTAGCATGCTAAATACAAATTAAATAGAACACTATAGTGTGAAATCACTAAAATTAAGAGGGATATGGAAAAACTTCCTATAGGATGTATGTTTTAGTTGGTATTTGAAGAAACATAGGGGACCCAGGAGGTAGAGATGAGGAAAGAAATAATTCTAGGAATAGGAGATAAAGAAAATTCAAAGCCAAGAGGTTGAATGTCCTGCACAACAAATAGCAAAGGAATCTATGTCCCTAGATCAAAATGTGCATGGTGAGGAATAAGAAAACAAGAAAAACAAAGAACTGCCTTATTAAGGGCTTTGAATGCCAGATAATTTGGTTCTGGAAGTAATAGAGAGCCACTGACATTTATTGAATAGGGGAATGTCATGATAGGATCTGCATTTTAGGAAAATCACTTTGGTGACTGGAGGGTGGATTAGAATAGAGGAAGGGAGGGGGAGAAAAAGAGAGAGAGAGAGAGAGAGAGAGAGAGAGAGAGAAGAGAGAGAGAGAGAGAAATTTAATGAAGTCAGATTTAAGCAGAAACCTGTTGCTATGGCATAGATATAAAGTGATGAGCAACTGCTCTAGAGTGGTAGCACCAAGATTAGAGAGAAAGGAGTGTATTTAAGAGAATTTGCAGAGCTTCATTTGAAAGACACTGATAAGAGATTGGATATGGAAGTTAAGAAACAATGAGGAGTGAATGATGACTTAGGTTACTAAACTAAGACACTGCGAGATTGGTATTGCCCTATACAGTAATTAGGAAGTTGGGGTGGGGAAGAAGGAAAGGTAATGATTTTAAGGTGGTTACTGAACATCCACTAAGAGATGTCAGAAAGATAATTGGATATACAAAATTCAAACATAACAGAGAGGATAGGACAAAATAGATAGATATGATAATTATCAGCATAGAGATGAAAGTTAAATCCATATGAAATTGATGAGATCAAGAAAGGAAGCAGTGTAAAGGAAGAAGAAATGAGCATTCAGGATATAGTCTTATGACTCACCTACTATTAGTAGGCATGATCTAAATGAAAGAATACAGGGAACAAAAGAATAGTTTTAATAGGAGAAAAACTAGAAGAAAGTAGTGAAAAAGAGAGAGAGAGAGCTTGCACAAAGGGAGGGTTCCCAACAGTGTCAATGGATTTAATGATATCAAGAAAAATGAGGATTAAGAAAGGCAATTGAAATTGGCAACTAAGAAGTTCTTAATAATGTTGGAGAGTCCAATTGTAATGAAATAAGATTGGAAGCCAGATTGTAAAAGGTTATGTTTATTTAGGAAGTTATTTTTAAATTTTCTAGTAAGAATATAGTAATTGGAGAGAGGAGAACAATTGTGAAGTTAGGGCTGAATCTGTTGAGGAAAAAAAGGAATAACCTAGAGGTCTGTAGTCAACAAGGTCCAGGATTTTTATTAGAAAGTAGATATGGATTGAATGGACTTCAAAGACTTTTTACTGAGTGATGGAAGTAGGGAGAGAAATTGGAAGTGATGATAGAGAGCAAGTATGCTGATTCCATCTCTACCAGAGTGCCAAAGGCAATACGTTTTGGGAAATGAGGTTTGTATGGTGACCTAAAGGAATTCAGAATTCATGAAATATGAAGAGTATGATTACATGTGAATATAGTATTAATAAAATATAGAATACGGTATAGGAGCCTAAAGGTCAGGAGGGAGACATGAATAGCATGAAACACAAGATGTAAGGAACATTTTAAAATGGGAAGACCCCAATCATATATTTTTCTTTCCCTCAGAGGTTTAGGATTTAGTTGGAAATACATAATGGGAGATGGAAGTCCCATTTATCATTGATTTTGCTCTTTCTCTTCTCTCAGAGGACAGTCACAGGGAGAGATAAAAGGCCTTTATTCAGAGGGAAGATCACTCTGTTTCAGACCCAGAGACTTTCTTCATTGAAGAAAGCAGGAAAAGACTGGCAGGGAAAGCAGGAGATAGAAGATTCTGTAGCAGATCTGATGTGAGCCATCCTTTGCTACCTCCCCTCAGTGACATACAGAATGAAGTTGCTACTTTATAATAGAGTATCCCTGAGACAAATAGTTCAGTTTCACTTAGGCAATTAAAAAAATGAAAATAAAGTGGATAATGAAGAAATTTTATTGAGAGAATTGAGTCAAAAACTTTTAAAAATCAAGTTTAATTAGATACTGTTAAAATTACTAGTGAGCTAACCAGTACAGATGAGGTATGGAAGTTAAATATGGTAGAGTTTTGAAAGGAACAATTGAAGAGTATATGCACTAATCAATAAAATTTTTAATGTCAATAAAACAACCTTATTTTTGGGAAAAAAACACAATGTTTTATAGAATTTAGATTTCTAAAAAAGAAAACAATTCAACTAGGATTTAAAACTGTCTAAGGATTATATAACAGTTTTATTGGGAAGAAATACAGAAGGAAAATTTTAATTAAAACCAACACTTGTTGATTTGTCTCACTTTGAACAGCCTAAAATTATAAATTGCTTACAGTTCTTTAGTGGCCAACTAATAAAGTGTAGGTGACTAAAATCATGTGTTGAAGTTTGATTTTCATACTATTTTAGTTCAACTCTTGAAAAATATTGCAAGGATAGTGAATTTAAAGCATTATTGTTTCTGGATAATGCTGTAGTTGATTCATCTATAATTGATTCATTATGTGATAATGTGACCAAGAAAATTCTCCCAGATATGGATAAAATGTTTGACAAAAACCTCTATATGTATGAAGAGTTAAAGAAAGAGAAGAAAGTTCAATCTATGTTTTTAAAATATCTTAAACAATAATGCATTTTGGCAGTGTTGGTACAGTATTCAGTAATTTAATTTTTGCTTTTTAAAATTTTGTTTCAATAACTGTATTACTATGTAATAAACTTGAATCTGAATTATATTTTCCTATCATTCAATGTTATATTAACAGAAAAACCTTCATTTATTTGAAAAAAAATTGATCATTTACATTGGGGCAGAATCTACCATATTTTGCCTATTATAATTATAATTTCTAATGGTAGAAATTGAAAAATGTGACCAATTCCTGGGAATCATTTTTCACACTGATTGGTACCTAATTCTGTTTGATCCAGAGGCACCAAGAAACAAATAAAGATTATTGAGTAGAGGGAAGACTCAAATTCACTGGTCAATGACTTTCAGACTTATAGACATTCTCTTTTCCATTAAAAACAAGCAAAAACATACTCTTTGACCCAGCAGTGTTTCTAGTAGGCGTATATCCCAAAGAAATCTTTAAGTGCAAAATTGTTTGTGGCAACCCCCTTTGTAGTGTCCAGAAACTGGAAACTGAATGGATGTCCATCAATTGGAGAATGTCAGAATAAATTATGGTATACGAATGTTATGGAATATTATTGTCTTTGAATCTCTGGTGATAGGAATGTATTTCACTTTAACTTATATAACTTGTTTTTGGAGAGAAAAATGCTTGAAAACCATTAAAATAGTTTAAGAATAAAGCAAAGATGTGGAGAAAATCTGAAGAAAATTTGTATGGAAAAAGAAGAGGTCAAGAATATTAAGGGAATTCAATTCAAATAAATCTTATTATATTTCCTAGTTCTATAAAAATAACTTTTTATCAGTTTGATTGGCATAGTACTGAAAAAGTACATCAATTTAGGTAGAATTGTCATTTTTATTATATGACTTCAGCCTACCCATGAGCAATTGATATTTTTCCAGTTGTTTAGATCTGACTTTATTTGTGTGAGAATTGTTCATAATACATGTGTTCATATAGTTCTTGGGTTTGTCTTGGCAGAGAAATCCCCAAGTATTTTATTTTATCTACAGTAATTTTAAATGGAATTTATCTTTCTATCTCTTGCTGATGTACTTTGTCAGTAAAATATAAAAATGCAGATGATTTCTGTGGGTTTATTTTATATCCTTTGCTAAAACTAAATTGAATTGTTTCCAGTAGGTTTTTGGATGACTTTTTTAGTATTCTTTAAGTATATCATCATATCTTTGGCAAAGAATGATAGTTTTATTTCCTCACTGTCTATTCAAATTCCTTTAATTTATTTTTCTTTTCGTATTGCTAAAGCCAACATTTCTATTATGATGTTGAATACTAGTGATTATAAGGAACATCATTGTTTCTTAATCTTATTGGGAATGTTTCGATTACATCAAATTAAAAAGCCTTTGTACAAATAAAATTAATGCAAACAAGATTAGAAGGGAAGCAACAAACTGGGAAAACATTTTCACAGTTAAAGGTTCTGATAAAGGCCTCATTTCCAAAATATATAGAGAACTGACTCAAATTTATAAGAAATCAAGCCATTCTCCAATTGATAAATGGTCAAAGGATATGAACAGACAATTTTCAGAGGATGAGATTGAAACTATTACCACTCATATGAAAGAGTGTTCCAAATCATTATTGATCAGAGAAATGCAAATTAAGACAACTCTGAGATACCACTACACACCTGTCAGATTGGCTAAGATGACAGGAAAAAATAATGATGAATGTTGGAGGGGATGCGGGAAAACTGGGACACTAATGCATTGTTGGTGGAGTTGTGAACGAATCCAACCATTCTGGAGAGCAATCTGGAATTATGCCCAAAAAATTATCAAATTGTGCACACCCCTTGATCCAGCAGTGTTTCTATTGGGCTTATATTCCAAAGAAATATTAAAGAAGGGAAAGGGACCTGTATGTGCCAAAATGTTTGTAGCAGCCCTGTTTGTAGTGGCTAGAAACTGGAAAATGAATGGATGCCCATCAATTGGAGAATGGCTGGGTAAATTGTGGTATATGAATGTTATGGAATATTATTGTTCTGTAAGAAATGACCAGCAGGATGAATACAGAGAGGACTGGCGAGACTTACATGAACTGATGCTAAGTGAAATGAGCAGAACCAGGAGATCATTATACACTTCGACAACGATATTGTATGAGGACATATTTTGATGGAAGTGGATTTCTTTGACAAAGAGACCTGAGTTTCAATTGATAAATGACGGACAAAAGCAGCTACACCCAAAGAAAGAACACTGGGAAACGAATGTAAACTATCTGCATTTTTGTTTTTCTTCCTGGGTTATTTATACCTTCTGAATCCAATTCTCCCTAAGCAACAAGAGAACTGTTCGGTTCTGCAAAAATATATTGTATCTAGGATATACTGCAACATATCCAACACATAAAGGACTGCTTGCCATCTAGGGGAGGGGGTGGAGGGAGGGAGGGGGGAAAAAATCGGAACAGAAATGAGTGTCAATATAAAGTAATTATTAAATAAAAAATTAAAAAAAAAATCTTATTGGGAATGTGTCCAGCTTCTCTCAATTACGAATAATGCTTGCTGTTGATTTTAGATAGATACTGCTTATTATTTTAAGGAAAGTTTCCTTTATCCCTATGTTTTCTAGTATGTTTAATAGGAATGGGTGCTGTATTTTGTCAATTGATTTTTCTACATTTATTGAGATTATGATATGATTTCTGTTGGTTTTGTTATTGATATGGTTGATTAAGGGAATCATTTTCCTAATATTGAATCAGCCCTACATTCCTGCTTTAAATCCCACTAGGTCATTGCATATTATCCTGCTAATAAGTTGCTATAATCACCACTAATAATGTATTTAAATCTTTGCATCAATATTCATTAGAGAGATTGGTCTGTAATATTCTTTAATTTGACTATTCCTGATTTAGGTATCAGTACTATATTTGTGTCATAGAAAGAATTTGGCAATATCTTATTTAATTGTTTTTCCATGTAGTTTACATAGTATTGGAATTAATTTTTCTTCAAATGGTTGGTAAAATTCAGTTTTCAATTCATCTGGTCATGGGGAATTTTTTCTTAGGAAGTTCATTAATGGCTGGTTCAAGTTCTTTTTTTCTAAAATGGGATGAAGTAATTTATTTTCTCCTTTGTTAATCTGGGCAATTTGTGTTTTATAAGTATTCATCCATTTCAGTTAGATTTTAGACTTCCTGATATACACTTGGGTAAAATAAATCTTAATTAGTACTTCAATTTGCATTTGGCATAAGTTCACCCTATTTTGATGCTGGTGATTTATTTTTTTTCCTTTCTTTTTTCTAATAAAATTAACCAAAATTTATCTATTTTGTTGGTGTTTTCATAAAATCAACTCTTAGTTTTATTTACTAGTTCAATATTTTTCTTAGTTTCAATTTGTTTCAGAATTTTAAATTTTGTATTTAATTGAGGGTTTTTAATTTGTTTTTTGTTTCCTAGCTTTTTAAATTGCATACCCAGTTCAATGAGTCCTCTTTCTATATTTTATTCATGTAGCTCTTTAGAGATATAAAATTTCTCCTAAGAATTGCTTTGGCTGCATTTCTTAAGTTTTAGTGTGTTGTCTAATTATTGTAATTCTCTTGGGTGCAATTATGGATTTTTCTGTGATTTATTGTTGAACCCACTCATTTTAAAATATTAGATTTCTTAATTTCCAATTGGTTTTTAATCTATATTCCCATGCCCCATTATTGAATTTAATTTTTATTGCATGGTGCTTGAAAAGGAAGCATTTCCTATTTCTGCCTTTCTGCATTTTATTGTGAGGTTTTTTATGCCCTTGTACATGGTCAATTTTTGTGAAGGTGCCATGTAATACTGAGAAAAAGTATTTTCCTTTTCTATCCTATTCAATTTTCTCCAGAAGTCTATCATATCTAGGTTTTAAAGGATTTTATTAACATCCCTAGTTTTTTTTTTCTTTATTTCGTGGTTAGATTTGTCTGAATCTAAGAGAGGAAGCCAGAGGTTCCCCATTAATAAAGGCTTCATGTCTATTTCTTCCTGTAACTGGCTTAAGATATTCTCTGCTAATCTGGAGACTCTATCACTTGGTGTGTATACATTTTGTATCCCTACTACTTCATTGTTTATGGTACCTTTTATCTAGTTGTAGTTTCCTTCCTTATCCCCTGTAATGAGATCTATTTTACTTTTGATTTATCTAATATCAGACTCGATAGCCCTGCTTTTTTTTATTTCAGCTGAAAAATAATAAATTCTGTTTCATCTTTTACTTTTACTCTGCATGTGTCTCTTTGTGTCAAACATGTTTATTATAAACAACATATGGTAGGATTATATTTTTAATCCACTTTGTTATTTGTTGGAATCTTTACAAACTGCTAACTCATTAGAGTTGATTATTGATCTGATCTTACAAGAAGATGTTTTGGGCCAGAACCTGAAACAAGGTACTAAATAGAACTAATTAATACAATGCTTGTGTTTACACCTTTACTCATTGGAATTCACAAGTATGGGAGATTCACAAAGTAAACTTTGCAATTTTGTGAATTCATACCTCCCTTGAAGCTCTTAGGGCCAGAGAGCACTATGGGAGAAAATCTATAATCCCTCTCTCTGGTATATAAGAAGAAAGCAGAGGCCCGGGGGGGGGAGGGGAATTCAGCCAAATTACATGGAGAGGGGAGCGTCAAGTCAGAAGAAGCCACGAGTCGGAGTTGAGCTAGAGCCAGGAGAGAATTACTTTGGAAGGCAAGAGAGACAGATTCATCTTTGTTCTGGCTGGAGGCTGAAGGGAGCAGAGGAAAAGGACAAAACTACAGGAGCTCTCAGAACCGAGCAGAAAGATAGGCCTCTAAGAATCTAGCTATCCAGGTCCAAGGAAAGAGATAAGACTTGGAAGGAGAAATAAACATTTGTATTTTTACCAGCTGGCTGCATTTGGGATAATTATTGATCTGAACTGATACTAAGTATGCCTCCAGAAAACCTCCTTGAGGAAATCTGCCCCTTCTCCCAGAGAGAATTATATTATATATTTTAAAGAAGAAAAAGAATACCACATTTTGGCGCCCAAGGTGGGGCATGAACTCACGACCCTGAGATTAAGAGTTTCATGCTCTACCAGCTACCCAAAACTATGATGAATATGGGAAGACAGGGTCCCTCTTGGCAAGGAACTTCTAGAGAAATTCGTCAATGTTTTCAGTGTGGAAAAGTTGGACATCTAAGAACCCAGTGTAGATACAGAGGTACAATAAGAAGACAGGGTGAGAGAATAAAACCCAAAACCCCATGTCCAAAATGTAACCGAGGCTTTCATGGGGCCTCTGAATGTAGATTGACTCAGGGAAATGAGAGGTGGGGCCCAGCTTCAGGATCCCAGCTGGAGCAAGATGGCAGCCAAGGTTACACCCAGAGAGTCTTTAGAAATTCGATAGTAAGATATGACCAATCAACCAAAAGGCAAAGAGATGGAAGAAGGAAATTATACAGTCAATCAGCCAAAAGGCAATCGTAGGGGAAAATGGAATTGCAATTAGGAAAAACAGAGTTGTATGCAATAGAGACTACTGAGATATCCCCTGGAGAGGTGAAATCTGTTCCTGTCCAGCCTATGGATCTCTTGCCTCCAGGCACAGTAAGCTTGACCATTTCACCTCCTGAGGGTGCTTACAAAACAGTGGCCATTCACACACTGATGTGGGAAACTGGGGAATTTGTAGCTAATATCCCAGTCATTAACACAGGTAGACAACCTGTGATTTATCAACCAGGAGAAGTAGTAGCATCAGGCTTACTATTACATATCCCTAATAGACAATCTGATGATGGTTGCCCAGATGCTGACTTCAAGTAGCAGAGTCCAGGAATATTTTGGACTGCAGCTGTGACAGATGATCGACCTATGCTCACCCTTTACATGAATGGAATACCATTAAAAGGATTGGTAGACACAGGTGCAGATCATACTGTCATTAGAGGTGCCAGCTGGCCCAGTCACTGGCCAAAGATTAAGGCAGACACCTACAGGTCTGGTGTAGGAGAATCAATAGCGACAGAAGTTAGTGCTGCCCCCATGAAATGGACATTTGAAAATGAAACAGGAGTTTTTACTCCTTTTGTGGTTGAAAAAAATCCCCATCAATCTGTGGGGAAGAGACATTTTACAGCAGATAGGATTAAAATTAAGTACTTTGGCTTTTTAGGCAGGGCTGCTGTTGAAGGCCTGCCAGTGCTCTCATCAGTTTCTATTCAGTGGAAAACTGATATACCAGTGTGGGTAGAACAGTGGCCCTTAACAAGAGATAAAATTCAGGCTTTAGTAGATATGGTGCAAGAGCAACTTGACAAAGGACACTTACAACCTTCTCTAAGTCCTTGAATTCTCCAATATTTATTACAAAAAAGAAATCTGGAAAATGGAGGATGTTAAGTGATTTAAGAAAAATAAATGAACAGATGGAAACTATGGGAACTCTTCAGCATGGACTTCCATCTCCTACTCAGTTGCCTAGAGAATGGCCTCTTTGGTTTATAGACATCAAGGATTGCTTCTATTCTATTCCTCTAAATAAGGAGGATATGAAAAGATTTGCCTTTTCAGTGCCCAATATTAATTTAGCTGAGCCTTATAAAAGATATGAATGGACAGTTTTGCCACAGGGAATGAAAAATAGCCCTACTATGTGCCAAATGTATGTTGCTGCTGCTCTTGCTCCAGTAAGAAAAGCATTTCCAAAAGTTATGCTATTACATTATATAGATGATATATTGGGATGTGCACCTGAGGAGCGAATGTTAGAAGCATGTCTACAAAAGACCATAGAAACACTAAGAAACTATAAACTTCATATCGCTACAGAAAAAAATTCAAAGGTATGCTCCTTTTCAATATTTAGGATATGAAATATATCCTAAGGCACTTACAGTACAAAAACTGTTTTTAAGAACAGAAAGGTTGAACACCTTAAATGAGTTCCAAAAACCAATAGGAAATAGCCAATGGATGCGTCCAGTGTTAGGTTTAACTACCAATCAATTGCAACCCCTTTATGACATTTTAAGGGGAGACACTGCTTTAAATTCACCACGCCAGCTTACAAAAAAAGCTTGAGAGGCTTTAAGAGAAGTTGAACTGGCTCTATCCAATATGGTTGAAATAGTAACTCAAAAACCCTTGGAAATATCAGTTTTTGCTACAAAAGAAGCAATCACAGCAGTCCTTTGTTGGAATCCTTACTAACTGCTAAGTAATTAGAGTTGATCTAATCTTACAAGAAGTTGTTTGGCCAGAACCTGAAACAAGGTACTAAGTAGAACTAATCAAGACAAGGCTTGTGTTCCCACCTTTACTCAAGGGAGTCCACACCTTAAAGCTCTTTGGGCCAGAGAGCACTATGGGAGAAAACCCATAATCCCATTCTCTCAGAAGGTTCACATATAAGGCGAGACAGCCATTCCAGAATACATTTTTTCCTCTTGGCTGGCTGATCGCACTGGACTCGAAAGGAACGACTCTTGTGCAGAGAACACTTTAACAGATTTCAGTGGAGCTACACCAGAAGCCCTCTCTCCGCGTCAAGTTGGTGGCTGGGCTCCCCAGAAGGAGATAAGAGAGACCTTCCATCTCTGTCTTGGTTGGAGGCAGAAGAAAGCAGAGTCAGAGGCTGAAGGACAGAACCTTTGGATTTGGAGACATCCGAAGGGCTCCAAGCCTCTAAACCGGCTGTGCTTTGAGAAGAACAAACTCCAACATTTGAACTCCAACAGTCCTTCATCAAGGAGACAGTGTGATAGAGTGGGTGAACCTCCCAGCACAACCAGAACAAAGCCTTACTCCTTAGTCAGTGCTTGTAGCTAGAATTTTATTAAAGGCCATTAAGCGAGCAGTACAATTATCTGGGACAAGATCTGACAAGATATACACCTTTTATACAAATGCACAAATTAATACATGCTGCAAGACCATCCCAGAGTGGCAAATTTTATTGGCCACAGCTCCAAATTTTGCACATGATCTCCATTAAAGATAACCAGACTACTGCATAATTGGCAATGGATTTTTGAGGAGAAGGTTTCTAAGGTTCCTCTTAAAGGACCAACTATCTTTATAGATGCAGCCAAACACAATATTTGTACTGTATACTCTCATGATTTAACCATAAAAAGAGTAGTCAGAACTCCTTTTCAGTCCACTCAGCAGAACAGATTATATGCAATCATGCTAGCTCTCACTTATTACCCAGAAGACATAAATATAGTATCTGATTCAGCCTATTCAATAGGTGTGGTACAAAAAATTGCCACAGCCCAAATAAAATTTGCAGCTTCTAATATATATCAACTCTTTAAGGAACTTCAGGAGCAAGTGAGAAAGCATCCAGGAAAGATTTATATCTTGCATGTCCACTCACATAGTGGACTTCCAGGTCCTATTTTTGATGGAAATTCAAAGGCAGATAGCCTTTTAACTATGTTAGCCAGTACGCCTTTATTTCAGGAGGCCCAGGAATCCCATTCTAAATACCATCAGGCTGCTTGAACTTTGTGTTTACAATTTGGGATAACAAAAGAGGAAGCTAGGAGCATAGTAAAAAGCTGTAAAACTTGCCTTCCTTTCCACCTCCTACACTCCCTCCAGGGAAGAACCCTCGTGGTTTGAGACCCAATGAAATCTGGCAAACGGATGTGATCCATTATAAATCTTTTGGTCATTTGTCTTTTATCCGCGTTGTAGTAGACACCTTTTTAGGATTCACTTTTGCAATACCAGCAGCAAAAGAGATAGCCCAAGTGGTCACTGAATTCCTCATTCAAGCATTCGCAATTATGGGTGTGCCACAAGAAATAAAAACAGATAATGGACCTGCATATAGCTCCAAACATTTTGAACACTTTTGTGCACAGTATAAGATTTTACACACCACTGGCATACCCTTTAATCCTCAAGGTCAGGCAATCATAGAAAGAAGAAACAGGGACATGAAGACACTCCTCCAAAAACAAAAGAAAGGGGGAGCCACAGGTAACCTTAGAGAACTTCTAAATTTTGTTCTCTATACCATTAATTTTTTAATCTTTGATAAAGATGCACTGCCTCCAGCAGACAGGTTTTATAACCCATCAGAAGAGCAGTGTCCAGTGCGAGCAGCTCCACTATCTTTAGATAATCACCAGGTGATGTGGAGAGATATAGGAAATGGTGAAAGGAAGGGACCAGATAGGCTAACTGCTTGGGGGAGAGGGTTTGCTTGTATCTCTACAGGTGGAGAAGGAATCAGATGGGTGCCAATGAGCCACATTCGCCTTGTCCATCACAGAGAGATGGAGCAGACCCTTGAAATGAAGGAGAAGACCCAAGAAATATCAGGTGGTTCTGTTGCTGATTGTGCTCACTATTGAAAGAGCGTGGCTGAAAATGAGACTGTTAAAAGAACTTTACAATCTTCAGCTTTAAGCTCCTGAAAAACCAGCAACAATCATTGGATTCCCTGAGATGAAACAGAAAGAGAAAAACTTCAAAACAAAGGAGATTTAAGAAGCATCTGACACTGAAAGAGCATGGCTGACAATGAGACTGTTAAAAGGAATCTTCAGGAATCATTAGATTTCCTAACACAAGATGAGACTATTTTAGTTCTTGAAAAAAACAGCAAGAATCATTGGATTCCTTGAGATGAAAAATTGTTGATGAGACTATTGCAGTACTTCAGAGCTTACAGGAACTATTGGATTCCTGGTACATGAACTAATGGACAATGGATTCCTTGTGGGCTATTTCTAGGACTTATGGATATGTGTAAATTCTCAGATTGATTCATGTCATTTGTTATATTACTACTAGCCTGTGTTATATTGCTATGTGCTTATGTATTTTATGTAATTGTAAGAATCATTGGACTTCTTGAGATGAAAAATTGTTGATGAGACTATTGCAGTATTTAAATTTTCATGTTGATTCATGTTATTTGTTACATTACTACTAGCCTGTGTTATATTGATTATGTGCTTATGTAAATTATGTATAATGCCTCCCATATGGATGGATTTATGTATACCATGTATATGTTTCAAGTTCTGGCCCATATTGATGGATTTATGTGTCCCTCTTTCAAGTGAGCCCCTTCAGAAACCTGCTAATCTGATTTGATTTCCTATTTCCTTTGGTGTTTTCATCTCCCTTCCTGAGGTGTCAGGGAAGGCGTGATCACCTTTTTTGGGGGGTTCTTACCTTCTTGAGAAGTCAGGGAGGGACTTCCGGTTAAGATGGCGGAGAGGAGGCTCACAGTTGCATAAGCTCCGCGCTTTCTCTCACTATCCACTTCATTACAAGCCTCTGAATCAATGCTTGACTGAAAAAAACCCACAAATAGTTACCAAGAGAAGCCATCCTTGAGATCCGCCAAGAAAGGTCTGTCTTTACTGGAGGGCTGGGGCGGTTTTAGATCGGGCGCAGGCTGAGGGCAGCGGCAGTGAGAGCACGGGAGCAGAGCTGAGAGGGGGTGGGGAGTGATCGTAGCCGTCTCTGCGGGGAGAGCTTTGCTACAGGTTTGGAACCTGCAGCAAGTCAACAGCCCAGCAGAGAAGCTAAAAACACCGGGGCTGAAGAACACAACGGCAAACAGCTGGAGTCTCTCAGGACCTGGCCGCCCCCCCCTTCCCCCCCCTCAGTGACTCAGCACGCTTTGGGATCTCAGAGCGCAGGCGCAGCACAGTCCTGCTAGTGCCTCACTGCTGCCCCCTGCAGTCTGTAGAGGAAGCTCGATAACACACCCAGCCCCCCCCCAAAGAAAGACTCCAGTTTTTTCTGTTTTTCTTTGGTAGTTTGTCTCTGATTAATAGACAGAATGAGCAAGAAGCTGAAGAGGACTCTAACCCTTGACAGCTTCTACACAGATAGAGAGCAGACTCTAAATCCTGAGGAGACTAAAAACAGTCAGTCCCCAGGTGATTCCCCAAAAGAGGAGATCGTCTGTTCCTCAGCACAGATGAACCTCATAGAAGTGATTAAAAAGGCTCTCACAAGGGAGCTAGAAGAAAAATGGGGAAAGCAGAGTGAGGCTTGGCAAAAGGAGAAGGAAGCTTGGGAAAAGGAGAGGGAGGCTTGGCAAAAGAGCCTGGAGAAGTCAGTTAAAGAGAGAGTGGATAAAGAAGTAAAATCCTTGAAAAATAGGATTAGTGAACTGGAAACAGAAAACAGCTCTCTAAAAAACAAAATTGGCGAAATGGAAAAAAATTCCACAGAACAAAAGAACTCAATTGGACAATTAGAGAAAGATTTTAAAAAAGTGAGTGAAGAGAATACTTCACTGAAAATCAGAATTGAACAAGTGGAATTGAATGACTCGAGGAGACAAGAAGAATCAGTCAAGCAAATCCAAAAAAATCAAACAATGGAGAAAAATGTGAAATACCTTCTGGGGAAGACAACAGACCTGGAAAACAGATCCAGGAGAGACAATCTGAGAATCATTGGACTCCCAGAAAAACATGATGAAAAAAAGAGCCTGGACACTGTCTTCCAGGAAATTATCAAAGAGAACTGCCCAGAAGTCATAGGAACAGAGGAAAAAATAAACATTGAAAGGATTCATCGATCACCCACTGAAAGGGATCCTAAAATCAAAACACCAAGGAATATAGTGGCCAAATGCCAGAACCCTCAGATGAAAGAAAAAATATTGCAAGCGGCTAGAAAAACCCAATTCAAGTATCAAGGAGCCACAATAAGGATCACCCAGGATCTGGCAGCATCCACATTAAAAGATCGAAGGGCCTGGAATATGATATTCCGAAAGGCTAAGGAACTTGGTATGCAACCAAAAATAACTTACCCAGCGAGAATGAGCATCTTTTTCCAGGGAAGAAGATGGACATTCAACGAAGTAAGCGAATTTCATCTATTTCTGATGAAAAAACCAGAACTTAACAAAAAGTTTGATCTACAAATATAGAACTCAAGAGAAATCTAAAAAGGTAAAGATTAATCTTGGGAACTATATTTTGACTATATAGATGTATAAAGAATACATGTATACCTTGTTCTAGAAATTGATGTGGAAAGGACATTGTACCAGAAAAAGGGTAAAGTGGGGGTAGTACATCTCATGAAGAGGCATAGGAAACCTATTATATCTGAGAGAAAGAATGGAGGGGGATGAATATAGTGGGTATCTTACTGCCTTCAGAATTGGCTTTAAGTGAAAAATCTTAAGACATATTCAATCTATGGTGAAACTTCTCCCATCTCATTGAAAAGTGAGAAGGGAAAAGTGGAAAGGGAAGGAATAAGCTAAGCGGAAGGGAATATGGGAACTGGGAGGGAAAGGGGTAAGATAGGGGGAGGAACTCTAAGGCGGGGGGAGGGACACTAAAAAGGGAGGGCTGTGAGAAGCAAGGGGTGCTCACAAGCTTAATACTTGGAAGGGGGGAAAGGGGAAAGAAGGGAGGAAAGCATAAACCGGGGTTAACAAGATGGCAAGTAATACAGAATTGGTCATTCTAACCATAAATGTGAACGGGGTAAACTCCCCCATAAAGAGGAAGCGGTTAGCAGAATGGATTAAAAGCCAGAATCCTACAATATGTTGTTTACAGGAAACACACCTGAAGCGGGGAGATACATGCAGGTTAAAGGTAAAAGGTTGGAGCAAAATCTACTATGCTTCAGGTGAAGTCAAAAAAGCAGGGGTAGCCATCCTGATCTCAGATCAAGCTAAAGCAAAAATTGACCTAATTAAAAGAGATAAGGAAGGACACTATATCTTGCTAAAGGGTAGCATGGATAATGAAGCACTATCTATATTAAACATATATGCACCAAGTGGGGTAGCATCTAAATTCTTAAAAGAGAAACTAAGAGAGCTGCAAGAAGAAATAGACAGTAAAACTATAATAGTGGGAGATCTTAACCTTGCACTCTCAGAATTAGATAAATCAAACCAGAAAATAAATAAGAAAGAAGTCAAAGAGGTAAACAGAATACTAGAAAAGCTAGATATGATAGATCTCTGGAGAAAATGTAATGGAGACAGAAAGGAATACACTTTCTTTTCAGCAGTTCATGGAACCTATACAAAAATTGACCATATATTAGGACATAAAAACCTCAAACTCAAATGCAGTAAGGCAGAAATAGTAAATGCATCCTTTTCAGACCACGATGCAATGAAAATTACATTCAACAAAAAAGCAGGGGGAAGTAGACCAAAAAATAATTGGAAACTAAATAATCTCATACTAAAGAATGATTGGGTAAAACAGCAAATCATAGACATAATTAATAACTTCACCCAAGAAAACGATAATAATGAGACATCATACCAAAATGTATGGGATGCAGCCAAAGCGGTAATAAGGGGAAATTTCATATCTCTAGAGGCCTATTTGTATAAAATAGAGAAAGAGAAGGTCAATGAATTGGGTTTGCAATTAAAAATGCTAGAAAAGGAACAAATTAAAAACCCCCAGTCAAACACTAAACTTGAAATTCTAAAAGTAAAAGGTGAGATCAATAAAATTGAAAGTAAAAAAACTATTGAATTGATTAATAAAACTAAGAGTTGGTTCTATGAAAAAACCAACAAAATAGACAAACCCTTAGTAAATCTGATTAAAAAAAGGAAAGAGGAAAATCAAATTGTTAGTCTTAAAAATGAAAAGGGAGAACTCACCACTAACGAAGAGGAAATTAGAGCAATAATTAGGAGTTACTTTGCCCAACTTTATGCCAATAAATTCGACAACTTAAATGAAATAGAAAAATACCTCCAAAAATACAGCTTGCCCAAACTAACAGTGGAAGAAGTAAATATCCTAAACAGTCCCATCTCAGAAAAAGAAATAGAACAAACTATCAATCAACTCCCTAAGAAAAAATCCCCAGGACCAGATGGATTTACATGTGAATTCTACCAAACATTTAAAGAACAATTAACTCCAATGTTATATAAACTATTTGAAAAAATAGGGATTGAAGGAGTCCTAACAAACTCCTTTTATGACACAGATATGGTACTGATACCTAAACCAGGTAGGCTGAAAACAGAGAAAGAAAATTATAGACCAATCTCCCTAATGAATATTGATGCTAAAATCTTAAATAAAATATTAGCAAAAAGATTACAGAAAATTGTCACCAGGATAATACACTATGACCAAGTAGGATTTATACCAGGAATGCAGGGCTGGTTCAATATTAGGAAAACTATTAGCATAATTGACTATATCAATAACCAACCAAACAAAAACCACATGATCATCTCAATAGATGCAGAAAAAGCATTTGATAAAATCCAACATCCATTCCTAATAAAAACACTTGAGAGCATAGGAATAAATGGACTTTTCCTTAAAATAGTCAGGAGCATATATTTAAAACCATCAGTAAGCATCATATGCAATGGGGAAAAACTGGAACCTTTCCCAGTAAGATCTGGAGTGAAGCAAGGTTGCCCACTATCACCATTATTATTTAATATTGTATTAGAAACACTAGCCTCGGCAATAAGAGTCGAGAAAGATATAAAAGGAATTAGAGTAGGCAATGAGGAAACCAAACTATCACTCTTTGCAGATGATATGATGGTATACCTAGAGAACCCAGAGATTCTACCAAAAAGCTATTGGAAATAATTCATAATTTTAGCAAAGTAGCTGGCTACAAAATAAATCCCCATAAATCCTCAGCATTTTTATACATCACCAACAAAACCCAACAGCAAGAGATACAAAGAGAAATTCCATTCAGAATAACTGTTGATACCATAAAATATTTGGGAATCTATCTACCAAAGGAAAGTCAGGAATTATATGAGCAAAATTATAAAAAAGTCTCCACACAAATAAAGTCAGACTTAAATAATTGGAAAAATATTAAGTGCTCTTGGATTGGCCGAGCGAACATAATAAAGATGACAATACTCCCTAAACTAATCTATTTATTTAGTGCTATACCAATCAGACTTCCAAGAAAATATTTTATTGATCTAGAAAAAATAACAACAAAATTCATATGGAACAATAAAAAGTCGAGAATCTCAAGGGAACTAATGAAAAAAAAATCAAATGAAGGTGGCCTAGCTGTACCTGATCTAAAATTATATTATAAAGCAGCAGTCACCAAAACCATTTGGTATTGGCTAAGAAATAGATTAGTGGATCAGTGGAAAAGGCTAGGCTCACAAGACAGAATAGTCAATTATAGCAATCTAGTGTTTGATAAACCCAAAACCCCTAACTTCTGGGAAAAGAATTCATTATTTGATAAAAACTGCTGGGATAATTGGAAATTAGTATGGCAGAAATTAGGCATGGACCCACACTTAACACCATATACCAAGATAAGATCAAAATGGGTCTATGACCTAGGCATAAAGAACGAGATTATAAATAAATTAGAGGAACATAGAATAGTTTATCTCTCAGACTTGTGGAGGAGAAAGAAATTTGTGACCAAAGATGAACTAGAGACCATTACTGATCACAGAATAGAAAATTTCGATTACATCAAATTAAAAAGCCTTTGTACAAATAAAACTAATGCAAACAAGATTAGAAGGGAAGCAACAAACTGGGAAAACATTTTCACAGTTAAAGGTTCTGATAAAGGCCTCATTTCCAAAATATATAGAGAACTGACTCAAATTTATAAGAAATCAAGCCATTCTCCAATTGATAAATGGTCAAAGGATATGAACAGACAATTTTCAGAGGATGAGATTGAAACTATTACCACTCATATGAAAGAGTGTTCCAAATCATTATTGATCAGAGAAATGCAAATTAAGACAACTCTGAGATACCACTACACACCTGTCAGATTGGCTAAGATGACAGGAAAAAATAATGATGAATGTTGGAGGGGATGCGGGAAAACAGGGACACTAATGCATTGTTGGTGGAGTTGTGAACGAATCCAACCATTCTGGAGAGCAATCTGGAATTATGCCCAAAAAATTATCAAAATGTGCATATCCTTTGATCCAGCAGTGTTTCTATTGGGCTTATATCCCAAAGAAATACTAAAGAAGGGAAAGGGACCTGTATGTGCCAAAATGTTTGTAGCAGCCCTGTTTGTAGTGGCTAGAAACTGGAAAATGAATGGATGCCCATCAATTGGAGAATGGCTGGGTAAATTGTGGTATATGAATGTTATGGAATATTATTGTTCTGTAAGAAATGACCAGCAGGATGAATACAGAGAGGCTTGGAGAGACCTACATGAACTGATGCTAAGTGAAATGAGCAGAACCAGGAGATCATTATACACTTCGACAACGATATTGTATGAGGACATATTTTGATGGAAGTGGATTTCTTTGACAAAGAGACCTGAGTTTCAATTGATAAATGACGGACAAAAGCAGCTACACCCAAAGAAAGAACACTGGGAAACGAATGTGAACTATCTGCATTTTTGTTTTTCTTCCGGATTATTTATACCTTCTGAATCCAATTCTCCCTACGCAACAAGAGAACTGTTCGGTTCTGCAAACATATATTGTATCTAGGATATACTGCAACATATCCAACATATAAAGGACTGCTTGCCATCTAGGGGAGGGGGTGGAAGGAGGGAGGGGAAAAAAAAATCGGAACAGAAATGAGTGTCAATATAATGTAATTATTAAATAAAAAATTAAAAAAAAAAAAAAAAAAGAAAAAAGAAAAAAAAAAAAAAAAAAAAAAAAAAAGAAGTCAGGGAGGTCATGACCACCCTATGTTCTAAAACAAAAGAAAGGGGGAGGTTATTCATTTTCATTTTATGAGAGAGTTCATATCATTCACATTCAGTTTTGATGACCAGTGTTGTATATCCCTTCATTCTCTTTTCTTCTCCATATATACTTTTCCCCTCTTTTCACTCTGTTTTTACTCCTGTTTTTTTCCTACCCCACCCAATACATTATCTGCTATCACCATTCCACTCTTAGTGGTATTTTAACCCATTCCCCCTACTACCTTATCTTGTATCACTCCTTTCCCCCTTCTCTTTTCTTTTTCCCTAATGCTTATGCCTTTCTCTCTATCCTGCCCCTCCCTTTTCTTTCCTCTTTCTCCTCCTACATCTTTATAGGGTTAGATAAATTTCTATACCCATCTGAATGATTACGTTATTTCCTTAGGACCAAAATTGTTGAGATCAAGCTTCAGGCAATGTTCATCTACTTTCTCCCCACCCCCCCACCCCCCCACCCCCGCTTAATTTAATATGTCTTTTGGACTTCTTTATGTGGACTGATTGTCTCATTATAACTCTCTTTCCTCTTTTTCAAGTACAAACATGTTTCCACTACTTAATATTTTTTTCTTTGATATCACCATATCAGAGTCATACCCTCAATCCAAGTAATGCCTTCCTCTGTCTGACTCTGTGACAGATACAGTTCTCAAAAGTTACAGATATAATTTCCCATCTAGGGATGTAAACAACTTAACCTTTAAATGTTATATATTTTTCCCTTGTTTACTTTTCAATGCTTCTCTTGAGTCCTGTGTTTTTAGATTAAAATTTCTGTTTAGTTCTGTTTTTTAATAGAAATGACTGAAAGTTTCTTACTTCATTGAAACTCCATCACATCCCCTGAAAGATGATGCTGAGACTAGCAGGGTAGTTAATTCTAGTAGTTGTAATTCTAGGACCTTTGCCTTCTGGAATATGGTATTCCACACCTTCCAATTTTTTATTCTAGAAGCTGCTAGATCCTGGGTAATCCTGACAGTTGCTCCTTGAATATTATTTTTTTTTGTCTAGAAAAAGAAATCAAAGCAAAATCAAAGAAATCAAAGCAAAAGAATCTGTGACCCCCAAAATCTGTGACAATTAAAGATTTTTATTGTTTATTGAAAAGGAGGCTTTCTTAGTGGACAAAATCCCTCATTAGAAGTTTGGCAAAGATGTGTTATATAGTTATATATATATATATATATATATATATGGTTATATAGGCAAATGTTGGCCTGGGGCTGGGAGCTGTCTGGGCCAATCAATAAAGGGCCATCAGACAAAGATCTCCAATTGAATTAAAGGCTTTTCCCAGAGTCTGGGAACCCCCTGAAGGAGATCCAGGCTACCCCCAAAAGGTCAATGGAGGTTAAATTGACCAAGATCTCCAATTTAATGAAGCCACTTAACTTGTCTGGGAAGGTATGCTTTCCCAGGGGAAAGCCTGAGGCCCCATATCACCATTATACAGTTTCAGGGTTTACCTACATTAGTTTCATTCTGTCAGACTCTGTTCAAAGGGTTGGTTTCATGTGGTTTTCAAGGGAAACTGGAAGAGCTCAAATAGCTTACTGGCTTCACTCCATCATCTTGGCTCCACTGCCTATAGAAGAATTTAACTTTAGAATTCCAGAATTCTTTCTTCCATTAATAATCCAGGAATTATGCCTAGAAAAGTTTTAATCAATCCTTGTATTAGGAACAAAGATAGACTGGATATAGATTTAGGGCCTTATAAAGAACCTAACAGAAAACCTATAATATATATAGTGAAAAGAAAGGATTTACAGCACCAGAAGCTATGAAATACCCCCTTTCCATAGTTGTTTTCTAATGCTGAACTTAATCTCCCCCTGCTGGAGTCCATATGTACTGGTAGAAGAGCATGTCATTGATTTGCATGAGACAGTGAGTGCTAAGATATAATAAAAGCTTAGTTAATGCCCCTCTCTAAGAGTTAATTGATTCTGTGTAACTAAAAACTTATCTTAGTCATGTTGGAAAGCATATTAGTAGGAGCATATGAGATATAGCATTAAAAATAAAATCTGCAACTCTTCAGGAGTGATGATCTAAGGATTTAATTCATCAGGGCACATAGGAATATGCATCCTTTCTTTCTTTTCTTTTCCTTCTTTCTCTCTACTTCCTACTCTCTTTTCCTTCCTTCCTTTTTTTCTTTTCTTCTTTTCTACTTTTCCCTTTCTTTCTTTTTAATTTGTGGAACAAAGGAAGAATTTCCATAACATAGTATAATAATATTAATAATGAGATTGTTGCACATGAAAAAAAAAATTAATCTAGGGGCAGCTAGATGGCACAGTGGATAGAGCACTAGCCCTGAAGTCAGGAGGACCTGAGTTCAAATGTGATCTCAGACACTTAACACTTCCTAGCTGTGTGACCCTGGGCAAGTCACTTGACCCCAATTGCCTCAGCAAAAAGAAAAAGGAAAAAAAAAAGAAAAATCTAAATCTGTTATGTACAATTTGCTAATCTTTTAAAATATAATAAAATTGTCATGTAATTTTTCCCTTTCTTTCCCCTCCCTCCACAAAAAAGGTGACACTATTAGGCACAAATATGTATGTATGTTATTTTGAATATATTTTATATTCTCTTTTTAGAATGTGAGTGCCTCAAAGACAAATACTGTTCTGTTTTTGATTTTGTCTCCTCTCTATCCACCCAAGGTTGTACAGAGAGTATAGCAGAAAAGAGTTGCAAAATAAAAATGCACTGAAAAAGTTATATATACATATATATACACATACATAATTTGATGATTTTATGACATAACTCAAATGAATATAAACATATACTAATGATCAAGGGAGCAAGTCAGATAATTCTAATTTTTCCCTTAAATTTCTCATCGTTAACTCATATGAGAAAACACTGAATAAAAGAAAAGAAAATAGGAGATGAAGGCAATTTCTGTTCCTTTCTAGATTCTATGCTTAAATTGGATCCATTTTTTGTTTCAAAAAGAAAATCTCTAACTTGTAGTTGGCAGTCTCCATGCATTACAAGCTCTGACAAGTGTTAGAGATGCTCAAACATAATAGAAACTCTGAAGATCATTCATTTTACCCCCCAAAAAAATTCCTCATAGGAAGATTCAATTCCTAAATAAGTTGTTTTCTGAAGAAACAGAGCAGAGATGCATATAGTCATTCTATTCTCAAACGAAAGAAATGTTGACTGATCCTGCTTTCTTTGCAGATCTAAGAGATTCTCCAATCCTATTTATGGGAATTCATTTTCAGCTGAAAAGTTTAAAAAAAGATTGAGAATTGTATTCACACATAAAAAATAGAATAATTAAGTATTGATGTGATTGACATTGAGTACATCTGAGAGAAGAATAAGAATTGCTCAATATTGTACAAGAATTATTATCTGATCTGAGAATGCTACTCAAATCTGCCACTAGTTGAAGGACAGTTTCAACTCTACACTAACTGCTCAAAGAGTTTTTCCCATTGTAAGATGAAGATACTATCATTTTCATGACTTAACTTATAAAGGTGTTATGAGGAAAATATTTTATAAACCATAAAGCATCATAAAATATGAATTGTCATTCTAAGTTGAGACTAGGAGATCAGCTTGGTAGGACCACGTGAAAACATTTGGTAATAGAGTGTAACAGTGGTTAAGTAGATTGTAATAGGTTTTGAAGGCAAGAACAGTCTAGATATACTGTGATAGATAAGAGAATGCTAGTTTGAATAACTAGTTACGTGGAAAATTTTAAAAATGCTGATTGAAAAGCAAACAATAAGTATAAATAGATAAGTAATAAGTAGAGAATTTATTTCTATTTATGATAATAATTTAAATGTAAACCAAATGTATTTTCTTTTTTTTTAATAACTTTTTATTGATAGAACGCATGCCAGGGTAATTTTTTACAGCATTATCCCTTGCATTCACTTCTGTTCCAATTTTTCCCCTCCCTCTCTCCACCCCTTCCCCCAGATGGCAAGCAGTCCTTTACATGTTGAATGGGTTACAGTATATACTAGATACAATATATGTGTGCAGAACTGAACAGTTTTCTTGTTGCACAGGGAGAATTGAATTCAGAAGTATAAATAACCTGGGAAGAAAAACAAAAATGCAAGCAGTTTATATTCATTTCCCAGTGTTCTTTCTCTGGGTGTAGCTGCTTTTGTCCATCTTTGATCAGTTAAGGCTCTCTTTATCGAAGAGATCCATCAGAATACATCCTCAAACAGTATCGTTGTTGAGGTATATAATGATCTCCTGGTTCTGCTCATTTCACTCAGCATCAGTTCATGTAAGTCTTGCCAGTCCTCTCTGTATTCATCCTGCTGGTCATTCCTTACAGAACAATAATATTCCATAACGTTCATATACCACAATTTACTCAACCATTCTCCAATTGATGGACATCCTTTCATTTTCCAGATTCTAGCCACTACAAACAGGGCTGCCACAAACATTTTGGCACATACAGGTCCCTTTCCCTTCTTTAGTATCTCTTTGGGGTATAAGCCCAGTAGAAACACTGCTGGATCAAAGGGTATGCATAGTTTGATAACTTTTTGAGCATAGTTCCAAATTGCTCTCCAGAATGGCTGGATGTGTTCACAATTCCACCAACAATGTGTCAGTGTCCCTGTTTTCCCACATCCCCTCCAACATTCCCCTTTATCTTTCCCTGTCATTCTAGCCAATCTGAAAGGTGTGTAGTGGTATCTCAGAGTTGTCTTAATTTGCATCTCTCTGATTAATAATGATTTGGAACATATTTTCATATGTCTATAAATAGTTTCAATTTCTTCGTCTAAGAATTGTCTGTTCATATCCTTTGACCATTTATCAATTGGAGAATGGTTTGATTTCTTATAGATTAGAGTCAATTCTCTATATATTTTGGAAATGAGGCCTTTATCAGAACCTTTGATTGTAAAAATGTTTTCCCAGTTTATTGTTTCCCTTCTAATCTTGTTTGCATTTGTTTTGTTTGTACAAAAACTTTTCAATTTGATATAATCAAAATTTTCTATGTTGTGGTCAATAGTGATCTCTAGTTCTTCTTTGGTCATAAATTCCTCCCTCTTCCACAGGTCTGTGAGGTAAATTATCCTATGCTATTCCAATTTATTTATCATCTCATTCTTTATGCCTAGGTCATGAACCAATTTTGACCTTATCTTGGTGTATGGTGTTAAGTGTGGGTCAATGCCTAGTTTCTGCCATACTGATTTCCAATTTTCCCAGCAATTTTTGTCAAATAATGCATTCTTATCCCAGAAACTGGTGTCTTTGGGTTTGTCAAACACTATATTTTTAAAGTTATTGGCTGTTTTGTCCTTTGAACCTAACTTATTCCATTGATCAACTAGTCTATTTCTTAGCCAATACCAGATGGTTTTAGTAACTGCTGCTTTATAATATAATTTTAGATCTGGTACAGGTAGGCCACCTTCATTTGATTTTTTTTTTCATTAATTCCCTTGAAATTCTTGACCTTTTGTTTTTCCATATGAACTTTGTTGTTATTTTTTCTAATTCATCAAAGTAGTTTTTTGGGAGTCTGATTGGTATAGCGCTAAATAAGTAGATTAATTTAGGTAGTATTGTCATCTTTATTATATTTGCTCGCCCAATCCAAGAGCATTTAATATTTTTCCATTTGGTTAGATCAGACTTAATTTGTGTGGAAAGTATTTTGTAGTTTTGCTCATAAAGTTTCTGATTTTCCCTTGGCAGATAGATTCCTAAATATTTTATACAATCAGTAGTTACTTTAAATGGAATTTCTTTTTGTAACTCTAACTGTTGGGTTTTGTTAGTGATATATAAGAATGCTGATGACTTATGTGGGTTTATTTTATATCCTGCAACTTTGCTGAAGGTGTAGATTGTTTCTAATAACTTTTTGAAACCAAATGTATTTTCAATGAAAATTTAAGAATAGAACTGGCAGATTTTTACATGTGATATATGCTATAAGGGAAAGATCCTGAGTTTAATGCTAGAAAACTGACATTGGAAATATTTAACTTTTCAGTTCTCCAAGCAACTTAATACACACAGAAAGAAACTGAGACAAAGACAGAAAGATAGAAAGAGAGACAGAGACAGAGACAGATACAGAGACAGACACAGATAGAGAGAGATTGAATGAGAGAGACAGAGAGCAAGAGATGGAGACAGAGATGAAGAAAGAGTAGAGTCAGAAGAGACAGAAAAAAGAAAAAGAAAAAGAGATACAATGATGATGATGATGATGATAACTTACATACTCCTACATATGGGTGTTCTCTTCATCAATTAAATCATAGGCCCAATCCTTATCCAATCTAATAATAGATATTATTTTACAGATATATTTTTGACAGAGAATGCATACCTTGATTATTTTTAAAAAACATTATTCATAAATCAAAATCTTAAAGACTTCTTCAAACACAATAGCCATCTCCCATGCATGTTGAAGATCATATAATATCCCTAGATTTATGTGAAACAATAAGAAAAAGACACCTTCATGAAATGAAAAATTTTGATTCTAATCTGTGATGATAAAAAGAAGTATCCCATTTGTCACCATCTGTTAAAATGAGTTAGAAGAGGTAGGGAGTTTGCTAACTGCACTTAACACTCCTCCTCTTACTTTGGCCTATGTTCCTTTTTAGTTTTAAAAATATAAAAGAATTAGTCAGATAAAATATGCTCCATAACTTCAGTTTGTTTTGTCACTACCTGAAAACTTATTTCAGGAAAATATCCATGTATATCTTATGTGTATATGAAGGTGTATATGTAGATCACATTTCTGGTTAGTCTTTTTGCCATTTTCACCTTATGGGATCAACAAAGGAACATACTTACATCATAGTTTAATATACCTTTATTGTAATAAATAGTAAACATTGATCTGAGATGCTCATTGTACTGAGATGCCAAGCAACTGTTTTATGCTAGAGTAAAAGATGAGATATCTGAAAGCTCTATATTAGCGGCTGAGTTTGGTGCATATGCCCTAAAAAATGCCAACATGGTATAGCAAAAAAAAAAAGCCTATTTGAATCATAAATATGGGACTAAAAGGTATCTAAGATATTACCTAGTTTAAGTATCTCAATTTTACAAATCAGGTCCTCTGAGAATGAAAGGAAACAGCCAAACAAACCAGGAAATAAAGGTGCTATTCTCTAGACATCTTTCTTTCTTCAATCTGGAGAAACTTTCATCCTGAGCCTCCCATTTAACTTATTAGTGACTGCCCAGCTACCATTCTTCATTTATCCCATATGCTGTTCCTATCTCTTCCTTTCTTGCATATATATATATGTTGGAAAAAAATCAAATCAATCTCATCATAGTTCCTGGATGGAATTTGTTAATCTACTCCTCTGTGACTCAATTCATCTTCCCTATTCATTGGGCATGGCCCTAGTCAAATTGAAACCGTTAAAAGACCTTAGCTTAAAAAGACCAAAAAGTTCCACTGCATCTAGGGCCATTTCCAGTTGTTCTGATCCATATCCTTCCATTGGACCCAGATAACTCTGGAGGATAAATGAGGTTGGTGACCTTGCACAGTGTTCCCTCACTTAAGTCCAATTCATTTGCATGTCATGTCATGGTTCTCTTTGAGAATTAAGGACAAAAAATGTTTGTAGCAGCCCTGTTTGTAGTGGCTAGAAACTGGAAAATGAATGGATGCCCATCAATTGGAGAATGGCTGGGTAAATTGTGGTATATGAATGTTATGGAATATTATTGTTCTGTAAGAAATAACCAGCAGGATGAATACAGAGAGGACTGGTGAGACTTACATGAACTGATGCTAAGTGAAATGAGCAGAACCAGGAGATCATTATACACTTTGACAACGATATTGTATGAGGACATATTTTGATGGAAGTGGATTTCTTTTTTTTTTTTTTTGCATTAATGTCTTTATTTTTTTAATTTTCATTTAATAATTACTTTATATTCACAGAATCCATGCCAGGGTAATTTTTTTTTTTTACAACATTATCCTTTGCACTCGTTTCTGTTCCAATTTTTTTTCCCCTCCCTCCCTCCACCCCCTCCCTTATATGGCAAGCAGTCCTTTATATGTTGGTTATGTTGCAGTATATCCTAGATACAATATATGTTTGCAGAACCGAACAGTTCTCTTGTTGCATAGGGAGAATTGGATTCAGAAGGTATAAATAACCCGAGAAGAAAACCCGGGAAAAATGCAGATAGTTCACATTCGTTTCCCAATGTTCTTTCTTTGGGTGTAGCTGCTTCTGTCCGTCATTTATCAATTGAAACTCAGTTAGGTCTCTTTGTCAAAGAAATCCACTTCCATCAAATATGTCCTCATACAATATCGTTGTCGAAGTGTATAATGATCTCCTGGTTCTGCTCATTTCACTTAGCATCAGTTCATGTAAGTCTCGCCAGTCCTCTCTGTATTCATCCTGCTGGTCATTTCTTACAGAACAATAATATTCCATAACATTCATATACCACAATTTACCCAGCCATTCTCCAATTGATGGGCATCCATTCATTTTCCAGTTTCTAGCCACTACAAATAGGGCTGCTACAAACATTTTGGCACATACAGGTCCCTTTCCCTTCTTTAGTATTTCTTTGGGATATAAGCCCAATAGAAACACTGCTGGATCAAAGGGTATGCACAATTTGATAATTTTTTGGGCATAATTCCAGATTGCTCTCCAGAATGGTTGGATTCGTTCACAACTCCACCAACAATGCATTAGTGTCCCAGTTTTCCCGCATCCCCTCCAACATTCATCATTATTTTTTCCTGTCATCTTAGCCAATCTGACAGGTGTGTAGTGGTATCTGAGAGTTGTCTTAATTTGCATTTCTCTGATCAATAATGATTTGGAACACGGAAGTGGATTTCTTTGACAAAAAGACCTAACTGAGTTTCAATTGATAAATGACGGACAGAAGCAGCTACACCCAAAGAAAGAACACTGGGAAACGAATGTGAACTATCTGCATTTTTGTTTTTCTTCCCGGGTTATTTTTACCTTCTGAATCCAATTCTCCCTGTGCAACAAGAGAACTGTTCGGTTCTGCAAACATATATTGTATCTAGGATATACTGCAACATATCTAACATATATAAAACTGCTTGCCATCTAGGGCAGGGGGTGGAGGGAGGGAAGGGAAAAATCAGAACAGAAACGAATGCAAGGGATAATGTAAAAAAATTACCCTGGCATGAATTCTGTCAATATAAAGTAATTATTAAATAAAAATTTAAAAAACGAGAGAAGAAAAGAAAAAAAAAGAGAATTAAGGACAAATAGGAGCTGTCCCATTGGGAGCTCAACTGGAATTGGTCAGTTGGGATATACAGTTATCTTCTCTTTTCTTTTCTTCCCTTTCTTCTTTCCCTTCCTTTCTTTCTGATGACAGAGAGTTTCATACACTTACCTGTGAGTATTCTACCCAAAGGGGTATAATTTTTGATCTCTGAAACTTTACAAGCTATCTTGGGGCTTACTGGCTAGGACCATGTCTTAAATGCAGATCATTGAAAGCAGGTACCAGGCCAAGCTCCATTTGCTCATTCATTGTGTGGGTCCTGATTGGTTCAGGGTGAATATAAATTGCAGTTCTTTTTAGTGTGGGTAGAAACCCTGAGGGTCCTACCCTCCCAGTTTGAGATACATGTATTCTTACACACATACATACATACACATTTTGATTAGGTAAAAGAGGCCATTTTCTGCCTCATTTCTCACCTATTCTTAATCACTGATTGGCCTTTGCTTCAGGTAAGACCTGATAAAGACTTGGCTTTAAAAGACTGAGAACTCCTATTGTATCTAGGGTCATCTCCAATTGTCCTGATCTATAGCCTACCTCTGGACTCAGGTGGCTCTTGAACGGAAAGTAAGACTGGGACTTTGCACAGAAATTTTTATCACTTGGATGTCTTTGATATTATGGTCATCCCTAAGAATAAAGATTAAATAACAGTGCCTTCCACTTAACTTTCAGGAGCAAAATGACAGGAAATCAGACACCAGTTCAATTCTTTTTTACATCTGCTTGTATACATAGTTTGTCTCAGAATGAGATATCTGTTTATTATTTCCTGCTGGGGCCATCTTTTATAAGCTGCTAGACCACCAGTCCAATTCATTGGGCAGAACTGCCTTGTCCCCTGCCTTACTCCTTTTGCAACCCTCCTTCCCCAAAGGACTGACCCAGAGTTTTCAGTCAGGATATACTTTTTTAGGCACATTGCCTGTGCCTTCATCAGGCCTTGCAAACAGATTCAAAGGGTCCTCAGGGTTAGTAGCTCTCGAATGAGTAGTCTGCTCAAAAAATTCTCTCTTCCAGGATGAACTTGCTTTGACTTTCTGAAGTTGACCCAATTTAGCCAGTACTTTACCCACTGTAACAGGCTAACTTGGCTCCTTTTAAAGCTCTTCCTCTCCCTCCAAATTAATAGAATTGTTGAATTTTGTGTGATCTTGATTGTAACTCCATAATAATTGAATTGTTTCTTTTTTATGCTTTGCAATAATTTCTCCTTAGCCTGGGAACTCAGAAATTTGACTATAATATTGCTGAGAATTTTCATTTTGGGATATCTTTCAGAAGGTGAGCTATAAATTCCTCCCATTTCTATTTTGTTTGTGAAGCTAAGATATTAGGGAAGTTTCCCTTTATAATTTCTTGAAATAGGAATGTTCTATTATTCATTCCATAACTGTCCAGAACAATGTGATCATCTTCTTTTGTACATGCCTTCTTTTCAATTTTGCCTAGATAAAATGAATCAGTGATCCCAATAAGCAACACTTTAAGAATTTTCGGAACACCTTGCAAAGATTCTTGCAAAAAAAAGTATGTTGTGTCTGTTGTCAATAAGGAAGGCTTTCAACAGCCAGGAATAGTTCTGCTGCAATTATTTTCTGGTGGGTCATTCTGCAGTCCTTTTTTTTTTTTCATACCAGAAAATGGAGGCCTCCTTGAAAAGTAGGATGGAGGATCAAGGTTGTCCAGTGCACTGGATAATGCCTTTTTAATGCTTCTCTTCATTCTTGTATTTGAAAGTCAGGTTTTCTATTTAGCTTTTGTCATTTCAACATTACTGTTTGAAAATCCTCTAATTCAAAAAATGTCCACTTTTGCCTGGAAAGAATAATACTCGGTATTGTGGGATAGATTATTCTTGTTTGTAATCCTAAAACCATTATTTCTAAAATACATGCTAAGCCCTCTGTTCCTTTAATATGGGAATTGTTGAATTTTGTGTGATCTTGATTGTAACTCCATAATAATTGAATTGTTTCTTTTTTATGCTTTGCAATAATTTCTCCTTAGCCTGAGAACTCTGAAATTTGACTATAATATTGCTGAGAATTTTCATTTTGGGATATCTTTCAGAAGGTAAGCTATAAATTCCTCCCATTTCTATTTTGTTTGTGAAGCTAAGATATTAGGGAAGTTTCCCTTTATAATTTCTTGAAATAGGATGCCTAGACTGTTTTCTTGATCATGGCTTTTGGGTAGTGCAATAATTTTTATATTATCTCCCTTTGGAAGGAATTTATGGCCATAGAAGAACTAGAGATCATTATTGATCACAAAAGAGAAAATTTTGATTATATCAAATTGAAAAGTTTTTGTATAAACAAAACTAATGCAGAGAAGATTAGAAAGGAAACAATAAACTGGGAAAACATTTTTACAGTCAAAAGTTCTGATAAAGGCCTCATTTCCAAAATATATAATTAACTCTAATTTATAAGAAATCAAGCCATTCTCCAATTGATAAATGGTCAAAGGATATGAACAGACAATTCTCAGATGAAGAAATTGAAACTATTTCTAGCCATATGGAAAGATGCTCCAAGTCATTATTAATCAGAGAAATGCAAATTAAGACAACTCTAAGATACCACTACACATGTGTCAGATTGGCTAGAATGATAGGGAAAGATAATGCAGAATGTTGGAGGGGATGTGGAAAAACTGAGACACTGATACATTGTTGGTGGAACTGTGAACACATCCAGCCATTCTGGAGAGCAATTTGGAACTATGCTCAAAAAGTTTTTTTTTTTTAATAACTTTTTATTGATAGAACTCATGCCAGGGTAATTTTTTACAACATTATCCCTTGCATTCACTTCTGTTCCGATTTTTCCCCTCCCTCCCTCCACCCCTCCCCCAGATGGCAAACAATCCTTTACATGTTGAATAGGTTACAGTATATCCTGGATACAATATATGTGTGCAGAACTGAACAGTTTTCTTGTTGCACAGGGAGAATTGAATTCACAATGTATAAATAATCGGGAAGAAAAAGAAGAATGCAAGCAGTTTATATTCATCTCCCAATGTTCTTTCTTTGGGTGTAGCTGCTTCGGCTCATCTTTGATCAATTGAAACTGAATTAGCTCTCTTTATCGAAGAGATCCACTTCCATCAGAATATATCCTCAAACAGTATCATTGTTGAGGTATATTAATGATCACCTGGTTTTGCTCATTTCACTTAGCATCAGTTCATGTAAGTCTTGCCAGTCCTCTCTGTATTCATCCTGCTGGTCATTCCTTACAGAACAATAATATTCCATAACGTTCATATACCACAATTTACTCAACCATTCTCCAATTGATGGGCATCCATTCATTTTCCAGCTTCTATATGCTCAAAAAGTTATCAAACTGTGCATACCCTTTGATCCAGTGGTATTACTATTGGGCTTATATCCCAAAGAGATACTAAAGAAGGGAAAGGGACCCATATGTGCAAGAATGTTTGTGGCAACCCTCTTTGTAATGGCCAGAAACTGGAAATTGAGTAGATGCCCATCAATTGGAGAATGGCTGAATAAATTATAGCATATGAATATTATGGAATATTATTGTTCTGTAAGAAATGACCAATAGGATGATTTCAGAAAGGCCTGGAGAGACTTACATGAACTGATGCTGAGTGAAATGAGCAGGACCAGGAGATCATTTTATATACTTCAACAACAATACTATATGATGATCAATTCTGGTGGACCTGGCCCTCTTCAGCAATGAGATGAACCAAATCAGTTCCAATAGAGCAGTAATGAATTGAACCAGCTACCCAGCGAAAGAACTCTGGGAGATGACTTGAACCACTACATAGAATTCCCAATCCCTCTATTTTTGTCCACCTGCATTTTTGATTTTCTTCACCGGCTAATTGTACACTATTTCAAAGTCCGATTATTTTTGTACAGCAAAATAACTGTTTGGACATGTATACTTGTATTTAATTTATACTTTAACATATTTAACATGTATTGGTCAACCTGCCATGTGGGGGGAAGGAGGGGAAAAATTGGAACAAAAGGTTTGGCAATTGTCAATGCTGCAATATTACCCATACATATAACTTGTAAATAAAAAGCTATAATAAAAATAAATAAATAAATTGCCTCTCTTTTATGTATTTTTGAGGTCAGTTGTTTTCCCAATGAGTCATCTCAAATTTTCTTCTGTTTTTCATTTTTAGCTTTGTTTTATTATTTCTTATTATTTTTTTGGAGTTATTACTTCCTTTTATTCAGTTTTAATTTTTAAGGAATTATTTTCTTTGGTCAGTCTTTGTATCTCTTTTTCCATTTGGCTTATTCTGCTTTCTAAGAAGCACCTTACTTCAGTGAATTTTATGTCTTTTCTATTTTAATTCTTGCATCACTCTCATTTATTACTCCCCTTTTCTCTACCATTCATCTCTTTCTTAAAATTTTCAGTAATTTTTGTTAGGTTTATGAAAATCAGCATTTTCCCTTAAGGCTTTATTCATAGTTGTTTTCATGCTTTTTGTTTTCTTCATTTCTTGGTCTTCCCTTTCACTGTAGTATCTTTTATGACCAAATTCTTTTTCTCTTATTTTCCAGTCTAATAATTGGCCTTTATTCTATTTTAGAGTCTAGAAGAGACCTCCCAAAGCTGCTACTGTTAATGGTCTTATGTCTGTGTCTGCTTCCATGAGCCATAAGTGGGTGTCACTGGGGCTTGTATTCCAACTGTAACAGAAACCTTTTACCAATTTCCTAAATTGTCTTAGGTCTCATTAAGACCTTTTGCTGGCTTTGCCACTCCAGTATCTTATTTGAGACACTATATTAAAATTGTTTAAAAGGAAACATTGAAAAAAATTCATATGGATTTCTGCCTCTTCTCTGCCAAATTGACTCTGATTTTCAAAAGCATTCCCTCATTTTTTTTATACCAACTTTAAGGACAGATTTGAGCTAACACCACATATTGCTGTAAAATAGGAACAATGAAATATACTCATGCAATGACTCAAAAGTTGAAATATAGAATCAAGAAAGCAAATGATGTTTGACATATCAATAGTGAAGGGATAACAAAAAAAAAAATTAAAGGGAGCTCTAGAGTCCTTGTGAAGAATTTATTGTTGGGAGATTGGGGAAGGGAATAAGCAGGAGCAATATTTTCATACTTTTTGTTGTTGTTTGCTTGTATTTTGTTTTCTTTCTTATTTATTTCCTTCTTGATCTGATTTTTCTTGTGCATCATGATAATTGTGGAAATCTGTATAGAATTACACATATTTAACATATATTGGTTACTTGCCATCTAAGTGAGAGGGTAAGGGAAAGGGACAGAGGAAAAAATGTAATATGAGGTTTTGTAAGGGTGAATTTTGAAAACTATCTATGCATGTGTTTTGAAAATAAAAGGCTTTATATATTAAAAAAAAAAACAAGAAAAATGCTTTCTATACCCAGAGAAATAACTGATTTTATCTCAATACAAATTGAAGCATACTTTTTTTTGCTTTATTTTTCTTTTGGGTTTTTTTTTTTTTGGTTGAGATAGATCTATATTTTCTTTTGTGATATAACTATTATGGGAATGTTTTGTATAACTTCACATTTGTCTTCTAGACAGGGGTAATGGGGAAGAAGGGAAAAAACCTGAAACTCAAAGTTTTAAAAACCAATATGAATACTGTTTTACATGTAACAGGGTAAAATTAAAATATTAAATAAAAAAGAATGTGTGAGACATAGTTCTAGACAATAATCAAGACTACAAAAAGGACTATGATCATATTTTCAAAGAGTTTATAATCTAATTGGGGGCACTGTCAGCTAAAAAGAAATATTAAACTCCCTATATGAGTCAAAATATCAGGCAAAATGGAAAAAGAATATTAAAGCAGGAAAGATTATTTTTATCTGGGAAGTTGGTGGCAGTCGGAGAAGGCATCAAGCAGCTGGAAAACAAGGATGTGAATGGATTATTTATTCCAGCTTCCATATTTTATAGATAAAAACACTGAAGCCCAGATAAGAGATAAATGCCCAAGGCAATACAGCCAATACGCAGCAGAGTTATTGCTGTGTAAGGGAACAACTAGATTTAGATTTGGGAATTGCCTACACAGAGGTGATGCAAACTCACATGTCCAGAGTACATGAGATCACTGAAAAAACATAGGGAAAAAAAAGAGAGAGAATGGAACAGAAAGTTGGGGAGCATCAATATTTTAGGGGAAATAACAATTTAGGCTAATTTTGTAGCAAAGAAAACAGATACTAGCAAAAAGACAGAAAAAGAGACATCACAAGTAGGAAGATAGCCCAAAATGCCCATTCAAGGAAACCTCTGAATCAGAATTGAAGACATATATAAACTGGGTGAACTGCTTCAGAGAGTGAAAGGAAAGAAGAGAGAAAAAAAAAGACATTTGGAATTTTTTGAGATAAAAATTATTGCTGGCCTTGGAGAAGAGTAATTTAAGTCGTATGGCAAAGACAGTGGATGGATTGCAAGGGGTTGAAGAAGAAATAGAAACAAATTTATGTAGCAGGTATAGATGATTTTCTCTAAGAATTTAGGAATAAAGGTAAGGAGAGAAATGGAAATGAAATGTCTTTGAAGACTTTTTTTTTAAATTATTATTTCAGTTAGTTCTGCGATTGGACTTATCCATTGAAGTCAATTGAAATTATGCTATAATTTAAAATTCTAAAAAATCCTTTATTTTATTTTATTTTTTAAGACAAGCTGTCATTCATTTGCATTTCCTGCTATCTTTCCAATGGTTTGACTATATTCACATGCTCTCTACTTGTTTTGGAGTTTATTGGAAGAAGATAGATGATGACACATTTAATACTCATAGTGGTGCCAGTACTTCCCAGATGGTTTAAAGGAAATAACATTCTCTATGCTCATCTGGCTATTACTTAATAGCTAGTCATCTAATCTTCATTAGTTTGCAATCATCCAAATTTGAGCCTTCCTCCCACATACCCATCCAAGAGATGACTTGACCAAACAGCACATAATAAGTCATATACCCTTTCAGTAGAATGAACCTTTATTTCTATACAGGTATGTATCTTGCTGTTCACAGAATTCAAATGCTGTTTCTTGTTTTAATAATATCTGGCACCCTTGATTTCCACAGAACTGCTATTCTCTTGTTTTGCCCCTACCTCTTTATCTTTCAAATACATCTCCGACTTTCCATGACAACAATCTTCACCTTAGTTCAGATCCATATTTACCTCAAACATCTATTGTTGTAATATTTTGGTCTCTCAGCTTTTAGAATCTCTGCAATTGCTCTTTTACATAGATAACCTCATAATCTTCCTAATTCACAGATTCACCATGCCAATCTTTCCCCTTGCATTTTAATGAATGTATATATTAATTAAAACATAATTAGACTCTAATCTACATTTACACTATGATTTCATACCACTTCATTTGTTATATCCTTTATTTTAGCCAAAGTGAACTACAAGCTGTTCTTCAGTCTTACACTTTCAATTAAGTTATTCTTCATTCTTACAACATGATTCTATAACTCCATTTGTTGAAAACATTTTCTTCATGGCTTTAGTCAGGTATATTGTTCTCCATAAAACCTTTCTTAATACCACAGCTGAAAATGATCCATCAAATTTTACCAGAGCATTTTGTCAGGATATCTAATTTGTTCTTATAACTTCTATACAATTTTTGTAACACCATTATAATAATTGACTCATTTTAAAGAATAGTATATACAAAGATCTTTAAAGTTCAATTAGTTCCTTCTTTGTCTTGAAGGAGTTTATTTTATATGAAAAGTTATGTGTAGTTCAAATAAATCTTACCTCATTATGTAAGTAAAATTACTAAAAGCTTTCTGCCTAATTTTATGTTTGTAGCAAAATTCATGTTACTGAATACATGTAGGTAATGAAGCAATAGGATATATAATTTTGTCTATGGAGAGAAAGTCACAGGAAAGAAAATAACAGCAACAAAAAAGACATTTTTTTCAGAACTTCCCTCAGTTTGAGTATCTCACTCAAATGTTAATGTAGTGCCAATAATACTTTTCAATACCATCCTTGTCTTCCAAAGTACTTGTGCTCCTCATAGGTATACTAAAATTGTTTACTTCCTCTAATAACTTTTTAAAAAGATTGTTAGAATCTCTCCCTGTCTGATTCTGAAATAGCATCATTCTTTGATATAAATTCTTTTTTTAAATAACTTTTTATTGACAGAACCCATGCCAGGGTAATTTTTTACAGCATTATCCCTTGCACTCACTTTTGTTTCGATTTTTCCCCTCCCTCTCTCCACCTTCTTCCCTAGATGGCAAGCAGTTCTTTACATGTTAAATAGGTTACATTATATCCTAGATACAATATATGTATGCAGAACCGAACAGTTCTCTTGTTGCACAGGGAGAATTGGATTCAGAAGGTATAAATAACCCGGGAGGAAAAACAAAAATGCAAGCAGTTTATATTCATTTCCCAGTGTTCTTTCTTTGGGTGTAGATGTTTCTGTCCATCCTTGATCTATTGAAACTGAATTAGCTCTCTTTATCAAAGAGATCCACTTCTATCAGAATACATCCTCAAACAGTATCGCTGTTGAGGAATATGATGATCTCCTGGTTCTACTTATTTCACTTAGCATCAGTTCATGTAAGTCTCTCCAGTCCTCTCTGTATTCATCCTGCTGGTCATTTCTTACACAACAATAATATTCCATAACATTCATATACCACAATTTACTCAACCATTCTCCAATTGATGGGCATCCATTCATTTTCCAGCTTTTAGCCACTACAAACAGGGCTGCCACAAACATTTTGGCACATACAGGTCCCTTTTCCTTCTTTAGTATCTCTTTGGGGTATAAGCCCAGTAGAAACACTGCTGGATCAAAGGGTATGCACAGTTTGATAACTTTTTGAGCATAGTTCCAAATTGCTCTCCAGAATGGCTGGATATGTTCACAATTCCACCAACAATGTATCAGTGTCCCTGTTTTCCCACATCCCCTCCAACATTTCGCATTGTCTTTCCCTGTCATTCTAACCAATCTGACAGGTGTGTAGTGGTATCTCAGAGTTGTCTTAATTTGCATTTCTCTGATTGATAATGATTTGGAGCATATTTTTATATGGCTATAAGTAGTTTTAATTTCTTTAGCTGAGAATTGTCTATTCATATCCTTTGACCATTTATCAATTGGAGAATGGCTTGATTTCTTATAAATTAGAGTCAGTTCTCTATATATTTTGGAAATGAGGCCTTTATCAGAACCTTTGACTGTAAAAATGTTTTCCCAGTTTATTGTTTCCCTTCTAATCTTGTCTGCATTTGTTTTGTTTGTACAAAAACTTTTCAATTTCATATAATCAAAATTTTCTATTTTGTGGTCAATAGTGATCTCTAGTTCTTCTTTGGTCATAAATTCCTCTGTCTTCCACAGGTCTGTGAGGCAATCTATTCTATGCTCTTCCAATTTATTTATAATCTCATTCTTTATGCCTAGGTCATGAACCCATTTTGACCTTATCTTGGTGTACAGTGTTAAGTGTGGGTCAATGCCTAGTTTCTGCCATACTAATTTCCAATTTTCCCAGCAAATTTTGTCAAATAATGCATTCTTATCCCAGAAATTGGTGTCTTTGGGTTTGTCAAACACTATATTATTAAAGTTATTGGCTGTTTTGTCCTTTGAATCTAATCTATTCCTTTGATCAACTAGTCTATTTCTTAGCCAATACCAGATGGTTTTAGTAACTGCTGCTTTATAATATAGTTTTAGATCTGGTACAGCTAGGCCACCTTCATTTGATTTTTTTTTTCATTAATTCCCTTGAAATTCTTGACCTTTTGTTTTTCCTTATGAACTTTGTTGTTATTTTTTCTAGGTCATCAAAATAGTTTTTTGGGGGTCTGGTATAGTGCTAAATAAATAGATTAGTTTAGGTAATATGGTCATCTTTATTATATTTGTTCACCCAATCCAGGAGCATTTAATATTTTTCCATTTGGTTAGATCAGACTTAATTTGTGTGGAAAGTGTTTTGCAGTTTTGCTCATAAAGTTCCTGATTTTCCCTTGGCAGATAGATGCCTAAATATTTTATACAATCTGTAGTTACTTTAAATGGAATTTCTCTTTGTAATTCTAACTGTTGGGTTTTGTTAGTGATATATAAGAATGCTGATGACTTATGTGGGTTTATTTTATATCCTGCAACTTTGCTAAAGGTGTGGATTGTTTCTAATAACTTTTTAGTAGAGTCTCTGGGGTTCTCTATGTATACCATCATATCATTAGCAAAGAGTGATAATTTGGTTTCCTCATTGTCTATTCTTATTCCTTTAATCTCTTTCTCAACTCTTATTGCCAAAGCTAGCATTTCTAATACAATATTAAATAGTAACAGTGATAGTGGGCAACCTTGTTTCACTTTGACATAAATTCTTAAAGATATGGCCAAGTCTCTAGAACAATTTTTAGAGAAATTCAAATATTCTATACACCCTGCTTATATTTGGTTTTGATTGATTCAGCCAAGATTGTTCTTATTTAACAAAAGTAACTAATTACTTTTACATTGATGGAATAACTGATGGAGTCTTGCCTTTACATTCTTGCCATCACCTGTTTAAATACTTGCTATTCTCAGCAAATCCTTTGGATGGTTTGGTTAATCTCTATTTCCCAAACTTGGATGGTTGCTGAGTGTCTCAGGGAGGTTCAACATCATCATTTGCTGGATGCCTTTCCCATTGTCTTGTACTGAGTTGTCTCAGCATGCTTCTGTGTGATGTGGTTCATAATTAAATTGAGTAATTAACATTTTTCCTTCTTCAAAGATTTACATTCTTGTTGCAATAGAAAATATTTTCCCTCCCATTTTGATACAAAGTAACTGTTTTCTTTTTCCAACCTGGAAAGGCAGCTCCCAGGGTCTTTAGTGATCAGATCTCCCTTGCAAATCAGCTGATCTAAGTCTTGCCACAATAATAGTTTTCATTCACAGTCATGATGATGATATCACATAAGGTTAAGATTTAACTTACTCCCTCTCATTTTATCTCTGATATTTTAAGCAGGTGAAAACATATTATAATCATTCAATTAAAAGACCTTAGACTAAATGTAAAGGTTCTTTGAAACCCATTATTTGAAGTGAATTGATAATATTCAAAAAATGTTTTTCAATAAGTTGCAGAAACTTGATCAAGCTTTAGAATTGTCTATAAAACTATTAAAGTGAGCTTATAAGGATTGATTTTCCAGAATAGTAGATTTACAGTACATATAAAGAATCCCTGCTGTTGGGTAGAGAGATGAGGATGGAAGAGAACCACTTAGCCTCAAATGGTCTATAGTACATGATTGTTCTTCTTCCTGTCATTAATCTAAAAGGTAACTCCAAATACATTGTTGTAAGTGTCTGGATCAGGAACCAAGATCCAAGCTTAATATAGATTCCCAATGTTCATGAAGTACATGTTGAGCACCCCATAAATGTGTGTTAAAAAATTCCTGTAATCTGAGGAAGTGTGCTACATATTCACAAGTTTTAAGCTTGAATCCACTTTCCTTTGAATTCTGTGCAGACTTTTGGTAGACTAGGTCATAGACATTTAGGAAGATATTTTATACCACGTGTCCATTTGGCACAATGTTAGTAAATATGTATTTCTAATAGCTATTTCAGGCACAGAACTGCCGATCTTTGAAGGAAGTTTACCTTATGGGCTGAGAGTCACTAATATTAGAGAATCTCCCCTGACCCCACTAGAACCTTAAAATAGAGAAAAACCTAAAAGTCTAGATATGACAACCCAATTCATCCTTTAGAGTAGAATAGAGTAGAGTAACTGAGATGTTATATATACAACACTTATCTGTACTGAGATCTAGACTATTATCAGAGGTTCAATAATTGCCATAGATGCAAGTCCTAAGAGAAATTCCCTCTATCTTACCTCTTCCATATACAGGAATCCCCAGATGCATGTATATAGAGTGGATTCTTTCATTTTCATGGAGAACTGTATAAAGACAGAAATAGTTACCAAGAACTATAGATCTTTGGAGTTATAATAAGTCAAATATAATTGGCAAGTCCCATATAGATCTGTTATATGTGGGAACTATAGTTGTGGGGATTTGGACCGAGGAGGGATGTAGGTTGTATTCAGAAAAACTAGTACCTCTGATGTGAAGGCCGCCAAGCCTTTACAGGGCTGTTTTCCACTTTGAGTGTCCACTTAATCCACCTAACTCTCACCTGTGGCTCCAAGAAGCTGTAGCATACACAGCAGCACACCCCAGAAACCTGTTTCAGCAGACAGGCTAATCCAGGTTGAGAATAACAAAGGGTCTCAAACTTTATGATGAATTAGGGGATTGTCTACCAGGCATATAAAGACTTCCTTTGGTAGAATGGGCAGATGAGAACAATTTATTCCAACAGCCTCGAAGGTGGGCAAAGCAGGTATTGTGGAGAGCTTAGAGCTTGATTAGACATCAGAGAATATTACAAATGACAAAACAGGTGTGAGGCTAGGGAACTTTGTGTATTAAGCATTACTAACTATGGGCTGAAGTCATAAGGCTACCCAATTATTTGAGTGCTGATATAGAGAGATTGATAAGAAGCTTCACAAAGACTGGATTTGAGGAGTCCATAAAAACTGTGACAATGGTACTTTTGACAAGAATTTGTGGGAAGGAGTGAAGTTGTTAGAATACAGGCTTGGACCCAGCTGAACTTTCCCAATGTTGTGCTCCTAACAATTTCAAAAAATTTCTCATATTAAATTTTGGAATATAAGAGTCAAGAAAAAGTCAGAGAAAGATATTTTTCCAGCCTTGGAAAGTTAGGATAGAAGAAAGAAAAATCAGTGACATTAGATTGGGCATGAGTCCAGAAACAGCACAGAAATGGCAGTGGTGGACCCTAAAGGGGCTGCAATAACTGAAGAAGAAGCAACTTCCAGGCTCACAGCTCAGAGATGGTAAGGAAATTAGATAACTGGTTAGAAAGAGATTAAGGGAATCTTTTACTGAACTTAAATAGAGTTGGCACTAATTAAGAACTCTAGTTCCTATAAGCAGTTCTGAGTCCTACTTTAAAAGTGGAGGAGAACTCTTATGGTTGGTCACAAGGAAGAATGAGTCCTAATCTTAGTTCCAGGGCAGAAAGGAATACTAGACCTTCAAGCTGTAGGACAGCATGGCATCTAGTCGCAGTTCCAAGTTCAAGAGGAATGTTTGCACTTGTACCTAAAGGAAAGTGGGACCTTTTCTGGTTAATGATAAGCAGGCAGATCAGGACAGCAGTGACCACAGATCACACCTCTTTGGAAGCATCAAAAGATTGTAGACTCCCAGAACAAGCTCTAAAAATAGCAGTACAGTAAAGTCTAAAGCTTGGGGCAGTTCTTTCCTACATCCAGCTTAACCTAGTCTAACTTTCACATAAAGTTCAAATGTAAGAGCTAAAAAAATGAATACAACAAAACGACTAGGACCACAAAAATCTACTATATCAGCAGAAAGAACAAGACATAAACTGAGAAGACAACAATGTAAAAATAATTACAAGAAAAGTCTTAAAGGGAAAAAAATGTTAATTGGAACCAAGTAAAGAGATAAGAGTTGTAAAAGGGAAAAAATTGGGAGAAGAAAGAGTGCTGCAAGAAAATTATGAAAAAAAATAGGTTGGTAAAGAAGGCACACCACAGCAACTGAAGAAAATAAAATATTTATTTTTTTTATTTTAATAGTATTTTATTTTTCCACATACATGTAAGGATATTGTTCAACATTCAACTTTGCAAAACCCTGTGTTCCAAATTTTTCTCCCTTTCCTCCTTCTCCTGTGTCCCCAAGACAGCAAGTAATTTGACATAGGGTAATCATGTGCAATTCTTCTAAATATATTTCCCTATTGATCATTCTGTGCAAAAAAAAAGTCAGATCAAAAGGGGACAAAAAAGAAAATGACAAATAACATCAACCAAAAAAAGGTGAAAATGCATGTTTTGATCCATGTTCAGTCTCCATAGTTCTCTTTCTAGATGTGCTTAGCACTTTCCATACCATCTATTGGAATTATCTTGGATCATCTCACTGTTGAAAAGAATGAAGTCCATCAGAGTTGATCATTACATAATCTTGATGTTACTTTGTACAATGATCTCTTGGTTCCACTGACTTTATTTACAATCAGTTCATGTAACTTTTTTCAGTCTTCGGAAATCAGCCTATTCATCATTTCTTATAGAACAATAACATTCCATATATTAATATTCCATAACTTTTTTGGCCATTCCCCAACTGATGGGCATCCACTCAATAAAAAAATAACATTTAACAAAAAGAAGAATTCATTTGAAGAGAAGAATTTCTTAATTATTAGAATAGGATTAATTCAAAAAAAAAAAGTTCACTGAAGAAAGAAAAAATTTTATAAAGAAGAATTTTTGATAAATGGAAAAAAGAAGAAACAAAATAACACTGAAGAGAATAAATCCCTAAAAATTTTGAATTGAATAAGTGGAAGATAATGATTTCAGAAGACATCAAGAAAGAAATTAGGGGGGAAATGAGGCAAAAAGAAGAAATGTGAAATATTATATTGGAAAAACAATTGACAATAAGTAGATTGAAGTGAGGAAATATAACAATTACTGAATTATACAAATGTCACAATCAAAAAAGAACCTAGATATAATATTTCAAGAAATCATCAAGGAAATCTGCTGTGATATCTTAGAATCAGATAGTAAAAGAAAAAGAATCTATTGATCACCACTTGAAAGATTTCAAAATGAAAAATCCCAGGAATGTTTTAGCCAGATTCCCAAATTTCTGGGTCAAGGAGAAATTATTTGAAGTACTCAGAAAGAAACAATTTAATTTTTTTCTAAACATTCATGATACTAAAACCAGAGTCAAAGAAAAAATGTCAACTTCAAGCAGAAGACTCTAGAGAAACATGAATGGGTAAACATGAAAGAGTAATTTAAAAGTTCTCAATAAAGTTAAACTGTGCAGCTTCTTATATAAGAAATTACATGAATGATACATGTAATGTTTTTAGAACTTTTTATCATTATCAGGGGAATTAAAATATACATATTCAAAAACCATGAATGTGAGTTGATTATTTTGTAATGATTTCCACAAAGAAGAATAAAATGGGTTGAGAAAATGGAATGTCTGGAGAAAAGAGGCCCAAAAGAGGTAAAACAGGGAACATGTTTTCACATAAGAGAGTCACACAAGTTAGATATTTTATACTGAAGGAAGAAATGGGAGGGTGGTGATACAATGCTTCAACCTTACTCTTCTATGAATTGGTTCAAAGAGAGAAGATCATATATACACATTGGGTTTTATATAGAAATATATCTCATATAATGAGAAACTAAATTAAAAAAAGATAAGAAAGATGTGAGGGAATGATAAAAGAGAAAACAGATTAAGGGAGGCAGGAGTCAAAAGCAAATTAGATTTTTGAAGAGGAACAGGAAAAAGGGAGAGTGGCAGAAACAAGAAAATAGGATGAAGGGATATATATATATATATATATATATATATATATATATATATATATATATATATATATACAGAGAGAGAGAGAGAGAGAGAGAGTCAGTAATAATAACTTTAAATGTAAATGTGTTGAGCTTATCCATAAAATCGAAGCAGATAGCAGAATAAATTACAAACTAGAATCACACAATGTTATTTACAAGAGACACACTTGAAACAGAAAGACACACAAGTTAAAATAAAGGGCTGGAATGGAATTTATTATGCTTCAGATGAAGTAAAAAAAAAAAGACAAGTGGAAGTCATGATCTCAGACAAAGCAAAAGCAAAAATAAATCTAATTAAAAGAGATAATCAGTGAAATTATATTTTGTTAAAAGATATCATAGACAAGAAAGTATTATCAAATAAATCAGATAAATGGTCAAAGGATATGACCAGGCAGTTTTCAGTAGAAGAAATCAAAGATATATAGTCATAATAAAAAATTCTATAATCCACTACTGAGTAGAGAGATGCAAATTAATGAACCTCTAAGATGCCATTTCATTTCCAATTAGAAATTACAAATTCTGGAGGGGATAAAGAAAAATAGGTACACTAATAAACTATTACTGAACTTGTAAACTACTCCAACCATGCTAGAGAATAATTTGGAACTATGCCCAAAGGACTATAAAGCTGTGCACAATCTTTGACCCAGTGATATCACTACTACATTACTAGATTTGTACTCCAAAGGGTTTTTTTTTTTTAAGGAAAATTACACACACACACACACACACACACACACACACATCCACATGTAATACTTTTTAGCAGCTCCTTTTGCTGGAGGGAATTCTTAAGTGAGGGAATTCTCATCAATTGTGAAATGGATGAACAAATTGTGGCATATGATTATGATAATATATTATTAGATCATAAGAAATGACAAGAGGAATACTTAAAAAACATGATAAGATCTATATGAACTAATGCAAAATGACATGAGAAGAAGTGGGAAGTCATTGTGTTTAGTAACAAATGTTGTTATACTGATCAAATGTGAAAGATTTTACTGCTTAGATCAATATGATGATCTGTTGGAAGAAAATTCCAAAGGACACATTTTGAAAAATGTTATCCACCTTCCAAAAATAAACTGATAAACTCCAAGTGCAAATTGAATTTTTTTTCATTTTTTTGCTTTTTTTGCTATATGGAAAATATACAGATACTTTTCGCAATATTTCACATTATAACTGATATGATTTCCCTTTCCTTTTGGTCAGTCAATGGTAGGGGATTGGGCTAGGTTTGCCAGGCTGGCAAGTAACCCATCAAGCGCATATAAGTGGAAGTACTATTTGGAGGCCTGGGGTTAGGATTAAATTTCCTGCTGGGGATGCGTTCATAGTTAGTATTGAGAGAGGTAAGAGGGAGGAAGAAAATTGGAACTCAAAATTTAAATTAAAAATTGTTTAAAATAGGTAATTGTTAAAAGGAAGAACTTTGAGGGCTAGTTTAAATTCTTTGAGTGAGTATAAATTACCAGTAAAGCTATTTCAGGTGAAAGGACAGCATATTCACTAACTTATGTAGTTAGACATCTCTGGACATATCAAGAGAAGGAAGTTCTTAGAGATTAATTATTTAATCTCTCCTAAAGAGATAGCAAATAGGGTGATTCTCTTAAAAGAAGAGGAGGAAAGATGGCATATGGAAAATACATTAATTCTCTCTCTCTTTCTCTCTCTCTCTCTCTCTCTCTCTCTCTCTCTCTCTCTCTCTCTCTCTTTTCCTCTCTCTCTTCTCTCTTTCTTTTTCTTCCTGCCTCGGTCTCTGTTTCTCTGTCTCTCTCTTTATCCATCTGCCTTTGCCTGTCTCTCATCTCCTTTGAGAGATCTGGGAAGAGATGAGCTGAGACCTAATGGATTTTGGGGGACAGATATGCATCACAGTTGAAATATTCTGAGAAAGAAAGAGAAGGGTGGAAAGAGAGAAAGACAGATACAGAGACAGTGACAGAAGGAGAGAGGGAGAAAAAGAGAGAGATAAAACACCTTTCTCTTTCGTTGACAACTTAATATAAACTCAAACCATGAGCCTACCTCCCAAGTCATCATTGTAGCCTCAGGTGATTTCCTCCCTTCAACAATTGTAGTTACTTTCAGGGAGAGTGCCAGCTTTCCTAGAGAGGAAGCCTTTAAATGATAACTGAAATATATTATAGTAGTGGTAGTTTGTCGTGGTGCAGAAACAATATAGATTGAGCTCTCACTGCAGAGCCGCAGGTGACCAGTTATTGATGTTCCATATACCTCAAAGATGAAACACTCCTCAGAGTACTCAAATGTTTATAGGTAATGGATATCAAATTTGGTGGCACTGAGAGCATGGAGACCCATTTATATAAATTCCCTACTACTCCTCAAACAGAAGCAGAAAGGGTCTCTAGTTATGTGCAAAGGATTGGAGGTTCTACAACACGAGGAAGGTTCCTAATTACTGCATGAGGCACACTAAAGTTACCAAAAACTGGAGATGGCTTTAGATTATGTACTTTATTTTGGTAGCTGCACTTTTCTGGACCATTGGACCATGGATGATCCCTAAACTTTTTTTCAATATGAACTTCCAGTTTAAAAAAGTAAACAACCTATACTCATATATTTACTATTAATGCACATAATGTCCTGCTATGCTAAAATAACATATAATTACATGTTACATAAAATTTATGTGATAAAAGTTACACAAAATATAATGTAAATATGGATGATATATAGCTGAAATAACATATGTTATAATCAATAGGGATCCAACTGATATATTAAGGAAGAGAAGTTGATCACAATTCCATTTACAAAAATTGCTTTCACAAGTTTGTAGATAATAGATTAGGACAAGGGAATACAAAACAAGGAAGCTAAATTGGAAAGTTTTGCAATATTTAAATGAAAGGTGATAAGTGATTAACTAAGATGATAGAATGTGCATGAAAGGAAAAGGACAAACCAATGATATGTAGAGGCAAAAATTAAAAGATTAGGCAAGGAATGTAAGGTCACTGAGGGTGGAGAATCAAAAGTAACATTAAGATTTTGAAAACCTCGGTGACTATGATAGTCCCTTAAATAATAAATATGAATTTTAAAAGAAAAAATTTGGGGAAAAAGATAATGAAATGAGATTCATAATCCCTGTCAAAACTTCTAATTTTCTGCTTCATCTTTTATGATTTATTCTGTCCCAATAAAAATGAAAAAGAAAGAACTATTGTTCTTACCAGACACTGTACCTAAGCACAGAATCTGCCCTCTGAGAGGCCTGCTAGCAGCCAGAAAAGGATGTGGGAGGCAAGGGATGGAGTGGAACTTCCCTGGTGGGACCTTAGAAATTACAATAGCTAGTAATCAATTTAGATTTTAACTACTTTGATAATCCAATACCTGGCTAAAAAAAAAACAGTCATGTGTTAGGTACTAGAATAGTAGGAGTAAAAGAGGGAAGAATAAATATTTCTTAAAATTACTATTCAACAGTATCCTGAGGGGCTCCCACTCATCCTTTCATGAACTCTGAAATCCTTTTTGGGATCAAGCTAAATATAGAAGAAAATTGGTCATTGAGAAACTTTTGTGGAAGGATGAAAATCACAAAGCCTATAGCCCTTGGAACCATGAAGCCTCATCTTTACCCTAGCCAATATCTTCTTTGAAGCCATGTAACATATAGCTTTCCCCCCTCTCAATCCTGTACCCCCCCATTCTCCATTTCTTTTTCATTCTTGTTCTGAGAACTGTTATCACATAAATGCTATGATTACCTCTGAAAATGACCCTCAAATGGCTGGCCCTGTGGTTCCTCTTAGCATTTCTGTGACTTTACAAATATAATTGACTTTACTGGATGTCCCTCTCATATCTGTATCATTTCCCTCTCTAGAATATAAGCTTCTTAATGTCAGAAATTACCTCTCTTTCATATTTGAATTTTGAGTACATAGAGAAATAGTAAATGCTTTAAAATTATTTTCATTCTTTCATTCCCTTAAATATATTTATTCATTTGAAGCAACTATGTTTCATTAATGGACTTAGTATGAGCTCAGTATTTGTTTTTTGTTTTTTTAATCTCTTTTGTTGTTGCTGTTGCTTTAAGTATGAAAGAAATACTTAGATAGAGTTTCTTTTTTTCCTTTTCTTCTCTTATGTTGGGGAATTAGTTAAAGTTAATTTTTAATGAAAGTTAAAAATTTCCAATTTATTAAGCTAGATAAATCTTTTTTGTATATGTTTGCTTCTAATTTTTGAACAAATAGCATCTTTCTTTTCTTTGATTCTGAACAATAATAGTCACTGTTTACTTTTTCATCCTAACCTTAATAGCAAGCATTTAAAACTTAATAAAAATTAGTACACACATACACACACATCTATATACAAAATTCATAATCAAAATTCAAATAGCAAATGAACAAGACTTAAAAGAAAAGAACTAAAAGATAAGAGATGTCTTCCAAGTAGCAATAAGGGGAGACATGTTAAAGGAATGGAAAGTGGATAAATTCACCAGGTAGCAGAAATTCAGTAAGACAGATTAACTTAAATAATTTCTACTGGAGATCAAGGATTTAGCTGTTATGATTTTTTTTCTTTTTTTTGTAATTTGAGTCTCTGAAGCTCTGAGAGGAGAAGCATGGTTTGATGCAATATTGACTTCTATTTCAAACTTGATCAGTTGTACTAACTCAGGGGGGGAAAAATGGGCAACTGGTACTTAAGAATGTTAGAGGGCATAGACACAGGAAGGAGATTTTTAAGCAAATAAAGAAAAGAAGGTTAAAAAAAAAAAGAAGTTATAAATCATTTCATGTAAAGGGTGGAACTTTGGAGAAGTATACTTGAAACAAGGTGTTAACTCAGTGAAATTGATGAGATAATTGTTCTCTAGTTCACATATATACTTAGTACATAGTGATGTAATAATTCTTCAGTTGATGTAATAAGGTATTTAAACTGAGGACAACGTCAGCCACAGATATTATAACTTTGATCATCCTCTTGGTGGTTCCCCTGCCTCCTGCACTAAGATCAGACTGGCAGACTAGGAGAATGCTGGCAGAGGAGACTGGGTCAAACCATGACAGAAACAGACTGTGAAAGAGACAATACAGACTTTGGACTTTATTCCTGACTATTCTTCTGATGGTTATTCTGCTGAGACCAAGGCTGATCCCAAGTGCCTTTAGAAAGCTAGCACAGACATTACAATTTCAGATATGCCTAATTAGGGATATGGAATGTGGTTTTTGAGAGGGGAGAGTGGAATCCTACTATAGTGTTTTGTCTTCTCTGTCATCTGCATAATCAACATTATTTTGGGAGTGAAGCACAATAGAAAACAGAATCCAATAGGCAAACTCCACAAGACAATGGTAGAATTCCTAAAATTTCCTAGAATTTTAACTTGGACAATCTCCCCTTTGTCCTAAAAGCAGACCTCATCATTTAAAAAAATGAGCAAAAAAGCAAAAAGAACTCTGAGTATAGTTTTTATGGAGAAAGAGAAGAAGAGATTTCAAATTCTGAGGAAACTAAAAGTAAATCATATCAAGATGAAGCGCCAAAGAATGATATAAATTAGTCCCCATTTTACAAGACTTTCTTGGCAGAATTCAAAAAGGATTTTAAAAGAGAGTTAGAAGAAAAATGGGGAAAGGAAATGAAAACATTGCAGAAGAATTTGGAAAAGGAAGCATAGAAATTATCTAAAGAAAACCCTTTACAAAATAGATTTAATGAAATGAAAAAAGCATATAGCTGCTTACAAAATAGATTTGATGAAATGGAAAAGGAAAACAACTCCTTAAAAAACAAAATTTGTGAAATAAAAAAAAATGTAATGAACAGAACACTTCATTAAAAAGTGCAATTGGGGGACTTCCGGCCAAGATGGCGGAGAGGAAATACACTTCTGTGTAATCTCCGTGTTTTTCTCTCACTATTCATTTCATTTCATGCCTCTGAATTAATGCTCGACTAAAAAAAAAACCATACAATTACTTACCAAGAGAAACCATCCTTGAGACTCGTCAAGAAAGGTCTGTTTTTGCGCGAGGGCGGGGACGGTATTTGGAAGCAGTCTGCGGGTAGCAGCAGCTGCAACCAGAGCACAGATAGCAGCTCAGAACCGGGTGGAGCGGAGAGGGGGTAGGACCGCAGCCGTCTCTGCGGTGAGAGCTTTGCTATAGGAGCAAGTCAGCAGCCCAGCAGAGAAGCTAAAAACACCGGGGGTGAAGAATACAATCCCAAACAGCTGGAGTTTCTAGGGACCTGGCCACCCCTCCCCCACAGTGTCTTAGCCCGCTCGGATCTCAGAGCGCTCGGATCTCAGTGCGCAGGCGCCATAGCACAGTAGGACCTGTGCCTCACGAATACCCTGCCCCTCCCCCAAAGAAAGCAGCCTCCATTCAAGGGGTTTTTTTTTCCTTCTGTTTCTTTGATAGTTTGTCTTTGATAAATAGACAGAATGAGCAAGAAACTGAAAAAGAATTTAACCCTGGACAGCTTTTATACAGATAAAGAGCAGACTCCAAACCCTGAGGAGACTAAAAACAAACAGTCCCCAGGTGAATCCCCGAAGGAGGAGACCTTATATCCCTCAGCACAGATGAATCTCATGGAGGAAATTAAAAAGGCTCTCACAAGGGAGCTAGAAGAAAAATGGGAAAAGGAGAGGGAGGCTCTGCAAAAGGAGAGGGAGGCTTGGCAAAAGAGCCTGGAGAAGTCAGTTAAAGAGAGAGTGGATAAAGAAACCAAATCCTTGAAAAATAGGATTAGTGAACTGGAAACAGAAAACAGCTCTCTAAAAAACAAAATTGGCGAAATGGAAAAAAAATTCCACAGAACAAAAGAACTCAATTGGACAATTAGAAAAAGATCTTAAAAAAGTGAGTGAAGAAAATACCTCACTGAAAATCAGGGTCGAACAATTGGAATTGAATGACTCGAGGAGACAAGAAGAATCAGTCAAGCAAATCCAAAAAAAATCAAACAATGGAAAAGGATGTGAAATACCTTCTGGGGAAGACAACAGACCTGGAAAACAGATCCAGGAGAGACAACCTGAGAATCATCGGACTTCCAGAAAAGTATGATGAAAAAAAAAGCCTGAACACTATCTTCCAGGAAATTATCAAAGAGAACTGCCCAGAAGTCATAGAAACAGAAGGTAAAATAGACATTGAAAGAATTCATCGATCCCCTACTGAAAGGGATCCTAAAATCAAAACACCAAGGAATATAGTGGCCAAATGCCAGAACCCTCAGGCAAAGGAAAAAATACTGCAAGCGGCTAGAAAAACCCAATTCAAGTATCAAGGAGCCACAATAAGGATCACCCAGGATCTGGCAGCATCCACATTAAAGGATCGAAGGGCCTGGAATATGATATTCCGAAAGGCTAAGGAACTTGGTATGCAACCAAAAATAACTTACCCAGCGAGATTGAGCATCTTTTTCCAGGGAAGAAGATGGTCATTCAACGAAATAAGCGAATTTCATCTATTTCTGATGAAAAAGCCAGAACTTAACAAAAAATTTGATCTACAAGCACAGAACTCAAGAGAAATCTAAAAAGGTAAAGATTAATCTTGGGAACTATATTTCGGCTGTAAAGATGTATAAAAAATACATGTATACCTTGTTCTAGAAACTAGTTGAGGAAAGGACATTGTACTAGAAAAAAGGGAAAGTGGGGGTACTACATTTCATGAAGAGGCAAAGAAAACCTAGTATATCTGAGAGAAAGAATGGAGAGGAATGAAAATAGTGAGTATTTTACTGCTTTCAGAATTGGCAGTAAGAGAAGAATTTTAGACATATTCAATCTATGGTGAAACTTCTCCCACCTCATTGAAAAGTGAGAAGGGAAAAGTGAAAAAGGAAGGAATAAGCTAAGTGGAAGGGAATACGGGAACTGGGAGGGAAAGGGGTAAGTTGGGGGGGGAACTCTAAGGGGAGGGGAGAGATACTGAAAAAGGGAGGGCTGTGAGAAGCAAGGGGAGCTCACAAGCTTAATACTGGGAAGGGGGATAAGGGAGGGGGTAAGGGAGTAAGAAGGGAGAAAAGCATAAACCGGGGTCAACAAGATGGCAAGTAATACAGAATTGGTCATTTTAACCATAAATGTGAACGGGGTAAACTCCTCTATAAAGAGGAAGCGGTTAGCAGAATGGATTAAAAGCCAGAATCCTACAATATGTTGTATACAGGAAACACACCTGAAGCGGGGTGATACATGCAGGTTAAAGGTAAAAGGTTGGAGCAAAATCTACTATGCTTCAGGTGAAGCCAAAAAAGCAGGGGTAGCCATCCTGATCTCAGATCAAGCTAAAGCAAAAATTGATCTAATCAAAAGAGATAAGGAAGGGCACTATATCTTGCTAAAGGGTAGAATGAATAATGAAGAAGTATCTATATTAAATATATATGCACCAAGTAGTGTAGCATCTAAATTCCTAAAAGAGAAATTAAGAGAGCTGCAAGAAGAAATAGACAGTAAAACTATAATAGTGGGAGATCTCAACCTTGCACTCTCAGAATTAGATAAATCAAACCACAAAATAAATAAGAAAGAAGTCAAAGAGATAAATAGAATACTAGAAAAATTAGATATGATAGATCTCTGGAGAAAATGTAATGGGGACAGAAAGGAGTACACCTTCTTTTCAGCAGTTCATGGAACTTATACAAAAATTGATCATATATTAGGACATAAAAACCTCAAACTCAAATGCAGTAAGGCAGAAATAGTGAATGCATCCTTTTCAGACCATGATGCATTGAAAATTACATTCAATAAAAAGCCACAGGAAAGTAGACCAAAAAATAATTGGAAACTAAATAATCTCATACTAAAGAATGATTGGGTGAAACAGCAAATTATAGACATAATTAATAACTTCATCCAAGAAAATGATAATAATGAGACATCATACCAAAATGTATGGGATGCAGCCAAAGCGGTAATAAGGGGAAATCTCATATCTCTAGAGGCCTATTTGTATAAAATAGAGAAAGAGAAGGTCAATGAATTGGGCTTGCAACTAAAAATGCTAGAAAAGGAACAAATTAAAAACCCCCAATCAAACACTAAACTTGAAATTCAAAAAATAAAAGGAGAGATCAATAAAATTGAAAGTAAAAAAACTATTGAATTGATTAATAAAACTAAGAGTTGGTTCTATGAAAAAACCAACAAAATAGACAAACCCTTAGTAAATCTGATTAAAAAAAGGAAAGAGGAAAATCAAATTGTTAGTCTTAAAAATGAAAAGGGAGAACTCACCACTAACGAAGAGGAAATTAGAGCAATAATTAGGAGTTACTTTGCCCAACTTTACGCCAATAAATTCGACAACTTAAATGAAATAGAAGAATACCTCCAAAAATATAGCTTACCTAAACTAACAGAGGAAGAAGTAAATATCCTAAACACTCCTATCTCAGAAAAAGAAATAGAACAAACTATCAATCAACTCCCTAAGAAAAAAACCCCAGGACCAGATGGATTTACATCTGAATTCTATCAAACATTTAAAGATCAATTAACTCCAATGCTAAATAAACTATTTGAAGAAGTAGGGATTGAAGGAGTCCTACCAAACTCCTTTTATGACACAGATATGGTACTGATACCTAAACCAGGTAGGCTGAAAACAGAGAAAGAAAATTATAGACCAATCTCCCTAATGAATATTGATGCTAAAATCTTAAATAAAATATTAGCAAAAAGATTACAGAAAATCATCCCCAGGATAATACACTATGACCAAGTAGGATTTATACCAGGAATGCAGGGCTGGTTCAATATTAGGAAAACTATTAACATAATTGACTATATCAACAACCAACCAAACAAAAACCATATGATCATTTCAATAGATGCAGAAAAAGCATTTGATAAAATCCAACAGCCATTCCTAATAAAAACACTTGAGAGCATAGGAATAAAAGGACTTTTCCTTAAAATAGTTAGGAGCATATATTTTAAACCTTCAGTAAGCATCATATGCAATGGGGAAAAACTGGAACCTTTCCCGTAAGATCTGGAGTGAAGCAAGGTTGCCCACTATCACCATTATTATTCAATATTGTATTAGAAACACTGGCCTCTGCAATAAGAGTCGAGAAAGAGATTAAAGGAATTAGAGTAGGCAATGAGGAAACCAAACTATCACTCTTTGCAGATGATATGATGGTATACCTAGAAAACCCCAGAGATTCTACTAAAAAGCTATTAGAAATAATTCATAATTTTAGCAAAGTAGCAGGATACAAAATAAATCCCCATAAATCCTCAGCATTCTTATACACCACCAACAAAATCCAAGAGCAAGAGATACAAAGAGAAATTCCATTCAAAATAACTGTTGATAGCATAAAATATTTGGGAATCTACCTACCAAAGGAAAGTCAGGAATTATATGAGCAAAATTACAAAAAAGTTTTCACACAAATAAAGTCAGACTTAAATAATTGGAAAAATATTAAGTGCTCTTGGATAGGCCGAGCAAATATAATAAAGATGACAATACTCCCTAAACTAATCTATTTATTTAGTGCTATACCAATCAGACTTCCAAGAAAATATTTTAATGATTTAGAAAAAATAACAACAAAATTCATATGGAACAATAAAAAGTCGAGAATCTCAAGGGAATTAATGAAAAAAAAATCAAATGAAGGTGGTCTAGCTGTACCTGATCTAAAATTATATTATAAAGCAGCAGTCACCAAAACCATCTGGTATTGGCTTAGAAATAGATTAGTTGATCAGTGGAAAAGGTTAGGTTCACAAGACAGAATAGTCAACTATAGCAATCTAGTGTTTGACAAACCCAAAGATTCTAAATTTTGGGATAAGATTTCATTATTTGATAAAAACTGCTGGGATAACTGGAAATTAGTATGGCAGAAATTAGGCAAGGACCCACACTTAACACCACATACCAAGATAAGATCAAAATGGGTCCATGACCTAGGCATAAAGAACGAGATTATAAATAAATTAGAAGAACATAGGATAGTTTATCTCTCAGACTTGTGGAGGAGAAAGAAATTTGTGACCAAAGATGAACTAGAGACCATTACCAATCACAAAATAGAAAATTTTGATTATATCAAATTAAAAAGCCTTTGTACAAACAGAACGAATGCAAACAAGATTAGTAGGGAAGTAACTAACTGGGAAAACATCTTTACAATTAAAGGTTCTGATAAAGGCCTCATTTCCAAAATATATAGAGAACTGACTCAAATTTATAAAAAATCAAGCCATTCTCCAATTGATAAATGGTCAAAGGATATGAACAGACAATTTTCAGATGAAGAAATTGAAACTATTACCACTCACATGAAAGAGTGTTCCAAATCACTATTGATCAGAGAAATGCAAATTAAGACAACTCTGAGATATCACTACACTCCTGTCAGATTGGCTAAGATGACAGGAAAAAACAATGATGAATGTTGGAGGGGATGCGGGAAAACGGGGACATTGATGCATTGTTGGTGGAGTTGTGAACGAATCCAGCCATTCTGGAGAGCGATCTGGAATTATGCCCAAAAAGTTATCAAACTGTGCATACCCTTTGATCCAACAGTGTTTCTATTGGGCTTATACCCCAAAGAGATACTAAAAAAGGGAAGGGGACCTGTATGTGCCAAAATGTTTGTAGCAGCCCTGTTTGTAGTGGCTAGAAACTGGAAAATGAATGGATGCCCATCAATTGGAGAATGGCTGGGTAAATTGTGGTATATGAACGTTATGGAATATTATTGCTCTGTAAGGAATGACCAGCAGGATGAATACAGAGAGGCTTGGAGAGACCTACATGGACTGATGCTAAGTGAGATGAGCAGAACCAGGAGATCATTATACACTTCGACAACGATATTGTATGAGGATGTATTCTGATGGAAGTGGATTTCTCTGACAAAGAGACTTAACTGAGTTTCATTGGAGAAATGATGGACAGAAACAGCTACACCCAAAGAAGGAATACTGGGAAATGAATGTGAACTATTTGCAATTTTGATTTTCTTCCCGAGTTATTTTTACCTTCTGAATCCAATTCTCCCTGTGCAACAAGAGAACTGTTTGGTTCTGCAAATATGTATTGTATCTAGGATATACTGCAACATGTTTAGCATATATAGGACTGCTTGCCATCCTGGGGGGGGGGGGAGGAGGAGGGAGGGGAAAAAACGAAACATAAGTGATTGCAAGGGATAATGTCGTGTAGAAATTATCCTGGCATGGATTCTGTCAATGCGAAGTTATTATTAAATAAAATAAAATTTATTATAAAAAAAAAAAAAAAAAAAAATAGTGCAATTGGCCGATTGCAAAAGGAGATTAAAAAGCTAACTGAAGAAAATAATTCACTAAAAATTAGAACTAAATAAATGGAAGTGAATGAATCAATGAGACTTCAAGAATCAATCAAACAAAACCAAGGGATAACACAGGGTGCTTATAGTTAACACATTCTCAGTGTGATTTATGAGATAATGATTCTCTAGTTTGAACATACTCAGTGTGCAGTAATGAGGTAATCATACTGAGGTATTTACGGGCTAAGAGGATTGTAAGTGACACACACACACTCTCCATCTTCAACTATCCTAGGGGCTCTCCTGCCTTCTTCACTCCTCCACTAAGACAAAGGCTAGTTCCAAGGTCCTCTAGAGAGCTAGTCCAGACACTACTAGGCCAGAACAGGGCCTCCAGAAGGTCATTATGACTTTCCACACAAATAAAATCAGATCTAATCAGTTGGAAAAATATCAGGTGCTCATTGAAACAAAAATTTGGTAATTGTCAATGCTATAAAATTACCCATGCATATAACTTGTAAATAAAAAGCTATTTAAAAAAATAAATGAGGAAAATAATTCATTAAAATCAGAACTCAACAAATGGAAGTGAATGACTTGATGAGACATCAAGAATCACTCAAGCAAAACCCCCCCAAAAATGAAAAAAATGGGGAAAAAAGGTTAAATACCTACTTGGAAAAACAATAGACCTGAGAAACAGAACTTGGAGATATACTCTAAGGATCATTGGCCTCCCTGAAAATCATGATGAAAAAAAAGAGCCTAGACCCCATTTGTCAGGAAATCATCAAAGAGAACTGCCCAGATGTCATAGAACCAGAAGGTAAAATAGCCCTTGAAAGAATTCATTGAACATCTCCTGAAAGAGACCCCAAAATTAAAACTCTAAGTAATATTGTGGCTAAATTTCATAATTATCAGACCAAGGAAAAATATTACAAGCAGCCAGAGAAAAACAATTCTAATGCCAAGGAGCCACAATAAGGATTACTCAGGATCTAGCAGTTTCCACATTAAAAGATCAAAGGGCTTAAATCTGATATTCTGAAAGGCAAAGGGACTTTGAATGCAGCCAAGAATAAACTACCCTGCTAAACTGAGCATTTTCTTCAAGGGGAAGAATTCAATGAAAAGAATTCAAAATTCAAAATTCAACGAAACAGGTGAATTTCATTTATTTCTGATTTAAAAAAAAAACAGATCTAAACAAAAAGTTTGACCTCTAGATATAGGACTTAAGAGAAGCTTAAAAAGGTTTTAAAAAAAACAACACAAAAAAAACCTCTTGAGAATTGTATTTTTTATTATGGGTATACATAGAGAGTGCATGTATTTTATTTAACTGTTATAATATTAAAAAAAAAAAGGAAGTAGAGATGAAAAAGGGATTGCACCAGAAAAAGGGAAAAGTAGAAGTAAAAAGAGGGAAATTATATCCCACTAAGAGGCAAAGGGAAGCTATTGTATCTGAGAGAAAGAAGGGAGAAGGATGAATAGTGCGTGAACCTTACTCTCATCAGATTTGGCTCAAAGAGAAAACATTAGACATATTTGGTTTACAGAGAAACTTTTCTCACCTTATTGAAAAGTGAGAGGGGAAAAGTGAAAAGAGAAGGGGTAGGCTAAATGGAAGGGAACACAGAAATAGTAAAGGAAGGGTATAACAAAGGGAAGTGATTTTAAAGGGGAGTAATTTTAAAGGGGGACAGTAGTGCCCATAAATTATATACTAGAAAAGGAGGTAAGGAGTAAAGGAAAAAGAAAAGTATATTTTGGGCTTAATTAGATGTCAGAAAATACAGAATTAGTTGTTTTAACCATAAATGTGAATGGGGTAAACTCCCCCATAATTTGGAGGCAGATAGCAGACTGGATTAAAAGCCAGAATCCTACAATATATTGTTTACAGGAAACACATTTAAAGTGGGGTGATACATACAGAATAAAGGTAAAAGGGCTGGAGCAAAATCTATTATGCTTTGGGTGAAGTTAAAAAAAAAAAAAAAGCAGGGGTAGCTATCCTGATCTCAGATCAAGCAGAAAAAAATGATCTAATTATAAGAGATAAGGAAGGAAACTGTATCTTGCTAAAGGGTACCATAGATAATGAAGCAATATCAATACTAAACATATATGAACCAAATGGTATACATCTAAATGCCTAAAGAAGTTAAGAGAGCTGCAAGAAGAAATAGATAGCAAACTATTATAGTGGGAAATCTCAACCTTGCATTTCCAGAACTAGATAAATCAAACTACAAAATAAAAAAGAAAGAAGTTAAAAGAAGTAAATAGAATACTAGAAAAGTTAGATATGATAGATAAGTAAATGGAAACAGAAAGGAGTACAGTTTCTTCTTGGCAGTTCATGGAACCTATACAAAAATTGACCATATATTAGAACCTAAAGACCTCAAAATCAATTGCTGAAACGCAGAAATAATAAATGCATTCTTTTCAGATTATGATGCAATAAAAACTACATTTAATAAAAAGCCAGGGGGAAATAGAACAAAAAGTATTTGGAAATTAAATAATCCCATCCTAAAGAATGAATGAGTGAAACAGCAAATCATAGACACAATAATTTCATCCAAGAGAATGAAAATGATAAACCAACAAAACAGAATTTGTGGGATGCAGCCAAAGTGGTAATAAGGGGAAATTGTATATCTCTAGATGCTTACTTGTATAAAATAAAGAAAGAGAAGATCAATCGAATGGGCTTGCCACTAACAAAGCTAGGAAAAGAGCAAATTAAAAACCTCAATCAAATACTAAATTTTAAATTCTAAAAATAAAAGGAGAGATTAATAAAATTGAAAGTAATAGAACTATTGAATTAATAAATAAAACTGAGTTGGTTCTATGAAAAAAACAACAAAATAGATAAACCTAAGTAAATTTGATTAGAAAAAGGTAAGAGGAAAATCAAATTATTAGTCTTAAAAATGAAAAGGGTGAACTTTTCACTAATGAAAAAGAAATTACTTTGCCCAATTTATGCCAATAAATTTGATAACCTAAGTGAAATGGATGAATACCTACAAAAATATAGGTTGCCCATATTAACAGAAGAGGAAGTAAATTGCTTAAATATTCCTATTTCAGAAAAGGAAATAGAACAAGCTATTAATTAACTCCCAGGAAAAAAAAACCCAGGACCAGGCGAATTTATATGTGAATTCTACCAAACATTTAAAGAACAATTAGCCCCAATACTATATAAACTATTTGAAAAAAATAAGAAATGAAGGAGTCCTACAAAATTCCTTTTATGAAACAGACATGATTTCAGATAAATCAGATAGGGTGAAAACAGAGAAAGAAAAGTGTAAGTCCGATCTCCCTGATGAATATTGATGCAAAAATCTTAAATAAAATATTGTCAAAGCGATTACAGAAAAGCATTCCCAGGATAATATGCCATGATCAAGTAAGCTTTTACCAGGAATGCAGAGATGGTTCAATATTAAGAAAACTATTAGTATAATTGACTATATCAATAACCAAATTAACAAAAACCATATGATCATCTCAATGTGTTATGGATCAGAACTCTGAACTTGAAACAAGGATTGTTACAAGGTGCTAATTCAGTGGAATTGATGAGACATTTATTATCTACTTTAGTATAGTGCTTAATAGTTCTCTAGTTCAGTACATATACTTAGTACTTAATATAGTTCTACAAGATTCATACCTATGATAAGAGAGCATATAAACTCATACAAACTCAGCCAGATTCAGAGGCAGAGAAGACAAGAGAACTGGAGGAAGAAACAGAGGGAAGGAAAGAGAAATTCATTTCCACCTTTGGTCAGGCTCCTGGTGGCAGGCTGTGGTGTTTCTTTTTCTTCTAAAATAAGTAGAATAGTTCTCTCTCTGGCGGAAAAGGTAGGTTTCTTGGGGGAGGTTTTCTGGGGGCAGCCTTAGTATCAGTTCAGATCAATAATTACCCCAAATGCAGCCAGCTGGTAAAAATACAAATGTTTATTTCTCCTTCCAAGTCTTGTCTCTTTCCTTGGGCCCAGATAACTAGATTCTTAGAGGCCTATCTCTCTGCTTGGTTCCAAGAGCTCCCTCCGAATATCTCCAAATCCAAAGGTTTTGTCCTTCAGCCTCTGCCTCTGCTTTCTTCTGTCTCCAGCCAGCACAAAGATGGAATGAATCTCTTGTCTCCTTCACTTGGGGCTCAGCTAGCTTTCTGGCAAGTCTTTCAGACCAGCTTGGTCTCAGTGGGGGGAGTGCAGGAGCCCAGCCACCACAGTGGTGTGAGATGACGATGAATCTGGTTGTGCCTCTGAGAGAGCCTTCTCAATCTTCTGCTGAACTCTTGACTCATAGCTTCTTCCTCTGAAAACTCTTCGTCTGCTACCAGCCAGCCAAGTGGAAAATATTCTGGAATGAATCACTCTTCACTGGCTTATACATGACTCTTCTGAGAGAATGGGATTATGGGTTTTCTCCCATAGCGCTCTCTGGCCCTAAGAGCTTCAAGGGAAGTGTGAATTCAGATATCTCATACTAAACCCTGAAATTTCCCAAATGTGTGAACTCCAATGAGTAAAGGTGCAAACACAACCATTGTATCAATTAATTCTACTTAGTATCTTGTTTCAGGTTCTGGCCCAAAACATCTTCTTGTAAGAGCAGATCAATAATCTATCAACTCTAATGAGTTAGCAGTTTGTAAAGATTCCAACAGCAGGCTCTCCTGCATTTCTCCATTGAGACCAAAGCCTGTCTGAAATGCTCTCCAGAAAGCTGCTCAGTCCAAGGAAAGAGATAATAAAGAATCTGGACTTTAACACCTGGCTGTTCTTGTGGTGATTACTGAACTGAAACAAAGGCTGCTCCCAGAGACCCTAAGAAAACTGAACAGAAAACATTACATCAAAAGATGTAGAAAAAACATTTGATAAAATCCAATACCCATTCCTATTAAAAATACCAAAGAGAATAAGAATAATGGACTTTTCCTTAAAATCATCAGTAGCATCTATTTAAAACCATCAGTAAGCATCATATGTAATGGGGATAATTTGGAACCATTCCAAATAAGATCAGGAATGAAATAAAGTTGCCCACTATCACCATTACTATTCAATATTGTATTAGAAATGCTAGCTTTGGCAATAAGAGATAAAAAAAAGATTAAAGGAATTAGAGTAAGTGATGAGGAAACCAAATTATCACTCTTTGCAGATGATATGATGATATACTTAGAGAACCCTAGAGAATCTACTAAAAAAGCTATTAGAAATAATCCACAACTTTAGCAAAGTTGCAGGATACAAAATAAATCCACAGAAATCATCAGCATTTTTAGATGTCACTAACAAAATCCAACAGCAAGAGATACAAAGAAAAAAGCCATTTAAAATAACTGCCAATAATATAAAATATTTGGGAATCTACCTGCTAAGGAAAATTCAGGAACTATATGAGCAAAACTACAAAACACTTTCCACAGAAATAATCAGATCTAAACAATTGGAAATATCTTAAGTTCTCTTGGATAGGTCGAGTGAATATAATAAATATGATAATACTACCTAAACTAATATATATATATATATATATATATATATATATATGTATATATGTATATGTATATATATAATGCTATACCAATCAAACTCCCAAAAAACTATTTTACTGGCCTAGAAAAAATAACAACAAAATTCATCTGGAAGAACAAAAGATCAAAAATTTCAAGGTAACTAAAGAAAAAAAAATCAAATGAAGGTAGCCTAGCTGTATCAGATCTAAAACTATAGTATAAAGCAGCGGTCATCAAACCCATTTGGTACTGTCTAAGAAATAGACTGGTTGATCAGTGGAATGCATTAGATTCACAGGACAAAATAGTCAATAGCTATAATAGTCTAATGTTTCACAAATCCAAAGACCCCAGCTTTGGGGATAGGAACTCACTATTTGACAAAAACTGATGAGAAAATTAGAAATTAGTGTGGTAGAAACTAGGCATTGACCCACATTTAATACCTTATGCCAAGATAAGATTAAAATGGGTTCAAGATCTAGGCATAAAGAATGAGATTATACATAAATTAGAAGAACATAGGATCGTTTACCTCTCAGACCTGTAGAGGAGGAAGGAATTTGTGATTAAAGGAGAACTAGAGGTCATTATTGATCACAAAATAGAAAATTTTGATTATATTAAGTTAAAAAGCTTTTGTATAAATACAACTAATGCAGACAGGATTAGAAGGGAAGCAATAAATTGGGAAAACAGTTTTACATTCAAAATTTCTGATAAAAGCTTCATTTCTAAAATTTATAGAGAATTGACACAAATTTATAAGAATTCAAGTCATTCTCCAATTGATAAATGGTCAAAGAATATGAACAGACAATTTTCAGATAAAGAAATTGTATATTGTATTAGAAATACTAGCTTTGGCAATAAGAGATGAAAAAGAGATTAACGGAATTAGAGTAGGTGATGAGGAAACCAAATTATCACTCTTTGCAGATGATATGATGATATACTTAGAGAACCCTAGAGAATCTACTAAAAAGGTATGTCATATAAAAAGGTGCTCCAAATCATTATTGATCAAAGAAATGCAAATTAAGACAACTCTGAAGTACCACTAAATAGTTCTCAGATTGGCTAAAACAACAGGAAAAAATAATAAGAAATATTGGAGGGGATGTGGGAAAGCTGGGACACTGATACATTATTGGTAATAAACAATAAATAATATAAAGAAAGAAAGAAAGAACAGTGAATGGATCCAACCATTCTTGAGAACAATCTGGAAAGATGCTCAAAAAGATATCAAACTGTGTATACCCTTTGACACAGCAGTGTATCTCCTGGGCTTATATCTCAAAGATCTAAAAGGGGGGAAGGGACCCACATGTGCCAAAAATGTTTGCGTCAGTCCTTTTTGTAGTTGCTAGAAACTGGAAACTGAATGGATGTCTATCAATTGGAGAATGGCTGAATAAATTGTGGTATATGAATATTATGGAATATTATTGTTCTATAAGAAATGACCAGCAAGATGATTTCAGAGAGGTTTGAAGAGACATACATGATCTGATGCTAAGTGAAATGAGCAGAACCAGGTGATCACTGTACATGGCAACAATATTATACAATGATCAATTCTTATTGATGTGGCATTCTTCAACAATGAAATAATTCAAATCAGTTCCAGTTGTTCAATAATGAAGAGAATCAACTATCCCCAGAGATAGGACTATGGGAAATGAGTATGGATCACTACATAGCATTTCTACTCTTTCTATTATTGTTTGCTTGCATTTTTGTTTTCCTTCTCAGGTTTTCTTTCTTTCTTTCTAGATCCAATTTTTCTTGTGAAGCAAGATAACTGTATAAATGTGTATACATATTTTGGATTTAACATAGACTTTAACATATTTAACATGTATGGAACTACCTGCCATCTAGGTGGGGCAAGGAGGGGAAAATTTGGAACAGAAGGTTTTGCAAGGGTCAATGTTGAAAATTTATCAATACATATGTTTTGTAAATAAAAAGCTATAATAAATAAATAAATAATGAAAAGAGGGGAAAAAAAGAATTTAAGAATTTAAGTGGAGATAGATGACTAAAGTGGTGTTAGGTTTACTTCCCTTGGACGAGACCTTTTTTCCCCCCTAAGGGATATTGTTGCTTCAGCTTGATTCATTTAAAGTTTCCTGGGGATTTGAAGTTGATAAAAAAAAAAATAAGCTTTTTTCTCTGTATATATTCTGGTGTCATTGATGGTTATAAAGGTTAGGCTAGAAATAGGGTTGGTAGTTTGGTGCAATATAGTAATAGAAGACTGATTCATTTGGCATATGTCAAGTCATGTTTTTCCCACAGAAAGCCTTGCCTATTTTGCTTTGCCAACTTGCCTTTATAAACCTTAAGCAGTTTATAATTATCATTTGTTGCTGTCATTATTCTTATTAATGCTGTTGCTGCTGTTTTTAACAGCACCATCATGTAAGTTTTCATTACTTTTCATCTAAACTACTAAAATAGACTTCTAATTAATATTAGGCTTCTAAAATCTTTCTATCCAAACTCATCCCACACACTGTTGCCATATTAATCCTTATAATGCCCAGTTTTGTATATTTCTTTCCCCTGTTCAAATAAATTGAGCTTCTATCCATTATCTATCAAATTAAATTTAACATCTTTAGCCTAGAGTTAGGAGCTTTTTATATTTTGATCCCAGGGGATCTGGAACCACCTGGGTTGCTAAGAGCCATGCCTCTATTGCCACTTCTGAAAGCATCAGAGAGGAGAAGTGCTTCAGGGAGATGGTTTCCAAAAAAAAAGGTAAGTTAGCAATATTGTGATATGTTTAGAACTGATGTAGGTCCCAATCTCCAGATGGTCATTGTTTGAGCCCCAATTAGCTAAAAGGGAACGAAAATAGGAATTGTTTCTGTTTTAATCAGAAATCCTGAAAGTTTTCTCCTCTCATATTGGTTTGTTTTTTTTGTTTTTTAACCAGGTAAAAGAGGTCATTTTTTGCCTCCAATCTTACCTACCCTTAATCACTCAATAGAAAATTGTGTCAGTCAAACTGAGACAATTAAAGACCTAAACTTAAAAGGCCAAGAACTCCCACTGCATCTTCAGCCATCTCTAGTTGCTCTGATCTATATCTTATCACCGAACCAGGCAGCTCCTGAGGAGAGAGTGAGGCTGATGACTTTGCACAGCCTAGTCCCTCTTAAATCCAGCTCATTTGCATGTTATAGCATCACCTCTCTGATATCATATTTCTCCTCTAGAACAAAAATGAATGACATACACCAACAACAGTTTATCCTGGAAGGGGCATGTTATTTCAAGGCAGCAGTAGGTATCAAACGGAGTAAATTTTGTATCAGATAGAATATTTGTCCTAGGATAAGGAAAATCTGGGTTCAGTTCTGACTTCAAACATTTACAAGATATGTGACCCTGAATAAGTCATTTAACCTCTGATTACTTCAATCCTCCACTGTAAAGTGGGAATAATAATAGCACCTTCCTCACAGGATTGTTGCATATAACAAATAAGATAATATTTGTATATGAAAAACAGCTTAGCCTGACACAGAATAAGTGTTATATAAATGCATATTTCTTGATACAGGAAAGGTGTTATAACTCTGGAAGCCAAAATATGAATGAATAAGAGAATTACTCATTGAAATTTTTATAACATTCCAAAACAGTGAAAAAAATGGATTCATATTCATTCCCAGGCAAATGAATTTGACAGCTTAGTAAAGATAGAACAATTTGGATAATTCTAAGTGTATAAATGGATGAAATAATGAATGAATGAAAAAACAAAAATGAAATGCTTATTATGTGCAAGGAACCCCTTTACTAAATGCTAGAGATGCAAGTAGTAAATTAAAATAGTCCCTGCTTTCAAAAAGCTCACACTCTAATGAGAAAGCCTAAACTATATAGAAGGTTTCAATTGCAAGATAGATGCAAAATGTCTCATAGTTCTGAGGGCATTAAACATTTTCAGTGAGAAAATTGTATTAGCTTGTAATATTAAATCATTAGGCAGTGCTCAGTATGTTAGTATAGGGAACTTTCTTTTTCAGAATACAGTAGCTTTTCTGCAGCGCCTGCAGAAGCAATCACCAGGATATATCTCACGGAAATTTTCCAGAATGATCACTATAGGGACTGGGATTGAAGCAGGACAAGTGGTCATAATGGGTGGGGGTGTCTTTTACTCTTGAATTTTTTTTGCCTGTTTTTGGTAGTTGCACACTAGTGGGTATTGATGGTAGCAAGGAAGGTATTTCTTCCATAAAGATTAGTTTCTCCAGTGATGGATATGGGCCTTGGGCTCTAAATAGAGCCAAGGATCTGGGAGTCACTGCTTTTTCTCATGATTCTTGGAGGCATAATCATCACTACCTCCACTTGGGCATGGCACATGCTTCTTCCTATATAGCTAGGCTGGGATTAGTGGTAGATGGCAGCAGTGAGGGAAGAAATAGAGAGGAAATCATTCCCAAGACAGATCCTGGGCAGTCATACTGAGCTGCAGCAGGCAGCCCTAACTCAATCTGCTGGCTAGGGAAACTGCCTGGAACCCCGCTGTGGACTTGATCCAGAAAGAGTCTGAGACCAGAAAATCAATCAGCTGCTGAGACATCATGGTGGATACTGCCATCTACTGTGACTCCTGGCAGAGGCTCCCAAATGCCTTAAGCTCTCATCTTTGGGGACATCCCTGGAATGTGAGCTGTCAAGGTAAACAGGAGAGAGTGTTGGGAAGGAAGAGAGAGTTCCTCACCAACATGAGGAATGCCAAATCTTCAGTAGATCCATCATGTAGAAAGGTACATACTGATCATCATGGTGTGACACTTTCCTGTGCGTGAGTCCTTTGGGGAAGTATACAAGCTTGCTGACTAACTTAGAGCTTATTGCAAAGTCTACACAGCTTCACAGTGTTCCTCTTCATGGCAGCTTCTCCAGAAAAATTCACATCCAGCTCCAACTTCAGTTTACAGGATTTTATGTTGCTCATAAATATGTGCACATTCCATGTACTGTTAGTGAATGGAATCATCTTTATAAAAATTTTTCATTTTTTTATGTTTCAGCACAGGATGGATCCCTACCTGCCAGAGCAAGCTGGCCAGGTTGGGCAGAGCAGACAATTCTCAGGTACCTTTTCTAGTCCCTTCCTCACACCAAGAGGTAAACAGTGCAGTTCTTTAAAAAAGCTTCAGAAGAGTAAGAAGATGACTATGTTCTGAGCTGTCTGTGTACGGGGCTCAGTTTCCAATGATTCTGTACCTGCCTCCTCATCACAAATCTATGGGATTTCAAGATAGAATCATCAAAGAACCAAGTAGGAGACAAAAGTCAAGACAACTAGTAATGGACTAGGATGCAGGGAATAAGCTTTACATTGATGGGTGACCAAGCTCGAAGCACTCCATAGCACATGCTTCTGTTACCTTCTTGTCTGGTTGGAACAATTTGCTCTCATCTGCCAAGGATGTTTCCACATGCTTTAAGTATACAGTCCCTAACTCACTGATGTGTTTGAGGCCCTTTGGTTACCCTCAACCTAGTTAGCCTATGCAGTGAGACAGTTTTACCTGGGTGTGGACACTGTGTATGCTATAGCTTTATAGAGCTACAGGTGAGAGCAGGGTGACAAGTGGACACCAACGGTGGATGGGCAGTCCTGAAAAGGGACTCCCTCCAAAATCTTAGTCTTCCCTGAATGCTCCCATTCCTCTCTGCCAATAGGGAAAACAAAGGGGGAGCTGAGAAGCAGAATGGAGAAAGAGAAGAGGAGAATCAATCATTGAATTGGGGTAGTATCATTCTTTGGTGGGTAAGATAACAGGTAAGGAGGTAGAGAACATTTGCAGATTTAAAAGAAATATGAGAAGACATACAAATTCAGTATGAGCAATGAAAAATCAAAAAAGAATTTGTGTAGATGAAGACAATTTTAAAGAAGAAAACAAAACTCAGATCAAGAGCCTTGGACAACAGTAACTGTATCTTACAAAGCATATATTCATTTCTATTTGTTCAACAACCTCAAAACTACTAAAATATAAATTTACATATATTATCAGTCACAATCACTCTTTTTATGCTGCTTGTTTTACTGTTCTGGGGATCGTGCATTATGAATTCAAATGGAAGTATTGCTTTTGAATTATATATTAACACAGAATTTCTCAATAGTTTTTCAAGGACAACTAAATGAAACAGTGATAAAGCACTGGTCCTCAAGTCAGGAGGACCTGAGTTCAAAACTAGTGTCTTAGATATTTAGTACTTATTAATTGTGTGACTCTGGCTAAGTCACTTTGCCCCAAATGCCTTGAAAAACAATAATAAATACACAAATTTTTTCAAAGAAAATTTATGTTGCCTAAAATCAAATAGTCAACCATACAAAAGCTTGATTCAAAGAACCTTTCCCATCTCACTTATATTTGTTCTTCTTCTTTCTAGTTATCATCTCTTTCCTGAAAAGAACAGATCTCACTCTCTCGCTCTATGTGTGTGTGTGTGTGTGTGTGTGTGTGTGTGTTTCTCTGTGTCCATAACTATCTCTTTCTCTTTCTTAGGCCTCCCCCCATCAGCTCCCACTTCTGTTGGTCTCTGTGTCATCTGAGATTGAAAAGAGAATGAGAGGTTTAACTTTCAAAGAACTCTCTATTTGCTATGTGTGAGAGCTCATTTCAGCTAATCCTGGACTCCAGGCTACATCTGGGATAAGAACGAATAATCACAGGGTTGATTTCAAAAGCATCCTCTGTGCCTAGGCTTCCAAAATGAACAGATTTATTGTATGTGATGAATGCAAAAATAAGACAAGTTGGATGTGAGGAAGACAAACTGTGGGTTTGTACACAAGAGATGTAGTATTGGTGTAGAGGAAAAGAACACTTTTTTTCTGCAAGGAGACTTGAATTCAGATCCACCTTTCAACACACGCTAGTTGTGTGTTTAATTTGTCTGCTCCTTGGTTTTCTCAACTAGAATATGAAGATGATAAAATTTTCACTGTCTGCCTCATGAAAGCGCTAGGATGAAGGTGTTTTGTAAACCGTCAAGCATTTTTAAAATGTGAGCTATTATTTGAAAATTGATTAGATATTATGCTTTGGCCTTATAGATTTAGATAAGGGCAAACAAAGAAGAATAAGACTTCTTATTTATATTCTTATTTTCTTTTCCCTCTGATTCATTATCCTTCAATAAACAGTCTCTTGTTCTCAAAAATATTTAATAAATGAACTGATGCTAAGTAAAGTAAATAGAATCAGGAGATCATTGTCCACAGCAACAGCAAGATTATATAATGATCAATTCTGATATATGTGGCTCTTTTCAATAATTAGACTATTCAGACCAGTTCCAATGGTCTTTTGATGGAGAGAGCCATATACACTTGGAGAGAGGACTGTGGGGACTGAATGTGAAAGATAGTATTTTCATTCTTTTTCTTGTTTTTTGCTTGCATTTTGCTTTCTTTTTCATTTTTTTCCCATTTTGATCTAATTTTTCTTGTGCAGCATGATATTTGTAGAATTATATATAGAAGAATCGCACATGTTTAACATATATTGAATTACTTGTAATCTAGGAGAAAGGATGGGGGAAAGGAAAGGGAAAAAATGAAACACAAAGTTTTGCAAGAGTGAATGTTGAAAATTGTCTATGCATACTTTTTTTTTTTTACTATTAAAGCTTCTTATTTTCAAAACATATGTATAGATCATTTTCAGCATTCACCTTTGCAAAACCTTTTGTTCCAAATTTTTCCTTCCCCCCCTAGACAAATCATCCAATATATGTTAAACATGTGCAATTATTCTATACATATTTCCACAATTATCATGTTAATGCATATGTTTTGAAAATAAAGTTTTAATAATTGAAAACAATCAATCCAAATATTGAAGCACCTTCCAAGTCAACTTCTTCAAAAAAGTTAGGTGTTAAATACAATGAAGCTATTCCTAGAGATATACAATTAGGAAGCATTTTAGAAATCCATGAACAGTCATCACAATTCCAAATCATATGACACTTTAATACTAGCATTGCTCAGAACCCTAAGAAATACTTCTAGGTCACGGGAACATTCAGGATAAAAAAAGCACACTGGACCAATTGCAGTGCTTTAAATAAAGAAATCTCATGAGCAAAAAAAAAAAATTTCATAAGTAAAATAATAACAATAATAGTTTCCAAGAGAAGGACAGAGAGGGATACTGGAAGCTGTTACTAATGCAATAGCACCTACAGAGTACAACTGTTAGAAGTATAATTCTTTTGCAAACTTTAAAGCATTACATATGAGTGTATATGTGAATTATTGTTTTTATTATTACTCCTATGTAATAACAGACTACATGGACAGGTTTTTCCATCATATTTCTCTGTCCTCCCACATACACACACATGCATACACATTTTGTTCCATCTGTTCAGTCATATCTGACTCTTTGTGACCCTATTTGGGGTTTTCTTGGCAAAGCTCTTAGAGTAGTTTCCCATTTCCTTCTCCAGTTCATTTTATAGATAGATAAAAACTGAGGCAAACCTGCCAAGGGTCACATAGCTAGTAAATGTCTGAAACCTAGTAAATGTCCTGACACCAGGTCTAACACTGATCACTGCATCACCTGGTTGCTGGTTGCCCCTTTGCCACCCTTACATCTACATGCTATAGAAAGCAGAAATTGAATTGAAGAAGTATCAGATCTGAAACTGAAAATAATAAAAATTGCACAGACTTTCACACAGCTCTCTTTAAGAAAAATGCAGTTGTCTACTTAATAATAACAGATAGAAAAAAAAAACTATAGAGATGCCTATGTTAGATCAATATGTAGTCTATGAAGTAAAGGCTGCCAGACAAGGGTGGGAGGACTCCTAATTATCACTCTGCGTCTTCATCCCCAACATGTGCTTTTTACTCCAGTGACACTGACTTCCTGACTCTTTCACAAATCAGACACTCCATCTCAATTCTGGGGATTTTCTCTGGCTGTTTCCCATTCCTAGAATACTCCATATCCTTATCTTCACCTGTTGACTTCAATGACTTCATTTTTGGCTCAAATAAAATTTCATCTCTTATTGGAAGCCTTCTCCAACACCTCTTAATCTTTAGTGACTTTCCTCTACTAATTATTTTCTATTTATCCTAAGATAACTTGTTTTGTATGTAGTTTTTTGTCTTTTTTTCTTCCCCATTTGATTATAAGCTCCTTGAGGGGAAAGACTGTGTTTTGACTCTTTTATCCTTAAAAGCTAGTACAGTAGCTTTTTAAAAAATTTTTTTTAGAGATTAGTCCTTAGTAGATACTTAGTAAATGTTTACTAATTTCTTCAAGGGCTTCAAGGTCATAGTCACCTGGGTTTCTAACTTGATCAGATCAGGATAAAGTCAGCACCTTTTGCCAAGTTGAGATTCAATAGAGAATGGTTTCTGAACATGATGTCTCTAATGAATAGTTTATGAACCATTTGAAGTACAGTACAAAAGTAAATTCCATTTTTCTATGGCTATGATATTGGCAGAGGGAAAATGGAGAAAGCAAATGACAACTCTCCTCTGCCAATGGTATCTAGAGCTATTTGTTCCTTTGGAAAATTAAATGTATGCAAAGAATTCTAAATGGGCCAGAAGTACATGTTTCTGACCCTTTTTATTCTGAAATGTAGAGATAAATGAGAAGTCTAAGTATTGTGTTTTATTGACTTTCTATTTCATGATGTAAGTATATTTTCAACTATTATGTGAATACTTCCTTTTGGATTATATAAAGTAAGGAAGGAGATTAAGTGTCTTAATGGGGAATTAGATATTAACTATTTCTTAGCTATATTTAGTCATTTTCTTAGAGTAAATTTCAGGTATTGGCAAGCCTAATTATGTAGACATTAAGAAATTTTGAATTATGTGTGATATATTTTTATTTTAAAAGTAAAAAAGCTGACTGGACTTGGAACAATATTGATGTGGAAGGAGGGTGTTATGTGTTTGCTACAATTAAGGCAATTTCTTAAATTATCTACAGACTGCATTCAAACATTGTCCCAGGACTAGGTTTATTTTGGGACACACCTTTGATTAGGCAGATTTTACCCATGGAAATCAGAATTCTCATTTAATCATCACCATCACCATCACCATCGTATTTTGAATTGTTGTTTTTGCTCTTTTTCCTCCTTATCTCTTATTTACTTATCAGTAAATTTATTACATCCTTCACATCAGAATGTAAGTTCCTTGAGGACAGGAATTGTTGAATTTTTGTCTTTAATACCTTTATTGCCTAGCATGATGTCTGACTTCACTTAAAGAAATATTTTAAAAATTAAAGTTCTATAGGTAACAGTCTATATTTCTCACTCGATAAATGTAAATATCAATCCTCTTTCCTTAAGTCAGTAGTAGACTAAACAATTTGGTAAAAGGAAGTAGAAATGGAGTAATAAGAAACTTGGGAAACATGAGGCTCTGGTTAGGTAAAGAGGAAATGGGAGCAAGAAAATATTATATCTACAATTTTAATAAAAGTATAAAGAATCCAGAAGATACATGAAGAATAAGAAGTGTGAGAGGTAAAAGCAGATAAAGTAGAGTGTAGTGAGGATATACTAGAAAGAATTAGACTAAGAGTAAAAAGTCAGAAGACATGTTTTATATCCTGGTTCTACCAAGAATATATGTATTCCTGTATATACAGAAATGATTTTTATTATGATAATATTATAATTATGTATTATATGTGATTTTTATTAAATCACTTAATTTCCCTGGGCCTCAGTTTCCTCATTTGTAAAATAAGGAAATGAGAATACTGGATCAGTAGGATCCCTTCCTTCTCTAAAATTATTTGATTCTGTGATATCATGCCTTTGATTAGTGGTGAAATCTGACACAATGTTGGCTAAAATTTGATCTAAGGGAATCTTAAACTCAAAAAACAAAACAAAACAAAACTATAGTTTCATAGAGCTAAATAATGTTTCCCATGATCAGCCCTAATCAGTTTGGAAAATGAACTTTGCTTGAAACTTTAATATGGGTTTTCAGCTGTTAATACAAATAACAGAATCTCTTCCCACATGCCCTGAATGATCCAAATGCACACCTTTGTTCTTTGGCATGCAAAGCATGTCTTTTTATTAGTAGTGCTTCATTTCTGGCAATATCTTCTACGAACACTGCGGATAGGCATCTAAGGAGCAAATTATAATCAGGATTCTGGGCAGCTCAAGATCAGAATTAGCTGCCTGTCTAGTGCCTTTCTATTTATCTATAAATGTCAGCACTCAGGTCTCCAAGTTTTGATAGGAAGGCAGTTATTCTGAGCCACAGAATCAACAGAGTGCCAGGCAGGTATGGAAGGACTAATTGAATCGCCTTGCATGACAATGAAAGTGGAATATGCTCATGGAAGGTCAAAGGAAGTAACAAGTATAACATTGTACAATAGCAGTGATAACTGGCATGTTCATTTCTAGATAAGCTCTTGAAAAACACCTACCGAAATGCCTTCTGATGACAATATATAATACCCGTGGCAAGCAGAGACCAAACAATAAGCTGCAAAATCAACAGAGTCGAGCTATGTTTGGCTTATTGTCAAATTCACAATTGACAACCTCCAGAAATAAATGGCAGCATGAAACAGCATTTATAAAATGACACTATCTACCCTGATAAACCCGGTGCCTTTTCATGTTATAATGTTTTCCAATGGAAATCAGCAAGGCAGATAAGGAGCTTGGGACAGGCATTCTTCTTCAATTAGAGAGGAGTGTAGTTGAGAAAAGAAATGAAAAAGTCCATCTTGATTTCCAAGGCAGACTGACTTGGAAAGCCTCATAAGCAGCCTATATAAGTGAAAAGGAGGAAAAAGAAAGAAAGACATGATCAGAAAGTGAAATTACTCAAGTAAGAAAAGCCGATACTATGATCAAAATGTTTATATTAGTAGTATTAATTATATTCATAAGTTTCACACACACATAAAAAATGCATATGGAACATAAAATTATTGGGTATGCATTTACATATGATTATTGCATATATGTATTTGTGTGTATATGGAAATATATATGTATATACAGTACAATCAATAAGCATTTATTATCTGTCAAGCACCATGCTCGGTACTGGGGAAACAAAGACAAAACTGAAAAAAGTGAAATTCTCCTCTACCCTTCAAACCTCCAAGTGGGGAGGACAGACCTGTGATTTCATTAGTCTAGGGAACTCCTAATGTAATGAAAGGTCAAAGGAAGTAACAGGTATAACATTGTACAATAGCAGTGATAACTGGCATGTTCATTTCTAGATAAGCTTTTGAAAAATGCTATCTAAATGCCTTCTGATTACAATATATAATACCTGAGGCTGCCCCTGCCAATCAAAACCCTTTTTTGTGATTTAAAGAGTTGTTGGGGCATTGAAAAAAATAAGTGACTTGCTCAAAAATCACACAGCTTGTATATGTCAAAGATAGGATACAAACTTTTAAGTCTTCCTGACTCCAAGACTGGTCCCTTTCCATTATACCACCATGTCTCCTAATCTCACTACAATTGGTGTCATTCCATCTGTTTTTGTTAATAAATAAACTGAGTAAGTTTAAAACTTGTATAAATTTAGACAACTAAAAAGTACCAAAATTGGAACTTGAACATGAACATTTTCCTCCCAAATCCAGGGTATTTGTCATTCATCTAATGCTCTGAAAAGCACCAGCACTTTTTGGATAATGGTCATGGCAATACAATAAACTGTTTTTTACTGTAGACCACAGTGCCTGCCTCAACTTCTCTGCATCTTTTCACAGTAGCTTTCCATTCTGGAGATGTTGTCCACTTAACCTTTTATTCTATTGTGTTGATCTTTAGCTTGGATTTCCATTTCATCTGGGGCCCATGTCATTTTTACTTCCTTCCCCACTGCTCCACTCTATTTCCAGACTTATCTAATTCCTACAAATAGCTTTATAATTACTTATATATTTCCTCCCTCACCCCTTTTGCAGATCCTCTTTATGAATTGTCATTCCCCATTAGACTATGAATTCCATTAAGATAGCAGTTGTCTTATTTTCCAATATTGTAATAAACAATAAATATTTTATTTAACATATTAATAATATTTGGCATTCATGTAGCACTTTAAGGCTCACAAATCATTTTACAAAATGAAAATCACGAGATTTTCACTATTCTAGAAAATAGGCACTATTTTGCAGAAAAGTAAACTCAGGTAAACAAAGATTGAGTGGTTATACAGTTAATATTAGGCTGAAGTCAGATTTGAAACAAGTCTTCCCAAGTCCACATCCAATTCTCTATCTACCAGGTTATCTATTTGTCTGTCTGTCTATCTATCTATCTATATCTATCGATCTATCTATCTCTCTTTCTACTGTTGATTGATCTATCAATTTATTGATCTATCTGTAATTTCTTCCCAAGAGAGAGTGATGTTTTTCAGTTATAAGGGGTAGGGGAATAGGAGGAGGAAAGAGAGAGAAAGAGAGACAGAAAGAGAAGAGACCCAGAGTGGAAAAAGAAATAGGGATGAATAGAGAAGAAAAAGGAGAAAGGTTATTATTATTATTATTATATTTTATTTGTCACTACTTCATGAGCTTTTCTAGAAGGACCCTCTCACTTGCAGATGAACATGAGAGATGTTTAGAATCTTCTGTTGACTCCTAGAAAGACATGCTTTTTCTATCTCACTTGTAACATAGCACAAATCAAAGGCAATAGTAGGAATGTTGAGTTTTTTTTTTAATCTTCTCAGACCTTTCTCTTCTTTCTTCTCTACCCCTGATTGTTTTGTAATCTTTTCAGTAAAGTTTCTTAGATTTTATAGGTTGATAATCTGTTTTGCACATATTTAACAAATCATTTATGCATTTGTTCTGCTAATCCATTTTGTCCAAATTTTAGCAGTAGTTCTGAAACAATGTTTTATAGATTATCAATTTACCATTAAAAGCCTTAAGGGAGAAAGGGTGGAGAACAGAACTATGTTTCCCAATATTTGAAGTCCATCTAGATTGAGTCTCCTCTACTTCAAAAAGTTTTGACCAGTAAAGGAGACATAGGAGAAGCCAGGTGGCTCAGTGCATAGAGTACCAGCCCTGAAGTCAGGAGAGACCTGAGTTCAAATCCAACCTCAGACACTTAATGTTTCCTAGCTATGTGACCCTGGGCAAGTCACTTAACCCCAATTGCCTCAGTATAAATAAATAAAGAAAGAAGAATTAAAGGAGACACTAATGAAGATTTGTAACTACTGTTTTGATAACACTTTCCCACTTAGATTCCCTAAAATTTAATCTAGCCCTTTAAAGTATGGAAAAACGGGATCAAATTTGAATTTAATTAAAAAGAAAACCTTGGCAGAGTCAAAATGTGAGAATATGGGCCAACACCCTGATAAACGCTCATGACATTTCATTCCAAAAGCAATAAAATAATGCTTCCAATCAAATTTTGAACTGGAAGGGCCAAGAAAAATTCAGGAAGAATTTTATTTCAGCTTAAGATAACTTAGAGGTACACAGGACAGGATTTATACACTCAATTTGGTGCAAGTCTGGAGAGTAACAGAAACACACTCAGGAGAACCATAGAGGCAGTCTTGACAGTAAAAATAGCAATGTTAGGAAATCTCAGCCCTGAGAAGAAAAATGAATCAGATAAATGGTTAGAAAAAATTTAGAATGGACCTTAACTGAGATTTGGTATAGTTGTCATTGAGTGACAACTCTAATATCCATAAGCAGTTCTGGGTTACAGTTTTAGCATGAAGTTGAGTAAACCTGGTCATACTTCCATGGACAAGAGGAGAGCAAGCACTTGTGGCTGCAGGAAAGTTCCAGGTCCAAGAGGAACACTAGTTCTTACAGTTATTTGAGAGAAGGGACTTTACAATGGAAAAAGGCAAGAGTGCAGACCAAAAGAGGTGATATTTCTCCAACAAAGTCAACTTGAAAACTTGCAAACCTCTAGAACTAGTTCTGAGAACACCAAAATAAGAAAATCTTAAAGTTTGGTATAGTGCCTCCTCACCTCCAAGTGAGCAGAGACCAATGTTAACATAAATTTAAAAATCAAAGAATAGGCTAGGGAAATGAGAAAGAAAAAGAATTAGAAAAATGAAGAACAGCAACAACAACTATTACTACTACTACTACTATTACTATTACTACTTCTACTACTACTATCACCTACTACTTCTCTTATTCCTCCTACTACACTATAAGAAACTACTACACTGGTGGGAAAGGCCAAAATGTTTTCAAAATAACCACAAGCAAAGGCTCAAAGAAAAATGCTTATTGGATTAATGGCCAGCAAGAATTCTTAGAAGTGTTAGAGATAGGGATTGTAGAAGAAAAATTAGCAAAGGCAATGAGAGTGATGTAAGAAAATTAAGAAAAGAGAATTAAATAATTAGTAAAAGAAACAAAAAATACTGAAAATGTCTTGTCAAATAGTAAAAAAAAAAGTACAAAAACTAACTGAAGAAAACTTCTTTAAAAGTAAAATTGGCCAAAGGGAAAAAATACAAAATCTCAATAAAAAATAACTTCTTGAAAATTAGATTTGAGTAAGTGGATTTCAGGAAAAGAAAACAAAGACAATACTCATATAAACTGAGGAATACCCAGAGATCATTGTGCCCAGTAGCAGCAAGGTTGTAATGATCAACCATGAAAGAATTGGCTATCCTGATCAATATAGTGATCAAAGACAATTTCAAAGTCTCATGATCAAAAAAATGATATCTACCTTTAGAGAGAAAGCACTCAGAGAGAGAAATCTGTGTGTAAACTGAAGTCTACATGGGTGTATATGTCTAGTTTGGTTTTTTTTTTTGCAATATGACTGATATGAAAATATGTTTTGCATGATTTCACATGTGTAATCAATACCATATTATTTGCCTTTTCAGCATAGGAAAAAATGACAGCAAAAGAAAGAAACTCTAGAACTCAAAATTAAAAAATAAAAGAATATTAAAATAAATAATTATTATTTTCAAATGGACATTTTTAAAAATAAATAATAAATATTTTGTAAAAGAAAAAAAGAATTCATAATGGAACAAATTCATAAACCTACCTTCAAAATAAAAATAGAGGTCAACTATATGAAGCCCAGATGGACAAGATGCCACAGTATCTGGGTTACAGTTCAAATTGAAGATTTTACCTCAAAACTAAATTATCATGTATATGAATATATTTTGAATAATCTGGCATCAGAGTCTTTTGCATCATAAAGTATAGGCTTTATAGCTTCATAAAACAGTTAGAGAATAATTATTATAAAGCAATATTGCAATTGCTTTATAATTAAATTTATTCTAACAGAGAAAGTGTGTATACTTAGCCACTGCACCAACCTGTGTTAGAGTGATTCAGGGTTTTTTTAAAAAAATCTTAGTCTATGTTTGTGTATAATAAATATAGCTCATCTGGGTTCCTGAGCATTCTCTCCCTCACTGGCTATACCTGGCCTTCTCACTTCACCTCCAAAATCTCACTCTCAATTAGATAAATGATTTCTTGCTTCCCATCCCCACATTAAGTCTGTTCCATTGATGGTCAATAGTACTTGGCATCCTTGTTTTAAGTCTTTCCCTTCTTCAGTGCTTTCTCTTCATATCTGACAAAGTAATTTTCCTTCAGTGTAGATATTTCCATGTCACTCTATCCACTAGTGCTGCCTTTTGCCTCTAGGAAAAAACTAAACCAAACCAAACAAATAACAAATAAACAAAAACAATCCCAAACTACTTTTTGCCATTTAAAGCTTTACCCAGTCTGTTCTCAAACTATGCTTTTAGCTCCACTAGATATGACTTCCTTTCTTATGCTCTTTGTTCTAGCCAAACTTCCTTCTCTCTTTTCTTTTTGCATGGCACACTACCTCTGGTCTGGGTACTAGTTGTAGAAAGTTTTCTTGACCCATCCAACTGCTCATGATCTTCCTCCTAACTATTTAAATATCATATATTTATTTGCATTTATTCTCTATGTAATTTATAATTTAAAATAATATATTTAATATTATTATCATATAATTATACACTTTTTAATCTCTAGTAGTAGAATATTAGCTCCCTGAAAAGAAAATGCTTTATTTTTTGTACTTACTTCTTTACCACTTAGAAGAATGGTTTATATATGACAGGTGCTTAATAATTACTTGTTGGTTAAGAAACTTCTGATATCATGAGAATCTTGGGCAATATAATACAGTTGAAAGAACAATGGATATATAATTAAAGAACTTGTTAACTGGGTGGCCTTGTATCCCAAGCCACTTTTTTTCTGAGCCTTTGTTTCCTCATTTGTCAGATGAGAGAATTGGACTAGATGACCTTTAAGGAGGTTTTTAGATCTAAGCATATGGACTTATTGTTTAGTGGTCATAGACTGATTTTATTTGGCTGAGACACTTTCTATAAACAATTTGACCTTTTTCCAGTTTATTTGAGCCAGTCACTGAACAATTGATCTGATGGCTTTTCAGTCTAGCCAATAATGTCAGCTGAAGTACAATCAATCACTGAGTGTAATGATGCTTTCCCGACCCCCAAACTAAATCAACCAAATCAGAATAATTACATACATATGTCTGAATATGTCAAGCAGTATTCTTTCCTAATTTAAGAATGATGTTTTCTAGTTTTATCTCTCCTCTATAACTCTGTCTCTTTTTCTGTCTCTCTGTCTCTTTCTTTTTTGTTTGTCTTCCTTCCTTCCTTCTTTCCTTCTTTCCTTTCCTCCATCCTTTCTTCTCTTCTTCCTTCTTCTCTTCCCCTCTTCCTCTCTTCCTCCCTTCTTCCCTTCCTCTCTTCCTCTCTTCCTCCCTTTCTTTCTTTTTACTTTCTTTTTCTTTTTCTTTCTTTTTCTTCCTTCCTTCCTTTCATGTTCCTTCCTTTCTTTCTCTTTCTTTCTTTCTTCCTTCCTTCTTTTCATATTCCTTCCTTCCTTCTCTGCTTCTTGCTTTCTTCCTTTCTTTTTTCATTTTTCCTTCCTTCCTTCCTTCCTTCCTTCCTTCCTTCCTTCCTTCCTTCCTTCCTTCCTTCCTTCCTTCCTTCCTTTCTTTCTTCCTCCATCTGTCCTCCCTCCCTCTCTCCCTTTTTTTTCCTCCCTTCCTCCTCTCTTTCTTTTTTCTTTTTCTTATCTACCTTTCCCCCTTCTTTCCTTCCTTCCTTTTATCTATTTTAACTTGACTCTCAAGTTTACCACTTGTCTTTTCATTATTGAGATTATTAGAAAGAATTCAATACATAAGTACAAACTTAAATAAGTGTTTATCATATTTTCATATTTTTTCCTCAGCTAGCTATTTCAGAGTTTCTTTTCATGACTTACTCAGCTCCTAAAAGAGGAATTCTCAGATGTCCAGTAAGGTGTATTAACTCTTGTTTATTCTTCATTTTTGAAGAGGACCAATGAGATCATGATGTTAGTATGTTTGGCTGTGACTGATCAGTCCAATATTAATTCAAAAGGTTCTACTACAGATCAGGGACAAGCAATTCATGAGAATAATTCAGAGGGAGTACAGCTCCATGGAGTACAGCACCTTTGATTTGAACACCCCATGATGTATGCTCATGTGTCAGAGTCTCACAATTGGTACTAAAGTTCTTCAGAGTGATCGTGGGACTATCCTTACACTGCTTCCTCTGATCTCCATGTGAACACTTGCTTTGTGCTAGCTCTTCATAAAATACTCTTTTAGGTAAGTGTGCATTTGATATTTGGGCTATGTGGCCAGCCCATTAGAGTTGCAGTCTTTGCAATGGAGTTTGAATGTCTTATAGAACACTGAATGAATGAGAATCATAGAATGTTAGAGCTGAGAGAGACTACAGAAGTCCTCTAGTCCTAGTCTGATCTCTTCCTTCTGGATAAATTATTCAAGACCTACCCTAGGGTCTTGTGCTGTGGGGACTAGCACAGGCAAAGGCTAGGACCTGTATCTGTACCTGCATGAGAGAGGAGGAAGAAGTGAGGTTTTTAAAAGGAGACTGAACTAAAAGGAGGAAAAGACATTCGGGAAATAATACTGCTCATGACCACCCATGTTTGTGCTCTTTATTTCGGACTACCTTGTAGGAGCAATAATGGGGTAATGGGGATTGAGCATTGGAGACTTATGTGGTATTAAGAAGACAAAAATGAAGTTTAAATAGTAAAAACAGGATCACTTGAAATGGGAACCACCACCATTTGATGGTCCCTTTCTTGCTCAATTTCTGAAGAAGCCTTGGGGAGAGAACAACAGAGTATTCTGGAGTTTTTTTCATCCTTTCAACAAGAGCTGATCCATAGATCAGATTTGTAAATGAAATGTCCTGAGCATTCCTGGCTTAATGAAGACCATTTCTATACTAGCAGAGAAACCATTGTCCTTGCCTGTCTGCAGGAGCCCCAGGAAACAAAGAAGCTTTAATCATTCTAGGGGAAAAGATAGTCAGCTCTTTTCCTTTGAAGAAGGAAAAAGAAAGTAAGACTGAAAACTTGTGAGGAAAAAATGAGAATTGTGAGAGAGAAACTGAATAAGGCCAGTGAGAGAATAAGCAATGGATTACATTAGGAGGCAGGCAAGCTAGCGAGTGTGGCTTTTGCCTTTATCTACTAGAGAAAGAGAGTCAAGAAGTTTGCCCAGTTGGTGGTAACTTTGTCTTTTGAAAGAAAGCTCATACAGAGGGTGAAATAGCTATTTCTCCTACCTCCCCATAGACACAATTTTCTGCCTATATAGTAAAATATAAAATCCAAAATTATCATATTTTTAAAAACCCATTATTATTTTTGTCTTAATAGAACTGCTGAATTATATAATGATTTAATCAATCATAATTATTTCTCATCTATTCATTGTTTTGAAGGAAAAGCCAGAGAAAAGGGGACTATGATGGCAAAGGAACACACACACACACACACACACACACACACACACAAACACATATAAATAAAAATAAAAATTGTTTCCCTCCCCCTTTCCCCTTTCCCCCCTCTCCCTCTTTCTCCTCCCTCTTTCTTTAAAAAATATATATATATATATATATATATATATATATATATATGCTTGTGTGTGTGTATTTCAAAGTGAAAATGTTTAAACATGGCCATCAAATATCAGGTAAGAGGAATGAATATTAATAACCAATGATTTGGGGAGATCCAGAGTTTACACATTCTTCTGAAGTCCTTATTTTAAAAAAGTTCAGTGTCTGGAAGGACATAGTTGATAATGACATTGGACTAATTTTCTTGTTCAAAATCCACCCTGTGGAGTAAGTTTTGTATTCTGTTTAGGCTTGGGTGGGGAATAAATAGTTTTAATAGATTGCTCAAGGCTAAAGGTTATCTGGGTATAGAGATAATTTCTCTCTCCAGGTGAAATCATACCACTCTCAACCCCTCATTGCAATCATCTTAATCAATCAGAATTGATTGCCATTCCTTTTCCAAAATAACATAAAATTCCTGAGTTTGCACCATGATTCTTTGGTCTAAGAGAGACAACCAAATGACTCTCCTTTCATTAATAAATGTATTTGACTTATTAATAAAATGATTAAATTACCAAGAAATTATATGTCACCACAGAGGGTCATATTTGACTGGGGACTTGGGAACTCAAAGGTTGAATATCTTATTGATTTTTAATGTTTTAATATACTGCCTAACCAAGTAGGGGATAAGAAATCTGAATCTAGACCTCATAATTGTCTCTAAGCACAACAGTTTTAAAATAGTGATCATTAGGGAAATGGAGTCTTTGGAAAATAGAGAAATTCTTCTCATGGAAACAATAATTTTTAGACAACAGCAATCGTATTCCCATTTCTCTCCTTTAACATAGTTATAGGCCCAATGGAAATCTTGGATGAAAGGCAAATAGAATGCTTTTTGATTAAAGTAAAAATTCTTAGCATGGGAATCTTTGAACTTGCTTTGTTTTTAAATTGATGTATTTTGGTATAATCATGCTTTATGGAATTTCTGCATTTAATTTTATGCATTTCAAAACATTATTCTGAGAAGTTTCTAGATTTTACAAGATGACCAAAGGAATCCATGTCACACACAAAATAAAGATTAAAAAGCATTGAACCAAAGGAAAGGTTGGGAGCCAGCTAACAGGGATTAGCTAGTTTTTCTATAGATTTTATAATTTTGGCTTCATTTCTTCCAGGTTGTCCTTCACTTCCATTTACTTGCATTCCAAATTAGTTGTTTTTTTCTTTCTTTGATGAGATTTAATGCTATGAAATCTAATGTTTTCTATTATTTTTGAAGCCTAGACCAGCTACTGTCAGGCTAAATCCTGTAACTTGTGAGCTAAAAAATGTTTTTTTTTTCTTGTCTCCCCCCCCATACATTAAAACTTTCTTTTAAAACTATCTTTATATTACAGGCTCTGCAAAAGGGTACATACCAAAATGTGTTCACCCTTGGTCTGATCAATTAACAAATAATAAGCTAAGTGCTGATTTGTAGTTTTCAACAATTCCCAAAATATAAATTCTCACTATTAAATTTTAACAACTTATTAGAAGCTGGTAGTAGCATAACTGCACAAAAGTCCTTTGCCTGCAAAAGGAAGTGTTTCTAACCCCATAAATACTATTATAAAAGAAATAGTAGTGACATTACATACTAGGTACTTCCATTTGTTTTTACTATTCTAATTTATTTATAGTATGCTATGACAATGAACTTAAGTGAAATATAGTGGGTAAAAGTCAAATGAATGGAGATGGGTGACTTGATTAGTGATTTGAAGGGGCTATCTTAGCCTGCTTTATGATACATCCTGTGAAGGAGAAGAGTCAAAGGTGAGTAACATTCAAAATTTCTTTGCAAATCTGAGAGAGGCTCAGGAAACTAAATAGATAGCTCAGAACACTCTTACATTGGATGTCATGTATCAAGTATGGAATGTCAATCTCTTCATACAGATGAAGGAATTGAGACCTAGAGTCACAAAATAAGAAAGTGATAGCAACAAAACTGTAACCTAGGACTTCTGACTCCTGGCTTGATTTTTGCACTGTATCTTCATCTTATTCTGTAGATGCATTCTATTGAACTCTATTTAAATGTTTCAAATAATGATTCTTAAATTCTGAAGGAAATTTCCAGGGAAAAGGGAAGGCAAAAATTACCATACTACTTCTCTGTTGAGACCCTGTGGAGTGAGGGTTCTGTTTTGTCTTCTAGGATGTTAGACAATAAGAAGATATTTCCTAGTGATCCAGCACGATTTCTGTTGCATTCATTTCTGCCAAGGATTCAGCTTCTACTACAAAGAACACAACTCTAATGGGCTGGCCACATATCCTAAATGCCAAAATATACTTACTTAAAAGACTGTTTTATGGAGAACTTTCACAAGGTAAGAGATGCATCAATCTGGAGACATAATCCCAAATGTTCAAATAGACTGTTTCTATATGACCTCTGATAGGGGCTTTAAAACTCATATTTCCCCCACGAGCCACTGTCAAACATACATTCTAATGCCTTTGGCTCTCTCTGAGTGTGAAGAATGAACAATAAGTTTATAGCCATCCCCCAAAGTACTTCTGGAGAAAAGTTCTCTATCAGAAAATTTCTGGGTGTTTCTAGAATTCTAGGAGAATTGCCAAGGTTGATGAACATGGGCAAATTAAAGAATTTGATGAAATGTGTCTCATGTGATTTTATTTCCAAAAGTATAATATTTACTGTATTGAGATATTGTGGTACAGTGAAAAGAATACTGGATCTGGAAGAGGACATGAATTTGAATCCTGCTTCTGCACTTAATTCAGAAGTAACCTTGGATAAATCATCTTGGAGATTAAAGGGAATATCCTAGGATAGGTTTATTAGGAGTTTCTAAGATTCCCCCTACTTCTAAATCTGTGATACCATGATATTTATGGGGAGCATCTTACTCCTAGTTCAGGAATTTTCTCTGATGTATTTCCTTTTTACTCCCTCTTCTAGTATCCTGTTATTAGCCTTTTATGTATCAAAAATTGTCCATTTGAGCACCACCCTGACCCCAGTGTTCCATGTCTCTAAAATTCTGGTCAAAACTAGTATATTTTGTGTTCCATTCATTTTAGGATAGAACTAATCTCTAACACCTGGTAATTATGACAATAGTCCACTTAAATTTTTAAAAACAAAAACATTTTTAATGAATGTTGCTACTTCTCTTGATTTCTCAATATTCTATTGTGTTAATTTACATTTTACCCTAAATAAGTGATCTTGAAAGTTCTTAAAAATTACAGAAGCTCCACATGTTTAGTTTCTTAATGACTATTATTGTGTCATCTCTCCCAAACAACAGAGTGCATTCATCTATTTAAAATGTATAGTTCTCTGTGTGGTGGAGCCAATATGACAGAGCAAATGAAGGTACTTGCCCAACCTCTCCCCCAAGCAGCTCCAAATTCCTTTAAATAATTACTCTAAATAAATTTTAGAGCATCAGAACATCCAAACAGATGGAGTTGGGCATTTTCCAGCCAAAAAGAATTTATAAGATCAGCAGAAAAGGTCTCTGACATCAGTCATGGAAGGTCAGGAGAAAAGGGTATATGGAACAAGGGTGGGAGCCCAGTGCACCAGTGCAGTTCCAGGCCCAATCCCTGCCCTAACCCCAGTCTGCCCCAGTCCTAGACCAGGCTTGCCTAGTGTCAGTGTCAGTGAGGCAGGACTTCTGAATCATGAATGAGTTAGGAACTGACCGACCACCCTGGAGAGCAGTTTGGAACTATTCTTACAGGGCTCTCAAACTACGCATACAACCTGGATAATACACCATGATCAAGTAGGATTTGCTCAATATTAGGAAATCTATTAGCACAATTGAGTATATCAGTAATCAAACTAACCAAAACCATATGATTATCTCAAAAGATGTACAAAAGGAATTTGACAAAACCCAACACCCATTCCTATTAAAAACACTAGAGAATATAAGAAGAAATGGAATTTTCCTTAAAATAATCAATAGCATCTATTTATGTCACCAGCAAAGACCATACGTAATAAGGATAAACTAGAACCATTCCCAGTAAGACCAGGGGTGAAACTTGGTTGCCTACTATCACAATTACTATTCAATATTGTACTAGAAATGCTAACTTTGGCAATTAGAGAAAAAAAGAGATTAAAGGAATTAGAGAAGATAATGAGGAAACCAAATTATCACTCTTTGCAAATGATATAATGGTATACTTGGAGAATTCTATCACTAGAAACAATTCACAACTTTAGTAAAGTTACAGGATACAAAATAAATCTACCTAAATCATCGGCATATATATATATATATATATATACACACACACACACACACACATACACATAACCAACAAAGTCCAGCAGCAAGAGATACAAAGAGAAATTCCATTTAAAATAACCATAGAAAGTATGAAATATTTGGGAGTCTATCTGCCAAGGAAAAGTCAGGAACTATGTGAACACAATTACAAAACAGTTTCTACACAAATAAAGTCAGATCTAATCAACTGGAAAAATATCAAGTACTCATGGATAGGCCAAGCTAGTATAATAAAAATGACAATATTGTCTAAATCAATCTACTTATTCAGTGTCATACCAATCAAAATCGCAAGAACTTATTTTATAGATCTAGAAAAAATAATAACAAAGGTCATTTGGAACAATGAAAGGTCGAGAATTTCAAGAAATTAATGAAAAAATGCAAATGAATGTGCCCTAGATGTGCCAAAACTAAAACTATATTATAAAACAGCAGTCATCAAAATCTTTGGTACTGGCTAAGAAATAAAGTAGTTGATCAGGGAAACATGGTTATGTTACCAATACAAAATAGTCAATGACTATAGTAATCAAGTATTTGATAAACCCAGAGCCCCCAGCTTCTGGGAAAAGAACTCAATATTTTACAAAAATTGCTAGGAAAATTACAAATTAGTATGGCAGAAACTGAGCATTGACGAATACCTAACACCCTATACCAAGATAAGGTCAAAATGCGTTCATGGTTTAGACATAAATAATGATATTATAAGCAAAATAGAAGAACAAAGGGTAATCTACCTCTCACATCTGTGGAGAAGGAAGGAATTTATGTCCAAAGAAGAAACTGAGTAGCATATGGAATGGAAAATGGATAATTTAAATTATATTAAGTTTAAAAAGTTTTTGTACAAACAAAACCTATACAGAAAAGATTAAAAGGAAAGCAATAAGCTGGGGGAAAGTTTTCCATTCCAAGTGTCTCATAAAGTTCTTATTTCTAAAATATATAGAGAATGGACTTAAATTTATAAGAATTCAAGCCATTCTCCAATTGATAAATGGTCAATGGATGTAGAAAAGACCACTTTCAGATGAAGAAACTGAAACCATTTCTAGTCATAGGAAAAGTTGCTTCACATAACTATTGATCAGAGAAATGCAAATTAAAACAATTCTTAGGTAAAACCACACTTCTCTCAGGCTAAGATGTCAGGAAAAGATAATGACGAATGTTGGAGGGTATGTGGGAAAAAATGGTACAATAATACATTGTTGGTAGAGTTGTGAACTGATTTAACCATTCTGGAGAAAGATAGAACTCTATGCCCAAAGGGCTATCAAACTGTGCATACTCTTTGATCCAGCAGTAGCTCTACTATGATTATATTCCAAAAAGATCATAAAGGAGGAAAGGAATCCGCATGTGCAAAAACATTTGTGTCATTCCTTTTTATTGTGGCAAAAAACTGGAAACTGAGGGGATGCCCATTAGTTGGAGAATAGCTGAATAAGTTATGGCATATGAATGTTATTGAATATTATTGTTCTATGAGAAATGACCAACAGGATGATTTCAGAGAGGCCTGGAGAGACTTACATGCACTGATGTTGAGTGAAATGAGCAGAATCAGGAGATCATTGTACACAGCAACAGCAACTTTATATAATGATCAATTCTGATGAACGTGTCTCTTTTCAACAATGAGATGATTCAGGCCAATTCTAATGGTCTTGTGCTAAAGAGAGCCATCTACATGCAGAGAGAGGACTGTGGGAACATATTGTGGACAACAACATATAATTTACACTCTTTTGTTGTTGTTTGCTTGCATTTTGTTTTCTTTCTTATTTCTTTCCTTTTTAATCTGATTTTTTTCTTCTGAAGAGTGATAATTGTGGAAATATATATATATATAGAAGAACTGCACATATTTAACATATATCACATAACTTGTTGTCTAGGGTAAGAAGTAGCAGGAAAGAAGTGACAAAAATTGGAACAGAATTTTTTTTAATAATTATAACTTTTTATTGACAGAACCCATGCCTGGGTAATTTTTTACAACATTATCCCTTGCACTCACTTCTGTTCCGATTTTTCCCCTCCCTCCCTCCATCCCCTTTCCCAGATGGCAAGCAGTCCTTTACATGTTAAATATGTCACAGTATATCCTAAATACAATATATGTGTGCAGAATTGAACAGTTCTCTTGTTGCACAGGAAGAATTGGATTCAAAAGGTAAAAATAACCTGGGAAGAAAAACAAAAATGCAAACAGTTTACACTCATTTCCCAGTGTTCTGTCTGTGGGTGTAGTTGCTTTTGTCCATCCTTGATCAATTGGAACTGAGTTAGATCTCCTCTTTGTCGAAGAAATCCACTTCCATCAGAATACATCATCATACGGTATCATTATTGAAGTATATAATGATCTCCTGGTTCTGCTCATTTCACTTAGCATCAGTTCATGTAAGTCTCTCCAGGCCTCTCTGTATTCATCCTGCTGGTCATTCCTTACAGAACAATAATATATACCACAATTTACCCAACCATTCTCCAATTGATGGGCATCCTTTCATTTTCCAGCTTCTAGCCTCTACAATCAGGGCTGCCAGAAACATTTTGGCACATACAGGTCCCTTTCCCTTGTTTTGTATTTCTTTGGGATATAAGCCCAGTAGTGGCACTGCTGGATCAAAGGGGATGCATAGTTTGATAACTTTTGGGGCATAATTCCAGATTGCTCTCCAGAATGGTTGGATTCATTCACAACTCCACCAACAATGCATCAGTGTCCCAGTTTTCCCGCATCCCCTCCAACATTCATCATTATTTTTTCCTGTCATCTTAGCCAATCTGACAGGTGTGTAGTGGTATCTCAGAGTTGTCTTAATTTGCATTTCTCTGATGAAGAGTGATTTGGAACACTCTTTAATATGAGTGGAAATAGTTTCAATTTCATCATCTGAAAACTGTCTGTTCATATCCTTTGACCATTTATCAATTGGAGAATGGCTTGATTTCTTATAAATTAGAGTCAATTCTCTATATATTTTGGAAATGAGCCCTTTATCAGAACTGTGAAAATGTTTTCCCAGTTTGTTGCTTCCCTTCTAATTTTGTTTGCATTAGTTTTGTTTGTACAAAGGCTTTTTAATTTGATACAATCAAAAATTTCTATTTTGTGATCAATAATGATCTCTAGTTCATCTTTGGTCATAAATTCCTTCCTCCTCCACAAGTCTGAGAGGTAAACTATCCTATGTTCATCTAATTTATTTATAATCTCATTCTTTATGACTAAATTATGGACCCATTTTGATCTTATCATGGTATTAATTGTTAAGTGTTGTTTCATGCCTAATTTCTGCCATACTAATCAGAATGTTTTTTTTTTTTTAAGGATGAATGTTGAAAATTATCCATGTATATATTTTAAAAATAAAAAGCTTTAATCAAAAAAAGAAAAGGAATCACCTATCCAGCAAAACTGATTATAATCCTTGAGAGGGAAAGGTAGTCATTCAATGAAAAAGAGGATTTTCAAACATTTATGATGAAAAGAGCAGAACTGAATGGAAAATTTGATTTTCAAATATAGAAAATTGGAGGAGCATAAGGCAGTAATTAGGAAAGTGATATCATAAGGAACTTAACAAAGTTTATATGTTTACATTCCTACTTGGCAGGATGATACTTATAACTCAAACTCATTAGAACTTTCTCATTATGGCAATCAGAAGGAGTATATATGTGTGTGTGTGTGTGTGAGAGAGAGAGAGAAAGACAGATAGACAGACAGAGGGCACAGGTGTGAGTTGAATATGATACCTTTTTTTTAAAAAAATGATGAAATTAAGGGGTGAGAGAAGAATATATTGTGAGAAAGGGAAAGGGAGATGTGGATTGGTGCTAATTATTTGCTATAAAAAAGAGGCAAGAAAAAGTTTTTATATTGAAATGATAAAGAAGGAGAAGAGAGGGAAAGTGAACCTTATTCTCATCAGAATTGGCTCAAAGAGGAAATAACACATAAACTCAATAAGATATAGATAGATTTCTATATTTACTCTGCAGGAAAATAGTAGGGGAATGAGATATGGGAAGAGGTGAGAGTGATAAAAGAGAGGGCATTTGGGGGAAGAGAGTGGTCAGTACCAAAACACTTTTGGGAAGGAACAGGATGAAAGAATAGAATAAATGGGGGGAAACACAATTAGCAATAATAATTATAAAAAGTAATTTAGAAGCAAGTTTCTCTAAAGAGATCTTATTTCTCAAACATAGAGGAAACTGAGTCAAATGTATAAAAAAAATAAAAAGAGCCATGCCCCAGTTGATTAAGGATCAAAAGAAATGATTTATGCCCAAAGAGCTATAAATTCATGCATATCTTTTACCTAACAACATCATTAGTTGACATGAATAATAAAAGAGATTCAGGGAAAAAAGGAAAATGACTTATTTGTACAAAAATATTCATAGCAGTTTTCTTCTCAGGGCAAAAAAATTAGAGATTGAGGAGATGCCCACTGATTGAGGATGGCTCAATAAATAGTAGTGTGTGTTTCTGGTGGAATATTATAATTCTGTGGGAAATAATGAGCAGGATGCTCTCAGGAGAAAAAGAAAAACCTGAAAAGTCCTCTACAAACTCAGGCAAAGTGAAATATACTGTATACAAAGTAATAGCCATGTTCTGAGATGATCGGCTGTGAATGACTTTGCTATTCTCTCTCTCTTTTTTTTATAATAACTTTTTATTGACAGAACCCATGGTAGGATAATTTTTTACAACATTATCCCTTGCACTCACTTCTGTTCTGATTTTTCCCCTCTCTCCCTCCACCCCCTCCCCCAGATGGCAAGCAGTCCTATATATGTTAAATATGTTGCAGTATATCCTAGGACTTTGCTATTCTCAATAGTAATATCATCCACAAGCACTATGAAGGACTTATGATGAAAAATTCTATCTATTCTCAGAGAAGAAGGTAATTGTTTCTAAATACAGACTGAAATGCGCTCTCTCTCTCTCTCTCTCTCTCTCTCTCTCTCTCTCTCTCTCTCTTGTTAATTTTTGTTAAGGGTTTTTATTTTCATTAGGGTGGGAGATCTATTTTTTTTCACAATTTGACTTTTATAGAAATATTTTGCTTAACTTCAAAAGTGGCTTCTTATTTGTGGATGGGGTAGAACTCAAAAATTTAGAAGTAAATATATATTTTTTTGTTTTGAATGTAATTAGGGAAAAATTAAATAAATAAAACAAAACAAAACCATATGATGTTTTAACAAGATCCTTAAGGAATGGCACTTAATTTTAAGAATTTCTGGTACATTAGCAGAAATAAATAAAGATATTTGAAGCAAAGGATCTTCATAGAATCAAAAAAAAATGTTAAAGCTCAAAGAGGTCTGGGCTGCCATCTACTCCATCTGTTTCTTTTTAAAGATATAGAAGCTAGGTTGAGAGAGGGTACATGCCGTGCTTTAGGTCAAACAATTGGAACTAGGAAATTTGGCATATGAATCCAAATTTTCTATCTCCAAGTTAATAGATTTTTCCACTATTTCATTTTAACCCCTCAAACCTCTCAAGTCATGCTGCCATTTTCAGCAAACAATTATTAAGTTCTTACTATGTGCCAGGCACTGCACTAAGTACTTTACAAGTTTTGTTTTATCATCACAACTCTAGGATGTAAATGTTCTCATTATCTCCATTTTACAACTGGGGAAAATGAGATAGACACTAGTTAAATGACTTACTCAGGGTCACCTTGTTATTAAATGTCTGCATCTACATTTAGATTCAGGTCTCTCTGACTTCAGGGCAATTGGATGGTACAGTGGATAGAATGCAGGGACCGGAGTCAAGATGACCTTAGTTCAAATCCAGCCTAAGATAGTTATTAAATATTTGACACTGGGCAAGGCAGTAAATCCTGTTTGCCTCCGTGTCCTCATCTGTAAAAGGGGCTGGAGAATGAAATGGCATACTACTCCAATATCTTTGCCAAGAAAACCCCAAATAGGGTCAGATTCAACTGAAAAAATTAAACAACAATAATGTCAACAATTTCCCAACTCCAGGTCTAACAAGTTCTATGCACTGTGCCACCTATATGCTTCAATTATTCCTGCTTATATGAAATAATCCTTATTAGCAGATCCTCCCCATATTAAAATGAATTCAGGAGGGATGGTAGAAGTTTGGGATAAGAATTAACTTGAATTTTAGAAATTGCCTATACACTATTCCCAATCCATTCATTCAATAGCTACTAAGAAAATAAGACCTTTATTTTCTTAACCTCTATCTTCCATCTTTTCTCATTGATGCTTTTAAGATGCTGAGGATTTTTTTTTCTGCTTTTTGATAAATATTTTCCTTAAGAAGAAGAAAAAAATTAGCCTACAAGTGTAGCATGCTCAGTCAGTGATTTAACATAATTTTTGAACATGTGAACAGCAGTATTTCCAATCCTAAAGCTATTCATCAAAAACTTTTTTCAATGACTTTCCATTCCTGTAGTTTGCTCACTGTTCTATTGACTTAACTTACAAACAGTCCTTATGGATAAACCCTACAAGACTCTTCAAAGAATTCAAAAATTCCATTTACTCAGTAACCTGATGTCTACCACACATCATGGGTGGGATATATATATATGCTTTATATTTCAAGTGCATGCAATCTAGCATACTATTTTCCCTCAGTTATTTAGGCAATGTAAATCTCAACTGCACTGATAATAAATCTGTTTTTCAAGTTATAGCTCATAGAAGGGTATTTGTTTATTTGTTTTTACCAAACAAATATGTTTTGAAGATTTTGCCAGTATAGAGAATTTCCATGTAGGATTTTCCATTTTTTAAATTTAACATGCAGTCTCAGAATAAAAAGAATTCTTCTTGTAAACTGAATTGAAAGCTTCATAGGAGACCTCCCTGTGATATATCATATTCTAATATATCAGCACCATTATGTGCTGGAGACTATTGAATTGCCCTTTTACGCCTTTATCATCCATCTTCTTCCAAACCATGAGAAACATATCTATAGCTAAAGGTCTTTTAAATTCATTCTTGAAACTCTGAAACTTAGTTTTACTACTTTGTTTTTTGCCTAAGCATGTAAAATGTCACCAACAATTGAGATGTAATATCCAACATTGTCTGTGGGTGTTGCAATCTGGCACTTTGATCATAGGATCATAGATTTAGAGCCTAAAGAACTTTAAAAGTCATTAGTCAAATATGCCATTCCATAGGCATTTGTGAATTATTTACTATGTGTCAGGCACTGTGCTAAGAGCTGGGAATACAAAGTAAGACAAAAATATGGAATTTACTCTCAAGAAACTCACATTCTAATGAGAGAGACAAAGTAATAAGTGAATACTCACAAGATGACTAAAAAGAATAAGTAAGATATTTTGGGGAGTGTTTTTTGTTTATTTCTCTTAATAGTATTTTTTCCAATTACATGTAAAGATAGTTTTCAACATTCATATTTGTAAGATTTTGAGTAACAAATTTTCCTCCATCCTTCTCTTTCCTTCACCCTCCCCAAGACAGCAAGAATTCTGATATAGGTTATACATATATGGCCATTTTAAAAATCTTTTCATATGATTCCTTCTGTAAAACAAACACCAGGACAAAAGAGAAAAAAAAAACTACAAGAAGGGAAACAGAGTGAAATAGTATGCTTTGATCTACATTCATTCTCCACTTTTCTTTCTCTGGATGAGGATGTCATTTTCAATAACAGCTGAGAATAAACTAAATCTATCAGAGTTGATCATCACACAATGTTGCTATTATTGTGTGCAATGTTCTCCTGATTCTTCTCACTTCTTAATTCATGTAAGTTTTTTCCAAGTTTTTCTGGTATCTGCCTGCTTGTCATTTTCTATAGTACAATAGTATTTTATTACATTCATATACCACAACTTATTCAGCCATTTCCAAATTGATCAACATCCCTTCAATATCCATGTCTTGCTACCACAAAAAAGAGCTGCTCCAAATGTTTTTTTTCACATATAAATTCTTTACTACTTTTTATGATTTTTTAAAAATACAGTAATACAGTAATATCAGACTGATATTACTGGATCAAGAGTATGTTCAACCTTATAGTCCTCTGGGTATACTTCCAAATTGTTCTCCAGGATAATTGGATCACTGCATAACTCCATTAAGTAGTGCCTCAGTGGACTATAGTAATCTAGTGCTTTGGCAAACCCAAAGACTCCAGCTTTTGGGATAAAAATTCATTATTTGATAAAAAAAAACTGCTGGGAAAATTGGGAAGTAGTATGGCAGAAGCTAGGCACTGACTTACACTTAATACCGTATATCAAGATAAGATCAAAATGAGTTCATAATCTAGACATAAAGAATGATATTATAAACAAATTAGAAGAACATTGGATAGTTTACCTCTCAGATCTGTGGAGGAGGAAGGAATTTGTGACCAAAGAAGAACTAGAGATCATTATTGATCACAAAACAGATAATTTTATTATTTTATATAATATATAGATAATTATATGTTTTTATATATAATATATAGATAATTATATTTTATATAATATGTAATTATATAATATATAGATAATTTTATATTAAGTTTTTGTACAAACAAAACTAATGCAGACAAGATTAGAAGGGAAACAATAAACTTGAAAAACATTTTTTACATTCAAAGGTTCTGATAAAGGCCTCATTTCTAAAATAAATCAACAATTAATTCAAATTTATAAGAATTCAACCCATTCTCCAATTGATAAATGGTCAAAGGATAGAAACAGGCAATTTTCAGATGAAGAAATTGAAACTATTTGTAGTCATATGAAAAGGTGCTCCAAATCACTATTGATCAGAGAAACAAAAATTAAGACAATTCTGAGATAACACTATACCTCTCAGATTGGCAAAGATTGCAGGAAAAGATAATGATAAAGGTTGGAGGAGATGCAGGAAGACTGGGACACTGATACATTGTTTATGGAGTTGTGAACGGATCCAACCATTCTGGAGAGCAATTTGGAACTATGCAAAAAAAAAAAAAAAACTTATCAAACTGTGCATAACCTTTAACCTATCAATTTTTTCTACTGGGTTTATATTCCAAAGAGACCTTAAAGAAGGGAAAGGGACACACATATGCAAAAATGTTTGTGGCAGCCCTTTTTGTAGTGGCAAAAAACCTGGAAAATTGAATGGATACCCATCAGTTGGAGAATGGTTGGGTAAATTGTGGTATATGAATACTATGGAATATTATTGTTCTGTAAGAAATGACCAACAGGATGATTTCAGAGAGTCCTAGAAAGACTTACATGAACTGATGCTAAGTGAAACGAGCAGGACCAGGAGATCATTATACACTCAACAAGAAGACTATATGATGATCAATTCTGATGGATGTGACCCTCTTCAACAATGAGATGATTCAAACCAGTTCTACTTGTTCATTGATGAAGAGAGCCATCTACATCCTGAGAGAGAACCATGGGAACAGAGTGTGAGCCACAACATAGCATTCTCACTCTATCTGTTGTTGTTTGCTTGCATTTTATTTTCTTTCTCAGGTTTTTTTTCTTCTTGATCTGAATTTTCTTGTGCAGCAAGGTAACTATATAAATATGTATGCATATATTGGAGTTAACATGTATTTTAACATAATTAATATGTATTGAACTATCTGCCATCTAGGGGAAGGGGGGGGAAGGAGAGAAAAATTTGGAACAGAAGGTTTTGCAAGGATCAATATTGAAAAAATTACCCATGGATATGTTTTCTAAATAAAAACCTTTAATAAATTTTTTTTAAAGAGTGCCTCAGTGTTCCAGTTTTCTTACTTCCTCTCCAATATTTATCATTTTTTACTTGTAATCTTAGCCAGTCTGATAGGTATAAGATTGCACCTTAGAGATATTTTAATTTATATTTCTCTAATAAATAATGATTTATAGCAAAGGTTAGATAATTTGAGAGGCAACTGTACTAGCTAAGAAGACCAGGAAAGACCTCCTGTAGGAGATGACATCAATTAAGTCTTGAAAAATCTAGGGGAACTAAAATGTGGCAATGAGGGAGCTAAGTATTTCAGGTATGGGTGACAGCAAGCTCAAAGAAGATGGAGTGTCTTGTGAGATAAACTGCAAGAAGACCAGTGAAACTAGATTGCAAGATACATGTAACAGAGTAGTATGAGAAGCTACAATATAGGAAGGGAACAGGTTTTGCAATGTTTTAAATGCCAAATAGGTTATCAACTTCGAGTTATTGAATTCATGATGATTTGTAACTCAAACACTCACAAATCCATTAGGAACCAGATTTAATTGCAATTAAATCAACAAAAGGCTCATAGGAATTTTTATGTATACATGTTTTATAGTTCCCCTTTCTATTTGAGTTTGACACCCCTGATCTAGTTCACCTCTAGCCAGCAACCTCACACAGATGAGTCAATTAGGTAGCACAATGTGTCAACAGAGAGCTAGACCCAGAGAGAGAAAGACTTTAGTTCAAAGTTGTTCATAGGAATTTGTAGTTGTATGATTTGGCAAGTTATTTAATTGTCTCAGTTTGCTCACCTATAAAATGGAATAGTAAAGTACTTTACCTTTTAGGGTTGTTGTGAGGATCAACTAAGATGATATTTGTAAAGCATCTTGAGAAACTTGAAGTTCTATATTATTATTTCATATATTATGCTAGGTTTTATTAGTATGGGAAAACTGCCACCTGAAGAGGGTAAAGAACTCGCCTAAATTCACATTATAAAAAGTAATTCAAATGGAATCTAGCCTCATATCTTGTGACTTCAAATCCACCATTCTTTCCATTGTACCATGTGATGAATATATTATGATACTGCCTTCAGTTGAAGACGTTTGGTTCTATAGAATACCTTAATCTTCTCTATCCTTAACGCTTAAGGCTTGGCGTTCTATATATTGAAATTATTTAATGTTAACAGGTCTCCAAATTCAAGTTTTAATTATGCCCATGATTCTTCAGCATCATGTTCCTTGATCAAAGGATGAGACATCACCCCCTTTTACAAACACTGCAAGGAAAGCTCTGACTCAGATTTATATTATAATGTATTTCTTCACAAATAACCTCATGGGATGTGAGTTATGCCCCAGAAACCCTGGGGAACTTTAGCCAACACTGCTGTTGGTTCCCAGCTGTATACCCTCCAAGCAATAGCTTGTTGAAATGATAAAAATTGTTAGGCAGGAATGCCAGCTCTGGAACAGAGAACGGAAAACTGGCACATCTCCTGTTGGGTCAGGATTCTCAGCTGCTACTGTTATTTTCACACCTTTTGATTTCTTTCTCCTCCATGCCAAGTTGTTAGGCATTATTTTATGGAGCAATAGGAGAGAAAATTTTAGAGTGGATATGGATAAGTACCTGTCAATTCTAAGAAGATTTTGGGCGAGGCTGTAGTTTTTTTTTTTTTTTTTTAATTGGCAGCAGGTATAAGAGTAGCAGGTGGACATTTTCCCTAGTTCTTTAATTAATGTGAGGACCTCCTTTCCTTCCAGTTTATAATATAAGTGGCATGTTTAATGTCCAAATCTGTGGCAGCTGCTTTGGGATTTAGAGTCTTTCACAGGAAATACAGGCCAGGCAGTGTTGCTAAAAGGAATAAATCTATATTATGATGCATTTTTAACTCACAAAAAAAAGGCTTTTGATCCAACTTGAGATAACTAGAGACATGAGGAAAAGAAATGGGAGTCAGGAAAAAAACTAAACAGGGAAAAAAAAAATATATATATATATGTGTGTGTGTGTGTGTGTGTGTGTGTGTGTTTCAAACACTGAAGAGATGAGAATTCAACTAGATCTCAGTCCGCAGAAAGGACAGAATACATTTGAGAAACAATAACTGATCAGTCTTACGGGGTTCATACCATAACTCAAGTTAAAGTAGAAGAAGAAAGGGAATCAATGATTCTGAAAGTGGCCATTCTCTGGAGCTGACATTACCCAAGCTGTGCTAAACTCTTATCTTTGCGAGTTTGGTAGAGGGATGCTTGGATTCTATCTTTTCTACCAGGGTTGCTCAGAAACTTTAATGAATTTTAAGCATGAATTTTATAAGGTGTGACAGTTTCTATAAAGAAAATCTCATTGACTCCTCACCTAGATATCATATACAAAGTATTTTAGGAAGGCTAGAACAATAGTAACTTCTGAAGTCAGAATGATGATTCTGTAGACCTTCAGTTTGTTGTTCAACTTAATACTTCTTTTATCCCGCATATTTTTTTAAAGCTCCTAAATGCTGAGCTAGCTCTGGAAATGCATTCATTAACTACTCATCTCTGCGAACATCCCTGGGAAGTATATTGCCAAACTTATCTAAGACATTCAAAATTTCTCCATCTACTGTAACCAATAGTTGTATGTAGGAATGGTATGGTATTGACCAATGGAGTTAGACCAAAATTAGCATGGGAGGTAGAGATTTCATCTGTACTCTAATTGAACTAGGTCTTAGAGACTACATTGAGTGCACAATAATCTACAAACAAGAAATCATGCATCACCTTTCCTTCCATTTTGGTCTTGGTTTGTAGCCTTTTCAAATTAAATAATTTATCATCAGTACAGTAACTAATCTTGATGACATTTTTATCTGCAAACACTGTAGAAATCATTGTGCTAAAAAGCATGGGAGCAAGCATATAATCCTGTTTTACTTTTTTTGGTGATTGGGAAAGTGTGAACACGTTGTCCTTCATGCAGAACGAGTGGGAATATGTCATCATGAAAATGAAGTGCAATACCAATGGACTTCTCTAGACAACCAAATATTATCAGGATCTTCTATAAAACCTCATGACTGACAGTATCAATGGCTTTAGTCAAGTCCAGAAATGAACCTGACTATATACAGATCTCTTTTCTGCAGCTGCCATTTCTCCCGGAATTGTTATTCTCCTGGAATTCCATGACAACCATTTTTTGGTCCTTTTAGAAGCCATGTTGGCTCTCAGATAGATAACCACTCTTGCTTCAGTTAAGCCTTGGGCCACCTGTGTGCAAAAATATGGATGCATCTCCTAACATATCCAAACCTGTTACTTAGTCACAGGACACAGGACCTCAAGGTAGGTAGAATAGTGGATGATGGATAATTAATGATAAATTGACTTGTGCATCAACTGAATTTAAGTCAGGCAGGCTTGTTCAAAGTTGTCAGCCTTACTCTCTCTTCCTAAGTCATCAAAGGTCAATGGCAAAAAAGAAGTCAAGATGATTGATAGTGACCCAGGATGGAGTAGTTGACCTTGTTAGCTTTGATGTCTGATCAAACTCTCAAAATTCCATAGCATTTACATCTACTGTTTTCACAGTTATTGGAATAAAACATTATCACCTGCCCATTCTATCAAGGAAAGTCTCTCTCTCTCTTTTTTTGATTAAAGCCTTTTATTTTCAAAACATATGCATAAATAATTTTCAACATTCACCTTTGCAAAACCTTGTGTTGCAAAGTTTTTGTTTTCCTTCCCTTCCCCGACCCCCTACTCTAGAAAGCAAATAATCCAATATGTTAAACATGTGAAATTCTTCTATACATATTTCCACAATTATGCTGCACAAGAAAACTCAGATCAAAAAAAAAAAGAAAAGAAAAGAAAAGAAAAGAAAAGAAAAGAAAAAAGAAATTGAGAAAGAAACTAAAATGCAAGCAAACAATAAAAAAGGTGAAAATATTATGCTGTGATTTATACTCAGTTCCCAAAGTTCTCTCTCTGGGTGCAGATGATTCTCTTCATCAAAGACAATTGGAACTGAATTACCTCCCCATTGAAAACCACTTCTGTCAGAATTGATCATCATATAATCTTGCTGTTGCTGTGTACATTATTTTCTTAGTTCTACTCACTTCATTTAGTATCAGCTTAACTAAGTCTCTCCAGACCTCTCTGAAATCATCCTGTTGGTCATATTCCATAACATTCATATGTCATAATTTATTCAGCCATTCTCCAACATCGACTCAGTTTCCAGTTTCTTGCCACTACAAAAAGGACTGCTACAAACATTTTTGCACATGTGGGTTTTTTTCCTTTTTTATGATCTCTTTGAGATACAGACCCATTAGCGACACTGCTGAGTCAAAGTGTATGTACATTTTGATAGTCTTTTGGCCAAAATTCCAAATTGCTCTCCAGAATGGTTGGATCAGTTCACAACTCTACCGATAATGTATAAGTGTCCCACTTTTCCCACAAAGGACATCGCCCTAACTTCCCAACACATGTGAGGTCAATTAGTTATCCTTATCCTGCATTATTCCCTTTTATTAGATAGTTTTACCAGGGTGTGGCTGATGCACATGATTTGGCTTCTTGGAGCCACAGGTAAAAGTTGAGTGACAGGTAGATACCAAAGATGGATGAGCAGCCCTGATTAAGCCTTGGCAAGTCCTCACACGAGAACATATATCCATACAGTCAATGAAAGAAGTCTACTCCTACCTATGTGAAAAGGAAGGCAGGATTCAGGTGAATATATGTGATCTGGTAGTAGATATGGCAAACTCCCTTAATATTTCTTTGTTTTACATCACCGGGTATCTATTAGACATCTCAAAGTCTTTATAAAAACATCTTAAACTCAATTTGACTTAGACTCCAAAACTGAACTCATTATCTCTGTCCTATGACCAAGTTTCACACAAATTTCTACGTTCTTATCGAAGGTACCATGATCGTTCTGATCACTCAAGTTTGCAAATTAGGAGCCATCTTTGATCTCTCACTCTCTTTCAGACTACATATCCTAAAATACACACAATAATCATGATATAAATGTTGGGCATTACAACATTATTATCACATAATGATTTTTATGTTGTCTTCTCTATTAAAATATAAATTTCTTGAGGATAAGAATATTTTTGTTTTTCTTTATATCCCCAAGTTTTATACAACATCTTGTACTTAATAATTGCAAAATAAGTAGTCACTGATTGACTATTAAAATCTTAAATTTCATTCAAAACTTCTTTATTTTTGTGTAATCTTAGAAAAGATTTTTTTTTCTTCTCTGGGCCTCAGTTTCCCCATATATAAGTGAAAGTAATGAATTAGATACTTTCTAAATTCCCTTCTGATTCTAGATCTAAGACTAAAGATCCAAGATAATTTTTTTCCAAATGCCAGGACCTGTTTTTTGTCCCAGTTTGTAAATGTGAAAAAAGCCACCTTAGTTTTTAATATTTTTATTTGGTAATAACAAAAACTCATAAGCTTAAATGGATAAGTAATTCCATGAATTTAGATATCCTTTCCAGTAATACAGATTGCAACTATCTGTCTTCACATCCTATATATAACTTGTCCTCATTTTCCCACAAGTTTACTAAAGAGGATCTTTCCATCATACTGAATTTTGTTTTGTTCTGTTTTGTTTTGTTTTTGCTTTCTTTTGATATCATCAGGATGCCTACTCCAAACATGTGCACAATCCACTTTCTTTTTCAATTATCCATTTTCATAAATGACATGTTTTTACTCCAGTTCTTCTAAGTTTTTGATTTGTTCTATTTGGGGCCTCCTTATGACTATAATCTTCCCTACCATCACTTTACATTTGCTACTTAACCCTTGATGGAGTTCTAAATTCTATCGTGTTCCATAGAACTGACTTAGAATATTAGTCTTCAAACTATTTTTCTTTTTGAATGAATGAAATTTGAAGTCATTAAATGAATTTTACAATTTCCTACTATTTAATATTAAGCCTTATTCCTACTCCTTCTATATTGTCTATCCCACATATTTATTTATGGATAGATTAGTTCTATTAGTCATCCATTGATTGCATTTATAATCTGGACAATGGATAATTTTCACTTTTTTTTTTTTTTGCCTTAGTCTTTCATTGTTTATGACTCTCTTCCAAGAGCTTTTATAATGTTTCTTGATTGAAATAGGAACATGTGGACAAGTACATTATCCAAAGGCGATCTAAGGGAAAAAATAAGGGGTGGGATAGAATAAGGAAAGGAAAAAAGGAAGAGAGGGAGAGAAAGAAAAGTGAGTAAAGATAAATACTCTTAACCCTGAATTTCATTGATATAAAATTAACCTGAAATATAAAGCTGTTAAGTGGAGATCCTCTTTCTTTTATTAATATATTTAAATGTAAATTAATATATCTAAATGTAAATTAAAATAAATAAATATATTTCATAAATATGTTTAAATCAATATATTCAAATAAATTAAATAAATAATAAATATAATTAATATATTTAAATTAGAAGGGAAACATCAAGGAAGGGAAGGCAGGATTGTAGTGCCCTAGTCACATTCTACATGACAAACAGATATAACTGCACCTGGAATATCCTTCTGGGTCCTTCAGTTCTTTCTATATATAACAAATTTGTGCAAATCAATACTTTAACTATCTCATATTCTGAGGTAACCTTTCTTTCCCCAATATATGCCCTTATCTCTAGATCACAAAGTTTTAAATATTTCTTTCTTATGAAATTCTGATAGTGTCATTATATCCCAAACATCTGAGAAATGTACGCGAGAAAATAAAGGGGAGTAACAAATCCCTTGGGCTGATATCTTTATATAAGGTTCATCTGCACTGTTATTTTATAAAGACTGAGCAAAGTTTAAAACCCAATTTACATCTTTCTTCCCCCAAAACACACTACAGAATCTTAAAATACCTCCTTCTGATTGTATTGTTCTTCCTCTTTGGGATCAGCATAATTAGGAGACAAATCTTTAAAAGATAAAATCATGGAAAGGACTTAATCTTTACCCACCCCAAGTCCTTTCCTTCACTTGTCTCAGGCCTTTTTTTTTTTTCCCTCTGTCTCAATTAGGAAGAATGTCTAATTTTTAATGCTTATTTTGTCTTTGGCTTCTTTGTAAAAACTAAGCATAGTCAAATGTAGATCTGACCAATTAAATATTACTATCATCACATTTTGTCATTTAAGCAAAATATACTTATGTCTTTTATAGGCAATCTACTCCAACCCTGTTAGGATCTTGTATCTTTAAAAAGAATCTTCCTCCTAAAAAAGCCCCAGCTTTAACAATAAATCAGAACCACCATTTTTTCTATTGCTATCTTGTGAGCTCACCCTCATGTGCCTCTATCCTATATCATCATGTCTTTCAAAGGACATGTTATTTTTAAACAGAATCAATGCAATTCATTGTGGCCAATTTTCTTTTCTTCTTGCTTGATTTAAGAGCTGCATGTGACTCAAAGCCTATAGGTAGCTTACTCCTGCTATATTTGATCATGAATCTAAAATTGTTTCCATAAGATTACACACTTCTGGTAAATTTTTGTAGTCCAAGGTTCTTTGATTTTATCAATGTGTATTCTTCCTGTACTTACACACATGAAATAAAAGCTCAAAAATGTTTAATCTCTAAATCAAATTCTTTATTCATTTGGGCAAATGTAAGCCTAGAAAATCTGAAATTTACCTACAGAAGACCTTGTTAACTTTATTCTCTTTGATTTGGTTTAAGTTCTCCAAATCAGTCAATTTATTTTCCTTAGAGTTAACTTCTTTATCAAAATTTTGTTTTGGTCTATTATTTTTTTTCTAGAAATTCACTAGAAAATTTGAACGTCTCATCACCCTAGAATTTTCCCTTCATGAGTTTTATTAATGGAATAGTTAAAGTCTGAAAGAAATGTAACTTCTTTTATTTTCTTTATGTTTCATAACTACCTTGTATAACAGGTGTAAATACACGTATAATTATATACATTGCTGTAGGTCTGGCTTTAATTTTAGCACTGAATTCAGGCTACCTTTGGGAATGAAATGAGGTACTTGTGAGTCATTGAATATTTAACAAAAGAGATTTATTTTGCTCAAGTATATCAGATAAAAAGCAAGAAAACAGCAGCACATGTCTTTAGCATTAGTTATATATGGCTTTCTTACTCAAAAAGCATTTCTGATCACTAGTGTACAGTATATAATAAGTGATGTGATTGTGGAAACCAAGCAATTCTGAGAGAGACAGGCAGAATGGGGAGTTTTATGCCTCCTACCAGAAACTACCACAGGAAATCTGGGTCCAAACAGATAGTACAGAGGAACGAAGCTATGTCATTAATATGGAAGCTGAGTTAAAATAGGGTTGGTCCTAAAATACACATTTTTATAAATGAAAAACTAAAACTGAAAAAAGTTATGTTATTTGTCCCAGATCACATAATTAATATAAGACAGGAAAAAAGGCCAGTACTTGACACCTAGTCCAATGCCTTAGGTATTACTCCATGCTATAATCTACCATTTCCCCCACTAATTTTGTATTTAGGTTCTTTGCCATAGAATAGGGTTGGCCTGAGGTTTTCTGATACTGTACTAAAAGATAGGGAGGTTCTAATTTCAGAAACAGCCTAGTTGCCATTCATATATTATCAGTCATTCCCCAATTGATGGGTTTTCCCTCAAATTCACATTCTTTGTCAGTATAAAAAGAGGAGCTATAAATATTTGTATACAAACAGGTTCTTCTTTTTTTCATTTTGGGGGCATCTCTTTGAGACACAGACCTTAGTAGTTCTATTTGTGGTTACAAAGGGATACTTAATTTCATAGCCTTGGAACATATCTCCAAACTGCTCTCTAGAACGTTTGGATCAGTTTAGAACTCCACCGAGGGTTCATCAATTTTGCAATTTTTTCTACAACATTTATTATTTTCCTTTTTCTGTAACATTAGACAATCTTATAGATGAGAAGTTGTCTTTCATAGTAATATTAATTTGCATTTCTCTAATCAATAGTGATTTAGAATTATGTAATTGTATGTGACTTTGAGAGGTTCATCTGAAATTTACTTCTTCATATCCTTTGACCACTTATCAATTGGGAACGAGTTTGTATTCTTACAATTTTGAATGAGTTCATTATATTTCTGAGTAATGAAGCCTTTATTGTTATTTAATTAGAGGTTTTTAATTTTTTTCCCTAGCTATTTTAGTTGTATGTCCAAAGTTGGTGAATTCTTTCAATGACTATTTTGCTCTTGGGTTCTAGGATATCAGGACAGATTTCCTTGATAATTTCCTGAAACACAATATTTAGGTTCTTTTTTTCCATCATGGTTTTTAGGAAGTCCAATAATTCTTTGATTATATCTCCTAGACCTATTTTCAAGGTCAATTGCTTTTCCAATGAAGGTATTTTTCATTTTTTTTCTATTTATTTCATTTTGTTATTTTGCTTGATTCTTGAAGTCTCATTGAATCATTCACTTCGATTTATTCAATTCTAATTTTTAGTGAATTATTTTCTTCAGTTAGCTTTTTTTTTAATCTCCTTTTGCATTTGACCAAGTGAACATTTAAATGAGGTGTTTTGTTCAATGGATTTTTTCCCCATTTATCAAATTCTGCTTTTCAACAAATTGGTTTCTTTTAGAAAGCTATTTGTCAGGAATTGTTTGCTTTTTCTGTTTTGTCAAATCTACTTTTTTAAGGAGTTTTATGATTGTTACATTTCGCTAAATCTATTTTTTAAATTTTCTTCAGATAATTCCTATTTTTTTCCTTTTCCAAATTCTATTGCAAAGTTCTCATTTTCTTTCCCCATTTTTCTTCTAACTCTTTTACGATCCTTTTTGAATTCTTCAAAGAGAGCCTTGCAAGATGAGGGCCAAATCAGATCACCCTTTAAGGCTTCATCTGGTAATGATTTGCCTTTAGAATCCTTAGAGTTTGAGATGCTTCATCTACAGACTACAGTGGCTTTAGGCTTCCTGAGCTGGTGTTGATTGACTTTTCTGGTGTTGGGTGGGCATGGCCAGGTTCTACATTATTCTAGGGTTCAGAGGCTCACTATTTTCCTTTTATATTTCTGTGGGATGTCTCACAGCTAATCTGCTGATCCAATGACTTGTAACCAGGACAGTGTAGTCAATGCCGCTGTATATTGGCTAATAATCTCCTGGTAGATTCCCTTGTTTGCGGATGCCACAGCTCGCTGTGGTGCACTGATGGCCATTGAAACTGATCTGAAGTTCTTCCAAAATATGTTTTGCTGCAAGTTTATTACACTCCAAATATTTGTGGGTTCTGTTATTACAAAACCAGTTCAGAGGCTTAATCTGTTGTTGATCTGAGGGATGCCAGGAGCTCAGATAAAACCTTGTCTACTCTACACTGTCTTGGCTCCACCCCCTACTTTCTGCTTTCTTTCTAATCTTGCTTGCATTTTTTTCTATGCAAAACCTTTATTTTTTAATTTCATTTTTCACATATGGAATAAAATAAACATTTCCTTAGCATAGTGCAATAAAAATGTAGTTGTGTATAGGAGTACAAATGTATCATGCATAACTTTCTATTCCTTTCAAAATTCTATTCCTTTCAAATTCCTTTCAAAAGTATTTTTTTTACTCGCTCTCCATGTGCTAAAGATAGTTACCATTAGACACAAAGAGGTATATACACACATGCACACAAACCCATGTATGTGTGGGCATATATACACACAAACATAAATCAACTTATTCTACATATACTTCTATTCATCAACTATTTTTCTAGATGCAGAGAGCATATTTCTTCACATATTCTTGATCTTTAATCTGGGTATTTATAGTAGACAAAGTAACATTAAAAGTTGCTCTCAAAACAATATTATTTTCACTTTATATAGTATTATCTTTGTTATGCTCATTTTACTTTTCATTATTTCATGCAAGCCTTTCCATGTTTGTTTTTTTTTTTCTAATATTCCATCACAGTCATATACAACTTGTTCAGTCATTACCCAGTTGAAGGACATTCCTGCAATTTCCAGTTCTTTGCTACTACATAGAGAGCTATTGTAAACATTTTAGAAAATATAGTTTTTTTCCCCTTTTTCCCTAGGTATCATTGAAAACAGATCAAGTAGTGGTATTGCTGGATCAAAGGGTATAAGGATCTTAATAACTCTCTGGACACAGTTCTATATTGCTCTTCAAAATGCTTGTATTGTTTTACAATTCCACAAATAATGAAATAGTCTCCCAATACTTCCACACCCTCTCCAATATTTGTCACTTTCCCTTTTTATCATTTTAGGCAATCTGGTAGGTATAAAATGATATTTCAAGATTGGTTTAATCTGCATTTTCCTAATCAATGATGGTTTAGATTATTTTATATAAGTATAAATTGTTTTGATTTCTTCATTGAGAAACTTACTTTTCATATACTTTGAGCATTTATCAGTTGGTGAATAATTTATATTCTTATAGATTTGACAAAGTTCTGATTGCTGTATGTGAATTTCCCTCCATCTTTTTTACTCTCTTTTCTTTCCCAGCCTCTCTTTTTATTCTATCTGTTACTTTGTCTTTTCTCCTTACCCTCTTAATCTTGATTTTACCCAACCTCTAAAATGCTCTCCTTTGTCATCTCCCCAATCATCTGAAATTTCATCTGAGTAAACAGTAAACTAAACACCTCTATGTCAATTTCACTTAATCAAGGAACTTTTTAATTTAACACAATCAGAATTGTGTACTCTTCATCAAGCAATACTCACTATCTCTAATTTGGTCAAAAATTCTTTCTCCATGGATCTGACAGCTAAATTATTCTTATTCTCCTAATTTACTTATGCTATTATATTTTTATACTTAAGTCATATACCAGTTTTCATCTCACCTTGGTATAAAGTGTGAGATGTTGATTTATACCTAGTTTCTACCATATGGTTTTCCAATTTTTCTACTAGCTTTTGTCAAATAGTTCTTATGCCAAAAACTAAGGTCTTTGAGTTTATCAACTACCAGATTACTATGGTCACTTACTACTGTCCCTTACGTACAAAATTTATTTCACTTATTCATCACTCTATTCCTTAGCCAGCACCAGATAATTTTAATGATTACTGCTTTATAATACATTGAAAATTTGATATTGTTAGACATCTTTTCTTCACATTTCTTTTCCTTTCTTTTTCCACTTAATAGTATTTTATTTCTTCTAATTACATGTAAAGTTTTCAAAATATCCTTTTATAAGATTTTGATTTCCATTGTTTTCTTCCTCACTCCTTTTTCCAACTTCTCCCCTAATATAGCAAGCAGTCTGATAGAGGGTGTACATGTACAATCATATTATCATATTTCCACATTAGTCATGTTGTATAATAAGAATCAGAGCAAAAGAAAAACATGAGAAAGAAAAAAAAATGAAATGTTATGCTTTTGTCTGCAGTCAGACTCCATAGTTTTTCTTGGGAGGTATATAGCATTTTCCATTATGGGTTGTCTTAGATTATTGTATTTTCAAGTATCATTAAGCTTTTCATAGTTGGTTATCTCCCAATATTTATGTTACTGTGTAAAGTATTTTCTTGGTTCTTCTCTCTTCACTCAGCATCAGTTCATGTAAATCTTGCCATTTTTTTTTTCTGAAATCCACTTGGTCACAATTTCTTACTGCATTCATATAACATAATTTGTTCAGTCATTCCTCAATTGATAATACATCCTCTCTATTTACATTTCATTGATACCACTAAGAAAACTGTTATAAACATTTTTTGTGCATGTGGGTCTTATTCCTTTTTTTGTGTTGGGACACAATAGTATTGCTGGATCAAAAGGTTTGCACAGATTTATAGCCTTTTGGTCATAGTTACAAATTGCTCTCTAAGTTGGTTGAATCAATTCACCAATTAGATAGTCCGATAGGTATGAAGTAGTTCAGAGGTGTTTTAATTTAAATTTTTCTAATCAATAGTGATTTGCATTTTTTTCATATAACTATAGAGAGTTTTAATTTTTTCATTTGAAAATTGACTATTTATACCTTTGACCACTTATCAATTGGGAAATGACTTGTATTCTTACAAATTGACTTAGTTCTCTAAATATTTTAGAAATGATCAGAAACACTGACTATAAAAATTGTTTCCCAGTTTGCTTCTTCCCTTCTAATTTTGGTTACATTGCTTTTGTTTGTCTTTTATTTTTTATTTTATTATTATTATTATTATTATTTTGGCTGAGACAATTGGGATTAAGTGACTTGCCCAGAGTCACACAACTAGGAAGTGTCTGAGGTCAGATTTGAACTCAGGAACTCCTGACTTCAGGGCTGGTGCTCTATCCACTGCACCACCTAGCTGCCCCCTGTCTAAAACCCTTCTAAATTTAGTTTAATCAAATATATATTTTACATTTTAAAGTCTTTTCTTTCTTCTGTTTGATCATAAATTCTTCCCTTCTCTATAGATCTGACAAGTAAACTATTCCTGGCTATTCAAATTTGCTTATGTTATCACCTTTTAAGTCTAAATAATACAGCCAATTTGACCTTAACTTATGTATGGTGTGAGATGTTAGTGAATGCCTAGTTTCTGCTCACATTTGTTTTCATTAATTCCCTTGACATTCTTAATCTTTTGTTTCTCCAGATGAATTTTGCTATGATTTTTTTCTCACACTGCAAAATGAAAGTTGTGAACTTTACAGTAAAATCAATTGCTATACCTATTTGAGTGTATATATTATTCCCTCTTTGAGACAGTTCTGATGAGAGTAAGATTGTTTTATTTCCCCCATCAGTTGCTGCTGATTCAGTGTTTTCTAAGGCCAGATCTTGTTTTGCTGGGGCCAGCTTGGCCTGCTCTGGACTGTACTCTACTATCCCTCAGGTGTGACAGACATTTCTGGCTGACCTTTTGAGTCATCTTGGTCTGGAAAATTGTTTTACTCCACCTTTTTTGTGAGTTCTGCTGCTCTAGAATTTGTTTAGAAAAATTTTAAAGATATATGCAGGGGTCGGGTGGATAGTTCAGATGATTCCCCATCATTATTCCACCATCTTCTATCACATTATTTAAAGGTGTTTAGAGGCATTTTGGGAAGTATTCAGGCAAGTTATTGCCTTCTCTCCACTATCTTGGCTCTGTCTCTCTAATGTGTTTCCTGTAAACAACATATTGTAGGATTTTGATTTTTAAAGCATTCTACTATCCATTTCCATTTTATGGGTGAGTTCATCACATTTCCACACACAGCTATGACTACTAACTATTTTCTTCCATCCCATTTCCCCCCACTGTCTTTCATTTGACCATCACCTCCCCAAATCTGTCCTCTCATTTCTCAAATTCTGTCCCTTTTTCTTATATTCCTCCTTACCTACTTCCCTGTAGGGTAATATAATTATATATATATCCAAATGAATGTGAATGCTTTTCCATCTTTTAATCAAATCCAATTGGGAAAAAAGGTATAAGCTATGTTCAACCTACTCCTTTTTTTCATGCCATTGTAATATGTCTTTCACAGTTCTTGTGAGATGATTTACCCCCATTCTATCTCTGTTCCCTCTTCTCCCAATGCATCCTTCTATCTTACCTCTTATTTTTAAAATGTTAATATTTTCCCATCATAGTTAACTCATACCCATATACTCTACATATATTTATCCTAACTGCCCCAATAATGATAAAGTTCTTAGGAGTAACAAGTATTATTTTCCCATGTAGGAATATGAACTATTTAACCTTATTGGATCACTTGTAATTTCTCTTTCCTGTTTATCTTTTTATGCTCCTCTTGAATCTTGTATTTGAAAGTCAAATTTTATGTTTAGCTCTGACCTTTTAATCAGGAATGCTTGAAAATCCTCCATTTCACTAAGTAGCTATTTTTTTAATCCTTAAGTTTTATATTCAGTTTTTCTGGGTAGGTGAATGTTGGTTATAATACAGGTTCATTTGCCTTCTGGAATATTACATTCCAAGCTCTCTGTCTTTTTTTTTTTTTTAATGTAAAAGCTGCTAAATCCAATGCAATACTAATGTTGGGTCATAAATACTTATATTGTTTCTTTCTACTTGCAGTTATTTTTCCTTGACCTGAGAAATGTATAATTTTCTATGACTCTCCTAGAACTTTTCCTTGATTGGTAGATTCTTTCAATTTCTATTTTGCCTTCTGGTACTAGAAGATCAGGGCATTTTTTTCCTTGATAATTTTTTTTAAAGATTTAGTCTAAGTTTTTTTTTTCCCCCCATGATTTTCAGATACTCTGATACTTCTTAAACTATTTCTCCTAGATTTATTTTCCGGGACAGTGCTCGCAATGAAATATTTCACATTTTCTTTCATTATTCATTCTTTTGATTTTCCTTGATATCTCAAGGAATTATTAGTTTTCACTTGTATAATTCTAGCTTTTATAGAATTATATTTTTCAGAGAGTTTTTGAGCCTCTCCATTAGGCCAATTCTACTTCTTAAAGAATTCTCTAAAGTGAATTTTTAAAAATCTTTTCTCCCCATTTTTTCTTTTTCCTTTACCAAGTAATTGTTATTTTACTTTCAGGATTCTTTTGCATAAGTTATTTCTTTTCTTATTTTTTCTACCTGTATTATTGATTTTACAAATCATCTTTGAACTTTTCTAGGTGGATTTTTGATCCCTAGACCAACGCATATTTCTTTTTGAGGCTTTATTCATTTGTAGCTATTTTAACAGTGTTTTCCTCTTCTCTTCTATGTTTCCCTTTAGATCTTTCCTATCTCAATGATAGCTTTCTGTGTTCAGAATTTTGTTTGATTTTTTTTCGCATTTTCAGTTTATTTCATGATATTCAAATTTGAGCTCTACTCCTAGAGTAATGGGGATACTGTCCCAAAGTTTTGTGTCAGGGCCTAGGGGCTATTACACTGAGGACTTTGATTCTAATTATTTGCCTTTTGTTTTATGGCCTCTGGGCTTGGTGACTCATCTACTGTCCCAGGACAGCTGGGCATTCCAGTTTGACTGAAGATCTGCTGTGTTAGGAGCTAGAGACCTTACAGCTGACCCAGTGTGATCCTGGCCCACTATTCTGGGGGCCATGGAGCCTCAGTTACTGACCTGTACTGAGACTTGGGATTTCCTGATGTCTTGCCCAGACACTGAGTATATTGGGTTACACTTCTCTTTGTGGAAAAACAGTAATTTTTCTAAGTTGTCTTGGGATGAAAATTTTTTCATTATGTCTTTTTGTGTATTCTGCTTTTCCCAAATCTATTTTGAGGGGCTACTTAAAGTTTTGGAGGGGAATTTAAGAGAGTCTGGCAAGTTTTTGCCTTTTTACCACTATCTTAGCTCCATCCAATCTAAAATGTATTATTAATTGAATTATCACCTTTTTGAAGTCTAGACAATTTAAAAAATCATCAAAACCTGATTTGTGTAGATGCCCATCAATTGGAGAATGGCTGAATAAATTGTGGTATATGAATATTATGGAAATTGTAGTTCAGTAAGAAATGACCAGCAGGATAATTTCAGAAAGGCCTGGAGAGACTTACACGAACTGATGCTGAGGGAAATGAGCAGGGCCAGGAGATCATTATATACTTCAACAACAATACTATATGATGATCAATTCTGATGGACCTGGCCCTCTTCAGCAATGAGATGAACCAAATCAGTTCTAATGGAGCAGTAATGAACTGAACCAGCTACATCCAGGGAAAGAACTCTGGGAGATGACTAAGAACCATTACATTGAATTCCCAGTCCCTATATTTTTGCCTGCCTGCATTTTGGATTTACTTCACAGGCTAATTGTACAATATTTCAGAGTCCAATTCTTTTTGTACAGCAAAATAACAGTTTGGTCATGTATACTTATTGTGTATCTAATTTATACTTTAATATATTTAACATGTACTGGTCATCCTGCCCTCTAGGGAAGGGGATGGGGAGAAGTAGGGGAAAAATTGGAATAAAAGGTTTGGCAATTGTCAATGTTGTAAAATTACCCATATATATAACTTGTAAATAAAAAGCTATTTTAAAAAATCAAATATCATGGACTAAAAATAAAACAAAACAAACAAAAAAACAGATTTGCAATGTTTGCTGATAACCACGGTTTCAAACTGAAATTTTAATAAATGATTTTCATTTGTCATGAACAGCTTCAGAACATTCCTGCTTTTTGTTTTTAATCATGTCTTTGGAAGATGTGATAACTTTCATATTCTTATCTTAGTTTGTTGAAAAATTGAAAGATTACACCCAGGTGCTAATTTGGAAAAGAAAAGCTTCTCTCTTTAGTTATGTTAATATATTAAAATTAATATAACTTTTTTATATTTGCTTATAAAGAACACTTGCCTCCACTTTTTATCTCCAGTAATAATGGTTTTAAATATTGTTGTTTCCCCCTCCCCACTGCTTCCACCAAATTCTTCAAATCGTTATTCATTTTTATTCGTTTTTTTCACCTTCACCAACTGAATAAGAAAAACAGTGAGATTTTTCTTATTGGTGTTATTTTGTTTTGTTTTCATTATAGACATAATGCATCTTTATTTTGAAAAGGTATATAGAAAGTCATAATATCCTTAGGGACAAGAGAGAGAAATGGGAACCGGGCAATTACCCAATTTTGGTAAATTTAGAGCTGGTTGAACATGAATACTACCTACCAAAATGTCTGATTAATTTATTTTATGCCAAACGCAAATTTTAACCTTTTACATATTTCAGATATTCTGAGTTTAAAAGATAGCAATGGTATAAGAGGTATTAGTAGTGAGGTTTAAATGCTTTCCAGAATTTTAGAATTGGAAAGAACATTATAGGTGCATAATAAGTGGCACCTAATAAAATTCCTTAGGATGAGATATTTCTGATTATGCACTTACCATGTTGCAAGGCATGTAATATGAACTTAATAAATGCTTGTTTCTATTTTTTCCACAACTTAGCAGAAGCTAGGTAGCACATATGTTGGTGTATTGGACTGAGAATCAGAAAGACATGAATTCAAATTTGTCCTTAGATTTTACTAGCTATATAATACTGAGCAAGCCACTTAACAGCTATCTGTTTCAGTTTCCTTATATATAAAATGGAGTATTAATAGTACCTATTTCCCAGGGTTATTTTTCCCCAGGATTATTTTAAGAACAAAATAAAATAATATTTGTAAGGTGCTGTGCAAACCATAAAAGGCTATGCAAAAGCTAGCTGTTGTATGTGTGTGTGCCTATGTGTGTGGTTGTTATTGCAAGAAAACTATTATGAAGATGTATATGCAATAGCCCAGGAACACGTGTAGTAAGAGATTGCAAATGTTTTTCTCTCTGATACAAAGCCATGCTTTGTGAATCCATGTCCTCCCTTTCCCTTTTTCTAGATACTCCTATAAGTTGCCCTGAGTAATTTGAATAATATCAGAGAGATACACAAGAGATAGTGGAGCAATTCAGGAGAGACAAAGGACATCATCCGAGTTTCTAAACTCATGGAAGGCACAAGTTTGGGTAGAAATGTTACACCAATGTGTTGAGTGAGTAAAAGATAATTTATTCTAAGTTTCTATTTAGCAAGACATGATATTGGATATACAGAGGCAGCAGAAAGTGTGAGAGGCAAAAGAACTTCTTCCCCTTATGAGAACTCTTTTGTGAAGAGAATTTGAACATCAGGAAATGAGCAAATATAGACTCAACCAGTTCTGAGGAAGGATTTAACTCAGTAGCATTTTCTAACATGATACATCCAAAGACTTATTTTTAACCAGGAATGTTAACAATTGATGCCATCTTTGGGAACTGAGAATTGCAGGCACAGTGACACATAAGACTTTAGAGTACATCAAAAGATGATATTTGATGCTCTGCTTGGATCTATACTGAGATGAAGCACAAAATGCTAAGCAGTACAGCAGAGAGGATGGTTAAAGGGAGCATTGGATGATTAAAATACACTAGAAACTAAAAACTATGGAAATATTTAAATTTAGTTAAAGCAACAGTCAGCAAATGACTGACTCTGGAATGAAAAGCAATTGTGGGTATATGATTCCCGATAATCCCCTATTAATGGCTGAGCCTGTACAGGTTCTTGGTAAAAGCTGTTTATTAGGAGGACCTTTTCTTTTTCAGTTTCTAATATGAGACCTAGTTGTGGTATTTGACCTATAAATATTTTCATTCTTTTAGTCATATGAATAGAGTATTTACAAGGGGAGTTGTTGACAAATTACAAGATAATATCATACAGGATATTCCAAGATTTGGATAGGAGCAATGAATGAGGAGGATGCAAAGTCATGCTAAGTGGTCTCATGTTCCTTGACAGAAGACTAATTTATGTATCAGACCCTTTCACTGGTAGAACAATTTAGTTCCAACCCCCTGAGAAAACATGATTTTGTTTTATCTTTTATTTGTTACCATTATCTAGAATTCTGTGATTTTTCAGTCATCCTTACCATGAACCTGTTCAAGTTACTCACTAGTCTCCAGGTTCTCTATGACTGACAACAGCTTCAAAACCCCTTTGTTCTCTGTTTTACAGAAGAAGAAAAATCTATTATTGACTGTGAATAGCCTTTATGAAATTTTCCACAGTTTGTCATTATCAGCATCCTCCATTTTCTGTGTTATAGAAATGTGCTTAAAATGTCACTGACTTCTCACCTTCTGTTAGTCTGTAGCAGAAAGAAGTTAGGTCTGTTGAGTATTCAGCTTGACCTGCTTGCAGTGAAGGGCAGCATAAATCACAGTGAGAAATGGCATACGCCCTACCATCTCAAATAAATTCCTGTCTATTGTCTATTATTCACTATCAATTACTATTTATTTAATACCTTACTATTAGACTTAAGTGGTGGAGGAACAGCTTTGATTAATCTTCCCATTTAAGGTAATTCTTTATTCCAAGGAACAACTTAAGATATGATTTTTCTTTTGAAATTTCACATAAAACCTTGTCAATTCAAGAGCCTCACCTCAATTCAGCTCCCAATTTTCTGGGACAGAAAAGTATAAAGAGTGATGAGAAGTGAAAAAAAAGCAGTATTTAAAAATAAGTAATATTAATTCCATATTTTGAGCTAAATAAGGCAAAATTTTTCCTCATTCTAATTCTCTAGGAAAAATCTATCTGTTATAACCTCAAAAAAAAAAATCAGGACATACATGTCTTGATAATATATAAAAGTGAACAACATGCTAGTAAGAGCAAGAATGGAAATAGCTCAGATTCATATCCAAATGTGCTTCCATAAATTTTTGTATAGAGATTCAATATATACTTTGAGTTAGTTAAGAAGGAATGCCAATGAGATGGAAAGAAGGAAGGAAGGAAGGAAGGAAGGAAGGAGGAAGGAAGGAAGGAAGGAAGGAAGGAAGGAAGGAAGGAAGGAAGGAAAGAAGGAAGGAAGGAAGGAAGAAAGAAGGAAGGAAGGAAGGAAAGATGGAAGGAAAGATGGAAGGAAAGAAGGAAGAAGGAAGGAAGGAAGGAAGGAAGGAAGGAAGGAAGGAAGGAAGGAAGGAAGGAAGGAAAGAAGGAAGGAAGGAAGGAAGGAAGGAAGGAAGGAAGGAAGGAAGGAAGGAAGAAGGAAGGAAGGAAGGAAGGAAGGAAGGAAGGAAGGAAGGAAGGGAAGGAAGGAAGGAAGGAATGAAGGAAGGAAGGAAGGAAGGAAGGAAAGAAGGAAGGGAAGGAAGGAAGGAAGGAAGGAAGGAAGGAAAGAAGGAAGGAAGGAAAGAAGGAAGGGAAGGAAGGAAGGAAGGAAGGAAGGAAGGAAAGAAGGAAGGAAGGAAAGAAGGAAGGGAAGGAAGGAAGGAAGGAAGGAAGGAAGGAAAGAAGGAAGGAAGGAAGAAGGAAGGGAAGGAAGGAAGGAAGGAAGGAAGGAAGGAAGGAAGGAAGGAAGGAAGGAAGGAAGGAAGGAAGGAAGGAAGGAAGGGAAGGAAGGAAGGAAGGAAGGAAGGAAGGAAGGAAGGAAGGAAGGGAAGGAAGGAAGGAAGGAAGAAGGAAGGAAGGAAGGGAAGGAAGGAAGGAAGGAAGGAAGGAAGGAAGGAAGGGAAGGAAGGAAGGAAGGAAGGAAGGAAGGAAGGAAGGAAGGAAGGGAAGGAAGGAAGGAAGGAAGGAAGGAAGGAAGGAAGGAAGGAAAGAAGGAAGGAAGGAAGGAAAGAAAGAAGGAAAGAAGGAAGGAAGGAAGGAAGGAAGGAAGGAAGAAGGAAGGAAGGAAGGAAGGAAGGAAGGAAGGAAGGAAGGAAGGAAGGAAGGAAGGAAAGAAGGAAGGAAGGAAGGGAAGGAAGGAAGGAAGGAAGGAAGGAAGGAAGGAAGGAAGGGAAGGAAGGAAGGAAAGAAGGAAGGAAGGAAGGAAGGAAGGAAGGAAGGAAGGAAGGAAGGAATAAAAACATTTTATGTGATAATGTCATCAACTAATAGCTGTTTCAAGTGATTCTTGATATTCTTCAACTCTTAGTGTGGTTTTCCAAGACTACTCTAGAAAAGGTCATTAATTGTTGAGGGAGAATATAACATAGCTTCTTGGACAAATTCCCACTCATGTAGGGAGCAAACCTAGTCTTCATGAGATTGTCCCTCATAGGATCCTTCCTTTCCTTGGACACTAGAGTCTCTAATCAAACTCCTCTGGATTTTCCCCATGATCTGAAAGTTTTAATGCTTCTTTGTTACTCTTCAAACAGTGCTACTTGTTTTCTTTTAAATTTCTTCACAGGAGGCACGGGCTATTACACTGTCAAATTATTGCATCCCAGTTGGCTATCTGAACTACTTTGAATAAAATAGCAGTAGCCCCAACTAAGAACAAAACCCAAGACAATTCTGCTGGGTTGAAATATGTCAGAGACAAAATAGTCACCTATATTGGCTCTCATCTTTCCTAAGCCTCTCCAAACCCACTATGTTATAATTTCCATGTCAAATAACTAGCCTCGGCACCTGAATAAGCTGTTAAGAGTATACATAACAAGGATTCTTCATCAAATGACTGGAATATAATTTTCTCTTGGTAATTCTTGGACAGCATAAGGGTACAATTTTTAATACCCCTTTCCATTGCTATAAGGGTTTTCATGAGGTATTTTAAAAAGAAACCCAGAGAAGTTAATAGGAAAAAGTTTTAAGTTCTTTGTGACTCAGGATGGTCCCTGGCTATGTTCCTGAATGCATTCCAAGGCCACCCCACTGGACTTCAGATTCTGAAAAACTAATAGGGCATTCAAAATACTCTAATTTAATGACATTGTGTACAATTACCCTTATTATGCAAATAAGCCTAATGTGTTAAATTCCTTTGTAGTTACTATATTCTTCATCATTACTCTGTATAGAAGTCTCTTAGATCTTAACACAAGGATTGATGCCTTCTCTGGGCATTACAAATCATTCAATCAATAAACATTAAGCATCCACTTCATGACAGCTACTGTGCTAAGTACAGTAGATACAAAATAAAGTGAAAAAAAAAATCCCTTCCCTCAAGAAACTCAAAATCTAATGGAGAGACAATATCCACACACTATTTACAAATAAGTATTATACAGAATAAAATGGAAATAATCAAGGAAAGGAAAATACTAGAATCAAGGATGATTAGGAAAGAGTACATAGGACATAGAAAGGAACTTTATAGAGATGTTCTTTCTGCTTCTAGTATTGCCAAATGGAATTGTAGCATCCATAAACATGTGAATATCATGACCTTGTGGACAGTGCACCTTTGATAAGTGTATAATATAGAGCTCTCTCAGACACCCTGAAATTCCTCACTCTTTCTCACTACTGTTTCCCATATTTAATCTGTTGTAAGGCCTGTTGATTTTACCTTTTTAACATTGTTTGCATATAGTTCCTACCCTGCTCTTACACTGACATGACTTTCTTATAGGTTCCTCATACAGATAGCATCACCTCACATATGGTTCTGCTAATTGGTCTCTCTGTTATACCTCCTTATCCTCTATTCACCTTTGATGTTCTTAAAATGCAGGTCTGACCAGATTATCCTCTATTCAATAAATGACCATAGCTTCCTCTTACCTTGAGGTTCAAATATAAAATCCTCTCATATTCAATGCCTTCTATCACATGCTTCCGCTTCCCATTATTCCATTATTTTTAAACCTCCTATTATTTCTCCCTTTGTGATTTAGTACTACTGGCCTCTTTGCTATTCTTTGAAATAGATATTCCATTTGATATTCCATTTAATGACTTCAGGCATTTTCTCCCACTGTACCCCATATCTGGAAATGTTCTCCACCTTTATCTCTGCCTACTTGCCTTCCCTGATTTCCTTCAATCTAAGGAAATCTCTATCTTCTACAAAAAGCCTTTTCTAATCATTCTTGATTCTAATATCTTCTTTTTCTTAATTATATCCATTTTATTCTGTAAAATACTTATTTTCAAACAGTTTGGATATTATCTCTCCCATTGGTTTGTGATTTTCTTGAAAGAAGATTTTTTTTAACTTTATTTTGTATCTGCAAGCTGCAATGAAGGAGGTGCTTAATGTTTATTTAATTGACTGACTTATAATCCACTATAATTTTTTGGAATAGTCCATGGATATATTTACATTCAACCTCTGGTGAAAAAAGGAGTAACCTTCACTTTGACTTCAGACCTTCCACCTCTTGCTACACTGGTCCTTTGAGGGAAAAGGAAGAGGGAAGTTGGGGAACAAAACTTCTTTCTTCTGTGCAGATTCCACCTCCAACTCCTGCTGTGTTCTTTTTCTAACCAATCTCAGCCCTTCAGAGGGAGGATTAGTAGTAAGAGAATCTCCTATATGACAACCTGAAAATGTCCTTGTCATCTCATCATTTCCAACTTTCATTGGGAAGAATAGTCCTTCATGTTCAGTGATAAATATTTTCACAGTGGGTTATACTTTTTAAATGTCAGCAATTATGAGCCCATGGAGAGTCATGGAGATCATCTTCCAAACCCCATTCCTCAATTCCTTATTCTTATCCCCTTCAAACCTCCTATTCCAAACCTTCAACCAAACACCAAGTCCTTCTATTGCACCTTCTGAAATGCCTATTCCAGTAGCAAAAGCAAAACAAACAAACAAAATAATTCACTTCCTTTCATTCTATATCTCCATCCTCCTTGGGAAAAATGACACTCATATTCAATAATGAATAATCTCAAAACTGTTCATGTCCTTCACATTTCAATGACTTTCAATTTTGGAGATTGTATTGCAAGTCACATTCCCCACTTGTATCACTAAATGACTTATTCCTATCCTCTTCCAACCTTCCCCCATTCCAAAGTTTCCAATCAAATACTACCCACCCTGACCCTTTACTTTGATTGATATAGCTGTTTTATGGACAACAGACATCCCTTCAACATAAATATTGTTCTTTCTAACTCCTCCCATTATTTTTCAGTTGCTAAAACCTGATTCTGTTAATAATGTAGCTTCCCTTTGTCACACTTTCTGGTATTTATTGTACCTCTATTATTTCTTTTTGGCTCACTGGTCAAGGAAAGAGAGATGGATTATTTCTTGTTTCCTATTGTTACTTCTAGTTTCTTCCCTTACCTCTCTTACTTCTGGTCCTTATCACAATCTACAATTTTAGCTTCTTAGTAGCTGTGACCTACAGACCCTAGAGGTATCCTCCCTCCTTTCTCAATAAGTTTGATACAGGGCTCACAATTTTTTTTTCCTCCTCTCCAACTCCTGTCCTCATACTAAGAGGCATCAACATAAATATTGACTTTGCTTCAAACTCTAACTGCTCAACATCTCAGCCTCCTATTTATTTGAGAACTCCTTTTCAATTTCTCCTCTCCTGATTTTCATCCAGATCATGCTGTCTAACCCTCTTCTCTTTTTATTGCATTATTTCACTTAGTGAAATGATCACTTTCCATGGATTTAAGTATTCTCTCTATGCTGATCTAGTTGTGCTACCCCAATGTCACTGTGACCTGGTTCAAACTCAGGTCTCCAATTGCCTTTCCAATAACTTGATCTGCATATCTAGTGTACATCTTAAATTAAATATGTCCAGAACATAATTAATTATGTTTCTCTAAAGCTTTTCCCCTTATATCTTCTCTATTACTGGAGAGGGCAACTCCATTTCCCCAGTCCCTCCAGCTAATAAGCCAGTAGGCATCCTTGACTATTTTCACTTCTTTTCCCCTCTGTATCCAATCTATTTCCAAGACCTATTGCTTTCATCTCTGAATCATTTCTTAAATACATCCCTGTTATCTCTTCTGACTCTACAACCACTGTGGTACACGACTTCATAACCTCAAATCTGGACTAAAGAAATAGTCTGATTGTAAGTCTGCCTGATTCAAGTCTTTCCCTACTCTATCTATTTTCTATCCATCTACTAAAGTGATATTCTAAAGTGTAGATGTGATCATTTTACTCACTACTCAGTAAACTCTAGGGACTCCCTATGGATCCTAGAATCAAATTCAAAGTGTTCAGTTTGCCACCCAAAGTCCTTCATAACCTAGCCATGAGCTCTTCGCCACCTTTTCAGTCTTCTTACACCTTCCTGTTTCATGAACAAGACATCGCATCTCTCAGATCTAAGAATTTTCTCTGGCCATCACCCCAAGCAAGACCAATTTTCTTTCTCAATTCTACATACTGACTTCCTTAATTCCCTTTTAAGTCCAATAAGAACTCCATCTTTTACAGGAAGACTTTCTTCTTGATTATAGTGTCTACCCTCTGTTAATTTTTTTTTATTTTTTCTGCATATAGCTTATTTTGTATATATGTCTTTGCATGTTGTCTCCTCCATTAGTTTGTAAGCTCCTTGAAAACAAAGAATGTCTTTTGACTTTTTGTTAATCCCTAAAATTTGACAAAGTATCTGGCACAGAATAGGCATATAATAAGTGTTTTTTGATTAATTGATTATATTATGTACTTATTTAGGTAGAGAAATCTTCTTGTCAGGAAAGTAGATAGGATTTTCAGTTTATTTTACAAATGAACCACTAACTCAAACAGGGATAAGTGACTTGTCAAAGGTCACAAAAACTATTAAGAGTTTCAGGCCAGATTTGAACTCAGGAAGGATGAATCTTCCTGACTTCAGATCCATCAGTCTATCCACTGTATCATGTATCCAAAGAGCACCCCCAAAACATGAAGTCAATTTGAAACCCAAGCTTATACTTACTTACACATAATAAATAATTGATGTTAGAGATTATTTCAGGAGTTTCAAGAAGGCCTCTCTTTTGTTGTTGGTTTACTTTTGGTCTGTTTTTTTTTTAAGCTACATGTAGAAACAGCATTTTGTTGCTGTTGTTTTACACATACATTCATTTTTATAGGAATCATTTTGGGAGAGAAAAATCAAAATTAAAGGGAAAAACCACAAGAGAAAAAAACAGAAGAAAAAGGTGAAAAAAAGTGAACATAGCATGTGTTGATTTACATTCAGTCTGCATAGTACTTTTACTGAATATGGTTGGTGTTTTCCATCCAAAAACTATTGGGATTGCCCTGAATCACTGACTCACTCAGAAGAAACAAGTCTATCATAGTTGATCATTGCAAAATCTTGCTGATGCTATGCAAAATGTTTTCCTAATTCTGCTTGTTTTGCTCAGCATTCATTCATATAAATGCTTCTAGGCCTGTCTAAAACCATTCTGTTCCTCATTTTTTATAGAAAAATAATATTCTACTAATTTCATACACCATAACTTCTTAGGCCATTTTCCAATTAATGGACTTCTTTTCATTTTCCAATTCTTTGCCACCACAAAAAGTGCTGCTATAAACATTTTTGCATACGTGGGTAAGGACCCTTTTCTGTGATTTCTTTGGGATACAGACCCAGTGGCACTGCTAGATCAAAGAATATGCACAGTTTCGTGGTCATTTGAGGATAATTTCAAATTATTCCAGAATGGTTGGATCATTTCACAACTCCATCAACAATGCATTAGTAGGTTCCAGTTTTCTCCTATCACCTCAGACAATTTTCATTAATTTTTTCTATCATCTTATCTAATCTGAGAGGTGTGAGGTGGTGCTTAAGAGTTCTTTAATTTGCAGTTCTCTAATCAATAGTTATTCAGAACATTTTTTCATGAGTATAGCTGGCTTTAATTTTTTCATGTAAAAATTATCTGTTCATATCCTTTGACCATTTATCAACTGGGTAATACATTCTTATAAATTTGATGCAGTTCTTTATACACTTTAGAAATATAGCCTTTATCAGAAGCATTGACAGTAAAAAGTTTTTCTCAGCTCTATTTCCCTTCTAATTTTGATTGTGTTGACTTTGTTAGTGCAAAAAACTTTTTAGTTTAGTGTAATCAAAGTTGTCCATTTTACGTTTCACTGTTCTCTAGTTTTTTTTTTCCATAAATTTGTTCCTTTTCCAAAAATCTGATATGTAAGCTAACTCTTGTTCTCCTTATTTGCTTATACTATCATCCTTTATGCTTAAATCATATATCCATTTTGATCTAATTTCATACTAGGTGTGATATGTAGATCTATTCTGTGTTTGTGACATGTTATTTTCTAGGTTTCCTAGACATTTTTGTAAAGTAGTGAGATTTTAATCCAGAAGTTGGAATATGGAAGTTTATCAATCACTAGATTACTATTGTCATTGATTATTGTATCATGTGTATCTAACTTATTCCACTGATCTACCCTATTTCTTAGTCAATATCATAGAGTTTTGATGACTGTTGCCTTATAATATAATTTTAGGTCTGGTACTGCTAGGCCACCATTCTTTGTATTTTTCATCAATTATCTTTTTATTTTTGATGTTTTGTCTTACAGATAAATTATGTTACTATTTTTTCTAGAGCTATAAAATTTTTTGGCAGTTTGGTATGGCACTGAAGAAGTAGACTAATTTAGGTAGAATTATCATTTTTATTATATTTGTTCATCCTAGCCATGAGCAATTGTCATTCTTCCAGTTGTTTAGATCTAACTTCATCTGTGTGAGAAGTGTTTTTAATTGTGTTCATACATTTCTTTGGTTTGTCTTAGCAGATAGACACTCAAATATTTTATTTTTTCTACACTTATTTTAAATAGAATTACTCTTTCTATCTTTTGCTGCTGGATTTTGTGAGAGTATTTAGAATTACTTATGATTTCTGTGTTTATTTTATATTTTCCAACTTTGCTAAAGCTAAAGTTTCATGTAGGTTTTTGGATAATATTCTAGGAATTCACTAAGTATATTTTCATAATTTCCAATGAGTAATAATTTTATGTTCTCATTGCTCATTCTAATTCCTTTAATTTCTTTTTCTTTTTTTATTACTAAAGCCAACCTTTCTAGCACATATTGAATAATAGTGAGGATAATGGGCATCCTTGTTTCACACTTGATTTTATTGGGAATGTGTCTAGCTTCTCCCCATTACAAATAATGTTTGCTGATAGTTTTAGATAGATGCTATTTATCATTTTTAAGGAAAACTCCATTACCCCTGTGTTTTGGTATGGTGTCTCGTTATTATGATTCTCTTGAATAAAATTATGATGGTTTCTATGATTTTTCTGTTTGATCCATTCATTATTTAGAATTAGATTATTTAATTTCAAATTGGTTTTTAGTCTATCTTTTCCTGGCTACCTTTTTAATGTAATTTTTATGGAATTGTCAGAAAAAGAAGCATTTATAATTTCTGCTTTTCTACACGTGATTGTGGGGTTTTTAGGTCCTAATAGATGATCATTTTTTGTGCAGGTGTTATTTACTTCTGAAAAAGCTATATTTCTTTCTATCCTTATTCTATTTTCTCCATAGGTCTATCATAAATAAGTTTTTTAAAGATTCAATTAACCTCCCTAGTTTCTTTCTTGTTTTTTTTTTTTCTTAGATTTATCTAATTTTGAGAGGAGGAAGTTGAGGTCCCCAATTAACATAGTAGTGCTGTCTATTTTTTCCCTGTAACAGGCTTAACTTCTTCTCTAACAACTTAGATGCTGTATCACTTGTCTATGGTAACCCTTAACAAAATTTAGTTTTCTTTCTTGTCTCTTTTAATTAAGTCTGGTTTTAATTTTGCTTTATCTTAGATCAGAATTGCTACCCCTGCTTTTTTTTTTTTTTTTTTTTTTTTTTTGCTTTGCCTGAATCATCATAAATTCTGCTCTAGCCTTTAACTTTACTCTGTGTGAATCACGCTTTTTCAAATGTGTTTCTTGCCAATATATATATATATATATATATATATATATATATATATATATATATATACATATATATATATATATATATATATATTATATATATATATATATATATAGTAAGATTTTTTTTAATCCACTCAGCTATCCACTTCTGTTTTATGGAAAAGTTCATCACATTCACATTCACAGATAGCATTATTATCAGGGTATTTACCTCCATCCTATTTTCTCCCTTGTATTTATTTTTGTTCTCTCTTTCCACACTATCCTTCCTTTGTAGTGTTTTGTTTCTGACCCACCCCCTTTTTCAAACTGTCTTCCCTTCTATCATCTCTCCTCTCTTACTCCTTTCTCCTAGTGTTTCTGCCCTCCCTTATATCCAGCTCCTCCCTTCTCTTTCCCCTTTCTCCTCCTACTTCCTTCTAGGATAAGATAAATTTCCATATCCAAATAAGTGAATATATAATTCCCTCCACAAATCAAAACTGATGAGATTAAGGTTCAGATAATGCTCATACCTTTACCTTTATTGTATAGGTATTTTGCACCTCTTCATGTGATCTAATTTATCTCATTTTTTCTCTCCTTTCCTCTTTTCCCAGTACCATCCTTTACCTTTTTCTACCCTTTAATGTCTATTATTTAATTTCATCACAGAGTCCATTCACAATAAACATCCTCTTTCTATATATGCTCCCTCTAACTGCCCCAGTAACAGATACAGTTCTCATGAGTTACAGGTATCATTTCCCCAACAAGGGATGTAAACAGATTAACCTTTAAATAATGGTTTTTTTTATCTTTTCTTTTTAACTTTCTATGTTTCTCTTGAGTCCTGTGTTTGAAGATCAACTTTTCTGTTTAGTTCATATCTTTTCAACAGAAATTATTGAAAGTCTCTTACTTCATTAAAACTCCACCTCCTCCCCTGAAAGATGATATTCATTCTTGCTAGGTAGTTAATTCTTGATTGTAACCCCAGGTCCTTTGCCTTCTGAAATATGCTATTCTATATCTTCTCACACTTTATTATTGAAGCTGCCAAATCCTAAGTAATCCTGACCGTGGCTCCTTGATGTTAGAATTGTTTTGTTTTTGTTTTCATCCAGTAGTTTGCAGCATGTTTATTCCTAAAATTATAGATTTGGAATTTTGCAAAAATGTTTCTTAGGTTTTTCCATGTGGGAATCTCTTTTCAGAGGTGATCAATGGATTCTATAAGATATGGTTTCCTATTTTTCTTTAAGTTTTATAATTAGAGGCAAATTGCTGCTGTGGACTATTTCATCTCAAAATATATGTTCCTGTAACCTTTTAATTGTATTTTGTCATCTTTTTAAAAATGTGCTCTTTTTTTTTTCTTATGGCAGGTGTTTTATGTGTGATTTCATTTATACTAGAAATTTCCAACAGGAAAACTCTCCATTTTTGCTTATTGGCAACTCACTTATAAAATAAAACAATTACAAAGAAAATGAGATGTTAAGCACATAATGCTAATATATGTCAGATTGGAACTTAAATCAGATTTTTCTGATACCAAGACAGCTCTTTAATCACTCTGACTGATTCATCTCTAAATGCAAATGTTTCTGGGAAGTACCTATGACATTTCTTTAATCTCTTTCATTCTTCTCAAGTCTAGTGGTGCATACTGTCTAAACCATTCATTGTCATCTTCATAAAGTCAGAAAGGAATACCTAGGGCATCTGATGCAACTCATTTTTATAGATGAGGAAAGTTAGGCCAGATAGTTTTTTTTTGTTTTTGTTTTTGTTTTTTTTTGGTTCAATGATTGAGGACTGAGATCCAATTTGTTAAACCTCAAGACATTTTGCTGTTCTTTACCCAGTCATTGCAGCAAAGTCCATTTACTGAGTAATTTTCACTTGATTATGCTACAAGGCTGCAAATTTTAGACTAACGTGATACTCCCAAGAGTAATAAAAAGAAGATGAAAGGTTATGTAGAGGACAAGAAAGGTATGTCATTTTAGGAAAAATAAATCACTTCCATTAAAAATGATATATTATTAGGTATATCTATGTCTAGAAAAAGAAGAGGAACTGGTCACATAAGTAAGTATGAAATCAACAAGTGTATAGTCTAAGTGCTACATACTTTTATCTCAAGATATTTCAAAAATTAAAATTAAATATCCAGGATAATAATATGTATGCTCTATGGATGAATATATGGGAAAGTATAGGTAAAAATCACATATGGAGATAGAAAATGGAAAGTAAGGGCGTGCTCTTCATTTGAGGAATGACTGAACAAATAATGTCATATAATTGTATCAGATGAGTACTCTATCTTAGGAAATGGCAATAGTTTCTGAAAAACTTGGGAAGATCTGTGTGAAATTATGCAGAGTCAAATAAGCAAAATTAATACATCGATTTATACAATAATATATCAATTCATATAATTTATAAAATTAACAACTTAGAGTTAAGATCTATAATTAACAAAACGATCAGACATATTTCAAGAGAATCAGTTATAGAGAGTACTATATATCTCCTAACAAAAAGGTAATAGACAATAAATATCAAAAATAAATCACACAATTTTGGACATGGTCAAAATGGGAATTTTGTTTCATTTGACTGTGAGCTTTTATTATCATGATTTTGATTTTTTTTTTTTATTTCATCAGATAGACTGAAAAAGGAGGAGGTGGGAGAAAAACAAAATAAATTCCTGTTGAGTGAAAAAAATATCTTAAAACAAAATAATAATATAGGATAAAAAGATATAGAAGGAGTGTTTATCAATACTAGTAGTCCATCATAGTGGTCCAAAGACTAGTAGTCCATCGTAGTGAAAGCATGGATTATTCACTGTCAAAGTATTGATGTTTAATAATAAAAATAATGAACCTTTACATAGCACTTTTAAGTTTGCAAAGTTTCTTACACATATTTTCTTATGTGATCCTCATAACAACCCTGTGAGCTAGGACTTCTTATTATCACTATTTTACATGTGAAGAAATTGAGACACAGAAATGTTTAAATCAGTTACCTGAGATTACACAGAGTTAGATAAGCTATCTGAGGCAAGAATTTTGTTCAAATCTTTCTGACTCTTGGTCCAATACTTGATTAGTCATTATTTTACCTAATGAAACTACATTTGCCAATAATTTCTGACTTTCTGTATACTTTGGATATATTTTATCTGTAGACTTCAGATGCAAATCTTGATAATTCTAGGGAAAAGAAAGGAAATGGATAGAAGATCTCACTAAATATAGCATGTTGTTATCTTTTCTGATCTAGCACAGTTCCTCTCCCAGCACAATTTATGTGAAATTCAATATATTGATTTTATATCCAACAATGAAGGGAAGGGCATGCCATTCCTCTATGTGAGGTAAAGCATTTCACCATTTTTCTTTCTCTAACACAATGCAAACAACCATTTATTAAGTACTTACTATGTACAAGGTACTGAGATATAAGCCCTTCCTTCCTTCCCCTCTCTATGCAGAGTTGGGCTTCCCATGAACATAACAACTGTCATTTGGGTTCAGCACAAGGGAGAAGTTTTGAAAGACACACTGACTTTCTTTGTAGAAATATGCAACTGATGCTTTCATTGTCCTAGTTAATTAAGTGAAGAAAAGTCTTAAGATTCACTGGGATGCCTCTGAGCTATCTTATGATAACAGCAAACCAAATGGGTTTTAACATTCCACATGACTTTTTTCATTAAATTTATAGCCTTCTATTTAAGACGTATTGTATCTGTCATTTACACATTGCTGGCGGGGTACTAATGACTGGAAGTATTTTTTGATTTTCCTTTCTATCCCTACTTATATTTGCTTTGTTGTCCATCTTCAATTATAATTGTGAAAATCTCTGAAGAATTAATATCAACTTGATGCCACAAATCTACATTATTAAGCAAAAGACCATTCCAGTTCAGGCAAACAGATAATGAAGCAGACTTTCTTTCTTAGGATAGAGAAGTAGGATACTTATAATACAGAATATTGTACACATTTATAGATCATAATTTCTGTCTCAGATATTTTTACTTATATTTCTTTGTCACAAAAGAAAATTAAATATGGCAGAGAAAGACATTAAGGAAATCCATCAATCAATCAATTGACAAGCATTTATTAAGTATCTATCCTGTGCCAAGTTATTTTAGGTGCTGAAATTTCAAATCATAAATGAAAATATCCTTCCCCTTAAGGAGCTTATCTTCTAAATGAGGTGATAATTTGTACATAACAAGTATATATATATATATATATATATATATATATATATATATATATACACACACACACACATATTCATCAAATAAATAAAAATTAGTGAAGTCATGTGGTAGAGTACCTTGAGCGATGTCTTGGAGCCAGGAAAATTTGGGTTTTGTCTCACCTATGACATGACCTGACAGTATGATATTAGCCAAATCATTTAAGATCTCAGTACCCTAGGACAGCTTATTAAAACATTAAATTGCAAAGAAAGAATTAACATACATGGGTAATGGGAGGAACTCTGTCCATTTGGATTTCTCTATAACAATGAAATCCAGGTCAAGTCTCTATTCCTAAAGAGAAAATAATTTTGGTTTAGAGATAGCAGTACTAGATTAGGAATGAATCTTGAACTAAATTTTGAAGGAAACTGGGAATTATGAGATGTAGAAGTAAGGAGGAAATAACTTTTATGTTAAGAGAAAAATCAATCAAGTATATTTTTTTAAGATACCATTCCAATTATAAGCTAAAAGACATATTCAAATTATCTGGCTCTTGAGCCCCTAGAGTTCAGCAAAGTGAGAAGGGCAAATATTTCACCTTTCATTGCCTCTAAAGCTTTCTTATTTATATATGTATTACATTGAATTAGACAATAGTATTCTCCCAGAAAAGTTCCAGGAATGAATGATTCCTATAATCTATTTCCTGATATTCCGATTCCCTTCAAGATATTATCATATGGATTTTCTTTTTTGGACTTTGAATGTATTAATGACATTATATTTGGAAGTGACTGACAATTTCAAAAAAGAAAACTTATGATAATATCTTGAAGTGAGTCCAGATTCCAAAAATAGCTAATTCTTGATTCTAAAATTTTTCTCTCTCTCACTCTCTCTCTCTGTCTCTGTCTCATTCTTTCTCTCCTATCTCTTTTTGTCTCTTTCTCTATGTGTATGTGTATTTGTCTCTCTCTCTGACTGTGTTTCTCTCTCTCTGTCTCTGTTTCTCTCTCTCTCTCTCTCTCCTCTCTGTGATTCTCTCTGTGTATCTGTGTGTGCACTGTGTGTTTGTGTATTAGTATGGTAACTTCCTTTTTTATTCATGTTATCTTAAAGCAGGTTAGATGTCAAACGTTATTGTGCTTGAAAAGATAGAGGTAATAATAGAAATAGGGATAGCGAAAGGGATAGAAATAGGAATAGAAGAGAGGAGACAAGGATAAAGTTTATTGTTCATTTAGTCATTCAGTCTTATCTGATCCTTCCTAACATCTTCAGTCCTCCAATGTTTTCTGAAATCTGTCCAAGCTCAAGTTCACTGTTTTCATCACACTGTTTATTCATCTCTTCCTCTGCCATCCCTTTTTCCTTTGAATTCAATCTTTCCCAATATCAGCATATTTTCCAATGAGTCCTGTCTTCTCATTATATGGTCAAAGTATTTAATCCTCATCTTCAGCATTTATCTTTCCAACAAGAAAGCTGAATTAGCTTTTTAAGTACTGATTTGATCTTTTTACTGCACAAGGAACTCGTAAAAAGTCTTCTCCAGCACCACAATTTGAAAGTATCAGTTCTGCAGCACTCAGTTTTCCTTATAATCCAACTCTCACAACCATACATTAGTACTGGAAAAACAATAGTTCAAACTCTATAGACCTTTGTTGGCAAAAATATATCTTTGCTTTTTAGTATGCTGTCCAGACTTGCTATAGCTTTCCTTCCAAGGAGAAGCGTCTTTTAATTTCATGGCTGCTGTCACTATCTCTAGTGATCTTTGAGCCCCAGAATATAAAATTTGATTGTTTCCATTTCTTTTCATTCTATTTGTTAGGAAGTGATGGGGTCAGATGTATGATCTTAGGATGTCTTTTATGTTATAGTATAAAGCTAGGGAAAGAGATAAGAAAAGAGATAGAGGAAGGGGAAAATATAGCAATTATATCTGATTTCACTGACACCAGATGTTCCCCAGTGAGGAAGCTGAACCTGTACCAATATTGGCCTTTATTTATAATCGTTGACTTATAGTTTTAAAGGTAGTCCAAGGTCATATTCCAAGTATGATTTAGAAGTGATTTTAAACCCAAGTCCTCCTTTCTATGAGGCTGACTTCTATCTATTCTATAGTATATTTTGATAAATCAATCTGTTATCAATGTCTCCCTATTTTTTCAAGCACTGATTACCTGTGACATTATGTTAGGTGCCATAGAAGGAAATAAATATATTAAAATCTATCTTTGCTTCGTATACTTCATAGATTCATTAAAGCTGTTGAATGCAAGCATTCATTCAAGAACCATTCATTCATAAGCCCTCTACTAGCAAACCATAAATTACATTCACAACTTTTTTTTGCTGCTCATCAAGAAATGAGCAGCATCATTGTAGCAGATATGCATAAGTCAATATACAAAATACACAAGCCAATCTATCTCTATCTAGATGATTTATTAAAGATTTAATCATCTAGTCACTCTGATTTGTGACTTCAGCAGATTTATCTCCTGCATAGCTCCCCTGTTTGAAAGCAGGATGAATAACCTGTAATCCCCAAACTATGCGTTGGTCAAAGAGGACATTCTGGGAGCTTTCTGTGAGAGTTAAACTTTTACTACTAGACTGTAGCCCTCCTCTTGTTATTTGGTAAAACAAAGGGTAGCTTACAAGAAACTCAGTAACTTGAAATTATGAAAATAGATAAACGACTTCAATTATGCTTTCCTTTTACCAAGCACTAAACACAAAAGCCAGCATCTTGCATGCAACTAGCAATCTATTGAGTTCTTAATTCATAAATTTAGAGAAGACACTTTATATGACTGAAACACTTCTCAAGCATACAGTCATTAAAATTCACATTCTGAAAGATGTATATCTATGAAACAGGGAGAAAAAAGACATAGATTATGCAGACAGTGACAGTATTGATACAATAAGATAAGTGAGATGGGTAGATACCATATTATATCATAAAATGCTTAAATCTCTGGTGAAAAAAAAGAATTATGGATTAGTATAATTATACTCCTGCAAATGACATCAATAGTGAATATCTGGGATTATTTCACTTGCAGTGATGACATGATTTTTAGTTCAAAAGATTCCAGAATTTGTTAGCATGAAAAGAAAAAGAAGGGAGTTTATCATTTTGTTTTTCATAAAATGTGGTAGAGAGCATTTCAAGTATTAGGAGAGATTTCCATTGTTTCCTAGTTCAACCCCTTTGTGATATAATGTGTGACAAGAAGATATCCCTGGCACAGCTTCATGAAGCAGAGTAGACTCCATTTGAGCAGCTCAAATTTCAAGGCAGCTTTGTTTATTTATTTGTTTTTTCCCCTCAGATGTGGCTTAAGTTTATCTCTTTGCTATTTTTGCACATTGCTACTAGTTATGGTCAATAGTCAATAAGTATTTATTAAGAGTACCTACTATACTCAAAATACTGGATTAAGTGGTAGGAATACAAATAAGTGAAAGAAAGCAGTTCCTGCCTTCCATGGGAACTAATAGGGGAAGACAATACACAAAAAAGCTAGGAGGGGTTGGTGGGGAAGTGGGCACTTGGAAGAACCCGGTACAGAGGTATAATGTGGCACCAAGCCAAGCTGCTGCTGAAAATGAAGAATTATCTGGAATCCCTCTATTTAAAGGAAGGCTTTGGGGGGAGTTTATTGCTCTGTCCTTCATCAGTCAGTTTGCATGATGAGGAGATTTCAATACTTGTTTTTTCCTGAGGGTGATTTGATGTTCCTGTAATCAAAGCAGAGCCAGAGAAGGAAAATGAAGAAAGGTCTGCTTTCCATGGTCAAGTAAATTGGATCAAATTCCTCTTCCAGTTAACATATACCACAAGCATAAGAGTCAAAAGCAAATACAATGAAGTCCCATCTACTCAAAAACATAAGAATGGTTGGAGTGATTCATTAACACATAGGAACTCCCTTCATGGATGGATTTTCATAGATTGCCTCAAGACCTATCAATATAAATCCTAAAGCAAAAATATAAGAAAAGGTCTATTAATAGGTAGATATATAAAGTCTCCAGCTATTAATAATAGAGGTATTTTGTTTCTTAATGTGGAAAGTTTAAGGCACCTTAGAGCAATTAAAGCAAGACTGATTTTGCTTGCTGTGAAAAGAGAAAAGAAAAATAAGTTAGGAATAGAGGGATAAAGAGCTGAACTGATGAATTATCAGTGACACTGTCTCTGAGTGTCTCTAACAGAGCCTGCTAAAGGGGAGATATAGAAATGTAGCAAATATCAAATCTGGGTGAACCACAGTTATAAACAGATAGACCCCTTCTCCAGGCTTTCCTGCATCTTTCATGAAGAATTTCATGAGATTACATGTATTTTCTTTGTAAAGGGTACATGGAGGCCTATTTCACAGCTTGCAAGCTGTGCTTACATAATACCACAACGTGAAGAAGAGAATAATCACTCAATCGGGACTGTTTTGCCTACAAGACACCAAAGGACTAGTTGGACTGATTTTCTTTCACTGAGCTTGTATTGAAACAAACTGGTCAGGACAAAAGACTCAGCTGAATTCAGTCAAATCACCAGTCACTTCAAAAACAACAGATTTGTTCAAACAACACATTTTTTTATTTGACTGAATTCAGTTGAGTGATGTGTTGAGTTGTTTTTCTTTTTTACTTTTTTTTTTTTTTTTTTTTTTTTTTTTTTTTTTTACTTTTTTGTTAGTATCTGTGCTGTGGAGAGCAAGGGCTTGATGTGTTAAGGCAGGAAGTCAATTAATATCACAAGGAAAGACAGGAGCAATCTTTTGAACTTTCTAGCCATATCTCATTCTGCTCTCCCTTATGAATTCTTTGATCCAGTTAAATTGGAATGCTCTCTGCATTGCTCCACCTTGCCCTCCTCCTAGGATCCCTGATTAGATACCAATTAATCTTCTCTAAGAAATCTTCATGTAGCATTGTTTTATATCTCTTTATATTTGGTAGCTTGATAGCACAATGAATATCAAGAAAAATCAAGTTCAATTAGACTATCTAACACTTAGTAGCTATGTGATCCTGAGCAAGTCATTTAATTTGTTTGCCTCAGTTTCCTTATTTGCAAAATAGAGATAATAATAGCACCTACCTCAGCATTGTTGTATCACAGGCAGTATCTAAAACACAAGGAGTGTTATATAAATGTTTTTATCATTTTTTCGTTATCATTATTATTATCATACAATATTGTATTTTAGCCTTATAGGTGACTATAAACTCCACGATAGAAGGAACTTTCCTCATAGAATATTATTTCCCTGAAGGTATTTTAAAATAAAATTTGTCCTACAAAGGAATGAATATTTGATTCAATATGAACTTTTACAGCACTTTTCCCATATTCAAATGCAAGTTCCTTTATGCTTAAATTGTTTCTTTTTTTCCTTTTTAATCCTTATATCCATAGTGCCTAGAAAGGTGATTGGCCTTGTAATGGGTATTTAATAAAGGCATGTAGCCTGATGAATATCTCTATGTTTAAATGAATGAAAAAATAGTGAAAAAAGCATGAAATATGGAGAAAATAAGTTCCTGGTGTGTGACTCCATGGTGAGTAGCCATGGGCATCTAAATCACTGGAATCTTGAGGGTAGAATAGCTAAGGTTAGCCCAAGACACAGAAATGTAGAGGGCATACATTTAATACATACACTCCTTCAGCATCACAGAAGCTACTAGTTTAATTAATCCCACCCCGGAGTCAACTTACTTTATTTTAATTACTTGCATTATTTTCAGGTCATGAATTACAAAACTGATATTAAGAATTCCTCATTGCTTACTACAGGAGCCCAAATATTAATTTCCAGCTCTTTCAGGGAGAGAGGAGAATAGTATCATTAAATAAGAAAAGAATAAAGGAGAGTATGTATAAAGAAAGAGTGATCTGGATTTTCTGTAGTCAAAGTCTAGCTGTAGTGAATAGTGAGTGGGTCAGTGATTTGTTAGATACTTGAGCTTTATCCTACTCAATTCTGCCAAATCAGAGAAATCATACCATGAGATTCTTCTTGGACCTGATGAGTCTGGAATTTATGCACTCTCTAAATTTCTGAAAGTGTTCATAGTAACCATGATATAACTATTCTTTTTAAGAATTTGTTATTCCAAAAAAAGAAGTAATGGTAACTAAAGATAAAGAAGTTGGTGCTAATTAAATCCTGAGAATGTTTTATTTGTCAGAACCTGCACAAAATAACAGACAGGTTTTTTCATCCTAATTTATTACAGAGCCTTGTCATATAAATAAATTATAGCTGAATATGATGCCAAGCTTTTAAGATTCCTATCTTGTTTTTGAAAGATTGGGGTCACCATAGCTAATAAATATTACAAATAAGCCTAAGAACAAGGAGATAAATTATAAGATTGCCAATTGAGGATATTAAAATTGTATAATGGAAAAGAAACATTTAGACCTCCCCTTCTCTTCCCCCTTACCCTACATACTTGATAATTGTGAAATGCAAAAATTTGAGCAGGAGGTATTAAGCAATTAGTCAATGAGAAGAAAAAAGCATTCCCAAAGCAGGGTTGGGGGGGGGAGAAGACTACACAAAGAAAATGGACATTTTATGACAAAACAATTAATTACAAAGAGTTATTCAGAAGCTAAGAGAAAGTTTTAATTTTTTTTTTAAAGGCTTGCATGGAAATTAGCATAACAGTTATGATACGGTTTTCAGCACAGGCTTTGCTGTGGAATAACCAGAAAATTAGAAAAGAGAGCTTACTAACAAGCATATAGAACAGTGATAAGCCTAATGAAGGTTCCAACTTTGGCTCAGAGGCATGTATTTCTGTTCAGTCTCAGGATATTATTGGTAGTGGGACCTGTCAAGCTGGGATAAAAAAAAATAAACAGAATGCTCATGATTCCCTTCACTGGTTAGGTATTTGTTTCAGGACAGATTTGGTTTTGTACGACCCTTGTTTTCATTACCCTTTCATTAAATAGAGCCACTAAATAAATTTTCACTATTTTTCCTGCCTGCTTAATCCCCAGGTTTTCATACAGATAAATCTCATATAATTAGCTGGAGCTTTAGAAAATGGGTCTGCCTGAAGCGCATGAAATGAAGTTTTATATTCTGAAAAGGGAAGTTGCAACCTATTGTGGGAATAGAAATTGTCATCTGGAAATTCCTCTCTAATTCTGTCCTTAGACATACAAACTTGGGGGTTGGAAACTGAGGAAACTACAGTTAATTAGAGCTGGGGGAATATGAAGTTGCTGTTACTTAGATATTTCAGACATTTAAGTTTATGGATCTGCATTATCCAGGTCAATTCAATTTTTCTACTTGCTATTCCATTTTGGATTTTCCTAGAACTAAAATATTGCTTCAAAAGTTTTAAAGACAATGCCAGACAAGAAATCTTCTTCTTCTTCTTCTTCTTCTTCTTCTTCTTCTTCTTCTTCTTCTTCTTCTTCTTCTTCTTCTTCTTCTTCTTCTTCTTCTTCTTCTTCTTCTTCTTCAAATTCTTCTTCTTCAAATTCTTCAAATGCTTCTTCAAATGCTTCTTCTTCTTCTAATTCTTCTTCAAATTCTTCTTCTTCTTCTTCTTCTTCTTCTTCTTCTTCTTCTTCTTCTTCTAATTATTCTTCTCCTTCCTTTTTGTCTATGATTCTGTTTAATTGAGATGAAGTAGAAGTATTGAATTTAAAGTCAGAAAATCCTGGCATTCTAAGAGTGATCCTGGATAAGTCATTTTATCTTCCAAATCCCATTTTCCCATTTGCAAGATGATGAAAATACTTGGATGGCCTCTCCCATAAGGAAGGGGAAAGAATTGTGAGGAAAAGAATTTTGTAAGTATTAACACTATGCAAATTTGAGCTATTATATTGTTATAGAAGGATTACATTATTTAGTCCTTTGATAGAATCCCAAGTTTCTGCAACCGTTAGATATGCTATATGCTACATGAGAAGCAGTTTGGAATATTGGACATGGAGCTGACTAAAGGCTAGACACAGCTACATGATGCAGGTGCTACAAGTATTTTTATTCCTGTTTCTCAGATGAGGAAACTTAAATCTCAGAGACAAAAAATGATTTGTTCTCAGCCAAAGATCTCTATTTTTCTTTTCCTTTTAAATTTTTTTAATAATAACTTTTTATTTTCAAAATACATGCAAAGATAGTTTTCAACATTCACCCTTACAAATTCCAAATTTTTCTCCCTAATCCCTCCCCCAGACAGCAAGTAATCCAATATATTTTCACATGTGCCATTATTCTAAATATTATTCCACATGTATTATGCTGCACAAGAAAAATCAGGTCAAAAAGGAAAAATGATAAAGAAAAAAAGCAAACAATAACAATAGAAAAGGTGAAAATATTATATTGTGATCCACATTCAGTACCCACAGTTGTCTTTCTGGATGCAGACGGCTCTCTCCATTACAAGTCTATTGGAATTGACATGAATCACTTCATTATTGAAAAGAACTAAATCTATCACAGTTGATCATCACATAATCTTCTTGTTATTGTGTATATTTTTTCCTTAGTTCTATTCATTTCCCTTAGCACCAGTCCATGTAAGTGTCTTCAGGCCTTTCTGAAATCATTCTCTAGATCATTTTGATAGAACAATAATATTCCATTACATTCATATAGCATAACTTATTCAGCTATTTTCCAACTGATGAGCATCCTCCCCATTTCCAGTTCTTTGCCACTACAAAAAGGGATGTTACAAACATTATTGCACATCTGGATCCTTCTCCCTTTTTAATGAAGATCTCCATTTTTAGAATCAGGAGTTGAACCCAGAACATACTAACTCCATATTCAATAGTATTGTAGGAATAAATATGATCTGTAAAGTCTCTACTGATTCTGATATATTATGATTTTGTAATAAATAATAGTTGAAGACTACACAATAAGAAGTTCTTCTGTAGCAAAGAGGGAATTTCTTTGAATTACAGAAATGCAGATATAGAAGGAACCTGAGAGTCCACTTAGCCCGATCTGTACCTGAACAACATGGCCTGTACAATGTAGCCACAAGCAGGGTAACTATTTTCTCTCTAATGCAATTCATTTCTCTAAGGGAGCCTGAATCTGTCTCTCTCCATCTCCCACTCATTCCACCTATTTCTAACTCTATTTAGAGTTAAGTAGAATAAGTCTTTCCTTTGAATACTGAGAATGATAATGTTTCCCTTGAAGTTTTCTTCCCAAGTTGTCCATTTCAGGAAGACATCCAGGATAACAATACTACAATTTCCCAGCCAACTGTACTCTGAATTTTCATCATGTCTCTATGCCTAGTTTAAGCTCCTTCCCATGTGTTATCTTCCTTCATTAGATGGTCAGGTCCTTGAGCACAAGGGCTGGCTTTTGCCCTTCTTGTGCCTGCAGCACTTAACATTTAGTAGATGCTTAATAAATGTTTACTGACCGACTCTTTTCCAGGATAAACATATCCAGCTCCTTCACTGAATCTTTTCATGGTCTGATTGAAAAGCCTTATATCATCCTGGTCATCCTCCTTTGGATAAGAGTCATTGTTTCTATCATTTTCAAAGTATTATTTCTGGATCTCAATATAATAAGAGCCATCATTTATATAGAATGGTTACAATATGCATTAGAAATATTTATTATTTTTATTCTCACTACCTTGAGAAATAGCTGTTATTATCCCCACTTTAAATATGTGGAAATAATACATTACTCTGCAGAGTCACCCTTCTAATTTGAATAAGAGATTTGAGATTTGAACTGAGTTCTTCTTCACTCCACGATTAGTACTCTATCTATGACAGACACAGCTACCTGGACTGAGTTGCTCAGAGTACAACAAGACCATAAACTCTCTTGTTCTAGACATTCACCCTCTCTTAGTGGAGCCTAAAATTATGATTTTTCTCAAATTAGCATATCACATAATAATAAAAAACTGGAAATAAATATAATCCAATTAAAAACAATGAAGTTTAAAAACTGTTTAATTGGTGTCTATTCTTTTTGTATCCCTAGAACTCAGCCCAATGCCTGACACAGAGTAGGGACTTAATAAATGTTTATTGATTGATGGAGGGCACGAAGATAAAAAGTCCCTAATCTCACTTTATTTATAGCTTCTATATATCAGAAAGAACTGTATATATGTAACAGGTTACATGGGTATTTTTTTTTCTTCTCTTCATCAAATTATGTGTTGGGGGCAGAAGGATAAAGGCACCTTTAATTCTAAAGTTATGTTGTTTAACTGCATATTGAATGAAGATGGGAGATTCCTCAAAGCTATGTAGTTATTACAGTACTGCTGGATAGTTATCAATATAGATCTTTATCAAGAATTGTTGAATTTGAGTGCCCCTATGCACTGTGACAAGAACAGCACTAAATTTACATTTTGTGATATATTTTATTTTATATTTTAATTTATTTAGCAGGGACAAAAGGAAAAGGAATAAGGAAGCTTGCTAAATAATGTATTTGAAAAGGAAAATAACATGGTGTCGGGGATAGAACATTGAATATGATGTTGGTAAAATCTGAGTCCCAGTCTTGCTTCAGATGTAGATTTAGCTGTGTGATCCTGGGAAAATTACTTAATTACTCTACCCCAGTTTTTTTTTTTTTTTTTTTATCTGAAAAGTGGGTAAAATAATAGTACTCATCTCACAAGGTTGTTGTGAAGATCAAATTGGACAAAACATCCAACAAATTACACAAAATTTTAAAATTCTAAAAATTAGGCAAAAATATTTTGCCAACCTTGAATGGATTCAAGCAGGGAATGGTAAGAGTCAGAACCAAGGATTGATAAAGCACAGAATCACATGTGCATATGTACACATATAAATAACGCCTAAACTTATGCTTCTGTGATATTATTGGTCATGTTAACAAAGCAGGACATAAACAAAATCAACTCTCTAAGGATTTTAAGTTTATCTCCCGGGTGGAGGCCTCATCTCCAAAATATTAATATAAATTTGGAGAAATTGTATCAATCCCTATGAATGCTTAAGTCCACCAGAAGAGCTCTTTGACTCTTAAAATTTTTAAGTGTGGCTCATACTCCCTATAAAATTTTTTTTTTCCCTAAAACTGTTTTGGTTATATCCTAAAATTTTTAGTATGTTGTCTCATTGTTGTCATTTTCTTTGAAAGTTGATTGCATTCATGGTTTGCTTTAGTTTCCAATTAATTTTAATCTATTTTTTTCAACAGTCCCTTATTGAATTTATTTTCTTTTGCATTATAATTTTAAGTAGTACAATTAATATGTTTCTTTCTGCTTTTGTGGGTAAGGTTTTTATGCTCTAATATTAGGCCTATTTTTGTGAAGATGCCATTAACATTGAGAATAGGTATTCTCCTTTATCTTTCCATTTAGTATTTTACAGAAGTATAAAACATAAATTTTTTTATATTCTATTTAACTTCTTAACTTTTTTCTTATTAATTTTATCTAGATATGAGAGGCATAAATTGGGATTGTTCACTAGTATAATTTATATTTCCATCTATAACTCATATAATTTTTGCTTCAAGAATGTGGGCGCATATTTACTTCATATTTATTATTTGGTACATATATGTTCAGTACTAATATTAATTCATTTTCTACTACTTTTAAGCAAAATTTAGTTTCTCTAATCATCTCTTTTAATAAGGTGTATTTTTGTTTTTGCTTTATTTGAAATAATGATTGCTACTTCTGTCTTTTTTAAATTTCATCTGCAGCATAACAAATTCTATTCTATTCCTTATTTTAATTCTGCATCTGTCTTTCTGTGTTAATTGCATTTCTTGTAAACAAAATGTTGGAATTCTAGTTTCTAATCCATTGCTCTACCTCTTCTGATTTATGGCTGAGTTCAAATCATTCATAATATCAATTATGACTACTAACAATATATTTTCCACCATCCTATTTTTTTCTATTTATTCTTATCATTTTTAAAGTCTATTAATCAGAAGTCTTTTTCTTTTCTTGCTTCAGATCAATATCTTCTTTAATCTCCCTTTTTCCTATTATTCTTTTCCCTCTCATTTAATTAGCCCTTCCTCTTTTACTTTAATAAATTATTTTTTATTTATATCTCCAGGATCAAATATAAAGTATTTTTCAAATTCCATGTCTTTTATAAAATAGACTCTTTTTGTCTTTCCAATATTCTCACACTTTACTCCCATTCACACATACTATGATTTATCTAAACTGGCTATTTCTCACATACATTACTCCATTTATTTTCTCTATGCCTTTGTCTTGGCTGCACTGATGTCTGAAATGTTTTCTCTTCTTACCTCTGAATCTTACACTCCTTGACATCCTTTAGGATACAATTCAATTCCTACCTTTTATAAGAAATCTCTTAGAATCCCTCTAAGTATTTGCTTGTTTCCCTAATTAGAATGAAAGTTTCTTTGAGACCAGGGATTTTTCCTGTTTTTCTTTGTGTCCCTAACACACAGCATAGTAGTAAATACTTAATAAATATATCTTGACTAACTATATTTAAACAACTAGCATTTTTTGTTAAATCCTAGAAAACATATATTTTGTAGTCATTGATAAACTGCAAAGCAGTCAGGAAAGGTCATTCAGTTTGTCAGAGTCCTTAGTTTATATCATAGGTTCAAAGATTTGGAAAAGGGTCATTAAAAGTCATCTGGTTCAATTCCTTTTTTCTATAAATAAAGAAACAGGACCTGCAAAATTAGGTTAACTTCCTAAGGTCAAATACAATTCTCTTTGAGAGGCCATAGGGTTCCCCCACTAATGATCTTCAAGCAAAGAAGTATCTGTTGTAGATGACATTATTGTTCACTTGTGGGTTGGTTTATATGGCTGCTGTGAGCCTTTAAAATTGCAAGATTCTGTATCTCATTGATTCTGCAAATACGGAAATCTTCCTCCTTTCCCCCCAATGGAAAGATTGTAAAGCTAATTGGGATTGCTATAGTGTGAAAAGCAGTATCACTGTTTGTTAGATGACATTTTAGTTCTTTACTGTTTTTAGGGAATTAAACAAAACGAAGATGAATATTTTATAAGACAATTTTGTTAGCCAACCACCAAAGAAAAAACCTTGCTATTTGTTGTAGAGACCTAGACATGAGCCAAATTCTCGTGTCTCTGGAAGAAACAATGGGCCTCAAGTATGAAAAAAAAAGTTTTCTCATCAGCTCACAAATTGACGCCAATTCATGCAAACATATAACCTTAGTCTGACTTACAGGTTATATGTACATTTACATTGACCAGCCTTACTTTCACTGTGGCCTGATCTACATGTCATAATCAGATATATGAAGAAATATATTTTAGTCAAAAAATATAATCATATAGTTCTCAAAAGAAGAAGCCTAAGTTATCAAGACCTATGTAAAAACTGGTCCATATAATATAAAAGCTGCAAATTAAAACAACATTAAAGAACCATTTCACACTGATCAGAGAGAAAAAAATGATGAATGATAAAAATGGCAGGTATTCTTGGGATATTGAGAGGACTTGTATCCTAGTGAACTGTGGATAGACCAGTAAACTAGTCCAAACCATAAGGAAAGGAATTTGGACTTATACTTAAAGTCACTAACCTATGCATTATCTTTAGCCCATATATACAAAAATAGTGCAGTTGTGGTATTAAGTGAATTGTTCTATAAAAATTTATGATGAATATGATGTATTCAAAGGAACCTATACAGACTTTTATAAACTAATACAGAATCAAATGGACAAATCTAGGGGGATAATTTATATGATAATCACAATAAGGGAAAAGAAAACAATTTGGAAAGAAAATGGAACTCAATCAATGTAATGACCAGTCACCAATTTAGAAGACTGTTGATGAAGAATGTCTTCTTCCTAGAGGTTATAAACAGAGTTGTGGGACAAAACATTCATTTTATAATGTACTGCAATGTGAAATTTGTTTTTTTGTTGATCATGCTTATTCTTTACAAGGAAAACTGCCATTTTATGTAAGTGTGCTAGGGTTATGGTGGCAATAGAGAAGGGGGAAAAAAGGATCAGCAAAATATTGAAAAGAATAAAAAGAAAATAAAATGTTCCAAAGGGAATATGTACAAATAGCAATTTTATTAGTTCTATATTTGATTTAATATGTACTAAAAAAACCTCTATGTAATAGAAGGTCACAGGTCCATTTACAATTTTATTTTTGTCATTTTTCTACTAAAATATTCATATTTGTTGAACATTAACTTCATAATAAAAAAATTAATTTAAAATAAGACCTCACAGCATATGTGATTATTTCTGATATCATTATTAACTAAGAAGAAATATTTTCTCCATTCTTACTAGTGGGAAAAGGAAAAAAAAATTACAGATCTCCTAAGTGTCAATTGTTTTTGTTTGTTTTGTGTGTGGAGGTGTAAACTTCTGTTGTTATTTTAAACCTATAGTTTGAGTTTACATGTTTTTACAAAAGACAAAAAGTGACAAAATATTATCTGAATTTTTTCTAACATCCAATTCTTAATATTCATAAAGATGAAAAAAACTGAATAATGCATTCACTTTTTCATCCTCTGAATATTTGGATTTATAAAAATAAAATGAAAGTAAAATGAACATTTAAAATTTTGAAAGTCAAAAGAAAGTATTTACTTGAATTATTGGAAAAAAAACATAAAATAACTTTTTTTAGGCAAAAACTAATCAGATAATCATTCACTTTTATTGGCCATGCTGATATTATTTGAAACAAAAGACAAAGTTTAAAAAACATCCACAGTTAATGCCATTATTTAATCGATTTATTTTCCTATACATTCATCTTCTTTCTGCAAAACATAGAAACAGACAAAGAGATACAGGTTATTCTATTTACCAAATCTGCTACTGGTGTCCTTTATATTGGTAAATTCTATTAATCTTATACTGTCATCAATACATAAAGTACAATGCTTAGTAGATGTCCCTCTTTCCTGGAAAAAGTTCTTTAACACCTTTTTTCTCTTTGAGAATAGAGTAGTAATTCCTGAAATATCCTTGTCACCAGCAAGTTTTTGTCTGCTGCCTTAACATCTATATGATGCTAATTCAATATAGCAAAGGCCATCCATTGTATATCTTTATTTAAAAGTAACTGGATTAAAAACAGTCAATATAAAAATCCAAGACTTAGATTACATGATTGACCTAGTCAAATATGTAGATAGAGATTGGCTATTGAGACAAATAGAAAATCAAAATAATTAGACTGGGAAAGGTGAATTCAGTAAGCGCATAGAAATAACATCTTTATGATATTTTCATTAATATAATAATTCATAGAAATAATGTAGAAATTACATTTTTATACTGAATAGACTTTTCAAAGTAGAATTATGTGTTTTATTAGAATTATTAGAGTTATTTTAAAATAAATGTGATGAACACAATTTGTTTTTTGTCTCCCTCTCCCAGAGAGTTATTCTTTATCACAAAGAGAAAAACAAACAAAAATTCCTCAAAATCTAAATAATGTATCAAAAAAATCTAACATTATCTTCAGTATTCCGTACACATATTCTACCACATTTACAATGAAGGGAGAAAGGAACTTGGATATTTTAATTTCATTATATTCTGTTTTGATTGTCTTGTTATTATTCTTTCTATTTATGTTGTTGAAGTAATTGTATGTATATTCTTTTCCTAGTTCTGTTTACATCACTGTGTATCAATTCATATAAAACTTCTATATTTTTCAGAATTCATCTTAATCGTATTTTTACAGCACAGTAATATATTCAATTATATTCATATGTCACAATGGTTTTTTTGTTCAGTTCTTTCAGTGATGTCTGACCTTTTATATCCCCACTTGGGATTGTCTTAACAAATTACTGGAGTGTTTTGCCATTTCCTTCTCCAGCTCATTTTACAGATGAAGAAACTGAGGCAAGCAGGATGAAGTGACTTGTTCAGGGTCATACAGCGAATAACCATGTGGGGTCAGACATGAGCCTTCCTGACTCCAGACCTAGCACTCTATTCATTGTGCCATCTAGCTCTCCATCACAATTTTAGACATTCCCTATTTGATGAATGACAATGATTTCAGTTTAGTCATGGTCACATTACTGTACTGAAATATTTGATCCACATGTGATTTCCCATTTAAATTTCAGTCTGCAGTTCCCTCCAGCAATCTATGGATCATGACTCACCTTTGCCTTAGAAGATAATACCTGGGGTGTTGCTTGAGGCATAAATGCATTACATGTCCTGCTTAGCTTCACACATCTAGTAAATGTCAGAATCAGATTTTAAATTTAGATCCTTCTAACTCCAAACCTAGTTTTGGATCCACTTTGCCCTGCTGACCCATAGGTTGAAAAATATTTCATCAGCCAGACTTTGAAAGCATATACATGCACACGATATTTTCTTCACAGTTTTTTTCCTAAGTACTCCTTTAGAATCTCTATATAATTCTTTTTTTCACCAAATTTCAAATATTGAGAAGTAATCATAAGTTGTAGTTCTCATCTTATGAAATGTGCTACAGAATATTTCCGGTTCTGGGTCTCATACTCCATCACACTTTAAAAATTGAAACTAAGAAAGGTGTCTTTTCCATGAAATTGTTGTAAGGGTCAAAGTTGATGTCTAGGGAAAACATGAAAAATTTAAGTGGAGAGCCTCTAACCCACTGAGTAAAGCAAGTGTGGACATGTCTATGTCTTTACTTATCCTTAGCAAAGGGCACTGCAATCTTATCTTTTTAATCTTCTCTGTGATATACATACCTTTTGTCTCCCATGTCCAGAGTCAAAATCCTCATGCTCCCTTCTTACTCTCAGGAAAGAATATTATAACACATTAATACAAATTATATGATGTAAAATGTATAAATATAAATTTTATAACACTACAAAAACAAAGAAACAGAAATCTTTCAACACCTTAATATAAATAAAAGACCAAGGCCCACCCCTCTCAAAAGCATTTCTTAAGCCCTAGTGTTAAATGAAGAGCATTATTTCTTGCTAAAAGCTAGTTACTCATCAGTAAGTGGCTAAAATGAGGCCTGTATAGGTTGGCAAACTCCCAAAACTTACTATATTTATAACTGCCTAGTCCCATCATGTAGAGGACTCAAGCTGAATATATTACATCATGTGCACAGAGATCAGAACTTTGTGGTTCATTTCTGATTTAAGGAAGATCTGAGACTTAACTCCAGTTTCTTCATCTTTTGTCCTGCTCCTGACCCTAGCACTTCTGTATGTGTCACACCTCTGTGTGACACTGTCCCCAAACCTCAGAGTCTCCAGTGAATTACTGGACCACTTTAAAAACATAGGCCCTTGTCTCTTCAAAGACTATTTCTCTACTGAGCCTTGAAGAATATATTTTCTATGGTTTACATTTTTTTTTTGTTTTGTTATATAGTTACTTTTTTTAATCAGCCATGGCAGGCTAAGATGACAAACTCAGACTGTGAAAATTCATTTTGCATGTAGTAACTACAACTACAATGGCATTTTCCAAACAAGTGTTTTCATAAACAAATGTTTTATTTGCATTCATTTTAATGTTCTTTGCAGTCATTGTCAAGTATAAGCTTCCTATATAATATTCCCAGGGAGCACTCAAGTATATGGGTGTAATTGAAAGAAAGGGGAAGATTTGAAATTTTAAAACATAATAAAAATTCAAAAGGGATTATTCAGTACTCCTCTTAACTAAACAGACTCAGAATATTCTTTGGTTTGTTGTCTATTTAAAACTATGACTCAACCTTCTCCTCCTACATATATATATATATATATATATATATATATATATATACCTGAACATATCACATGACATTTAAATTCAAGAACAAAGGACATTTAAATAAAACAATAGCAGGATAAATAATAATGAATTGAAGGAAGTAGTAAATATTCCCAAATACCATACACAAATGGTTGCCTCTCCAATATCTCTAAGAGAGTACTAATCCACTGCCCATTTAATACTCTGTCTCTTTAACATAGTTAGAGAGGATTACATATTAAACCATAGATTTAGATTTATATGAGACCTTGGTAGTTATCAAATCAATCTCCCTCATTGATGAATGAGAAAACTGAGGACTAGATAGGTGAGTAGCTTGTCTAGAATCACATATCTGTTAAGTATCTGAAAAGGATTCAAACTCATGAACCTGATTCCAAGTAATGCATTTGTCTGCCATATCAGGTAGCCTCAACTCGAACCAACAGGGATGGAATTGAGACTTTGAGTTTGAAGCCATTCTATCTTATCAACTTCTTCTTCAATCATAGAAGGCTAGATAAAGTTGATTCCTCTACTGACTGGATTTTTTCCAAATACCATCAAGATCCAGACAAATATAATAACCAGATCTATCCCCTCAAAACAACTGCCTTTTATTCTCCCACCAACTTTGTTGTTTTTTTTATTATATTCCTATTGTCTATATCAGATACTTTTATGAAACTATCATAGAGATTTTAAAATCTCCTACTGTATAAATTGTTCTTATCCAGAGATTGAATTAAAGGATATCACTATATTTCAGATTCTTGCATAATCTTCTAGAAAATATGGTTCAGAGGCTTGCCACCACTCCTACAACCTCTCAATAATAAGGCCTTTTTGGTCCAAAGGATATAGGAATTAGAATTCATGAATACATTCTTTTTTTTTTTTTTTCCTGAGGCAATTGGGATTAAATGACTTGCCCAGGTTCATGCAATTAGGAAGGATTTAGTGTGTGAAGCCAGATTTGAACTCAGGTCCTCCTCACTTTAGGGGTGATGCTTTATGCCCTGTGCCAACTAGCTGCCCCTCAACATTCATTTTTGTAAAATTTTGAGTTCCATTTTTTCTCCCTCCCTATCTTATCTCTTCCCTACCCAAATTCCTACCAGTAAGCCATCCAATATGAGCTACATACATGTACAATCTTGTAAAACATATTTCCATATTAGGCAAGTTGTGAAAGAAAAATAAGGACAAAGGGAAAATCACAATAAAGAAAAAAATTAAAAAGTGAAAAATAATACCCTTCAATTTGTATTCACTCTTCATAGTTTTTTCCTGGATGTAGATAATATCTTCCATCATGAGTTTTTTGGAATTATCTTGAATCACTGTATTGATGAGAAGTTATCTATCATAATTGATCATCATGAAATATTGCTGTTACACTGTACAATGTTTTTGAGGTTCTTCTCACTTTAGTCAGCACATATGCCTTTCCAGATTTTTCTGGAATCCACTATCTTTTAATTCCTTAAAATTCAATAGTATTCCATTACATTCATATACCACAACTTATACAGCCATTCACTAATTGATTGATATCCTTTCAATTTCTAATTCTTTGCCACAAGAAAATTTGCTAGAAATAATTTTGTACATTTGGGTCCTTTAGCATTTTTATGATCTCCTTGGGATGCAGACTTTGTAGTGATTTTGCTGGATGAAAGGGTATGTACAATTTTATAGCCCTATGGATATAGTTCAAAATTGATCTCCAGAATAGTTGGATCAATTCACAAGGGGGCCATATTTTAGATTTTAATCCAGGTAAGGGGATTGAGAAGGAATGCTCACAAAGATAGATGAACCACGATAAAACAGTGTTATGAAAATCCAGAAAGGAGAAAATATTCAGGAGTGACCAATGTAAATGCTGCAAAGGTAAAAAATAAGTATTGTGAAATGATCATCAGACTTAGCAATTAACAGTTCATCAATGCCATTGGAAATGTTGGTTCTGTGTGAGTGATGAAATTAGAACTGAGATTGAAAAGTCATAAAAAATAAGAGGGGATGAAATAAAAAAGGAGAGTAGTTAGTTTTTGCAAAGAGTTTGCCTTTGAAAGAAGAGAGATAGCACATGACAGCTTGAAGCTATGGTTGTGAGAATAAGGTGTATTTGTAAGCATCAGAGAGGGAAACAGCAGAAAGGAAGAAAATAAAAGTTAGAGAGAAAATGATTGTAAGGGCAGATTGCTGAGGCTGACAGAAGGCTATAGATAGAGAGTTACTGGCCTTTAAGAAGAGATTATCTTCATCAGATGTTGAAATAAAAGGAGAGAGTGGGTAATGACAGAACAGAATCAGTGACATTTTCTTTGTTCCCTTTTTGATTCCAGTCCCTATCATACTACTTTTGGCATATTAAATCTTAAATAAATGTTTGATGAATGAATGAATAGATGGCATGGGTAGATGGATGAATGGATGAATAAGTGAATAGATGAATAAATAACAAAATATTTATTAATCCAAACTCTGATCATAGATTTTAATGAAAAAGGATAAAAGAATGAAAAACATAAGAATTTTTCTCTCGAGCTTTACATATTTATCTGTAAGGAAACTAGAATATTTTCTGTGTTGATGTGATTAAGTTTCTCCAATCTTGTTTGACTCCATCTCCTTCAGTTTTCTCTCTCATCTGATTGGAGGACTGAGTGATTACCAAACTGCTCCAAATGCTTACATTTATAGAGGGCAGAACTGGACTTTTGAGCTCATTTATAGAGGGCAGAATTGGACTTTTGAGCTCATTCTACTACATATCTGTTTCCCTGCCTCGTCACTTCACTTTAATATAGGGATCGATAAGAAAAAAATAAATTGAAGAGAATTATCATTTTAATAAGTTTAAGTTTGTTTTTAGCTGTATAGATAAAGCCTTCTATAGGGAGAATTCTTTCTAAGAGAAATTTCTTTTGGGCACCTGGAATATCATTCAGTTATGTCTTAATAAGTTGAGCTTTAAATTTTTCTATAGAAAAGTTTTACTTGCCAAGAAACATGTCAAAAAGAAAGAAATGTTGAATTCATTGTAGTAATGTAACTATGTTGATAAAGACACTTAAGACCATCTTAACGTTTTGTGACTATTTCCCTGTTACTTTCTATAAGGATATTCTACCCAGGTAGAAATGATTGTAAAACTATTAAGGGAGAAATGTGTAAAGCCTGATATATTAAAATATTGAAATATATTTTCTTGTCTTTAGGTTGAATTATAAACTCATGATGGGAAACTATGGCCTACTCAGTTGAAGTGGAAAAAAAGTCCTCGCATGCTAAGAGATCAGCTTTTTCTCCTAACAAAATTTCAGATAACATTTTTGTTCCTTATGTCATAATAGAAGAAAGTTTATATTGAATAATACCTAGGCTAGACATTATTCATGTTGAGGATAGTTTGTTCTTTCTGGGAGATGCAGAGCAGCTCCAGGCCTGAATGGTAACCTTAGTGGCAACAGGTAAGGACCCTGAAGAATCTGACTGAATGTCACTCTGAAGAAATGAGCATTTATCAAGGGCCAATATGCATGAGTCATTGGGATAAGTATTTTACAAATGTGGTCTCATTTGAAACTCAAACCTCTGAGAATCGGTACTATTCCCTTCACCCATTTTACAGCTAAGGAAACTAAGGCAAAAGAAGTTAAATGACTTGTCCAGAATCACACAGCCAAGAAGTGTCTGAAACTGGCTTTGTACTCAGGTCTTCCTGGTTGTAGTCAGAGAGTTCTATTCATTGTGCAACCAAACTGACTGTCTTGAAAGGCTTAGATTCAAGCATCTAAGACGTCTCTATATTCCTGGATACATGGAAGGAAGAAGCTAGAATGAACTGGAAACTTCAAATGGGGGAATAATTAAATGGGCAAAGTTAAGTAAGATGCCTGCCTATTTTGTCAATTTTTTTTTGTCAAACTATTTCTTGCTTCACTTTGGTTTCAACTCATATCTAATTGTTAACAATAACCCTTCCCTTACCCACATTGGCTGAAAAAGAATAAAAGATAAGTGGAAAAATTGAAAACAGGGGGCAGTACTTTACTATGAAAAGATTACTGGACTTGCATCCAGAAGACTGGGGTTTGAATAGAATTTCTGACAATTACTGGCTATGCCATCTCAGACAAATCATCTCACCTCCCTGAGCCTCAGTTTCCCCCTAAAAATGAAGAAAATTGAATTAGATGACCTTTTAGTTTAATTGAATGATACTAAGAAATAAAAGCCTCATAAAAAAGACAAAAAGATTTAAGCTTAAATCAGATATTTAATTCCAGATTATATAGAGAGCAAAAAGATAGAGGAAAGGGATTAGAGAAAAAGAAGATCCATTCCACTTTACATCTACTTCTCTGCCCGGCCCCTTCATCTCTTCATAACTCAATACCATGAAGCTAACTCCAATCTTGTTTGACTCCATCTCCTTCAGTTTTCTCTCTCATCTGATTGGAGGACTGAGTGATTACCAAACTGCTCCAAATGCCTACATTTATAGAGGGCAGAACTGGACTTTTGAGCTCATTCTACTACATATCTGTTTCCCTGCCTCGTTTCAGCTCCACAAAGCAATATGCCTCCATGCTAGGAGCCCCTGGGGTCCTGTTCCTTCCCTCAGCCCCTTCCTTTTCCTGTCTCCTTTTGTATGTTTAGATGATAAGCTCCTAGAGGACAGGAGCTGTCTTTCTTGTTATTAATTGTATCCTCAGCATGTAACACAGTGCCTATCACTTTCTGATCACTTAATAAATGTTTATTGAATTAGATTGAATTAGAAAAATAAATTTAAAAAGACAGAACACAGTTGTATACTTAATGTTTATTAAATTAATTTGAGAGAGAGGGAAAATTGAACTCAACTAAATCAGTATTCTAGAATCTAGATGTTAGTTGAACTAGAGTTCTCATTTTGAAGTTCCCACTAAGCAATGGTTAATACCAGTTATTTGAATTTGAAGATTTCACCACTTACTGAAAATTCTAAAGACTTGCAGTGGAGGTGTTCCTATTTGAAAATATTCTGTGTACATCTTTATAAAGCAACTAAAATAATGATTGGACCACAATATTTCATAGATTATACATATGTCCTAGGGGTGCTACCCGTGTGAGCCAGATGATTTACAACAACATTTTATTTTAAGGAATTGGTCTTTTTCAGCCTTTCTAGTCATTATAGAGCATGTGTGGCAGGAGTGACCAGCGTGGTTATTTTCAACTCAGCTGAAAAATGCAGCAACTGTCTCTACACAGCATAGCCTTAGGAATGAGTTAATGGTCTTGATGCCTTTGCTTCAGACTCAGGAGATTGAACTGAAAATGAACACTCAAAAGATGGATTTCTTGAATAGAAAGGGTTTGTCATAGCACCACTTTTCTAACCAAAGGAACAAGAGAGACCCACTATTTAAATTCTATTATACTCAATGGAATGGAGAAAGGAGTGATTCAAGAATAGCCATTGGAAGCTGGACACAATGTCTAACCTGTAATACAAAAAAAAAAAAAAAAAAAAAAAAGTGGTATCTGGGGAAGAAATGATACTAGCTGTGTATATAATGGTATATTTTATACCAGATCCAAAAACAGAATAGCATGTTCTGGTGGATCTTCATTCCATGAAACAGTTTATTAAATTAAATGCTTTAATATTTCAAGAATCCATGCATGTAGGGCACTCCCTCTTCCTAAGCAGTTTATAACATATACACAGATTTAGTAAATGTTCTAACAGCATTGTTATCAACCAACAAATTTGAAACTCTGCAGGCAATATAATGGTGGGCCTCTCTTTGCTTAAACTGATATTGAATAAAAGTCATCAGTCCACCTGGAGGTATTCAAGGAGCATGGACCAGGGGACCTGGCACCCCCCCCCCAGCATTCTACCTGAAAGGGAAAAGCCTCCTCAGGACAGGGTTGTGCTGATAAATGTTTAACAACCAGCTTTCAAAAAAAAAGTATCCAGGACATACTTTTAAGTTTAATCTGTATTATTGACATTTTCTCTTTCACATTATTAAATTTAAACAATAAACAAAAGAATAATTCAAGGTCTGATTTGTAATATGGGACAAATTAGAACTAAACAGTATATAGTCTGCTTTGCAGGCAGTAACAAAATGCTGGCTTCAACCTCTGCTACTTCAGGGACTAATCATCATGAAAGTTAAATATACCTCAGGGCCATAAATACTTAGCTAACCTAGTAATATCTCCTCTTCCACTTAACCATGACATAGCTGGCTCATTTGTTCCATCTGACCCTTGAAAGGTGCTGAAAAAAAGTTAATATCTGTGCAACCTACTCCACCTGTTTCCCAAAGGATCCTGACAATATGGCCTTGAAGAATCTTAATGACAAGAAGGAAGAGATATAAGATGTACCCAGAGGTATATGACAAAGTATTTATATGCTTGATATTAACATCAGCATTATATTCAAAAGAATATAGAGTTAATCAAAGCAGTGCAATTTCAGAACAAGAGTCTTAGGTTCTATAAAGAGAGAACACAATGCCAGCTTTTGTGGGTGGAGAAGACCTGAGAAAGTGATTTATCTCAATTATGTTTCTCTATCCTATTTACTTTGGGGATCAGCTTCAAAGAAAGGGAATGTATCTAGTTTAAGCTGTTTCTTCAGCACAAAAGAGCTCACCCAAAGGCTTGCCTGCTGGGGAGAGTGAAGGAGAAGGGAAAATTCTTTATTTTGTTTTTGTAATTGCCTTGTTTGGTCAGGGAAGAAAACATGTTCTCTACTCTCTTGAAAGGATCTGAAACAAGAGTCCTGGTGAAAGGTATCACAAGGCCTCTTTAATGAATATAAAAAGCAGGAGCTTTTGGATGTGGCTGCTGTCTTAGAATGATGTGGTTTCTGAGTATAAAGGTAGTATAGGGCAGGGGCCTAGCAGTCAGAAAGCCTAGGTTTGAGTTCAATTTTTGCCTATTTGACATTGGATGAGTTTTTTTTTTTTTTTTAACTTCTCTGAGTTGCTTTTTTTAACATTGATAAAAAATAAAGCAATTTTACTTGTCTTACCAATCTCACAATGGCTGTTGTGATATTGCAATAAAAAATGTAAAGTTTTATAGCTATAAAATAAAACAAAACTGTTAGCTATGGCTTTATCAAGTGCCTTGTTTTCTATTATTCTCTGCTTGGTAAAAAGGCCCATGATAGCTAGTGGCCCTTGGAGTTGGGTACTTGGAATCTTAGGAAGTAGACTCATTTGAAAATGGAAGAAAAGGAAGATTCAAACTATAAGCTGTATAAATTTAGCCATGCAGCATCTGCTAGTAGTCTGGTTATATTTATTTTTGACACTGGATTGCCTTTACCCATTCTTACTGGAAATATAATGGCTGTTCCTTGCCTAATCTTTCTGCTAATCATCAAGGAATTCTAGACTTACTCCATTTAATACCTGGGTTTGTTAACCCCTATTTAGATACTTTGGTTCCTCATAGGTCCTAGTATTTACCATATTTATTTCATATCTACATCTATTTATATACATGCCTATATCTATATATCTCTTTATATACATATAGAGAAAAAAAATATATATATGTGTGTATAAATATATATATATATGTATATATATATATAATAACTAATATAGTGAATATGTGTGTATACACACACATATGTATATTGGGAGGAAAGCAATAGGGGCTAAATACCTAAGGTTACACAGTTATTAAGTATTTGAAGTCATATTTGCAATTACTCCTGACTCCAGAGTTAGGGCTCTAGCCATTGCATTACCTAGCTGCCCCCATATTGGTTCCAGGCAGAGAACATACACCCAATTGACTTTAGCCCAATTGCAGAACTTCAGAATTTAAGTGATACACCAGTTTTAGCATCTCCTAGTGAAAAGACTTACAAACATGTTCCATCACACACTGAACACCAAGTAAATCCTTTCTAACAGAGATTCCTAATGTTTGAAGTATACAAGTATTCAGGTATCCATGCTGGGGATATGGTCCAGGGTATTCATATAGAGATATAGGATGAATACGAATTCTTTTGAAATCCCTTGTAATTTTGAGGTTCTGTGATACTGACTCAATATTAGGAGGCCAGATACAAATAGATTAGTACATGCTGGGGTATACACAAGCAGAAAAGTTAGGGCAAACAATTGAAAAACTAGGCAAATCAAGTTTCAGCAGTCTATGGAATCAAAGCTGATGTCCAGAAACCAAAGAATTTGAAAAAAAAAAAAATTGGAAGGTAAAGATCAAAACAGGAAGTCACAGATTGGGAATCAGGATGAAGTTAAGCTCTCTAGCTGAGGCAGCTTCTAACTCATTTCTGAAGCACTATTGTCTTTGTAAATCAACTCATGAAAAGGTCTAGTCTGAAGACTTGTAGGGAAAAGGGAGTGGGGACACTATGGTGGGTGAAGAGAGCAGAGCCAGAAGGTGCCAAAATCAGGTCTTGACAGATAGTAAAAGAAGCCAATTTCCCATATCTTGATAATTTAGACTACAATCACACCCCTTTTCACTTTCTATTGCATGGTAGTACTTTTTAAAAAATCACTTTTTTTCTGCCTTAGTCAAGTGTTTACCTCAGATCTTTGCTGTTAGGATAGACTGAGTACAATCATTATAGCTCACATTTGTGCTGTGCATAATGATATGATCAGAGTAACCCTGTGAAGTAGGTAGTACAGGTTATTTTCTTGGGAGCAGGGTCCATCCAAACACATTATTTCATTAAAATAAAGAGCTCCCAGTAAGGCAAATTCCTCTACTAATGCAGCTCAACAACTACAAATTATTGTCTTGTGAGACACTTTTATCTGAAGCACTAAGATATTAAGGCATTTGCACAAGATATGGTATCTAGGATTTGTCAGAAGTTGTCCAGGTCTTCCTAATTTCCAGGCCAGCTTCTATCCATTATCTTACTCTGACTCCATAACCATACAGAATAAACATTTTTTCTCTTGTAATTTATAAAGAAACTGAAGTTTAATGAATCAAGGCTTATTGATATGAAAAGAATATTGGGTTTGGGATCAGAAGTTTCAAAACCTAGTTCAGCAATTTCCCATCTGTATGAATTTAAACAAAGTCATTTCACCTGAACTAAATGTTTTATTTCTTTTCTTCCAGATCCAAACCTAGAATGCATTGACAAAATAGTTTATCCTCAATTATAAGTAATATAAAGTATCAGAGCTACAAAACTCTAAGCATCAGTTAGGTAGTGTCAGAATCAGGAGTCAAAACAAAATATCTCCAAATACAGAGCTCTTTTTATCCAACTAAAAGTTGTTTCCCTCTTTTATTAACTTTCTTAGTAGCTGCAGCAAAAGGAACAAGGTTTTTAAGAATGTGTTGTACACGTATAATGGGTATTGTATTGTTTACCTTCAATGAATAGAGGAAAGGAAGGAAATTTCATTCCATATGTATGTGTGTAATATATATGTAAAATATAAATGTTTTTAAAAATGTATGTGTATATTTATCTATACAAATTCAGTATATATTCCAAATATATGATTATGTGATATGCCTCTGTGTATGTGTGTGTGTGTGTGTGTGTGTACATTATAGATACATATGTGGGTGGGTGTCTATCATCTATTTAATTCAGAGGGAAGTTATGGAATTGGAGCCAATCCTGGGCCCTGACACAATCTCCCAGGACATTAGTTTCCTTAACTCTTCCTTCCCAGCTCCATTCTCCACTCTTTTTTTTTTTTTTCCCATATCCTCTCCAACACCCTTTTTCACCCGTTCTGAACTCTTCTCATGTAGTTGGTGAACTCCTATTTCATGATCTGCCCAAGCCATGTATGTTCACTTCACTCCTGGCTCAATTTCTCACCCTTTGGGTTCCTTTTTCTCCTGGCCTTGCACACGGATATTACTTTTCCCCCACCTTTCTTTCCAGCTTTTTTCTGTATGTTGTCTTTCTGCATTATAACGTAATCTCCTGGAGGCAAAGACTTTATTTTTTGTTTAAAATTTGTATTTGTATTCCTTTTGTATTCCCAGTACAATATCTGGTACATAATGAGAGTTTAATAAATTCTAATTTATTTATCTTAAATGAAGTAGTTGTCATAAAGCATCTCACAGGTCCTTTCCATCTCTATATCTATGATTTAATAATCCTATATAACTTAGGAGATTTTGTGATGTGACAGTTTCAGCAAATAATAGACACAATTAGACTTAAGACTTTAATAGTGGGTGGTTTGGTGGACTAAACATAGATAATATTCTTACTACAATTTAAATCATTCAAAACCAACCCTGTTAAAAAAAAAAAAAAAGAAAAGAAAAGAAAATGTCCTTGCCACAAAGAAAGAATTTCAAAGCTCTGATTACTGAAGCACTGATTTCAAGCAATATTAGAAATAACACAATTCTGGCATATCACAAGTATTTGCACAGCCCCTTTTAGGGTTTTATGCACTTGGCTGTGACCTCAATTGTGCCTTTGTGCATCTGACAACCACTCCTCCTCACTTACCTACAGACGCTATCATGGAACATTCAGAAATCTTTCCGTAAATGAGATTCTTTTTTCCCCTGTATTTGTCCCTGATTGCCCAGTGCCCTTACAATCATTTATTCTTTGAAACTCCTTACTTGGGTCAATTACCCCATCTCATCATAGGTATTGTCCTCAGCCAGTGACTTATTTTCCTTTGAGGAACTGCCTAGAATCTCTACTCTTCAAAGCTTTTCAGGTTGGCTGATTGTCTCAGTTCCACATGGGATTGTTTAATAAATGTTTGTGTTTTTTCTTTTCTTTTCTTTTCTTTTTTTTTTTTTTTTTTTTTTTGGTAAAGTGGGGGTGAATAACATGAGGAAGCAGAAGGTGTACACTTTCTATATCTTTGAAAGAGTGTTTCAAAATGTGATGGACAGACAAGAAATGTGTCAAAAAGAAAAGAATGCTGAAACTGGACTCCAGATAGCTGAGTGAGAAAAGCACTTCATAGACTTTCATGGGTTAAAAATAAATGACTTATTTTTATGTGAATCTTTGTGTGTTAAAATTCTGGAGAATTCAGTGTTATCCTATACATTGCAAATCTGTTTTCCCTCAACTGGGTAGTAGCCACAGGTGATGGTACTACCAAAAACATTACATCAGATCAGAGCAACCAATGAATGTGTCCTAGGAGGAATTGCTTTTGGAATCTAGCTATGAATGAACACAATGACATATGGTTTGAAATCCCTATAAACAAAGGAGATTTATGGAAGTTCCTTGAAAGACTCATCACGACTGATTTTTTTCCTGTCATTGATAAATCTTAAAAATCCTGTCCTTGTTTTATCAGTACTCTGCTTTCAAGAACAGCAAAGCCTCTAGTATTGTATGAAATATGTTTCAGACAGCGTGGGGTAATGTTAAGAACATGGAACTAAAAGTCTAATTAGAAGTATTCGCTACTAATCGTGATTCTACCTCTCTGTGTTCAGCCTGGTGTATTATACAAATGTAAGTGTTATCTAGAAATGGCAGCTTTTCTCAGGCTATGAAATGATTTTCACTATTTAAAAACTCTGTGTGTAATCTAACATAATGTGTATGTACGTATATCTATGCAAACATGTATATGCATATAAATGTGGGACTTTTACTCATCTATTTGCATATATTTATGTGTTTATATGTATACATTTGTAGCTATATGACACACATAGACTGTAGTAAAGAGGACATTCTCTCTACATACATACATGAATGTGTAGCATGTATGTATATATGTATAAATAAATTGACATACACATATATGTATACATATATATGCACATATGTGTATCTATATGTATGTGTGTAGAAATATAGATAGCTAGCTAGATAGAAAGATAATCCTCTTAATATTGGAAACATCCAGATAGTACTATCAGGACTACTTACTCTAGATTGAATTACCTAGATAATTGCTTTTGTATAAGCAAACATAGCTTTTTTAAAAAAGCATGATTTGTGATTAAATCCAGCTTGTCATTACAAACCTATTTATATCTCATTCCCCAACACATCTCTCTATCCTCATTCATAACTTGACCTCTCAAATCAATTCAAATTTGACTAATTAGTATATTTTTTTACCATTCTGTTTGATTTTTTTTTTCCTTTGATGTTAATTTTCCAAAGGATCACAGAAGAAAAAGATGACCTTTTAAAAGTCTTGTCCTTATCACATTCCTTGGATAGAAATCTTCTGGGGTATATAATGGCATTTTTCCTCAAATTACCCCTTCCCCAACACACAAACACACACATAAAAATATATACACTTCTGATATGCTAAGAACACTGGGGATCTTTTGACCTATTTGAGAATGGGTTAAGAAGCAGAGCAGAGCATAACAAAGCTGCTGCTAAAATAGGCAAATAAATATGTTTTTTCACATAAGCGTTTTAACTTCATATGAATTCCATCTTTTCACTCTAATTTGACTGCCTTTTGAAAAAAAATTAAAATGGCTTCTAGGCCTTTTTTTTTTTTTTTTAGGTTGTAAAGATTTAATCATTACCTGAGTAATTCAAAGATAATCAGGAAGACATCTTAATGAGACCTCAGGTGCCAGGGTTTAGACAGTGAACATGTAATTATGATTGCAGAAACACAAAGGAATATGACTTGAATGTAGTGTGTGTCCTCCATGTTTTGATTCTCAGAGCTGCTGATGTCTCCTGAAAATCACCGACTTTCCCTTGATTTAAACTACCATGAGGTAGTTAGGTGGTAAAATGGATAGAGTTTTAGTTTTGAAGTCAGGAAGACTTAATCTACCTGAGTTCAAATCTGGCCTTAGACATTTATCAGCTATATGATCTTGAGCAAGTCATTAGACTGTGTTACAATTACCTTTTATAAAATGAGAAGGAACTGGCCAAAAATTCCAACATTTCTGCCAAGAAAACCCCAAATATAGTCATATAGCCACAAAGAATCAGATACAACTGAGCAACTATAACAAAAAAAAAAAAAACTATCATGATTCTATTACCCGTGAATATCTCCTAAGTTTTTCTTAATCTTTTTTTTAACCAAAAAAGTACAATATTGTTTTCATCCTCTAGATAGTCTAGGTACAGTTTTTCTTCTTAATTATTTGGATAATTACTTAAGCATCCCCTGTCACTTTGCACACTGCAGACACAATATGGCACCTTTTCCCACACAGTTCCATAAGCAAATACATATAAAGGGGGTATAACTTACAAAACTATTCATTGCTGTAATTATTTACCTGATTCTTTTTGCAAGTTCAAATAAGTAATTTATTTTCTTGAGTGCTTTATTGTCACTATTTGTCAAACATTTATTTCTCATCTTAGCTAAACATTAGATTATAAGCTCCCTGAGGGCAGAAACTATATTTTCTCTTTTTTAAATACCCAGTATTTAACACAATGTCTGTGCTTAATAATTGTATATTGATGGTTTATTAAGTGACTGATAAACTACAAAAAATATTAAAATGGGAAGGGAAGATATTCAGAAGAATATATGTCTTGCCCCAAAGTGGAGATGTAGCCACTGAAGAGAATTCTCTTAAAGGAAGAAGATATTTGTCCAAGGAAGAAGAATGGGAATTCATGGAGGCTTTAGTTAAGAAGGATTTTGCACTTGGGGAGGGTACTTTCTCTAAGATACTCTTGTAAATCTATGGGCATCATTCCATAATGTATGCATTCTAGAAACAGGTGGCACTCAGAATGAAAATGAGGATAATGAAACAAAAGTAAGATGTCTTGGCTTTGTGATAAGACATTGTTCTTGGGAGAACAGGGGATAGTTTGAGGATATAGTTTTGAAACACAAAGCAACTTTTTGTCACATATCCTTACTTCTGTCAAACATTATTACTTTTCATGAATTGATATTTCTAAGTAATATATAGCAATTAAGAGTGGATGAATCAAGATTTACAAAGACAGTAAGAGAAATCATAGAAATGAAGGGACTTAAGAATATTACTTCAGACATTTTAATTCTATAAGAAATACTGAAAGAATGCAGAAAGAACAAATCAGGGTACAACTACATGTCAGAAGATAAAATTCAGAATATACTAATTGTAAGGAGAAATAAAGAGAAAGACAAAGAAAAGGGAAAGAAATATACTACAGAATGATGCAATAAAATATGTTTTAAAGTTTGCAGAGAGTTTGGGGAAAATTTCCAAGTGAGGAGAAAAGGGATAAGAATAATAGAAATAATATATTGATAAGTAAAAATAAGAATGGGGATTGGAAGTTTTATTTCATTGATACAGATAAGTTTTAGATGAGACAATTTCCTTCTATCAAAGCAAACACCATGAAACTTATGGCTGTTGAGAATCGTCTAGAGTATTGAGAAGTTAAGTGATTTACCCAGTTATCATGTGTTAGCATGTGTTAAGGACAGAACTTGTCTTTCTGTTTCTAAGATCACCTCAATGTCTACTCTACCATTCTATTCCTAAAAGAAAGGGAATAAATAATTGTTTTAGTTTTCTTTTTTAAAAGACATTTGGAAAGATTAGGCAAAAAGGAACACATAAAGAAGAGAAATGCTTTGGGAAAAGATATATGAAATATTTTAAGTAAAATTTATCTCTGTAAGAAAGCATTAACTTGACAAAAGAGGATTAAAAATTAGTCAATAATAATTTGGATGAACTGTAGCTTTAAAAATTATAACTCTAAATTTTAAAAAGTCTATTAAAACTAGAGTAACAGAACAAATAAGAACATTAAACTAAAGATATATATGAAATATATCCAAAAATGAAAGTACACACATATAGTCAGAATGGTGGTCTGGGACAAAATCTACCAGAATAAGATACAATAAAGTAGAAGTTGCAATCATGCTATCAGGCAAAGAAAAAATAATAATACGTAATTTCTCTCAATATAAAAGTAATTTATATCATTCATATATAATAAATTATAATAGATATCATATAGAACTATGTAGGCATTGTAGGCAAAGGACCAACATCAATAGTCAGCATACATGCACCATCTTGTTATACCATCTTGACATGGCCCTCTTCAACAATTAATTGAATCAGACCAATTCCAATTGTTCAGTAATGAAGAGAATCATCTACATGCAGGGAGAGGACTGTGGGAACTGAGTGTGGACTACAACATAGCATTTTCACTCTTTCTGTTGTTGTTTCCTTGCATTTTTTTTCTATCTCAGATTTTTTTCTTTTCTTTCTAGATCCGATTTTTCTTGTGTAACAAGATAACTGCATGGATATGTATACATATATTGGATTTAACATATATTTTAACATGTATTGGAATACCTGACATCTAAGGGAGGGGGTAAGGGAAAGAAGGGGAAAATTTGGAACAGAAAGTTTTACAAGGGTCAATGTTGAAAAATTACCCATGGAAATGTTTTGTAAATAAAAGGCTATAATAAAAAAGTCATATCATCTTAATTCTAAAAAAGAAAAGTTAACCAAAGTACAAAAATATATAGATTTTAACAAAATAGTAACAAGAAGTGTTTCTGTTCTTTTCAAATAAGAAATATAAAAGAATGATAAATGGAAAGGAAAATAGAATTGAGCAAACTGTTGGAGAGTGTAGAACTAAAGCACTTAAGGAGCACTTGGACATTAAAGACTCTATATATTCCTCAGCATCACATAATATACCTACTAATGGAGCATATGCAAAAAGCACAATGATCTAAATTTCAGAAAAGCAGAACACATTTTGTTGGCCATGATTCACTAAAAGTAATAATTCAGGGAACACAAGCACAAGATTTAGAACTAAAAGGAGTTTCAATAATGATTCAAAAAAGCAGGGAAATTAAAAAAAAAAAAACTCTGAAAAGGAATGTTATGCCTGACTGCATGTCAAATTTCTGTGATATGGATAAAGATTTTTGAGGTTAATATCTGTGACAACATATGCTTAACAAAATAGAAAAAAAAAGCAAATAAGAAGAAATATTGCATATATTAGAAATAGATTCCTTGGGAAAAAATAAAGAACTAATAAACAGTAAGCTCGTTCTTTGAAAAGACAAAAATTTAAATCCAGCAGTACCATTACTAAGTGTTTCCCAAGATGATCAGGGAAAAAGTAAAAGAACTTATTTGTTTTAAAGCATCTATCACAATTCTCCTTATCATGGCAAAAAAAAAAAAAAGAAAGAAAGAATATTGTGGGGATGATCATCAGTTGGTTGTGGTATACATGTGTTGTGGAATACTACTGTGCTATAAAAATGATAAGCTCAATAATCTTAGAAAAACATGGATAGTCTTGCATAAAATAATGAAAAGTAAAATGAATAGAACCAAGAGCATGTTGTATACAGTAAGAAAAATACTGTTATAAGAACAATTTTGGCTAAGTCATATTGACTATTATAAATACCCAAATTCACTACAGAGGGAGGACATATGCAGGAAGATATTATTTGTATCCAGAAAAGGAACTTATGAATAGAAATATTTAAAGTTTTACTTGTATAAACATTTGTGTCTACTAGTAGCTATCTCTTGGATGGGAGGAGGGAAGAAAAGAGGGGGAAAAGTTTCATGATAATTTTATTATATATTTAAAAGGAAAAGTAAGTTGGACATAATAGATTTTCAGTTTCATATACTAGCATCATTTTTTTCTATTCTATCATGTTATGGAAATGCTTATTTCATTTCTTAAGTTCAAAATAAAATAAAATTTTAAAAACCTATACATATAAATTGTTATTACTAAACTGGTAATCAGATCATATTCTGTTGCTACACCCATAAAAACTTCTCTATAGCCTTTAAAAATTTGGACATTCAGCACAGTGCTAGTAGTCATTGCTGTGATTCTTATTATGGGCATTTAATTTTTTTTAATTTAATTTTTATTTAATAATTACTTTATATTGACACTCGTTTCTGTTCCGATTTTTTTTTCCCTCCCTCCCTCCCTCCGCCCCCTCCCCTAGATGGCAAGCAGTCCTTTATATGTTGGATATGTTTCAGTATATCCTAGATACAATATATGTTTGCAGAACCGAACAGTTCTCTTGTTGCATAGGGAGAATTGGATTCAGAAGGTATAAATAACCCGGGAAGAAAAACAAAAATGCAGATAGTTCACATTCGTTTCCCAGTGTTCTTTCTTTGGGTGTAGCTGCTTTTGTCCGTCATTTATCAATTGAAACTCAGGTCTCTTTGTCAAAGAAATCCACTTCCATCAAAATATGTCCTCATACAATATCGTTGTCGAAGTGTATAATGATCTCCTGGTTCTGCTCATTTCACTTAGCATCAGTTCATGTAAGTCTCGCCAGTCCTCTCTGAATTCATCCTGCTGGTCATTTCTTACAGAACAATAATATTCCATAACATTCATATACCACAATTTACCCAGCCATTCTCCAATTGATGGGCATCCATTCATTTTCCAGTTTCTAGCCACTACAAACAGGGCTGCTACAAACATTTTGGCACATACAGGTCCCTTTCCCTTCTTTAGTATTTCTTTGGGATATAAGTGGGCATTTAATTGAAATGGTTATTCCTTCTAACCAGTGGTACAAGGTTACCATAAAACAAGGTTACCATAACATAAGGTTTACAGCAACTATCCTAATTTCACTCCTTCTAGCAAGTGGAATTTGGAAAGATGACTGCCTCCATTTCCTTTCTAGCTGCCATGAGGTTCTGAAGAGAAGCTCCTACCAATGTGCTTTTCTTAATGATTATGAGCATACATCAATTAGCTGGCAAGATTTAATTAGCTTTTAGAAAGGGATATTCACTAAGATAGTATAGTGATAAAAGTTATATTGTGTTCTCTGGAAAAATAAAATAAATTTGTGACATTCTCCCACCAGCCCATATGGAATACAGGAGAAAATCAATTCAGGTTTAAAGCCCACATATTCAAGGATGGATTAATTCACAGCTCCTGTTTTATGAAAGCCTTTTTTTTTCTCCTTCAAGGATCTTATTACAAAATGAAGCTTAATATTAGATTCCTTTAAAATTCTTTAAACTTCTTCATATAAAGTGCCTTGTTTGTCTTCAGTTCCCAGTGCACATCCTACAGCCAACCACTACTCTCTCCCGTAAATATTACTGGGAAATATAGACCCTTCTATTTTTTTTTTATGAGGAAAATTGGGGGTAAGTGACTTTCCCACAGTCACATAGGAAGTATTAAGTATCTGAGGCCAGATTTAAACTCAGATCCTTCTGACTTCAGGGTTGGTGCTCTACCCACTGGGCCACCTTGCTGCCCCACTTCTAATTTTCTATAGGTCACAATGGTATTCTCTAATGGAGGGATACAGAGGCTCTTTCTATTCCTTCCTCCATAAACTTTACTCTCATGGGTTGGATTGGTTGTTGGATAGATTGTCCTCTCTTCTATCCTGCCAAATTCTGAATTCTTAACTGTACTGGCATTTTATGGACGACTCATGAAATATGACCAAGTTTCTTCAACCAATGCTAAAACATTGCCTGTTGCACTAGAAGCCAATTGAAGTAACTAAGAAAACTTTATGCTCTGATACCTTTATCAATGGAAACACATTTATTTAACTAATCAATTTGTAGTATTTGCTAGGTCAGAACAAGTTTAAACAATTTCCACTGAATCAATCAATCAATCAAAGGCATTTCAGCTAAATGCATCAAGAAATGTGGTAGGATTGGCTGAAGAAACTTGATCACCTCTCGTGAGTCTTATATACAATGACAACCCAGTCCAATTGAATCTTACTCATATCACAGTAAAAGGGATGCACAGTAGCATATGCTGGACTCTAAGTATTCAAAAGTAAAATGAAATAGTCCTTAACCTTAAGGAACTTATATTGGAATGTAAACTTGGTGTCTTAATGGGAAAGTAAACCAGACTATTTTGCTTGGTGCTGCCACCAGTTCTCATGATTTAATTATAATCTCTTACCATATTGATTCTCAGATCTGTTTGTCTAACTCTAATCTCTTTCCTATACTCAAATTTCTTATCTCCAACTGTCTATAGTACATATTTAATTGAATGACCCTGGAATCTACCAATAAATGGGAAGTTGAAAACACTTTCTGAACACTTTTCTGAAAGCTCTTTTAAAATCTCTGTTTAATAGCATTTCCACTCCCTCTGTTTTTGTCTGCTTGCATTTTTGATTTCCTTCTGGGGTTATTTTTACTTTATTTCTGTCTGATTTTTCTAGTGCAGCAAAATAACTATATGGATATGTATACCTATATTGTATTTAACATATACTTTAACATATTTAACATGTATGGGTCTGTCTACCATCTAGGGAATGGGGTGGGGGTAAGGAGGGGAAAAGTTGAAAAATAGGGTTTTGTCAATGCTGAAAAATCACCGTGCATATATCTTATAAATAAAAAGCTATAATAATAAAAAATACAAAAAAATCTCTGTTTAGTATTTATATTTAGTAATTAAATAAGATGTAATCTCTCCAGACCCCTAAATTTGAAAGCCAGATTATGTCTTTAAACCATTTACCTCATTTTAGCACTGTTTTGCCATATGATCCAAGCACTACTAGTCTTGAAGTCCTAAGAAAGCTTACTCATCCTTCCTACAGAGACAGAATAGGAATGATTCAGAGTTACATAGAAATTAAATGATTTCAACAATGATAATAGATAAATTTATCAGAAGTCAATTATTAGAATCTATAGAAAATCATAAAGTTGGAGGGGATAGTGATTTTCTAATTCCTCTGTCTTCCCTACACACAAAAATACTAATGGTCCTGAAGCTGAGAGGTGATTATCTATCCTCCGCTTGGAAATTTCCTGCATTAAAAACTTTATTCCTGCATGGGACAGATTGCTGTGAGATGTCTTTATTTTTGTTTGTGTATTAGTGGGTAGAAATGTGATTTTATTAGTATAACAAAAATCCTAAACTTAAAAGTAACTATAATTTTCTACTAATATAGATCAGCACCTTCTCTCTTTGATTATTTTTTTTATATGAACTCCATGAACTTATCTATCTTTCTATCTAGCAATATCCATATATGTATATGTATATGTATATGTATATATATATTATATATATATTCATTTATATAACATTATTCTGAGAAGGGGCCCATAGGCTTCACTAGCCCGGATATCCTTGAGTTGGAGGATGGCTGAACAAGTTATGGTATATTAATATTAGGGAATATTATTGTTCTGTAAGAAATGATCAGCAGGATGATTTCAGAGAGGCCTGGAGAGACTTAAATGAACTGATGCTAAGTGAAGTATGTAGAAGCAAGAGAATATTATGTACAGAACAACAAGAAGATTATGTGATGATCAACTCTTGATAGACATGGCTCTCTTCAACAATGAGGTGATTCAGGTCAATCCCAATAGACTTGTAATGGAGAGAACATCAGCATTCAAAGAAAAGACTATGGGGAGTGAATATGGATTATAACATAGTATTTTCATCATTTTTATTGTTGTTTGCTTGCTTTGTTTTCTTTCTCAATTTTTTTTCCTTTTGAATCTGACTTTTCTTATGCAGCATGATAAATGTGAAAATATGTATAGAAATGCACATGTTTAAGACATATTGTGTTACTTGCTGTTTAGGGAAAGGGATGGGGGAAAAGAAGAAAGAAAAATTTAGAACACAAGATTTTGCAAGGTTGAATGCTGAAAGTTATCTTTGCATATGTTTTGAAAATAAAAAGCTATTATTACAAAATTAATTTAAAAAAAGAGTTGCCAGGGCCACTGAGATTGAACAACTTGTTCAAGATCAAACCACATGAACCAATATGTGAACCTCATTTAGATTAACTCTTTCTTAAACACTTTGTAATAATGTGATTGTATGCAAGTCAATTAACCTCTTTGAGGCTCAGTTTACTTATTTGTGATATGATTGGGATCTTACAAGATAGTCTCTAAGATCTCTTTCAATTCTGGCTCTATGATCTTGTAACTAATTATATGATTACTATCAATGTTTCATTTTTGTTGACATTTCCATTAACAATTTCTTATCTTTAAAGTAGAGATAATATCTATAATACCTATCTCACTGATTTTGATGATCCAATAAGATGAATGTTTATAAAAGAATTTAAAAATCTTAAGATGATATAAAAATATCAACTACTAACATCACTACATAAAAACAGCATTTATGTAGTATTTTATTTTCTGCAAAGCACTTTTATCTCATTTGATTCTCACAACAACTTTGAAAGGTAGGTGCTGTTATTATCTCCACATGCATCATCATCTTCAAGAATAATGACCTAAGGCACTGTAGAAAGCTCAATCATCAAAGAAAAATTTAATTCTCTTCAGTTTTTTTCTATAAATAAATGTAGGAAAATATGCTGATGTGCTTGGAGATTTTTTAGATCTTTGTAATGAATATGACAGAATAAAAAGACTAACCGGGAGTTGGTACCAGAGATGAATAGGGAGATAATAAGGGCATACCTGTTTGTCTTTGGTAAAGACAAGATCCCTGACTTAGGCAAAATATCTCCTCAAGTTGTTGTTCAATCATTGTCAGTTGTGTCTGACTCTTTGTGACCCCATTTGGGGTTTTCTGGGGAAATATGCTGAAGTGGTTTGCCATTTATTTCCTTTTCCAGCTCATTTTACAGTTGAAAAAATCTAAGGCAAAGGGGATTAAGTGACATGCACAGGGTCACACAGCTAGTAAGTATCTGAGGTGAGATTTAAACTTTGGAAAATGATTCTTTCTGACTCCAAACCAAATACCTTATCCAACTACACAACCTAGCTGCCCTTATATCCCCAAATTCTCAAAACAAATAAACCAACTGGAAGATATTGCTGAGCCACCCTCAGTGATATTTGAAACATAATGGGAAAGAGGAGAAATATTACTAGATTAGAAAAGGAGGAGTCGTGTTTCAGTTTTCAAAAAGGGAAAGAGAACAAAGCTTTCATACTAAATGCTAAAGAATTTGACTTTAATTATAAGGAAAATTCTAGACAAGGTAATTATAGAGATGATTGGTGAATATCTAGAAAGGTGAGCAGTGATTACAAAGAATCACCATAGCTTCATCAAGAATAATTCATGCCAGGTTAACATTATTTTTATTTCTGATAGGATTACTATGCTAGTATATGAGATGAATCTTGTGCAGATAGTTTACTTTTATTTTACCAAAGATGTTGATAAAATATCCTCTACTATTCCTGCAAGAATATGAAGAAATATAGACAAAGTAATAATGCAACTAGATGAATTCATAACTAAGTGGATGATAGATTCAAAGAGTAGTAAAATCTGCTCTTAGAGAGCAATTCTAAATACATCTAATTCAGCAATAAAAATTTTATTCACCAGTAGCAACTGGCTCAGTGTCAGCAAGTTAGAAAGTCTCCAGCAGAACATCCCATGGATCTGGCTTTGTCCTATGTTGTGTTATATCATACCAATGATTTAGAGGAAGTCACATACATATATGTGTATATATGCACAAATATACATATATATCTATACACATATATATGAGAGAGTTTATATAGTTATAGTTATATTATATAGTATATACACTTATTATCTCACCAAGCATTTACTAATTTTCTACTCTCCAAATGTAGATTATTAGTTATAGATTGTTGAATTTGGCTGAAGCCAGGAAGACCTGGATTTTAAAAAAAATTCTAAAAACTACTTGTGTTTTTCTTGCCCAAAGGAGAACCCATGAGATAATCCTCCAGGGACAAAAGTTAGCACAAACTGCCCCAGTCCTGCACGACAACTTCCTTATCCCTCACTAATCTTGTGCCAGTGTTGTGGGAGTATGGAACATTTAACTCATACCTCCGAAGGTCTATCAATATCCTGGCTCACAACAAAGATGCATAAGGAGGGACATAAACAAAGTCTTTTAAGGGAAAAATACAATTAACCACCAAAGATCATAAATGGACAAGTAGAGGCCCTGCATACTTTATACTATTATCAATTCTTCCTCACTGTTCTATGTGGATTTACAGAATGGTGAGCTATCAGAAGAGCCAGGACTCTGTCTCTCTTGATACAGTTTATTTTGTGTGTTATTCTCCAGCCCCATTGTAAAGGACTGTTACCACCTTGAATCTTGTCTTTACTTTCAATGTCCCACCATATGGTCTCAGATTGCTATGCAGAGACAGATTGTTCCTATGTCCCCTATTAATATTCCGACCTAACAACATGTTAATCTTCAATTTTCTAAAATCCTTTATAATAGGGAAGAGTGATTGTTTTAAAGGCAATTACCAAACTTTCCAAGTAAAAATTGCTTTTCTACCCTTGGATTTCACTCTTGGCATGAACCTGTGAAGCCATCATAGGAGAAATTGTGATGGCATAATGTAATATAGTGAAAATTGCCCCTTTTTAGCTTAAAAATTAGAACAAAAACTTAGGGCGATGGTAATGCAAATGTGTTTTCCCTTTCTTCCCCCTTCCCAATGCTCTTGTTATTCACATTGAGTTCATTAGTCTCAGAATAACAGAGAGAATGATCTTTCAGTGAATTTAAATCACTTGAGCAGTATCTGTTCCAAAATTTCTGGAAAGGGTAGCATATGTATCTAATAAAAATATTTTACTATTAATGGTCGCAGTTCTCTCCCCCTGCAGTCTCCAAGGACAATTGCTAACTATGCCTCCCAGGGCACAGGAGGAGACATAAAATGAGATAATTGCCTCCCTTTTTTTCCCCCATCCTCATTTCCTAAACACACACACACACACACACACACACACACACACACACACACACACACTATACTTCCATGGAAATGGCTGATTTTTGCATTGTATCTGTGCTTTTTCTTGTGAGGTCAATAAGGGCCAAAATAGCCCTCTCACCTTCTCTAACATGCCGAATAAAACAGCAGATGTTTCACCACATCAAATTTGCTTTTGTCAAATGGATAGAACTTATATGTTATTTCTAGTAATAGATAGAGATTGTACCTATTCTCCAAGAATACAAAAAGGTTTGGACACTATCACTCAGTTGAAATGACAAAGACAAGTACAATTCAACACCTAAGGTGATTTCTTCTCATGAGGTTACATCATTTCCAAGGATGTTTTAAAATGTATTTTCTACTAAGGGATCAATCATTTTACATAGTGACCAAAGTCCAATATGATTTCTGTTTTTCAGTGATTTTTTAAAAATTTATTATCTTTTATTTATTTTTAAATAATAGATTTTTGTTTTCAAAATATATGCCAAAATAGGTTTCAAAATTCACCCTTTCAAAACCTTGTGTTTCAATTTTTTCTACCTTTCTTCAATCCAGCCTCTCCCCTAGACAGCAAGTACCCCAATATATGTAAATAAGTTCTTCTGTGCATATTTCCACATTAATCTTGCTGCACAAGATTAAAAAGGAAAAAAAAATGTTAAAAAAGCAAGCAAACAACAACAAAAAACGTGAAAATATTATTCTATGATCCACACTCAGCTCCCACAGTCCTTTCTCTGGAGGCAGATGGCTCGCTCCATCTCAAGTCTATTGGAACTGGCCTGAATAATGTCATGAATTGAAAGAGCCATGTCCATCAGAATTGAACATTGTATAATATTGTTGCCGTACAATGATCTCCTGGTTCTGCTCATTTCACTCAACATCAGTTCATGTGAGTCTCTCCAGGCCTTTCTGTATTCATCCTGCTGCTCATTTCTTACAGAACAATAATATTCCATAACGTTCATATACCACAATTTTTCAGCCATTCTCCAACTGATGGGCATCCACTCACTTTCCAGTTTCTTATCACTATACAAAGAGCTATTACACATTTTGCACACGCGAGTCTTTTCCCCTTTTTGTGATCTCTTTGTGATACAGGCCCAGTAGAGACACTGCTGACTCAAAGGGTGGGCAGTAAGGTAGCCCTTTGGGCATAAGTCCAAATTTTTCTCTACATTAGGTGGACCAGTTCACAACATTACCAACAATATATTAATGTCCCAACTTTCCCACATGCCACCCATTATTTATCATTATCTTTTCTTGTTATCTTGGCCAATCTGAGAGGTATATAGTGGTACATTAGAGTTGTCTTAATTTGCATTTCTCTGATCAATAGTGATTTAGAGCACCTTTTCATATGATTAAAATGGTTTTAATTTCTTCATCTGAAAATTGTCTATTCATATTCTTTGACCATTTATCAACTGGAGAATGGCTTGGTATAAATTTGAGTCAATTCTTCATATATTTGAGAAATGAGATCTTTATCAGGGATGTAATTTTCCCCGAATTTTCTACTTCCTGTCCAATCTTATCTGCATTGTTTTTCTTGTAAAAATATTTTTAATTTAATATAATTGAAATTATCCATTTTCCATTTCATAATGTACTCTAATTTTTTAGCCATAAATTTCTTCCTTCTCCACAGATCTGAGACGTAGACTATCCTTTGTTCTTCTAATTTGCTTATATTATCACTCTTTATGTCTAAATCATGAACACATTTAGACATTATCTTCATATAGGGTATTAGGTATTTGTCAATGCCTAATTTCTGACATACTAATTTCCAAGTCCTCAGCATTTTTTCAATGAGTTTTTATCCAAGTAGCAGGGGTCTTTGAATTTATGAAACACTAGATTACTGTGGTGATTGAGTATTGTCTCTTGTGAGCCTAAACTATTCCACTAATCAACTACTCTATTTCTTAGCCAATACAAAATGGATTAAAGGACTGTCACTTTATAATATAGTTTTAGGTCTGATACAGCTAAATCACCTTCATTTTTCTTTTTTTTTATTGTCTATTGAAATTTTTGATGTTTTGTTTTTCAGATGAATTTTGTTATTGTTTTTTTTTTCATAGCTCTGTAAAGTAATTTCTTGGTAGTCTGATTGGTATGGCACAGAAGAAGCAGATTAATTTAGGTAGTATTTTCATTTTTATTATATTAGCTTGTCCTACCCATAAGCATTTAATATTCTGTCAATTGTTTAGATCTTATTTTATTACATACATACATATATATGTATATATGTGTGTGTGTGTGTGTGTGTGTGTGTGTATACATATATATATTATATAGGCAGTTCCAATAAAATCAATGGTGAAACAAGGCGGCTCATTGTAACCATTATTATTCAACATTGTATTAGAAATGTTGGCCTTAGCAATAAGAAAAGGAAAAGAAATTAAAGGAATTAGAATAGGTAATGAGGAAATAAAATTATCACTCTTTGTGATATTATAATATACTTAAAGAATCCTAGAAAATCAACCAGAAACCTACTCAAAACAATTCACAGCTTTAGCAAAGTTACAGGATCTAAAATAAACTCACAAAATCATTAGCATTTCTATATATTACTGACAAAACCCATCAGCAAAAGATAGAAAGAGAAATTCCATTTAAAATAACTGTAAAAAATAAAATATTAGTTATCTACCTTCCAAAACAAACCCAGGAACTATATGAACATAATTACAAAACATTTTTCACACAAATAAAGTTAAATATAAATAATTGGAAAAATATCAATTGTTCAAGTATAGACTGAGATAATACAATAAAAATGACAGTTCTTCCTAAATTATTTTACATGTTCAGTGTCATATTAATCAAACTGCCAAAAACATATTTTATAGAAGAAAAAATAATTACACAATTCATCTGAAAGAACAAAAGGTCAAGAATATCAAGAATTAATGAAAAAAATACAAAGGCTGGTGACTTAGAGGTATTAGGCCTAAAGCTATATTATAAAGCAGTAGTCATCAAAGCCATTTGGTACTGACTAAGAAATAGACTAGTAGATCAGTGGAATACATTATATACACAGGATACAATAATCAATGACTATATTTATCTAGTTTGATAAACTCCCAAACTCCAGCTTCTGAGAACTCACTATTTCACAAAAGCTACTGGGAAAACTGGAAAATAATGTTAGAAACTTGGCATGGACCTATATCTCACACAACATAATGAAATAAAGTCAAAATGGTACATGACTTGGCATAAAGGATGATGCCATAAGCAAATTAGAAGGGCAAAGGATAATTTACCTATCAGATCTTTGGAGAGAGGATTAATTTATGATCCAATAAGAACTAAAGAACATTATAAAAGATAAAATAGATAACATTGATTATATTAAATTGAAAAGTTTTTGAAAAAACAAAACCAATAGAAATAGGATTAAAATGGAAGTACAATGCTGGGGAAAAATTTACAGACAGTGTTTCTGATAAAAGTCTCATTTATAAAATGTATAAAGAACTGTCAAATTTATAAGAATGCAAGTCATTCCTCAATTGATAAATGGTCAAAGGATATGAAGATATTTTTCATATGATGAAATTAAAGCCATCTCTAATTATGTGAAAAATACTCTAAATCACTATTAATTAGAAAATACAAATTAAAACAACTCTGAGGCACATGTCTCTCAGATTAGCTAAGATTACAGCAAAAAATAACGATAAGTGTTGGAGCAGATGTGGAAAAACTGAGACAATAATGCTCATTTGGTAGAGTGAAATGATCTAACCATTCTGGAGAACAATATGAAACTAAGCCCATAAGTAAGGCCTGTGCATACCTTTTGACCCAGAAATGAGACTAATGGGTCTTTATCCCAAGGAAATCATAAAGGATGGTAAAAAGACCCGCATATACAAAAATGTTTGTAGCAGCTCATGTGGTAGCAAAGAATTGGAAAATGAGTAGATGCCTATCAATTAGGGATGGGTTGAACAAGTTGTGTCATATGAAGGTAATGGAATGTTATTTGTCTATAAATAATGATGAACAAGTTGATTATAAAACAGCTTGAAAAGATTTACATGAACTGTAAAACAGCTGAGTGAAATAAGTAGAACCAGAAATATATTGCACACAATAACAGCAAGAATGTGGAATGACAAAGTATGGAAGGCTTGGTTCTCAGTAGTTCAATGATCCAAAAGCAATCCCAATAGACTATGGACAGAAAATGTCATCTGCATCCAGAAAAAAAGATCTAAGGAATCTGAATATAAATCAACACATTCTATGTTCACTTCTTTTTTCTGTTTTTTTTTTTTTTAATCTCTTCCATGATTTTTTTTTCCTTTTTTTGCTCTGTTTTTTCTCTCCCAACATAATGCAGAAAGCAATGTGTATTAAAAATAAATAAACTTACTACAATTAAAAACAAAGGTGAGCAAGCTGATTTTAGATATATGCCTGGAAGGATTTACATGAAGCAATGCTGAGCAAAACAAACAGAACCAGAAATACATTTTACACAATAATAGCAAGAATGTGCAATGATCAACTATAAAAGACTTTGTTCTTCTCAGTAGTTCAGTGATCCAAAAGCAATCCCAATAGACTTTGGACAGAAAATGTCATCTGCATTCAATAAAAGACTTATGGATATTGAATGTAAATCAATACCTACTGTGTTCACTTCTTTTTTCTGTTGTTTTTTTTTTTTTCCTCTCCCATGGCTTTTCCTTTTTGTTCTGATTTTTCTCTCCCAACATGATTCATAAAGCAATGTGTATTACAAATAAATGAATACATATTTTTAAAAAAGGAAAAACTTAGGAAGACTTACATGAAATGATGCAAAGTGACGTAAGAAGAATCAGAAAATATTATACACATGCATGATAAGTGTGAAAGGCAGCTATTCTGAATAATAGATTGTTTCAAGACAATTCTGAAAGATTTATGATAAAAAATGTAATCCACTTTCAGAGATGCAGAATGAATTCTGATTGACGTATACTCTTTAAACTTTACTTTTATTTTGGTCTATGTTTTCTTTAACAACATAGTTGATATAGAAACATTTTTCACAAATATAATTTATGTGAACTTGCTCAATTCAAGAGGGGGAGGACAGCATGAAACAGAATTTAAAAGTCAAAAAAAATTTAAATAAATATTTTTAAAATTTTACATGTAAAAATAAAGAAAAGTTGTCAGTGATTTAGTATAAAGATCTATTGACTTATTCTCCAACTAAAATATTTTATTTTTGTATATGCTTGAGGTAAATATATGAAACCAAATATTGCCTAAAACAAAAATTATTTTATTTTATTAAATAAAATAATTGAAGTTCTGGGAGTAATATGACTACAATGAAGAAAATGGTTCAGTCAAAATTATGTAGTCATATACTTAGGCTTCTTTTTTTATGGTGTGGCTATTCTCACAATTAAATTTTGTATTTGTGGTAGCAAAAAAAAAGAAAAAAAGAAAAAAAGAAAAGAAAAGAAAAAAAAAGAAATAATCCACCAATCACCACAAGAAAGAGGACTCAAAATAAAAATTTTAAGAAATATTATAACCAAATTCCCAAACTATCCTATCAAAGAAAAAAGAAAAAAAAACCACTGTAAATGACCAGGAGAAATAAAGACAAAACAAAACAAAACAAAAACGAATCAAATATGGGGGAGTCAAAATCATAATTACATAGAACTCAGCAGCTACAATGTTAAAAACTAGAAGCCAGGAAGCATATTTTGGAATGCAAAACAGCTCAATCTATTTTCTAGGTTAGTTGTTTTTACAATGAGATAATTATTCCCTCCTATTGTTTTCATTCTTTAGATCTTGCTTTATTGTATCCTGATTTCTCATAAAGTCATTAGTTTTCATTTGCTCAATTCTAATTTTTAAGGAATTATTTTCCTCAGTGAGACTTCTTTCCCATTTGGTCAATTTTACTTTTTAAGTCATTCTTCTTTTCATTAGCTCTTTGGGTTTCCTTTTGTACTACTCTCTATTCTCATCATAATTTTTCCTCTATCTCTCTCCCTTGATTTTCAAAATCCCCATTTGAGCTCTTTCAAGGCCTAAAAGCAATTCTTATTTTTCTTGGAGGTTTTGGATAAAGAAAATTTGACTTTATTATCTTCTGAGTTTGTGTTTTGATATTTTTTGTCACCATAGTGACTTTCTATGGTCAGAAACTTTTTCTGTTGTCTGTTTATTTTCCTAGCCTATTAATAGCCTATTAACTCTTTATTAAAGTAGGGCTCTGTTTCCAGGGTGGGGGGGTGTATTGTCCCCAGACGTTTTCAGAGCTTTTTCTAGGAACCTAGAAATCTTTCTATTCTGGAACTATTAGGAGCGTTCCTGCCCCACTGTAGCTGTAAGATCTAGTGTGGTAAAGCAACAGAGTCTCTCTTTGCTTCTAATAAAGAGACCGCCCATGCTCTAAGGCCTACGGAAATTGCCACTGCCACCACTGCCCATACACACTCTTGGTTTGCTGATTTCCCAAGGCTCGATTACCCTACTGAGAAACCTTTTCTCCTGATCTTCCAAGTGGGGCGTCTTTAGGCTGAGACTCTTGATTGCCAGTTCTGCTGCTGATTCAGAAGTCCTAGTTTGTTGTGGCTGAGTCCAGCTGAGCCTTCCTGGAATGGCATGCACTGGGATTTCATTTTAGACTTCCACAGATCTTTGCTGCTGAGTTGTCTTTGGCTGGAAAATGTTCTACTTCAACTTTTTAAGTGTTTTGATGCTCTAAAATTTGCTTAGAATCATTATTTAAAGGAAGTTAAAGGAATTTGGAGTAGTTTGGAAAGGCAGTTAGGCAAGTTCCTTTACCCTGCCATCTTGGCTCTCCCTCTCTCTTATTTAATTTTAATGTCCTTTAAAAACTCTTCTAATAGCTCTTTTTGGACTTGTGACCATTTGACTTTTTTCTGTGAAGTAGAAATAGCTGTTTTTACTTCACTGCTTTTCTGAATTTGAACTCAGATCTTCTCTTACTATAACTTTCTAATTGTTTTCTCTCTCCCCACTCCACTCCCACCTTCTCTCTCTCTCTCTCTCTCTCTCTCTCTCTCTCTCTCTCTCTCTCTCTCTCTCTCTCTCTTCTCTCTCTCTCTCTCTCTCTCTCTCTCTCTCTCTCTCTCTCTCTCTCTTTCCTCTCCCTATTTAGAGGTTTATTTTGTGACTGTTAAATTTATGTTAGAGTTGCTCTTTAGTCCCAAAGCATGGGAGATAATGTCTCAAACGTTGGGTTTATCTTGCTGGTGTTTCCTGTGTAGGGGGACTACTTCAGGGACTTCTCTCTCCCCTAGAGCCATGACAAAGACCCCCAGAAAATGTGTGCAAATGCTCTTATTCCCTCTTATAATTGTAAATTTCAGACCATGCCTCTACCCCGGAACCAAAGCCAAGGACTATGATCATCTCCAAGTGACCACTGCTACTTGGGCCTTATTCCTTGCAAATGTGCTCTCCAGAGTATATTCACTCTCCTGGCCCACAGCCATAGCCTGGTGCATCTGGTCAGAATACCTTGGCCTCAAGCCTAGCACTAGTGAAGAGTCTTAAAGTCTGCCCTGACCAGCTGTATGATCCCGACACAGCCTATGGAATTCAAGTTTCTGATGCTGAGCCTTCCATTGCCAAAGCTGATTGTAGGGACTGTTGTTTGTTGACTGGCCATATCTGACCTGAGGAACTTTACTCAGGCCAGATTACTGTTCTCAGAGATCGGATTTTTTCTAATATCCTCCCAATTTGTCTTAGGATGAACAACTATTTTATTCTGAGTTTTAATTATTTCTTCTGCTTCAAAGTTTGCTTTGAAGGCTTATTTTAAATTATTTGTGGAAGAGTTTGGGAGAGCAAGGTAATTTCCTGCTTATTGTGTCTTTTTCCCAGAATCTTCTCACCCCCATTTGATTTTAAAATAGCTCTATTTGTGAGTAAATCTATCATTTTGTAATTTCTGCCTACTCCTTCTAGATCTTGTTCTTATAGCCTAGCTAAACAACATGACCATTAAACCTTAACTCTTTCCCTACATGTATGATACCCCATCCAAGTCCATTCATATTATACCCTAACATTTTTAGGCATGTAAATATTTCTTATAAGACAGTGATCTCGAGTCCCTTTATCATTATATTTTCTTACTGCAGACACTCTCCAACTTATGAATGCTCCTTCTAAACTATTGTACTTAGATCTTAAATAAACAGTTAGAATCTGACTCCATCTAAGGAAAACGGTAATAGCATATTCTTTATTTTATAAATTATTCCTCTTTATTGATCCTAATCTTTTTGGGTTATTGTATCACACTGTTTACTAGTATTGAGCTTGTAGTTCAATGAACATGAGATTGTTTTTAGATAAATGGCCTTTTAATTGCATCTTTCCTATCTTCTATTTGCAAAGCTGGATTTTTAAATCCAAGTGTAAGAACACACTCATGCCAATTAAAATTTCTATCAATAGATTCAGCTAAATGTTCAAGAAGATCATTTTGGATCCTGAATCTTTCAGGTGAATTAAACGTCATGTAAAGTTCTTTACATTTCTAAGAGTGATACTATGATATTGTTCCATATATTTTGGACCATATCTACATTATTGTATCTCCAAGAAAGAAAAAAGATAGCATAATAAGAGACATAAATCTGAATTCATTGAAAGATTATTTGGGCAATAAGATCAATAGAACAAAGTATTAGGGAATGGGTCTGACTTGTTTGTGTTCAATATTGGAACAAAATGAGAGACACAAAATCTTGAGGCATGTTTTGATGTCTTATAATGGAAAATAGATAATTTTCACTAAATTATGTTAAGATTAATATAGCAAAGATTTTTAAAAAAGCAGAAAATTGGGGGAAATTTTTAGAGACAGTTCAAGATCTCATATCTAAACAGTACAGAAAACTGTATCAAATGTACAAGTATATGAATCATTTCTTAATTGATAAATGATCAAAGGATATGAACAGGCAGTTTCTCAAAGAAAACAAAGCTATATGTAGTTATATAAAAAAACTTTAAATAATTATTGATGAAATAAATGAAAATTAAAATACCTATCATCAAATTACAGAAGGGAAAAATGACAAATGTGGAGGAGTGGGAAAACTGAGACACTAACACACTATTGATAGAACCGTGAACTCATCCAACCATTTTGGAGAGCAATCTGGCATTATTTTCCCAAAGTAAGAAAGTTATGTATACCTTTTGATCCATTTTGTTTCCCAATGTGATCAAAAAAGAATCTATGTGTTCTAAAATATTTGATAGCAAATATTTTGTTGTAACAAAGAATTGGACATTGGGGTGATGACTGTCAATTGGATTATGAACAAATAAATTGTGCTATAAAATTGTGATGGAATATTACTGTGTTGTAATAAATGATAAGCTGGGGGCAACTAGGTGGTGCAGTGGATAGAGCACCAGCCCTGAAGTCAGGAGGACCTGAGTTCAAATGTGGCCTCAGACACTTAACCCTTAACCCCAATTGCCTCAGCAAAAAGAAAAAAAAAAAAGATTAAGTTAGTTGATTAAACAACAACAACATGCCATTTGGAAACACTTGCATGTTACAATACAAAATTAAATAGTTAGACTCAAGAAAGAACACTGTATGCAATAAAAGCAATAATACTGGAAGAATAACTGTGAACAACTAAGTTATTCCAAGTATGTATAAATACTCAAAACAGATATAAAGGATGTATGAAGAAAGATACAGCATATTTCTGGAAAAGGAACTGATGGAGGCATACATAGTATAATTTTACAAATATACATATATGTTTTATATGTATACTTATATATATATATATATGCATATGCACACACATATTTATACATCTGCACACATATATTTATACACACATATATTTGTGTCAAATGGCTGCCCTCTCTAGGGTGCATGAGGAAGAAGGGAAGCAGTTTGGAACTTAAATGTAACAAAAATTTGATTTAAAATATTTTTAAAAGTTAATAGACTGCCTTTGGAGGTAATGAACCATCTGCCATGAGAGATCTTCAAATGAAAGTTGTCTAACATCCTGTTTTGGTTGTTATATAGAAGATCCTCATTTGCTTCTGAGAGGCATATTAAAATTCTCAAAAATTATTTACAAGTATTATTTCATTTGAGCTTAATAACAACTTAGTAAGCTAGGTATTACAGGTACTATTATTACTATTTTACAGATAAAGGAAACTATGATTCTGAGAGGCTGAGAGACTTGCTCATTGCTGCATACCTAGCAAATGTGAAAAGAAAAATTAGAATCCAATTATTGTTGACTTATCCTAGCATTACAGCAGAAGTATCTGGAAGCTAGACTATTAGGTCTATAGTCAGGAAGTTTAAATCCTGTGTCCAATGCCTGCTGGTAAGACAGCATGGTAGATATAACAGTACTGTAATAGATAAAACATCAGGAAAATCAAACACTGTCTGATCCTGGGATCACTTTAGCTCTCTCTCAATCTGTTTTCTCACATGTAATGGGGCTGACAATAATAAGATCACCTTCATAGTTTTATTGTATGTATCAGATGAAATTACATAGTCATATATATGGATGAATATTATTATTTATTATTTTCCATTAGGATACAATGCATCTAGGTAGCACAGTGTATAGAGTACTTTAACTGGAGTCAGAAAGAATTAAAATACAGACTCAGATGTTTACTAGCTATGTAACTCTAAACAAGTCATTTAATGGTAGTCTGCTCCAATTTCCTCATCTACAAAATGAGGAAAATAATGAGAGAATCCATCTTCAAAGGTAGTTTTGAGCAAAAAATGAAATAATTATCTATAAAATATTTTGCAAATTCCCAAAAACAACAAAATTCTAGTTATAGTAGTAGTAATGGTGCAGTAGTAGTAGTAGTAGTAATAGTAGTAGTTGTAGTACTGCTTCTATTCCTTCAATATTACAATTTGACAAAAATGTTTTTAAACTACATTGGAACTAGAGTAATATAAAATGGAAAACTGAATTTTCCTAAAGCTCAGACAATATTGGAAACTCTTAAAAAGAAGCTCAAAGTACCTTCTAGTAAGTAAACTCATATGCTAATTACTCAGTTTTGTTTTTTTCTCTTTGCCTTGAAAGAAAAAGCAAAACCTATCTGTCAGCCCTATAAGATAGAGGAAAAATTTTATCAATGCTATGATAAGTAATCAGTGTCATGATATAAATATTACAATATTTTATAGTTTATATATATGTGTGTGTTTGTGTGGTTCTGATTGTGCATTCCTTGCTAGAAAAGCTATCCATAACCCAGCTAAAATGGTCTTTGCCAGGTGCTATGGTGGTAACTAATAATTAACACTTATTGCTATATAATCAACATGGTTGAAAGGATTTGTATTGATTGAAAAGACTGTCCATGGTAAAACATATTGACAGATCTCTGCCACAATTCATATTATGGGTTGCATACAGACTGCCCTTGCACATGAAAATAAATAAAGTCAAATGAAGAATAAAGACAAGAAATCTGATTGATAAACATGCTATTGATTGGCAAAAGTAATTTTGGGAATTAATTAAAATGGCTGCCCACTAGAACTGGGCATTAGGAATAGCATTTTAGCTATTCCTAGCTAGATAAAAGTAGCATGACCTAGTCAATCATAGCATCATATATCTAAATTTCAGAAGCTATCTAATCCAACTTCCACTACCCCCACCCCCAATTTTAGAGATGAAAGAAGTAAAGTCCCTGAAATCAATGAATTAGCTAAAGTTAATCAATCAATAAGCACCACAGGGGGGATTTGAACAGGGATTCTGAGGCTACAGAGCTTATGGTCTCTCCAATATAGTACACTGCCTCCCTAAAGTATTAGACATGTAATAGCAACATCTGTAATATCTGTAATATCAAGATTCAAAGGTATTACTGGCACATCTTATGTACGTGACTATGGGCAAATCACAACTTATTGTACTTAGATGGTTGGAAGGCAAGCAGCTGTCTAAGGTACAATTCAAGATTGGAATGTCTGGGGTTCCAAAAAGAGATGAAATCAAAGATAACTTCAAAAACTACAAATTGTTTTAATGCCAGAAAATTCAATTTCCAGTGGCACATAGACATTTATTTAGTGATAAGTCCAGTGCCATGGTATGTAAAAGACAAAACACCTCTGGTGGGCAAAGGGGTATGATTTTCAAACCAGAAGATGCACAAGTGCTCTCTTCCCCTATTCTACTCTCTTATTGTTTAGTCATTCTGACTTTTCATAATGGCACTTGGGATTTTCCTGGAAAAGATACTGGAGTGGTTTACTGTTTTCTTCTCCAGCTCATTTTACAGATAAGAAAACTAAGGCCGACAGAGTTATGTGGGTCACACAGCTAGTATGTTTCTGAGGCCATATTTGAATTCAGTCCTCCTGACTCCAAGCCCAGAGCTCTACTTTTTATGTCACCTCTTTGTCACTGCTTTACTTTCCAGTTTCATTCAATTATTTGAGTTAGTACAAGCCCCCTACATCATTCAGGACACTACAAAGGGAGTTTGTCAAAAAGTAACAAAGACTATATTTTTAACTTTTTTGTTACTTTTTTTTTTTGCTGAGGCAATTGGGGTTAAGTGACTTGCCCAGGGTCACACAGCCAGAAAGTGTTAAGTGTCTAAAGTCAGATTTGAACTCAGGTCCTCCTGACTTCAGGTCTGATGCTCCATGCACCTCACTGCCCCTTTTATGTTACAATTTGGCAAACTTTCTTTGTAGACTTTTGTGGTAGATCCACTACAATTGGTATGTTTTATGAGGGCGTAGAAAGATTCATTCCTCATAGAATAAAGCAAATTTCATAATGTTTGTAGAAAACAATGATACTGTGAATACATTTAACCTAAACTGGTTTCTGAGAGAAATTTGCCGAGATATCAAGATGGTATGACTGTGAAATAACTGCTAATATCTTCATTTTGCCCACTACCATATGCTAAAACCACAGACAGATTTCAATCCATTTCTTTGCCTTCTATGTGAAAAAATATGCTTTCCTCAAACAGAAATTAGCCACCCACTTGTCTGGAATACTGTAGACTGGGCTTTCTGCTTCATGGAGGGATTGAATGAGATGCCCTTGAAGTCTCTTTTACCTCTAAGAAGCAGCACCATGTAAAGGAAATTCAATTTAATTTGAAAGATATTTATTAGGCTTCTGTTGTGTACAATGCACTTTGCTAGGTGCTGGGCTAATTTAAAATGGCGCTATGGAGTAGATGAGTTTTTACTCTCTGGAGAGAAAGTTGCCTTACCTTTCCAGGGTTCTCAATACTTCCTTCTCACCACATTCTTTTTGATTTAGCAACATCAGTGTCTGGGCTATTTCAGGAACTAGACATTGTACCTCTTCATCCCAGGAATTTTTTCTTCAAGTCCTTCAAGCCTGTAATTCTCTCCCACCTCCCTTCTGTCTAATGACTTCCCTAGTTTTCTTTAAGACCCAAATACAATATTATTTTATAAAGAAGGGTTTTCAAATCCTTCTTCATTCTGATGCCTTCTCTCTAGATTATTTCCTGTTTATCCTGCATATAGTTTGATTTGTATAGTTTTAATTTTGTTTAGTGCTGGTAATTGTGGTTGTTCTCTCCCCAAATAGAATGTACTTTGAGGGCAAGAATTTTCTTCTCTCTCTGTTTGTTTCCCTAGTACTTAGCAGAGTGCCTAGGCACTTATTAAGTGTTTATTGATTAATTCATAGTTGAGTAAAAATTAACAAAAATAAAACTAGGACTTGGAATACAATACATTCAGATGACTAAATTATAAAGACAACTATGTATTCAGAGCCACTTCCCTATGATAATCTTTAATAGAGTACACAGGTCTCTGTTCTTGGTCTTTTTCCTATCAACATTTTATTAGTAGCTTGGATGAAAATATGCATGACACACTAATCAAATTTGCAGATGACATGAAGCATCTCATTGGATGATGGAATCAAAATTTAAAAAATTTCTCAATGGACTGGAATGAATAAAGACAAATCTAATATAAGAAAAGTAATAATAATGTAACAAACAATAAATTTTTGTTTTGTTTTGTTTTGTTTTTTCTACAAGTCTATATTTAGCTAAACAATGATTCATGGTGGAGAAAAAACTTGTTTTTTATCACATAAATAAAAATCACTAGGTGACTTTTGGTTGCATTAAGGGAACTGGAATATTCAGGACAAGAAAGTAACAGCTTTCCAATTTTCCATCTTTCTTAAGCTATCTTTGGGGCATCATATTTCAAAAAGGAAATTGACAAAATATATATTCAGAAGACAATCAGTACCAAAGAGTGTTGAGATTATACCATAACTATCTCATTCATAGTTCCTTCACATGTATTGATATATAGTATACAATTTGTTATTTAGTTGAAAGGAGTATATAGAAGTATAATTCAATTCAACCTAAAATCTCATCGGGAATAAAAAATGATGAGAAAATACCTGCTGCAGAAAGGATAGCAAGTCTTTTACTTAGTCTTAGTGCCTAAGATTCTATGAATTAGTTACTACCCCAAGATAACAGCTTCCATACACATCAGAGCACAAGTGTACCTAATACTGACTCTGAGATCTGTCCTCTATCCACTGCATTGTAGCTAAATGATCTTCATTATTAGCATTAATTATTATGAATAATATTCATATTAATTATCAGTAATACTTCTGTACTATTTCTAGGTAGCCATATTAACAGAATTTTCTATGAAAAAGAGAAAAATATCTACCTTAGAAAGCACACAGAATCCTTATGTGGGTGTGACCCTAATGTAATTTTTCTAGTAGTTAATGTAAAGTTTGCCTTTGCCTATCATCCTTCTTGTGTGTGTAATTTATGAATAAGACATGAGTTACAAGATTAAATATGTCCTGCATTCACTTCTAGGACACAGACTTGCTTTAAGACATCCTAGAAGTTTAAAGTGCTTACTACTGTATCAGAAAGAAATTAGAAGTCCATCTGTGAGCTGTCTCAGTCTCAGCTAAGACTCTGTCAAACAAAGAAAATAAATGTTTGATTCATTTAAAACAACTTCAGGCACCTTAACCTTTCCTAGCTATGTTGCCAGTACTGAATGTTAAAATACTTTCAAAGAATGAGCTGATTTCTCTATTGTAACTGTCAGCCCCCAAATTCGTCAAAAATATCACAAACTAGTCAGTTTGTGATTTTGCCATCAAACTGTCCAAAACATGTAATTTAAAGTTGCATGTGTATGTGTGAGTGCATGTTTTACTTTAAGTGAGAAGGTCTACATTTTCTTAAAAACAAAGAAGAAAAATAAATATCAAGATATCAGATATTGATATCAGATCTATGAGGAACAATCTCCCCAAATGTAAGACCCTGGATAGGCATGCATTTCATTCCCTTTGAAACCTTTTTCTCTCTGCCTGCAACAATCAATACAGAGCCCTGAAGCCTACCTGTTCAAATTAGATTTAGGGATTTTCAAAAGAACCTCCTGCCCTACCTAAAAACTTCCATTCCAGAATCAAAGACAACAGTCTACCAGACACTTAGGAGGTTCAATCAACATAATTTTGCAGAAGGGCTTTCCTCTGCAATTTCTACTCTCCCTCTCTCTCTACTCTACTTCTCATCAGATATTTCTGAATTGTTCACAAACTCTGCCTTCCAGATTTGTAAAAGCCCCCGTACCATTAAAATAAAACAAAATAAAAAAGTTTCAATTTTGTTAAAAAGGTAGCATCCCAGATTTTTGGGTAGATTTTAATTCTGCTTCATTTTTCTATATTTGTTCCTGTTTTATTTGTTCTTGATTTATTATAAAATAAATCTTATAGAGCTTTAGAATATATATGTGTATATATGTATATACTTAGACAATCTATATTTATGCACATATAAAGATAAACTACTAACTGAGCATATGTGTCTCTAAAGATGTAGTATATGCATATACGTGTGTGTGTGTGTATGCGTGTGTGTGTAATGTATATATGTATATATTGGTTTGTAGTTTGGAAAATATTTTTATGGGAATAATAAATTTCACCTAAAAAGAGTAGTTGTGACAATTTCATTAAGTACCATTACCCCATATTTATGAACATTTTTAATTAAGAATTTGTTTCTTGCATCTATCTCTTACAAAAAAATGACACTATTGCCACATATAAATTTCTTTAGCAAGGAAGTCGAATCATCATTTCTTTCTACACCTGGGTGGAAAAGTGATGAGTGTTTGGCCTTAGTTCATTAGTGTATACATGGGCTAAGGCAGAATGTTTGCATTTCATCTTTCTCAGCAATGAACCAAACTTTCCAAGAAAGGGGAAAGCTTACTACCTTTTACCCCTGGGATTTCCTTTTATTATCCTTTAAAAAATACATATAGTGAAGACTTTTTATTCCAAATGGCTAATTTTCCCTTAAAATAGAAAAGAATTGAACTAAAAGTACAGAACGTGGCATATGTTGTCACACATATTCAATAAGTCTAATTTGGTCTTTTTCATTCATTATTTACAAAGGGACATTCAAGGGGAGCAATTCTAAAAAAAATAAGCACTAGAATGATGAAAAATAATCAATAAACCTTTTTTTTTAATCTTGAAGAAAAAAAATGGAACTAGATTGAAATTAACTAATTAAATAGCTATTTATCTTGATCAGATTTGTCAAATAATTTCTCAGCCTTTCAACAAATGCTTCCCTTTCAAAAGAAACCAGGCCAGACTCCATAATGCTGATCTTAAGTACACAGGTGATTTTGTTCAAATTCCAAGGGTGAAGAAGGGACAAAATTCATTAAAATTAACTCAAAGTAGCTATTTGGATATCATAACTTCCTGTAAATAGGACTTAGTGAAACATACTAAACTGATTCTGCTGTCTATAAAGTCCCTTGAGGGTAAGAATTCTTTTTTTCCCCTTCTTTTTGATATAGAATCATACATGTAGAATTGGAAAAGACCCCAGAAGTCATCTAGACCAGGGCCCTCATTTAAGAGATGAGAAAAATGGGAACCTGAAAGGTTAAATTATTCTCCCAGTGTCACGTAGATAAAAAGTGTCAGATGTAGAATTTGAATCCAGGTCTCCTTTATCTACTATGTCATATTTCCTCCTCATCTTTGTCTTTTTATTGCATAGCACCTACCACGGCACTTTAAATGTAATAGGCACTTGCTAAATTGCACTGAATATTGTAAACTTAACCCATCATGATCTAGAAACCATAGACTTCATTGTGAAGTGTAGTTTCCAAAACAAGGAAGAGATAATCCGATATTCTGCCTCAGGAAGGCTACATCTTGAATTTTGAGTTTTCAGTTTTTAATTCTGAAAGCCACCATTTAGAAAGGGCAATGATAAACTGAAGAGCATGCAGGGGAGGACAACCAGGATGATAAAGTGCCTTATGTCATCAATCTAACAAACTAAGAATGATTATGTTTAGGAAAGAAGACTCAAGGTGAGTATAACAACTCTCTTAAAGTATGTGCAGGGTTGTCCTGTAGAAAAAAGGATTACATTTGAACTGTTTGATCGTACAGGGCAGAACTAATCATTGCATATTTGTTTAAATAGAATAAATGTCAGAAAAATAGAATAAACATCAGAAAAAAAAAAAACTTCCCAATAAAGTTATCCAAAAGTGGAATGAGCTGCCTCCACAAGAGGTAGTTTCCTTCCATTAAAAATCTTCAAGTAGATGGTAATTCACAAATTTTCAAATATTTTGAAAAGGGGATTCATTTTTCACATTTGATTTGGACTAAGCTGATACATACAGCACTAAATACATACAAACGTACAGTCGATACATACAACACTAAAATTCTGTGATTCTGTAATACTGCGATTTCAATGGATATTTCCTCAATTGGTTGTAAATATTTTATTTCTAACAAAACTATCACTCTTTGCAGATGATATGATGGTATACCTAGAGAACCCCAGAGATTCTAGTAAAAAGCTATAAGAAATAATTCATAATTTCAGCAAAATAGCTGGATACTAAATAAATCCCCATAAATCCTCAGCATTTTTATACATCACCAACAAAATCCAACAGCAAGAGATACAAAGAGAAATTCCATTCAGAATAATTATTGATAGCATAAAATATTTGGGAATCTATCTACCAAAGGAAAGTCAGGAATTATATGAGCAAAATTACAAAAAAAGTGTCCACACAAATAAAATCAGACTTAAATAATCGGAAAAATATTAAGTGCTCTTGAATAGGCCTAGAGAATATAATAAAGATGACAATACTCCCTAAACTAATCTATTTATTTAGTGCTATACCAATCAGACTTCCAAGAAAATATTTTAATGATCTAGAAAAAAATAACAACAAAATTCATATGGAACAATAAAAAGTCGAGAATCTCAAGGGAATTAATGAAAAAAAAATCAAATGTAGGTGGCCTAGCTGTACCTGATCTAAAATTATATTATAAAGCAGCAGTCACCAAAACCATTTGGTATTAGCTAAGAAATAGATTAGTTGATCAGTGGAAAAGCTTAGGTTCACAAGACAGAATAGTCAACTATAGCAATCTAGTGTTTGACAAATCCAACGACCCTAACTTCTGGGATAAGAATTCATTATTTGATAAAAACTGCTGGGATAACTGGAAATTAGTATGGCAGAAATTAGGCATGGACCCACACTTAACACCATATATCAAGATAAGATCAAAATGGGTCCATGACCTAGGCATAAAGAACGAGATTATAAATAAATTAGAGGAACATAGGATAGTTTATCTCTCAGACTTGTGGAGGAGAAATTTGTGACCAAAGATGAACTAGAGACCATTACTGATCACAAAATAGAAAATTTTGATTACATCAAATTAAAAAGCCTTTGTACAAACAAAACTAATGCAAACAAGATTAGAAGGGAAGCAACATGTATGAGGATGTATTCTGATGGAAGTGGATTTCTATGACAAAGAGACCTAACTGAGTTTCTTTTTTTTTTATTTTTTTTTTATTTAATGATTATAATGACAACATTATTTCTTGCACACGTTTCTTTTCCGATTTTTTTCCCCCTCCCTCCCTCCACCCCCTCCCCTAGATGGCAAGCAGTCCTTTATATGTTGGATATGTTGCAGTATATCCTAGATACAATATATGTTTGCAGAACCAAACAGTTCTCTTGTTGCATAGGGAGAATTGGATTCAGAAGGTATAAATAACCCGGTAAGAAAAACTAAAATGCAGATAGTTCACATTTGTTTCCCAGTGTTCGTTCTTTGGGTGTAGCTGTTTATGTCCGTCATTTATCAATTGAAACTTAGTTAGGTCTCTTTGTCAAAGAAATCCACTTCCATCAAAATATGTCCTCATACAATATCGTTGTCGAAGTGTATAATGATCTCCTGGTTCTGCTCATTTCACTTAGCATCAGTTCATGTAAGTCTCGCCAGTCCTCTCTGAATTCATCCTGCTGGTCATTTCTTACAGAACAATAATATTCCATAACATTCATATACCACAATTTACCCAGCCATTCTCCAATTGATGGGCATCCATTCATTTTCCAGTTTCTAGCCACTACAAATAGCGCTGCTACAAACATTTTGGCACATACAGGTCCCTTTCCCTTCCTTAGTATTTCTTTGGGATATAAGCCCAATAGAAACACTGCTGGATCAAAGGGTATGCATAATTTGATAATTTTTTGGGCATAATTCCAGATTGCTCTCCAGAATGGTTGGATTCGTTCACAACTCCACCAACAATGCACTAGAGTCCCAGTTTTCCCGCATCCCCTCCAATATTCATCAGTATTTTTTCCTGTCATCTTAACCAATCTAACAGGTGTGTAGTGGTATCTCAGAGTTGTCTTAATTTGCATTTCTCTGATCAATAATGATTTGGAACACTCTTTCATATGAGTGGTAATAGTTTCAATTTCATCCTCTGAAAATTGTCTGTTCATATCCTTTGACCATTTATCAATTGGAGAATGGCTTGATTTCTTATAAAATTGAGTCAGTTCTCTATATATTTTAGAAATGAGGCCTTTATCAGAACCTTTAACTGTGAAGATCTTTTCCCAGTTTGTTGCTTCCCTTCTAATCTTGTTTGCATTAGTTTTGTTTGTACAAAGGCTTTTTAATTTGATGTAATCAAAATTTTCTATTTTGTGATCAGTAATGGTCTCTAGTTCATCTTTGGTCACAAATTTCTTTCTCCTCCACAAGTCTGAGAGATAAACTATTCTATGTTCCTCTAATTTATTTATAATCTCGTTCTTTATGCCTAGGTCATGGACCCATTTTGATCTTATCTTGGTATATGGTGTTAGGTGTGGGTCCATGCCTAATTTCTGCCATACTAATTTCCAATTATCCCAGCAGGTTTTATCAAATAATGAATTCTTTTCCCAGAAGTTAGGGGCTTTGGGTTTGTCAAACACTAGATTGCTATAGTTGACTATTCTGTCTTGTGAACCTAAGCTTTTCCACTGATCAACTAATCTATTTCTTAGCTAATACCAAATGGTTTTGGTGACTGCTGCTTTATAATATAATTTTAGATCAGGTACAGCTAGGCCACCTTCATTTGATTTTTTTTTCATTAATTCCCTTGAGATTCTCGACTTTTTATTGTTCCATATGAATTTTGTTGTTATTTTTTCTAGATCATTAAAATATTTTCTTGGAAGTCTGATTGGTATAGCACTAAATAAATAGATTAGTTTAGGGAGTATTGTCATCTTTATTATGTTCGCTCGGCCAATCCAAGAGCACTTAATATTTTTCCAATTATTTAAGTCTGACTTTATTTGTGTGGAGACTTTTTTATAATTTTGCTCATATAATTCCTGACTTTCCTTTGGTAGATAGATTCCCAAATATTTTATGGTATCAACAGTTATTCTGAATGGAATTTCTCTTTGTATCTCTTGCTGTTGAGTTTTGTTGGAAATGTATAAAAATGCTGAGGATTTATGGGGATTTATTTTGTAGCCAGCTACTTTGCTAAAATTATGAATTATTTCTAATAGCTTTTTAGTAGAATCTCTGGGGTTCTCTAGGTATACCATCATATCATCTGCAAAGAGTGATAGTTTGGTTTCTTCATTGCCTACTCTAATTCCTTTAATATCTTTCTCGACTCTTATTGCCGAGGCTAGTGTTTCTAATACGATATTAAATAATAATGGTGATAGAGGGCAACCTTGCTTCACTCCAGATCTTACTGGGAAAGGTTCCAGTTTTTCTCCATTGCATATGATGCTTACTGATGGTTTTAAATATATACTCCTGACTATTTTAAGGAAAAGTCCATTTATTCCTATGCTCTCAAGTGTTTTTATTAGGAATGGATGTTGGATTTTATCAAATGCTTTTTCTGCATCTATTGAGATGATCATATGGTTTTTGTTTGTTTGGTTATTGATATAGTCAATTATGCTAATAGTTTTCCTAATATTGAACCAGCCCTGCATTCCTGGTATAAATCCTACTTGATCATAGTGTATTATCCTGGGGATGATTTTCTGTAATCTTTTTGCTAATATTTTATTTAAGATTTTAGCATCAATTAGGGAGATTGGTCTATAATTTTCTTTCTCTGTTTTCAGCCTACCTGGTTTAGGTATCAGTACCATGTCTGTGTCATAAAAGGAATTTGGTAGGACTCCTTCGATCCCTATTTTTTCAAATAGTTTATTTAGCATTGGAGTTAATTGTTCTTTAAATGTTTGGTAGAATTCACATGTAAATCCATCTGGTCCTGGGGATTTTTTCTTAGGGAGTTGATTGATAGTTTGTTCTATTTCTTTTTCTGAGATGGGACTGTTTAGGATATTTACTTCTTCCTCTGTTAGTTTGGGCAAGCTATATTTTTGGAGGTATTTTTCTATTTCATTTAAGTTGTCGAATTTATTGGCATAAAGTTGAGCAAAGTAACTCCTAATTATTGCTCTAATTTCCTCTTCATTACTGTTGAGTTCTCCCTTTTCATTTTTAAGACTAACAATTTGATTTTCCTCTTTCCTTTTTTTAATCAGATTTACTAAGGGTTTGTCTATTTTGTTGGTTTTTTCATAGAACCAACTCTTAGTTTTATTAATCATTTCAATAGTTTTTTTACTTTCAATTTTATTGATCTCTCCTTTTATTTTTAGAATTTCAAGTTTAGTGTTTGACTGGGGGTTTTTAATTTGTTCCTTTTCTAGCATTTTTAGTTGCAAACCCAATTCATTGATCTTCTCTTTCTCTATTTTATACAAATAGGCCTCTAGAGATATGAAATTTCCTCTTATTACCGCTTTGGCTGCATCCCATACATTTTGGTATGATGTCTCATTATTATCGTTTTCTTGTGTGAAGTTATTAATTATGTCTATGATTTGCTGTTTCACCCAATCATTCTTTAGCATGAGATTATTTAGTTTCCAATTATTTTTTGGTCTATTTCCCCCTGGTTTTTTGTTGAATGTAATTTTCATTGCATCGTGGTCTGAAAAGGATGCATTTACTATTTCTGCCTTACTGCATTTGAGTTTGAGGTTTTTATGTCCTAATATATGGTCAATTTTTGTATAGGTTCCATGAACTGCTGAAAAGAAAGTGTATTCCTTTCTGTCTGCATTACATTTTCTCCAGAGATCTATCATATCTAACTTTTCTAGTATTCTATTTACCTCTTTGACTTCTTTCTTATTTATTTTGTGGTTTGATTTATCTAATTCTGAGAGTGCAAGGTTAAGATCTCCCACTATTATAGTTTTACTGTCTATTTCTTCTTGCAGCTCTCTTAGTTTCTCTTTTAAGAATTTAGATGCTACCCCACTTGGTGCATATATGTTTAATATAGATAGTTCTTCATTATCCATGCTGCCTTTTAGCAAGATATAGTGTCCTTCCTTATCTCTTTTAATTAGATCAATTTTTGCTTTAGCTTGATCTGAGATCAGGATGGCTACCCCTGCTTTTTTGACTTCACCTGAAGCATAGTAGATTTTGCTCCAACCTTTTACCTTTAACCTGCATGTATCTCCCCGCTTCAGGTGTGTTTCCTGTAAACAACATATTGTAGGATTCTGGCTTTTAATCCATTCTGCTAACCGCTTCCTCTTTATGGGGGAGTTTACCCCGTTCACATTTATGGTTAGAATGACCAATTCTGTATTGCTTGCCATCTTGTTAACCCCGGATTATGCTTTTCTCCCTTCTTTCCCCTTCCCCCCCCCTTCCCAGTATTAAGCTTGTGAGCACCACTTGCTTCTCACAGCCCTCCCTTTTTAGTATCCCTCCCCCCGCCTTAGAGTTCCTCCCCCTATCTTACCCCTTTCCCTCCCAGTTCCCGTATTCCCTTCCGCTTAGCTTATTCCTTCCCTTTTCACTTTTCCCTTCTCACTTTTCAATGAGGTGGGAGAAGTTTCACCATAGATTGAATATGTCTTAAGATTTTTCACTTAAAGCCAATTCTGAAGGCAGTAAGATACCCACTATATTCATCCCCCTCCCTTCTTTCTCTCAGATATAATGGGTTTCCTATGCCTCTTCATGAGATGTACTACCCCCACTTTACCCTTTTTCTGGTACAATGTCCTTTCCACATCAATTTCTAGAACAAGGTATACATGTATTCTTTATACATCTATATAGTCAAAATATAGTTCCCAAGATTAATCTTTACCTTTTTAGATTTCTCTTGAGTTCTATATTTGTAGATCAAACTTTTTATTAAGTTCTGGCTTTTTCATCAGAAATATATGAAATTCGCTTACTTCGTTGAATGTCCATCTTCTTCCCTGGAAAAAGATGCTCATTCTTGCTGGGTAAGTTATTTTTGGTTGCATACCAAGTTCCTTAGCCTTTCGGAATATCATATTCCAGGCCCTTAGATCTTTTAATGTGGATGCTGCCAGATCCTGGGGATCCTTATTGTGGCTCCTTGATACTTGAATTGGGTTTTTCTAGCCGCTTGCAATATTTTTTCCTTCATCTGAGGGTTCTGGCATTTGGCCACTAAATTCCTTGGTGTGTTGATTTTAGGATCCCTTTCAGTGGGTGATCGATGAATCCTTTCAATGTTTATTTTTTCCTCTGTTCCTATGACTTCTGGGCAGTTCTCTTTGATAATTTCCTGGAAAATAGTGTCCAGGCTCTTTTTTTCATCATGTTTTTCTGGAAGTCCAATGATTCTCAGATTGTCTCTCCTAGATCTGTTTTCCAGGTCTGTTGTCTTCCCCAGAAGGTATTTCACATTCTTTTCCATTGTTTGGTTTTTTTGGATTTGCTTGACTGATTCTTCTTGTCTCCTCGAGTCATTCAATTCCACTTGTTCAATTCTGATTTTCAGTGAAGTGTTTTCTTCACTCACTTTTTTAAGATCTTTTTCTAATTGTCCAATTGAATTCTTTTGTTCTGTGGAATTTTTTTCCATTTCTCCAATTTTGTTTTTTATAGAGCTATTTTCTGTTTCCAGTTCACCAATCCTATTTTTCAAGGATTTTACTTCTTTATCCACTCTCTCTTTAACTGACTTCTCCAGGCTCTTTTGCCAAGCCTCCCTCTCCTTTTCCCATTTTTCTTCTAGCTCCCTTGTGAGAGCCTTTTTAATCACTTCTATGAGGTTCATCTGTGCTGAGGAACAGATGATCTTTTCCTTTGGGGATTCACCTGGAGACTGTCTTTTTTTAGTCTCCTCAGGATTTAGAGTCTGCTCTCTATCTGTATAGAAGCTGTCAAGGGTTAAAGTCCTCTTCAGCTTCTTGCTCATTCTGTCTAATAATCAAAGACAGACTAGCAAAGAAAAACAGAAAAAAACTGGAGTCTTTCTTTGGGGGAGGGGCTGGGTATCTTACCGAGCTTCCTCTCCAGACTGCAGGGGGCAGCAGTGAGGCACTAGCAGGACTGTGCTGAGCCTGCGCTCTGAGATCCCAGAGCGTGCTGAGTCACTGGGGGGGGGGTAAAGAAGGGGGGGGAGGGGTGGCCAGGTCCCGGGAGACTCCAGCTGTTTGGGGTTGTGTTCTTCAGCCCCAGTGTTTTTAGCTTCTCTGCTGGGCTGCTGACTTGCTGCTGGAACAAAGTATCCAAACCTGTAGCGAAGCTCTCCCTGCAGAGATGGCTGCGATCACTCCCCACCCCCTCTCCAGTCTGCTCCCGTGCTCTCACTGCCGCTGCCCGCCGCCTGCGCCCGATCTAAAACCGTCCCAGCCCTCCAGTAAAGACAGACCTTTCTTGGCGAATCTCAAGGATGGCTTCTCTTGGTAACTATATGTGGGTTTCTTTCAGTCAAGCATTGATTCAGAGGCTTGTAATGAAGTGGATAGTGAGAGAAAGCGTGGAGCTTATGCAGCTGTGAGCCTCCTCTCCGCCATCTTAACTGGAAGTCTCCCCTAACTGAGTTTCAATGGATAAATGATGGACAGAGACAGCTACACCCAGAGAAGGAACACTGGGAAACGAATGTGAACTATTTGCATTTTTGATTTTCTTCCCGAGTTATTTTTACCTTCTGAATCCAATTCTCCCTGAGCAACAGGATAACTGTTCGGTTCTGCAAATATGTATTATATCTAGGATATACTGCAACATACTTAACATATATAGGACTGCTTGCCATCTTGGGGGGGGGGGGTGGAGGGAGGGAGGGGAAAAAACTAAACATAAGCGAGTGCTAGGGATAATGTTGTAAAAAATTAGCCTGGCATGGATTCTGTCAATACAAAGTTATTATTAAATAAAATTAAATTAAAAAAAAAAAAAGAAGGGAAGCAACAAACTGTGAAAACATCTTCACAGTTAAAGGTTTTGATAAAGACTTCATTTCCAAAATATATAGAGAACTGACTCAAATTTATAAGAAATCAAGTCATTCTCCATTTGATAAATGGTCAAAGGATACAAACAGACAATTTTCAGATGATGAAATTGAAATTATTAGCACTCATATGAAAGAGTGTTCCAAATCATTATTGATCAGAGAAATACAAATTAAGACAACTCTGAGATACCACTACACACCTGTCAGATTGGCTAAGATGACAGGAAAAAATAATGATGAATGTTGGAGGGGATGCGGAAAAACTGGGACACTGATGCATTGTTGGTGGAGTTGTGAATGAATCCAACCATTCTGGAGAGCAATATGGAATTATGCCCAAAAAGTTCAGGAAAAGTCTGTTTGAATTCAACACTTGGGTGGTGGAGAGAAGGCAGCCAAGTGCAGGATCAGCACAGATACTCAGGGCAGTGTGGTGTCCACCTGATGGAGAACTCTGCAGGAAACTCTTAGGCAAAATACAGTACTGTTGGCTACTCTGGCCTGGTTCAGAAGTCAGTGGATCAGAAGGCTAGCTGTGAAACATTCAACCCAACTACAAAAGGCAAATAGTGAATCCCTGAACCCCCAAATAACACAGAATTTAGCTACTCCTAACAAGTACAGGAAGAAAATGAGGAGCAATGGCTCCAAGGCAGTGTGAAGCCACTCTTGTCTATAGGATAAGGTTGGGACAATCTCCCCTTTTCCATAAGAAAAGAACTCAACTTTTAAAAATGGGCAAAGAAGCAAAAACATCCCTGACAATAGATAACATTTATGGAGACAGAGAAAAACAGATCTCAAACCCTGAGGACACTAAAGGCAAATAATCTCCAGACGAAGCCCCAAAGAGTGATATCACTTGATCTCCATCTCACAAGGCTCTCTTGGAAAAATTCTAAAAGAATCTTAATAGAGAGTTGGAAAAAATAGAGAAAGGAAATGAGAAGCTTTCAAGAGAATTTGGAAAAGGAAACAGAAATTAGCTGAAGAAAACTCCTTAAAATATGTTCAGTGAGGTGGGAAAATCATATAACTCCTTATAAATTACATTTGACAAAATGGAAAAAGCATATAACTCCTTACAAAATAGATTTGTGAAATGTAAAAAGAAAGCAACTCATTGAAAAACAGAAAAATGTGAAAAGGAAAAAAAAAATCCAAGGAACAAAACAACTCAATTAAAGGTTTAATTGTCCAAATGGAAAAGGAGATAAAAAAAATAACTAACTGAAGAAAGCAATTCACTAAAAATTAGAACTGAATAAATGAAAGTAAATAAATGAGATATCAAGAATCACTCAAACAAAACCAAAAGAAAATGAAAAAATAGAAGAAAATGTAAAATACTATTGCAAAACAACTGACCTGGAAAATAGATCATGTAAGACAATGTAAGGATTATTACACTACCTGAAGACTATGATGAAACAAAAAACCTACACAGATCTTAAAGGAAATCATCAAGGAAAACTGCCTTGATGTCTAGAACCAGAGGATAAAATAGTTGTTGAAAGAATTCACCAGTGACCTACTGAAAGAGACCCCAAAATGAAAACGTCATAGAAATTGCAGCTAAATTTAAAAAATATCAGAACAAGGAGAAAATATTGCAAATAGCCAGAATGAAATAATTCAAATATCAAGAAGGCATAATTAGGATTACCCAGGACCTAGCAGTTTCTACTTTAAAGGATTGAAGGGCTTGGAATATGATATTTTGAAGGGCAAAGGAACAAAAATTGCAGCCAAGAATCAACTATCCACCAAAATTAAACATTATCTTTCAGAGAAAAAAGATGTACATTCAATAAAATAGGAAGTTTTCATTTATTTCTGATGAAAAGACCAGAACTGAACAGAAAATTTGATCTTCAAATACAAAACTCAAGAGAAGCATAAAAAGGTAAAAAGAGAAGAAAATAATAACTGTTTCTTTTAAAAATTATAAAGTTTACATCCCTATAAGGGAAGATGATATGTTTAACTTTTGAGATCTGTATCTCTATTATGAATATCTTTAGAGGGTGTGGCCATAATTTGATTTTATTGTGATGATATAAAAAAGAAACTAGAGGTGGAAAGGGGATTGTACTAGAATAAGAGCAAAATGGAAGTAAAATGTTGTAAATTACATCTCAAGAGGGAAAAAAAGACATTATAATTGAGTGGGAAAGGAAGGGAGATAAGCATTGTGTGAACCTTCCTCTCATCAGATTTGGCTTAAAAAAAGAATATCAGACATATTTAGCTTCACAGTCAAACTCTTTCAGCCTATAGGGAAGTAGGAGAGAAAAGAGAAAAGGAAAGAGGGAGACTAATAGAAAAGAGAACAGAAGCAGAAGGACAAAGGGATAAGAAAGTGGAAGAGACTACAAAAGGGGAGGGATGTTTAAGAAAGATGGTGGTCAGAAGCAAAACACTACGGAGGAGGGAAAGGGAGAAAGGAAAGAGAAAAGTATACTTGGAGAAAATAAGGTGGCAGGAAATAGAGAGTTAGTAATTTTATCTGTGCATATGAGTGGGATGAATTTTCCCATAAAACAGAAGTGAATAGTAGACTTGATGAAAAATCAGAATCCTATGTTATTTACAAGAAACACATTTAGAGCAGAGTGTTACATACCTAGTAAAGGTATACGTCTAGAGTAAAATCAATTATACATCAGCTGAAGTAAAAAAAAAAAAAAAAAAGTAGGGGTAGTGATCAAAATCTTAAATCAAGCAAAAGCAAAAACAGATCTAATTAAAAGAGATAAGGAAGGTAACTACATTTTGCCAAAGGAAATCATAGAAAAAGAAGTAATATCAATATTAAACATGGCACAAAATGATATAGCATCAAGATTCCTAGAGGAGAAGTTTAGAGTTACAAGGAGAATTAGCAAAACTATACTAGTGGGGGATCTAAATTTTGCTCTCTGAGAATTAGATAAATCAAATTACAAAATAAATAAGGAAGAAGTTAAGGTAGTATTTAGAATTTTAGAAAAGTTAAGTATGATAGACCTTTGGAGAAAATTGAATGGAGACAGAAAGGAATATACTTTTTTCTTGGTAATATGTGGAACCTACAAAAAAAAATCGACCATGCATCAGGAAATAAGAACCTCAAAATCAAATGCAGAAAGACAGAAATAATAAATGCATCTTTTTCAGATCATAATAGAATAAAAATTATATGTAATAAAAGGCCAGGGAAAAACAGACCAAAAATTAATTAGAAACTAAATAATGTGATCCTAAAGAATGAGTGGGTGAAACAGCAAATCATAGACACAATCAATAATTTCATCCAAGAGATTGACAATAATGAGACAACATATCAAAAATTATGGGATGCAGCCAAAGCGGTTATTAGGGAAAATTTTATAGCACTAGATGCTTACTGGAATAAAATTGAAAAAGAGAAGATCTAATGAATTGAGTATGCAACTAAGAAAGCTAGAAAAAAGAACAAATTAAACACTCCCCAATTAAAGAGCAAATTTAAAATTTTAAAACTAAAAAGGGACGTTAACAAAAGTAAAAGTAAGAAAAGTATTGAACTAATGAAATTAAGATTTGGTTTTATGAAAAAACCTATAAAATAGGTTAATTTGATTAGGAAAAAAAAGAAAATCAATTCATTAATATCAAAAATGAAAAGGGTGAACTTCCTGCCAATGAAGGGGAAATTAGAGCAATAATTAGGAGCTATTTTGCCAACTATTGTCAACAAATCTGATAATCTAAGTGAAATGAATGTTTACAAAAATCTAGATTGCCCAGATTGAGAGGAAGAAATGAATTATTTATACAGTCCCATTTTAGAGAAAGAAATTTAACAAGCTATTAATCAACTTCTTAAGAAAAAATCTACAGGGTCAGATGGATTTACATGAGAATTCCACCAAACATTTAAGAACGATTAATTTCAATAGGAGTCCTAGCAAATTCCTTTTATGACACAGATATGGTGCTGATACCTAAACCAGGTAGGATCAAAACAAAGAAAGAAAATTATAGATCAATTTCTCTAATGAATATTGATGTCAATTTCAGTTATTAAATTGATAATATAATGCAACAGATAACTTCAAATAATTCATGAGTTTAGAAAAGTAGTCTGATTTAATCAACCAATATGTATTTAAGAAATGCCTATTGTGTATCAAGCACTGTACTAGGTACTGGAGATAAAAGTATAAAAAATGAAACCTTTCCTAATTGTGATAATTTTATGTTCTAATGGGAAAAACAAGAGTGTATAAAAACAAATACAATATAAATATGAAGCTAATTAAGTATGAATTCAAATAATTAAAATATATCATAGTTTGAAAGTGAGGTTACTAGCAGGTCGAGTATTAAGGAAAGATTTTATGCAGGATATGATATTTGATCTTCATCTAACAAAAGAAGGGATTTTCTGATGTCAAAGTAAGGAAGAATTATATTCCAGGAATTTGGGAAAGCCAGAGGCAAGGTACATAGCTTAGAAATAGTGTCATGTCCTGTATGTGCAAGAATGTTTGTGGCAGCCCTCTTTGTAGTGGCCAGAAACTGGAAACTGAGTGGATGCCCATCAATTGGAGAATGGTTGAATAAATTGTGGTATATGAATATTATGGAATATTATTGTTCAGTAAGAAATGACCAATAGGATGATTTCAGAAATGCCTGAAGAGACTTACATGAACTGATGCTGAATGAAATGAGCAGGATCAGGAGATCATTATATACTTCAACAACAATACTATATGAGGACTTCCGGCTAAGATGGCAGACAGGAAGCACACTCCTGTGTAACCTCCGTGTTTTTCTCTCACTATCCATTGCATTTCATGCCTCTGAATTAATGCTCGACTGAAAAAAAACATACAATTACTTACCAAGAGAAACCATCCTTGAGACTCGTCAAGAAAGGTCTGTTTTTGCGCGAGGGCGGGGATGGTATTTAGATCGGAAGCAGTCTGCGGGCAGCAGCTGCAGCGAGAGCACAGAAAGCAGCTCAGAGCCGAGCAGAGCAGAGAGGGGATGGGGCGTGATCGCCGCCGTCTCTGAGGGGAGAGCTTTGCTACAGGATTAGATACTTTGCTCCGGCAGCAAGTCAGCAGCCCAGCAGAGAAGCTAAAAACACCGAGGTTGAAGAATACAACCCCAAACAGCTGGAGTCTCTCAGGACCTGGCCACCCCTCCCCCACAGTGTCTCAGCGCGCTCGGATCTCAGAGTGCAAGCACCAGCACAGTAGGACCCATGCCTCACGGCTACCCTGCCCCTCCCCCAAAGAAAGCAGCCTCCATTCAAGGGGTTTTTTCTTCTGTTTCTTTCATAGTTTGTCTTTGATTATTAGACAGAATGATCAAGAAACTGAAAAAGAATTTAACCCTTGACAGCTTCTATACAGATAAAGAGCAGACTCCAAATCCTGAGGAGACTAAAAACAAACAATCCCCAGGTGAATCCCCAAAGGAGGAGATCATATGTTCCTCAGCACAGATGAATCTCATGGAGGAAATCAAAAAGGCTCTCACAAGGGAGCTAGAAGAAAAATGGGGAAAGGAGAGGGAGGCTTTGCAAAAGGAGAGGGAGACTTGGCAAAAGCAGAGTGAGGCTCTGCAAAAGGAGAGGGAGGCTTGGCAAAAGAGCCTGGAGAAGTCAGTTAAAGAGAGAGTGGATAAAGAAACCAAATCCTTGAAAAATAGGATTGGTGAACTGGAAAACAAAATTGGCGAAATGGAAAAAAAGCCACAGAACAAAAGAACTCAATTGGACAATTAGAAAAAGATCTTTAAAAAGTGAGTGAAGAAAATACCTCACTGAAAATCAGGGTAGAAAAATTGGAATTGAATGACTCGAGGAGACAAGAAGAATCAGTCAAGCAAATCCAAAAAAATCAAACAATAGAAAAGAATGTGAAATACCTTCTGGAGAAGACAACAGACCTGGAAAACAGATCCAGGAGAGACAACCTGAGAATCATCGGACTTCCAGAAAAGTATGATGAAAAACAGAGCCTGGACACTATTTTCCAGGAAATTATCAAAGAGAACTGCCCAGAAGTCATAGAAACAGAAGGTAAAATAGACATTGAAAGAATTCATCGATCCCCTATTGAAAGGGATCCTAAAATCAAAACACCAAGGAATATAGTGGCCAAATGCCAGAACCCTCAGGCGAAGGAAAAAATACTGCAAGCAGCTAGAAAAACCCAATTCAAGTATCAAGGAGCCACAATAAGGATCACCCAGGATCTGGCAGCATCCACATTAAAGGATCAAAGGGCCTGGAATATGATATTCTGAAAGGCTAAGGAACTTGGTATGCAACCAAAAATAACTTACCCAGAGAGATTGAGCATCTTTTTCCAGGGAAGAAGATGGACATTCAACGAAGTAAGCGAATTTCACCTATTTTTGATGAAAAAGCCAGAACTTAACAAAAAATTTGATCTACAAGCACAGAACTCAAGAGAAATCTAAAAAGGTAAAGATTAATCTTGGGAACTATATTTCGGCTATAAAGATGTATAAAGAATACATGTATACCTTGTTCTAGAAATTAGATGTGGAAAGGACATTGTACCAGAAAAAAGGGAAAGTGGGGGTACTACATTTCATGAAGAGGCAAAGAAAACCTATTATATCTGAGAGAAAGAATGAAGAGGGATGAATATAGTGAGTATTTTACTGCTTTCAGAATTGGCATTAAGAGAAGAATTTTAGACATATTCAATCTATGGTGAAACTTCTCCCAACTCATTGAAAAGTGAGAAGGGAAAAGTGAAAAGGGAAGGAATAAGCTAAGTGGAAGGGAATACGGTAACTGGGAGGGAAAGGGGTAAGTTAGGGGGAGGAACTCTAAGGGGGGGGGATACTAAAAAAGGGAGGGCTGTGAGAAGCAAGTGGTGCTCACAAGCTTAATACTGGGAAGGGGGGAAGGGAGTAAGAAGGGAGAAAAGCATAAACCGGGGTTAACAAGATGGCAAGTAATACAGAATTGGTCATTTTAACCATAAATGTGAACGGGGTAAACTCCTCTATAAAGAGGAAGCGGTTAGCAGAATGGATTAAAAGCCAGAATCCTACAATATGTTGTTTACAGGAAACACACCTGAAGCGGGGAGATACATGCAGGTTAAAGGTAAAAGGTTGGAGCAAAACCTACTATGCTTCAGGTGAAGCCAAAAAAGCAGGGGTAGCCATCCTGATCTCAGATCAAGCTAAAGCAAAAATTGATCTAATCAAAAGAGATAAGGAAGGGCACTATATCTTGCTAAAGGGTAGCATGGATAATGAAGCAGTATCTATATTAAACATATATGCACCAAGTGGGGTAGCATCTAAATTCTTAAAAGAGAAATTAAGAGAGCTGCAAGAAGAAATAGACAGTAAAACTATAATAGTGGGAGATCTCAACCTTGCACTCTCAGAATTAGATAAATCAAACCACAAAATAAATAAGAAAGAAGTCAAAGAGATAAATAAAATACTAGAAAAATTAGATATGATAGATCTCTGGAGAAAATGTAATGGGGACAGAAAGGAGTACACCTTCTTTTCAGCAGTTCATGGACCTTATACAAAAATTGACCATATATTAGGACATAAAAACCTCAAACTCAAATGCAGTAAGGCAGAAATAGTGAATGCATCCTTTTCAGACCATGATGCATTGAAAATTACATTCAACAAAAACCCAGGGGGAAGTAGACCAAAAAATAATTGGAAACTAAATAATCTCATACTAAAGAATGATTGGGTGAAACAGCAAATTATAGACATAATTAATAACTTCATCCAAGAAAACGATAATAATGAGACATCATACCAAAATGTATGGGATGCAGCCAAAGCGGTAATAAGGGGAAATCTCATATCTCTAGAGGCCTATTTGTATAAAATAGAGAAAGAGAAGGTCAATGAATTGGGTTTGCAACTAAAAATGCTAGAAAAGGAACAAATTAAAAACCCCCAATCAAACACTAAACTTGAAATTCAAAAAATAAAAGGAGAGATCAATAAAATTGAAAGTAAAAAAAACTATTGAATTAATTAATAAAACTAAGAGTTGGTTCTATGAAAAAACCAACAAAATAGACAAACCCTTAGTAAATCTGATTAAAAAAAGGAAAGAGGAAAATCAAATTGTTAGTCTTAAAAATGAAAAGGGAGAACTCACCACTAACGAAGAGGAAATTAGAGCAATAATTAGGAGTTACTTTGCCCAACTTTACGCCAATAAATTCGACAACTTAAATGAAATAGAAGAATACCTCCAAAAATATAACTTGCCCAAACTAATAGAGGAAGAAGTAAATATCCTAAACACTCCTATCTCAGAAAAAGAAATAGAACAAACTATCAATCAACTCCCTAAGAAAAAAACCCCAGGACCAGATGGATTTACATCTGAATTCTATCAAACATTTAAAGATCAATTAACTCCAATGCTAAATAAACTATTTGAAGAAGTAGGGATTGAAGGAGTCCTACCAAACTCCTTTTATGACACAGATATGGTACTGATACCTAAACCAGGTAGGCTGAAAACAGAGAAAGAAAATTATAGACCAATCTCCCTAATGAATATTGATGCTAAAATCTTAAATAAAATATTAGCAAAAAGATTACAGAAAATCATCCCCAGGATAATACACTATGACCAAGTAGGATTTATACCAGGAATGCAGGGCTGGTTCAATATTAGGAAAACTATTAACATAATTGACTATATCAACAACCAACCAAACAAAAACCATATGATCATCTCAATAGATGCAGAAAAAGCATTTGATAAAATCCAACAGCCATTCCTAATAAAAACACTTGAGAACATAGGAATAAAAGGACTTTTCCTTAAAATAGTTAGGAGCATATATTTAAAACCTTCAGTAAGCATCATATGCAATGGGGAAAAACTGGAACCTTTCCCAGTAAGATCTGGAGTGAAGCAAGGTTGCCCACTATCACCATTATTATTCAATATTGTATTAGAAACACTAGCCTCGGCAATAAGAGTCGAGAAAGAGATTAAAGGAATTAGAATAGGCAATGAGGAAACCAAACTATCACTCTTTGCAGATGATATGATGGTATACCTAGAGAACCCCAGAGATTCTACTAAAAAGCTATTAGAAATAATTCATAATTTTAGCAAAGTAGCAGGATACAAAATAAATCCCCATAAATCCTCAGCATTCTTATACACCACCAACAAAATCCAAGAGCAAGAGATACAAAGAGAAATTCCATTCAAAATAACTGTTGATAGCATAAAATATTTGGGAATCTACCTACCAAAGGAAAGTCAGGAATTATATGAGCAAAATTACAAAAAAGTTTTCACACAAATAAAGTCAGACTTAAATAATTGGAAAAATATTAAGTGCTCTTGGATAGGCCGAGCGAATATAATAAAGATGACAATACTTCCTAAACTAATCTATTTATTTAGTGCTATACCAATCAGACTTCCAAGAAAATATTTTAATGATTTAGAAAAAATAACAACAAAATTCATATGGAACAATAAAAAGTCGAGAATCTCAAGGGAATTAATGAAAAAAAAATCAAATGAAGGTGGCCTAGCTGTACCTGATCTAAAATTATATTATAAAGCAGCAGTCACCAAAACCATTTGGTATTGGCTAAGAAATAGATTAGTTGATCAGTGGAAAAGGTTAGGTTCACAAGACAGAATAGTCAACTATAGCAATCTAGTGTTTGACAAACCCAAAGATTCTAAATTTTGGGATAAGATTTCATTATTTGATAAAAACTGCTGGGATAACTGGAAATTAGTATGGCAGAAATTAGGCAAGGACCCACACTTAACACCACATACCAAGATAAGATCAAAATGGGTCCATGACCTAGGTATAAAGAACGAGATTATAAATAAATTAGAGGAACATAGGATAGTTTATCTCTCAGACTTGTGGAGGAGAAAGAAATTTGTGACCAAAGATGAACTAGAGACCATTACCGATCACAAAATAGAAAATTTTGATTATATCAAATTAAAAAGCCTTTGTACAAGCAGAACGAATGCAAATAAGATTAGTAGGGAAGCAACAAACTGGGAAAACATCTTTACAATTAAAGGTTCTGATAAAGGCCTCATTTCCAAAATATATAGAGAATTGACTCAAATTTATAAAAAAATCAAGCCATTCTCCAATTGATAAATGGTCAAAGGATATGAACAGACAATTTTCAGATGAAGAAATTGAAACTATTACCATTCACATGAAAGAGTGTTCCAAATCACTATTGATCAGAGAAATGCAAATTAAGACAACTCTGAGATATCACTACACACCTGTCAGATTGGCTAAGATGACAGGAAAAAATAGTGATGAATGTTGGAGGGGATGCGGGAAAACGGGGACACTGATGCATTGTTGGTGGAGTTGTGAACGAATCCAGCCATTCTGGAGAGCAATCTGGAATTATGCCCAAAAAGTTATCAAACTGTGCATATCCTTTGATCCAGCAGTGTTTCTATTGGGCTTATACCCCAAAGATTTACTAAAAATGGGAAAGGGACCTGTATGTGCCAAAATGTTTGTAGCAGCCCTGTTTGTAGTGGCTAGAAACTGGAAAATGAATGGATGCCCATCAATTGGAGAATGGCTGGGTAAATTGTGGTATATGAATGTTATGGAATATTATTGCTCTGTAAGGAATGACCAGCAGGATGAATACAGAGAGGCTTGGAGAGACCTACATGGACTGATGCTAAATGAGATGAGCAGAACCAGGAGATCATTATACACTTCGACAACGATATTGTATGAGGATGTATTCTGATGGAAGTGGATTTCTCTGACAAAGAGACTTAACTGAGTTTCATTGGATAAATGATGGACAGAAACAACTACACCCAAAGAAGGAATACTGGAAAATGAATGTGAACTATTTGCATTTTTGATTTTCTTCCCGAGTTATTTTTACCTTCTGAATCCAATTCTCCCTGTGCAGCGGGAGAACTGTTCGGTTCTGCAAATAAGTATTGTATCTAGGATATACTGCAACATATTTAACATATATAGGACTGCTTGCCATCTTGGGGGGGGGAGGGAGGGAGGGGAAAAAACGAAACTTAAGTGATTGCAAGGGATAATGTTGTGTAAAAATTATCCTGGCATGGATTCTGTCTATATAAAGTTATTATTAAATAAAATTAAATTAAAAAAAAAAAACTAAAGAAAAATAAAGACAATTCTTTGCAGGTAAAAAAAAAAAAAAAACAATACTATATGATAATCAATTCTGATGGACATGACAATCTTCAGCAATGAGATAAACCAAATCAGTTCCAATAGAGCAGTAATGAATTGAACTAACTACACCCAGAGAAAGAACTCTGGGAGATGACTATGAACCATTACATAGAATTCCCAATCCTTCTACTTTTGTCCACCTGCATTTTTATTTCCTTCACAGACTAATTGTACACTATTTCAAAGTCCAATTATTTTTGTACAGCAAAATAACTGTTTGGACATGTATACTTATATTGTAGTTAATTTATACTTTAACATATTTAACATGTATTGGTCAACCTGCCATCTGGGGGAAGGGGTAGGGAGAAGGAGGGGGAAAATTGGAACAAAAGGTTTGGCAATTATCAATGCTGTAAAATACTCATGCATATAACTTGTAAATAAAAAGCTATAATAAAAAAAATTAACATATATTGAACTACCTGCCAGCTAGGGGAGGGGGTGGGGGAAAGAATTGGATAATTTGGAACAGAAGGTTTTGTAAGAGTCAACATTGAAAAATTACCCATGCATATTTTTTGTAAATAAAAAGCTTTAGTAAAAATAAATAAATAAGAGAAATAGTGTCATATGTGAGAAACAGAGAGAAGGTCACATTGTATAAAGTGTATAAACACATATACATATAATTCATTTATATATCCATTCACACACACATACATATGTACAGGCACACATGTATGCATACACATAGACACATACAGGGAACTTGTATATGTATATACATACACATATATACATACATGCACGCACACATATAAGTTCCCTCTTCTCACCCAGTTATACATTTGTAGAAGAGTGAGGTGACTAGTAATTCAATATTCTGAGTATCATACCTCTTTTGTGATAATCTCTACCTCTCTGCATCCCTGTGATTGTAAGGACAATTGTCTATATGAAATTAATCAGACAGGTTAGGAGAAGCCCTTCCACTTGACTTTAAATTGACTATTTTAAATAATATATCACCATCTTTCTTGATCATCTGGATTTTCTCTTAGGAAATCAGCTCCAAACCCCATATTCTTATATAAATCCCTCCCTAAAAAGGAGTGCCACCCTTCAGGAAATATGCTCTCTCCTTTTTTTCTCTTTACTTCTCCCTAAACACTTTTTCTGAATTGTTTCAATAGCATTGAGGATGGAAAACTAGGTTCAGTAGAATATCACACTTCATGAGAAGAAAGTGAGTGGATAATAAAATAACCTTAGGTTCAAGTGCTGTGTGATCTGACAGGGCTGAACTGTGGATTTGGCTGGCTGGCTTCATCTATTCTGAGTGCAAATAAACCCTGGGAGTCATTATCTTTATTCTTTCTTGACATTAAGAGAAGAAAAATCCCAGTCAGACACTGTCTCTTAATCACTCAGTGTCAGAAAGTGTTACAATCACTAAGCACTCCTTTTATTACTGGTCTTATTGCAAACAACTCAGAAAGACTTTTTGTCTCTTACTCAAGTGCAATGTATCTATCTGAATACAATTTTTATAGTACCTTCTTGTCACATGACTCTAATCTGAGTCCAACTTGTTGAAAATATCTCCTTTTATTTTTTTTTATTAAAGCTTATTTTCAAAACATATGCTGTTGGAATCCTTACAAAGTGTTAATAAATAAAAGAAATAGTGTCATATGTGAAAAACAGAGAGAAGGTCACATTGTATAAAGTGTATAAACACATATGCATATAATTCATTTATATATATATATATGTGTGTGTGTGTGTTATATAATTATATATAAAATATAATTATATATTATTATAAGAAATAAAAACAGATAATGGACCTGCATATACTTCTAAACATTCTGAACATTTTTGTGCACAGTATAAGATTTTACATACCACTGCCATACCTTTTAATCCTCAAGGTCAGGCAACCGTAGAAAGAAGAAACAGTGACATTAAGACACTCCTCCAAAAACAAAAGAAAGGGGGAGCCATGGGTAACCCTAGAGAACTTCTAAATTTAGTTCTCTATACCATTAATTTTTTAATTTTCGATAAAGATGCACTGGCTCCAGCAGACAGGTTTTCTAACCCACCAGAAGGGCAGTGTCCAGTGGGAGCAGCTCCACTATCTTTAGATAATTGCCAGGTGATGTGGAGAGATCCAGAAAGTGGTGAATGAAAGGGACCAGATAGGCTAACTGTTTGGGGGAGAAGGTTTGCTTCTATTTCTACAGATGGAGAAGGAATCAGATGGGTGCCAAAGAGCGGTATTCACCTTGTCCATCAGAGAGAAACAGAAAAAGAGAAAAACCTCAAAACAAAGGAGAAGATTTAAGAAACATCTGACACTGAAACAGCATGGCTGACAATGAGATTATTAAAAGAACTTTAAAATCTTCAGGAATCATTGGATTTCCTAACACAAGATGAGACTGTTTCAGTTCTTGAAAACCAGCAGGAATCATTGGATTCCCTGAGATGAAAAATTGTTGATGAGACTATTGCAGTACTTCAGAGCTTACAGGAATTATTGGATTCCTGGCACATGGATTCCTTTTGGACTATTTCTAGGACTTATGGACATGTATAAATTCTCATTTTGATGCATGTTATTTGTTACATTACTACTAGCCTGTGTTATATTGCTATGTGCTTGTGTAATTATGTGCAATGCCTCCCATATTGATGGATTTATGTATACCTTTTCAAATGAGCCCCTTTAGAAACCCACTAATCTGATTTGATTTCCTATTTCCTTTGATGTTTTCATTTCCCTTCCTGAGATGTCAGGGAGGGTGTGACTTCTTTTTATGATGTTTTCACTTCTTTTTTGAGTAGTCAGGGAAGACGTGATCACCTCCTTTTTGGGGTTCTCACTTCCTTGAGAAGTCAGGGAGATCATGACCACTTTATTTTCTAAATCAAAAGAAAGCAGATGTTGGAATCCTTACAAAGTGTTAAGTCATTAGAATTGATAGAGACAATAATTATCTAATTTAGCATGATCAGTATGATCAGGATTATCTCATCCTAACATCCTGAGTTGTTATGGGCCAGAACTTGAAACAAGGTACTAAGTGTAATTGAGAAGACAATGTTTAAATCTAGTTTAGAATTGATTTAATCCTACAACAAATAATGGTTTCCCAGTGATAAAATGATTGGTGTGTACTAAGTGTACAGCATATAAGCAAGAAGCTCTCAGGGCCAAAGAGCACTCTGGGAGATTGAGAGCCAGGAGTGAGTGGAGGCAACAGTTGTGAAGATTCAGAACCAAGATTCAGAGGAAGCTGCAAGAGCTCTTGGAACCAAGGAGAGAGATAGGCCTCTAAGAAAGCTAATTGGACCCAAGAAAAGAGACAAGACTTGGAAAGAGAAAATAAATGTTTGGATTTTATCAGCTGGCTGTGTTTGAAGTGATTGTTACTTTGAACTGAAACTAAGGCTGCCTCCAGAAAACCTCCCCAAGAAACCTGCTCCCAGAGAGAATGATCGAATATTATACAAAAGAAGAGAACACCACAATATGCATAGATAATTTTCAAGATTCACACTTGAAAAGCCTTCCCACCGTCCCCTTCCCCAAACAAGTAATCCAAAATATGTTAAACATACAATTCTTCTATACATATTTCCACAATTATTATGTGACACAAGAAAAATCAGATAAATAAAGGAGAAATGAGAAAGAAAACAAAATGTAAGTAAACAATAACAAAAAAATGAAAATACTATGTTGTGATCCACACTTAGCTCCTGCAGTCCTTTCTCTGGGTGCAGATGGCTCTCTTTATCACAAGACCATTGGAACTGGGCTTAATAGCTGTTGAAAAGAGCAACATCCATAAGAACTGACCATGGTATAACCTTCCTGTTGCTGTGTACAATGATCTCCTAGTTCTACTCACTTTACTTAGCAACAGTTCAGTAAGTCTCACCAGGCCTCTCTGAAATCATCCTCCTAATCATTTCTTATAGAACAATAATATTCCATAACATTCACATATCATAACTTACTCAGCCATTATCCAACTGATGGGTATCCACTCAGTTTCCAGTTTCTTGCCACTACAAAAGGGGCTGCCTCAAATATTTTTGTACATGTGGGTCCTTTTCCCTTTTTTATCTTTGGGATGCATGCTCAGTAGAGATACTGCTGGATCAAATTTATTTGATCAAACACTTTGATAACTCTTTTGGAATAGTTCCAAATTGTTGTCCAAAATGGTTGAACAAGTTTACAACTCCATCAACATTGTATTTGTGTCCAGTTTTCTCATATCACCTTCAATAGCAGTCATTATCTTTTTCTGTCATGTTAGCCAATCTTCAATTTCTTCATCTGAAAATTGTCTGTTCATATCCCTTGACCATTTATCAATTAGAAAATGGCTTGAATTCTTATAAATTTGATTCAATTCTCTATATATTTTGAAATGAGACCTTTATCAGAACCTTTGAATACAATTTTTTTCCAGTTTATTGCTTCCCTTCTAATCTTGTCTGCATTGATTTTGTTTGAACAAAAACTTTTTTCACTTAATATAATCAAAATTATGCATTTTGAATTTCATAATGTACTCTAGTTCTTCTTTGGCCGCAAATTCCTTCCTTCTCCACAGATCTGAGAGGTAGACTGTCATTTGTTCTTCTAATTTGCTTATAGTGTCAATCTTTATGTCTAAATCATGAATCCATTTCAACCTTATTTTGGTATAGGGTATTAGTGTGTGTCCATGCCTAGATTCTGCCATAATAATTTCCAACTATCCCAGTAATTTTTGTCAAATAGAGAGTTCTTATCCCAGAAGCTGGGGTCTTTCAGTTTATCAAACACTAAATTGCTATAGTCATTGACTGTTGTGTCTTGTGAATCTAACCTATTCCACTGATAAACTTTCTATTTCTTATCTAGTACTAAGTGGTTTTGATAGCTACTTCTTTATAATATAATATAAATAATATAAGTTTAGAAAGGTACAGTTAGGCCATCTTCATTTGCATTTTTTTTCACTAATTCCCTTGAAATCCTTGATCTTTTATTTTTCCAGATGAACTTCATTATTATTTTTTTCTAGTTCTAAAAATATTTTCTCTTAGTTTGATTGGCATGGCAATTAATGTTAACTTTTTATTTATTGTCATTTTTTTATATTAACTCATGGGGGACAAGCCAAGCTGTGGAGAAGAGACACTTCTTTATCTGAGCTCTTCCTGATGTTCCTTAGATTAACACCAAATCAAGATTCTAAACTTGTTTTAGAGTGACAGAACTGACAAACATTTGAAGTGTAACAAATTTCCAGTAGAAGATATTTTGGAAGAACTTTTAGAAATGCCTGTTTCAAACAGGTAGAGGGCAGGGCTCAGCACAGGTGCAGCTCAGGGAGCTGAGGTGGTATGATTCTGATATACCGAGAAATATAAGAAGAGGAATTTACAACAATGTTGGCTACTCTGTCCTGTTTCCAAGACAGCAGATCAGCAGGCTAGCTGCAAGATATCCAACTCAAATTCAAAAGGCAAATAGTGAGCCACTGAATCTCAAAATAACACAGGACATAACCATGCCTACTTAGCACAAGAAGTGAGTTGGCCTGACCCAGCATAGCCACTGTGGCCAGTAGAGGAACCCTGGAAAGTCTCCCCTTTGCACTAAAAGCAGACTTCAACATTTTAAAAAAATGAGCAAAAAAGCTAAAAGAACTCTGACCATAGATAGTTTTTATGGAGAAAGAACAGACCTCAAACCCTGAAGACACTAAAAGCATATCATCTCCAGACGAAGCCCTAAAGGTTATATGAATTGGTCTCCATTTCAAAAGACTCTCTTGGAAGAATTCAAAAAGGATCTTAAAAGAGATTTGCAAGAAAAATAGGGAATGATGAGAACTTTGCAAGAAGTTTTGGAAAAGAAAACATAGAAGTTATCTGAAGAAAACTTCTAAAAATAGAAATGGAAAATGGAAATGGACATGGAAATGGAAAAAACAAATAACTCCTTACAAAATTGACTTGACTAAATGGAAAAAGTGCATAACTCCTTACAAAATAGATTGTACAAATTTGCAAAATGATAAAACAAATTCCATTAAACAAAATAACTCATTTAAAAATTCAATTAGCCAAATACCAAAGGAGTTAAAAAAGTAACTGAAGAAAATAATTCACTAAAAATTAGAACTGATAAAATGGAAATAACTGACTCAATGAGACATCAAGAATCAGTCAAACAAAATCAAAATAAAAGAAAAAAATAGAAGAAAATGTAAAATATTTCATTGGAAAAACAACTGATCTGGAAAATAGATTTAGGAGAGACAACCTGGTATTATTGGACTTCTCGAAAACCATGCTGAAAAACCAGAACCTAAACATCATCTTTCAGGAAATCATCAAGAAAAATTGACCTGATGTCTTAGAACCAGAGAGTAAAATAGCCATTGAAAGAATTCACGGGTCACTTTTTGAAAGAGGCTGCAAAATGAACACTCCATGGAGTTATCAGATCTAAATTTCAGAGTTATCAGATCTAGGAAAAATATTTCAAGCAGCCAGAAAGAAACAATTCAAATATTAAGGAGCAACACTCAGGATTACTGAGGAACTAGCAGCATCCACCTTAAAAGATCAAAAGGCCTGGAATTTGATATTTCAAAAAGCAAAGGAATTTGGATTGCAGCCAAGAATCAACTATCCAGATAAATTGAGCATTATCTTTCAAAAAAGAAGGTGGACATGCAAAGATACAGATGAATTTTATTTATTTCTGATGAAAAGACAAGAGTTGAACAAAAAATTTGATCTCCAAATATAGAACTCAAGAGAAGCATAAAGGGGTAAAAAGGAAAGAACTCTTGAGAAGTATATTTCTTTTATGGATGTACTTAAGAGTGCATGTATAATTTGATTTTATTATGATAATCTAAAAAAGGAACTGCAGGTGGAAAGGGGTTTATACTGGAAAAATAAGAAAATGGACATAAATGAGGGAAGTTACATTTCATGAAAAAGCAAAGAAAACCTGTTATAATTGAGGGAAAGAAGGAAGAGGTATAAAAATTGTGTGAATTTTAATCTCATCAGGTTTAGCTCAAAGAGAATATCAAACATATTGGCTTTACAGAGAAACTTGTTTCACCCTACAGGGAAGTGGGAAGGGAAAGGGGAAAGGAAAGGGGAAGGCTAATAGAAGGGAAAACAGAAGTAGTAGGAGAAAAGTAAAAGAAAGAGGGAGGGGATGTAAAGGGGAAGGATATTTGAAGGAGGTGGTGATCAAAAGAAAAATACAGGGGAGAAGGGAAAGGAAAAAGCTTAACTTGGGGGTAAATAAAAAGGAAGGAAATACAAAATTAGTCATTTTAATTGTGAATGTGAATGAATTCTCCCATAAAACAGAAGTGGATAGTAGACTGGATTAAAAGCCAGAATCTTAAAATATGTTGTTTACAAAAAAAAAAAAAAAAAAAAAAAAAAAACATTTAAAGTAGAGTGATACATACAGAGTTTAAAGGTAAAAGGCTGGATCAGAATCTATTATGCATCAGATAAAGTAAAGAAAACAACAACAACAACAACAACAACAACAAAAACATACACAGGGATAGTGATCCTGATCTCAGATCAAGCAAAAACAAAAATATATCTAATTAAAAGAAATAAGGAAGGGAACTATATCTTGTCAAAGAGTATCACAGATGATGAAGTAATATAACACTAAACGTATTTGCACCAAGTGGTATAGCATGCAAATTCCTAGAAGAAAAGTTAAGAGAACAACAAGAAGAATTAGACAGCAAAACTACACTAGTGGGGGGATTTCAAGATTGCTCTCTCAGAAGTAGATAAATTGAATCACAAAATAAATAAGAAATAAATTAAGGAGAAAAATTGAATTTTAGAAAAGTTAGGTATGATAGATCTTTGGAGAAAATTGAATGGAGACAGTAAGGAGTATACTTTTTTCTTGACAGTTCATGGAACCTATACAAAAATTGACCATATATTAGGGTATTATATTAGCTTAGCCTACACATGTGCACTTAATATTTTCCAGTTGATTAGATCTGCCTTTATTTGTGTGGAAAGTGATTTGTAATTGTGTTCATATAGTACCTTACTTTGCCTTGGCATGTAGACTTCCAAATATTTTAAATTATCTACAATTATTTTAAATGAAATTTCTCTTTGTTTCTCTTCTGCTGGACTTTGTTGGTAATATATTAAAATACTGATGATTTATGTGGATTTATTTTGTATTCTGCAACTTTTCTAGAGTTGAGAATTGTTTCTAGTTGTTTTTTAGTTGCTTCTCTAGGATTTTCTATTATCATATCATCTGTAAAGAGTGATAATTTGGTTTCCTCATTTCCTATTCTAATTCCTTTAATTTATTTTTCTTCTCTTGTGCTAAACCTAACATTTCTAATATGATATTTAATAGTAATGGTGATAATAAGCAACCTTGTTTCACCGCTGATCTTATTGGGAATGGTCCCAGTTTATCCCCATTACATAAGATGCTTGCTGATGGTTTTAAAGAGAGCCTACTGATCATTTTAAGGAAAATTCCATTTATTCCTATTCTCTCAAGTGTGGTGATCTTCTTCTTTAAAATATAGATAATGGTTTTCTCTGGGGAAGCAGGTTTCTTGGGGAGGTTTTCTGGAGGCAGCCTTAGTATCAGTTCAGATCAATAATTACCCCAAACGCAGCCAGGTGATAAAAGTTCAGATCTTTTATTGTCTCCAATATAGCCTGGTTAGCTTAGAGGCCTATCTCTCTGCTTGTTTCCAAGAGCTCCCTCTGAATGTCTCCAAATCCAAAGATTTGTCCTTCAGCCTCCAGCCAGCACAAAAATGAATCTGTCTTGCCTCTGAAAGAGGGCTTGTGGGCTTCCTCCCAGGGTGCTCCTCTCTGACCCCAGTCAATGTTCCGAAGTAACTCTCTTCCGAGAGAGGGCTTCTGGCTGAACTCACTTGACGCTCCCCTCTCAATCTAATTCAGCTGAACTCTCTCTGAGAGCTTCTTTCTGTTTCTTATATATGAGAGAATGGGATTGTGGGATATCTCCCAGGGTGCTCTCTGGCCCTAAGAGCTTCAAGGGAGATGTGAATTTGGATATCTCATATTAAACCCTGAAATCTCCCAAACATGTGAACTCCAATGCGTAAAGGAAGCATTGTATCAATTAGTTCTACTTAGTACCTTGTTTCAGATTTGGCCCAAAACATCTTCTTGTAAGATCAGATCAACAATCTATCAACTCTAATGAGTTAGCAATTTGTAAAGATTCCAACACTCAAGTGTTTTGGTTTTTTTTTTTTTTAAATAGGAATGGGAGTTGGATTTTCTCAAATGCTTTTTCTGCATCTATTGAGATAACAATATAATTTTTGTTATTTTGGTTATTGATATAGTCAATTATGCTAACAGTTTTCCTAATATTTAACCAGCCCTGCATTCCTGATATAAAGCCTAATTTTTCATGGTGTATTATACTGGGAATAACTTTCTATAATCTTGCTGCTAATGTTTTATTTAAGATTTTGGCATCAATATTCATTAGGGAAATTGATCTATAATTTTCTTTCTCTGTTTTGACCCTACTTGGTAGGATTTCTTTTTTTCCTGATTTTTCCAAATAGTTTAGATAATATTGGAATTAATTGCTCTTTAAATGTTTGGTAGAATTCACATGTAAATCCATCTGGCCCCCCTTTTTATTACAGAATGATCTCCTTTTAATTTGTCAAGTTGTATTAATGGTTTTTATGATCCAAACCTGTTTGGGGGAATTCATTCTTAAAATTAAGGAAGGCAAAGTTGTGTAGTAGATGTAGGTTAAGTCTTTCTCTAAGGAGAACAATGGTTCACATTACCCTCCTCTTCTGATACATATTTTCTATATGAATCTGTGCAAGTCACTGTGTGACCTTGAACAAGTCTCTCCATATTTTCAGCAACCCATCTTCATTGTATGAAGAGAAAATTCTGATTTAACTACTATAAACAATAAAAAGTCTACTGCCATTGACTATCAGTTTCTATAGGTTTAATTATCATTTCAATGAAGATTCATACATTCAGCTCCAATCTCTCCCTCAAAATATAGCTCTTCATTACTAACTGCCTATCGGACACATTAAATTGGGTTTGCCAAATGTTCACTTCTCTCTTATAGAGACTCAACTTTATTTCAGAACCTCATCATCTGTCACCTAGATTATTATAGGAATTTCTTATACTCCCTGTTTTATTTCCTCTCTAGTCACCAAGATTTCTCAAACTCGATTTACTTAAAACACAATTCACAATCTTCTCCCTCTTCTCAAACCTTTTCTTTCTCTACACTTCCTTATTTCTATGAAAATATATCACTGTTTTTGTTCTTTCAGTTTCTCAGATTTATAATCCTATCATCATCTTTATAATTCCTTATTTTCTCTCACTTATAATAGCCATTCAGTTGTCATGACTCACAATTGTATTTCCTTAGGATCTTTTACTGTCCACTTTTTCTCTTTCCTCTTACAGACATTACTTTATTCCAGATCCTTATCACCACTCTGATTATTACAACTGTCTGCAATATGATCGTTGCCATGTCTTTTTGTTCTTTTTTCTGTCTTCCTCAGATCTGCCAAAATGTTTTGTTCCTTAAACACTGATCTAATCAGGTCACTCCCTTACTCAATGAATTCCAATGGCTTCCTATTGCCTCTAGAATAAAATACAAATAACTCTCTTTAATTTTGGAAGCCTTTCACAATGTGGGTTCAGCATATCTTTCCAATTGCACACTACATTGTCCCTTCTTCTTTTCTTTACATTCCAGTTAAAATGGCTTTTTCTTAGTTCTTCACATATGATACTCTGTTTCCCAACTCTATGCCTTCAAATTTGTTGTGCCTAATACTTGGGATTTCTTTATTTCTTATATCTCATGGAATCCTTTTTCTTCAAGATGCAACCAAAATACTCCCTTTCCACATGGAGCTTTTATAGATATCTCCAACTACTAGTATCTTCCCTCTTTACTTAACTTTATTTCTTTATACAAATTATTTTCTTTATGTTTATTCTGAATGTACATGTAGGTATGTTTTGTTTCATTTAGTATATAAGTTCCTAGAGAGTAAATGTTGTTTGTAATTTGTATTTTCATACTTAATTTCTAACACAAAATCTGAAATATTACAAGTATTTAACCAATATTTGTTGATTAATTATTCCTGAGCTCCTCCTACCCAGCTGAAACACTCATTACCCTTTTAGGTGTCATCAGCCTTCCTTGATTACACCTAATTGAAATCTTTTTTTTCTTAATTCTCAAATCTCTTTCATTTCCTCCTCTTTTTGTTGCCATTTCCTCATTTTCCCCCTAAAGTTATTTGTGTTGCTTTATCATTCTTAATAGATTTTAAATTTCCTATGCTCAGGAACCAGGTCCCATTTGTTTTTGTATCTGAATTTATGCACAAAACAATTCTATTCACACAATGAAAAATTGATAAGTTTTTCTTCAATTCAATTCAGTTAATGAATTTTACTGAATTAAACACATTAAATGGGCAAGATAATTATACTGACCATTTGTATTTCTGAAAATATATCTGTGGTGTAAAGCTTTCAGGGAAGCATGTATCATGTCAAAGGCAAAGACAAATGAGCCATTTTCCAGGGACCTTTCAAGGGCATGACAGCTGTCTGCAGTAATGAGATGCTTCTTCCCATCTAATAAAACCCTGTTTTTATGAAAGGGCAAATAGGAAGTGGAGTAGGATTGGCAGCTTCTGACACTTACTCTGGGAATAAGGACACAAGATTTAGAGTAGGAAGACACTTAAAGATCTGTTAGCCCCAGCTCTTCATTTAATAGAGAAAGTAATTGAGGCAGGGAGCTAGAAGGTGAATACTCAAGATAACAAGCTAGGAAACAACTGAGACTGGATTCATATTATGTTTGATTTCAAATCCTTTGTTTTGTCACTGTGTGAACTAGACAGTGATTTAAGTAACCTGTATTACCAAGATCAGATAAGCAAAGCCAAATATTATGGAGCTGAATTCACCAAATTTATTCAATTCAAATTGGTTAAATAGCCAACCAGTCTATCCTATGTCAAAGGGGCTCATCTTAATGTTAATCACCTAGTCAAGAATCTTTTTTTTTTGGTTAGATCAATTATTTCTCCCTTTTTTTATATCATATTTTAATTTTTATTTTAAAAGGTTCATTTTATTATTATTCAGATTCATATTGTATTTATATTTATTTAAAGGCTTATTATTTATTTAAAGGTTCATTTTATTTTCAAAACATATGCATAGATAATTTTCAACATTCATCCCTGCAAAACACTGTGTTCCAAGTTTTCCCTCCTTTCCCCCTCCACCTTCCCTAGACAGCAAGTGATTCAATATACGTTAAACATGTGCAATATTTCTATACATATTTCATGCTACACATGAAAAATTAGGTCAAAAAGAAAAAAAAAGAGAGAAAGAAAACAAAATGCAAGCAAACAACAATAAAAAAAGTGAAAATAGGTTGTGGTCCACATTCAGTTCTCACTATTCTCTCTCTGAATGCAGATGGCTTTCTTCATCAGAAGACCACTAGAACTGGCCTGAATCATCTCATTGTTGAAAAGAGCCATGTCCATTAGAATTGATCATAACATAATCTAGTTGTTATTGTGTACAATGTTCTCTTGGTTCTACTCATTTCACTTAACATCAGTTCATCTAAGTCTCTCCAGGCCTCTCTAAAATCATCCTACTGATCATTTCTTATAGAACAATGATATTGTATAACATTCATATACAATAAGTTATTCAGCCATTCTCCAATTAATGGAACTCCACTCAGTTTCCAGTTTCTTGCCACTGGAAAAGGCTATTACAAAGGGCTATTAAAAACCTTTTTACATCTTTCCTTTTTTTATCTTTTGAATATACACCCAGTAGAGACAATGCTGGTTCAGAAAACATGGATAGTTTATAGCTCTTTGGGCATAGTTCCAAATTGCTCTCCAGAGGTCAAATCATTTCACAACTCTATCATCAATGTATTAGTGTCCCAGTTTTCCCACATTCCTTCCAACATTCGTCATTATCTTTTCCTGTCATCTTAGCAAATCTGAGAGATATGTAGTGGTACCCCAGAGTTGTTCTAATTTGCATTTCTCTGATCAATAATAAGTTAGAGCATTTTTATATGACTAGAAATAATGTTAATTTCTTCATCTGAAAATTATCTATTCATAACCTTTGACTATGCATTGGAGAATCACTTTTAATTCTTATAAATTTGAGTCAATTCTCTATATATTTTAAAAATGAGGCCTTTATCAGAACCTTTAAATACAAAATTTTTCCAGTTTATGCTTCCCTTCTAAACTTGTCTGCATTGGTTTTGTTTGTGCAAAAAAATTTAATATAAAGTAATCAAAATTATCCATAATGTACTCTAGCTATTCTCCAGTTGCAAATTCATTCTCATTCATATTTCTTAGCGACAGACTATCAATTTTGTTTTTCTAATTTGCTTATAGTATCACTCTTCATATCTAAATCATTTACCCATTTTAACCTTCTTTTGGTATAAAGTGTTAAGTGAGCGTCAATGCCTACCTAGTTTCTGCCAATACTAATTTCCAATCTTCCCAAGAATTTTTGTCAAATAATGAGTTCTTATTCCAGAAGTTGAGGTCTTTGGGTTTATCAAACAATAGATGGCAATTATCATAGACTATTATATCTTGTGAAACTTTGCCACTGATCAACTATTTTATTTCTTAGCCAGTATCAAATGACTTTGATGACTGCTGCTTTAGATATAGTTTTAGACCACTTTAATTAGCATTTTTCATTAATTCCCTTGAAATTATTAACTTTTTGTTCTTCCAGGTATATTTTTTGTTATTTTTTCTAGCTCTATAAAATATTTTTTAGGAGTTTGATGAGTATGGCACTGAATAAGTAGATTAATTTAGAAAATTATCATTTTTATTATGTTAGCTCAGCCTGCCCAGGAACACTTGACATTTTTCCAATTGATAAGATCTGCCTTTCTTTGTGTGGAAAGTGTTTTGTAATTATGTTCAAATAGTTTCTGACTTTGCCTTGTCAGGTAGACTCCTAAATATAAAATATCACCTACAGATTTAAATGGAATTTCTCTTTGTATCTTTTCCTGATAAACTTTGTTGGTAACATATAAAAATGCTTATGATTTACGTGGTTTTATTTTGTATTTTGCAACTTTGCTAAAGTTGTAAATTGTTTCCTTTAGTTTTTAGTTGCTTCTCTAGAATTCTTCAAATCTACCATGATATCATTTGAAAAGAGTGATAATTTTGTTTCCTCATCACCTATTCTAATTCCTTTAACATTTTTTCTTCTCTTATACTAAACATTTCTAATATAATATTGAATAATAACGATGATAAAATAGGCAACCTTGTTTCACTCCTGATCTTATTGGCAATGGTCCTAGTTTATCCCCATCACATAAGATGCTTATGATGATCATCATATCATCAATGATTAGATGCTACTAATCATTTTAAAGGAAATTCTATTTATTCTTATACTCTCTAGTGTTTTTTAATAGGAATAAGTATTGAATTTTGTTAAATGCTTCTTCCACATCTTTTGAGATAATCATATGATTCTTGTTACTTTGGTTATTGATATAGTCAATTATGCTAACAATTTTCCTAATATTGAATTCCTGCATCAATATTCCTTTGAGAAATTGATGTATAATTTTCTTTCTCTGTTTTGATTCTACCTGATTTAGGTATCAGCACCATATCTATATCATAAAAAGAATGTGGTAGAACTCCTTTCCCTATTTTTCCAAATAGTTTGCATAATATTGGAATTAATTGTTCTTTAATTGTTTGGTAGAATTTGCATATAAATCCATCTGGTCCTGGAGATTTTTTCTTAGGGAGCTTATTAATACTTTGTTCAATTTCTTTTTACTAAAATATGAGAACTCAGCCCTAAGGAATGACTTAGACTAGACATGAATATTAACTGGAAACTTAGTCTGGTGAATATACATTGCTAACCATGAAGTAACTGGCTTGAATGAAACCATCACTGTATCAACCTAGCAGTGGAAGCATGACATCCTGTAAAAATATTATGGTTCATCCATTGACTATTCAGGACCCAGAAGTTAACTTTGTGGGAGTTGTGTAAGAAGAACAATTTGTCCTTCAGTTTTTGTTTTATGTTCTAAGTAAATATCCCTTTGTAATAGCAAATGGATATTACTTGTTTAAACTGTTATTGAGGTTTAAACATTATTGTTTACATGATATGGAGGAAGTGGTTGCTAGATTAATGATACTGAGGGAACACTGGAACACACTAGAGGGAGACTCATGAGAAAGAACATTCATCATAATTCTTTGGAGATACATCAACATTTCTAAGGGGAAAAGGACTTTAGAGTCTTGACCTGACACTACTAAGGTTTATATTGAGTCCCCCACCACTGTTATTTCTCTATCAAGATAGTCAGAATTATATCACTTACAATTGTAGTCAATATATTTTGTGTTTTGGTTATCTTTTATGACCCAACTGTATTGTTCACTTACATATTTTCAGACATACTTGCCTGTTCCTAGCCACAGAAGCCATTTATTTTCCATATAGACACACATTCACACAACTCAAGAACAATTTGTTTATTTTAAAAATAAAATCAGATAGGGCTGAAGAAGCAATGCTCTTGCTTCTTCACATTTAGCCCCTATTATTCTATATTTCTTCATTTTAAATTCATACTTTAAATTCTCTGTCTCTGTGTTTCTCTTTCCCCCCTCCTTTTTTATCTTCTCTCTTTATATATACCTCTGTTCCTCCCTTAAAACATAATTAGGAAGAATGTCATGAGAGAAGGGAAAAAAAGTATAGGTATGAAAGAAATTGTGTAAGTAGAATCATTGAATATGATTAAACCACTAGAGATTACCTAGGCATTCTTCATTCATTTTGGGATTTCTTGATTCTTCCATATATGAGGAAATCATACTTATTAATTATGATAGATAATAGATGACAAATGATACCAAGCTTGGCCAAAATAAGATAGATCATGTGATCTAGATACATCTAGTGAAACTAGAGCTGAGAAATCCACCAGGATAAGGACAAAAGAAATCCTTCTAAATTTTCTTTGGAAGATTGGTTTGGAGAGAGGAAAGAAAGACAACATATTGGGTTATTTGCAACACTTTTTTACATTGGGGAAATGGTTCATCAAATAATTACCCATGCCATATATTGTGCATTTACAAACAGATGAAACTGAGTTTGAGTTATTTGTCACTACTTTATGACTAATCTTAAAAGACAGTATGAATGCTACTTATTTATTATTTATATGTCTTCTTCAAGTAATAACAGTCTTTTAACAGTAAAAATTGTCCCCATCTTTCAGGGTGAATTCAAATAATAAAACCATGATTAAATAGAAATAAAATAGGTTATATAAATTCTGGGCTCTTGAGTTATTTCTTTTGGGATATATACAACAAGATAGCATTCAGGTGCAAAGCCAGGCAATACTTATTAGCAGCACAGATTTCTTTAGAGTGTGACAGATATAGAATGCCTTAGAATTCATTCTGTTAAAGAGCTTATGGCCAGAAGAAGAATGTTCAGATATTTCTGCTGCAGCATGCTCTGAGTCATGAGGCCAATTCAGATTGTCTTACAAAAAACCTAATCTTTATAGAACGAACATCTTTTTTCTGTTAATTTGCATACAGCATAGAAAATCAGAGGTGGCTGCAGCTCATCAGTCACTTTCCCTGCCAGAACAGAATATAAACCTCATACAAAGGATATGTCAGATATTAATTAGTGTGATATTATATTTGGTCTTCATAGGTTGTAACAGATAATCATAATGAGGATGAAAAATATTTGGGAAGTAGACAAGGAAAAAGAAAGAAACTTAAAGTGCTTTTGAAAGAAAAAGAATGGTGTTTGATTAATAGTAGGATCTTGGATTAATAATAGCAATTATATTTGAAACAAGTATTACATTGGAATATAAAAATGAGAAATATTTTCAAGGATAAAAAGTCTGTGGATATTTTCCTGCATAAAGGATCACTTAGAAAGGGCTGGGTTCAGGGTGTCTTTGCTCAAAGAAAAATCCATAAGCCCTAGAGTGATTATAGGTTGATGCTAACCCCATGCAATTATCTGCAGAAACAGTAAAATGTAAGAGAGATATATTTAAAATCTCAAATAAAAACTATTAGAACAGTTCGTGGAAGTTCCTTTAGTGTTATATCTACAGTTAAGTCATAGAAAAATCTCTCTCTCTCTCTCTCTCTCTCTCTCTCTCTCTCTCTCTGTTTTTATCTCTCTCTGTCTGTCTCTCTGTCTCTCTTTCACACACACACACACACACACACACACACACACACACACACCAATTACTTGAAGATCTCAGGAAACAAATCCTGTTTATGCTCTTCATGGTGAATGAATGAATGAAAAATCATTGTTAAGCACTTATTATCTGCCAAACTTTTTTTTAATAACTGCAAATACAAATAGAAAAAGTGAGATAATTCTTGCACTCAAGGAGCTCACCTTTTAACCAAGGAAAGTAATATATAAGAGCATGTAGTTAAAAGATGAATTAAAAATTCCAAATCTTCAAAGGGTTCAACTTCATGGAGAAAGACAAGATGCAGGGATTCTTATGGCCTTTAGCAGTCAGGCAGCTATGCCCAGGGACCTGGCAGCTAACATGGCAGGATGACACATTTCCATCTGCGAACTTTTACCATCCTTAACTAGAATCTCAGTTTTGAGAAAAAGCAGCATGGAGATGAAAGGGCATAAGAGGATATCGACTCACCAAACAGCTCTAACTAGAAAGGGACACAAGAAGCTTGTGGTACAGGGAGAAAATGGGTATGACTAGAACAGAGGATCTACATCCATTTATTAATTTTAAAATGTTTGGCTGATATATTTTGTTTTTTATATCATATTCACTATTCACTTTCTGGCAGGAGCAGACAGATAGTTTGGAATTTGTGCCTTGGAAGGAACTTCCAAATTTATGAGAGCACAAATTTATTTGAGTAAATGGCCTTTGAAATATTTTTGGAGTAAATGACCTCCTAGTAACTTACACCCATCATATAATAGTCTCTAATCAAATTAAGCAAAACTGTGTGTGTGTGTGTGTGTGTGTGTGTGTGTGTGCGCGCATACCACACACATGCATCACACCATCAATTTCAGTTACTATATGTGTATTCACATGCACATGCAGTATATGTTCTGACATATATATATATATATATATGTGTATGTGTATTACATATATATATATACACACATATATATACATATATAAAAGTATATATACACACATAAATATTTGCATGCCTTATTTCAATTGCAATTACTTTCTTAGAGAGAGGATATTATAATTTGATTTGTTAATGCAACCTAAGGCAAGCCAACCTAAGGTATCTTGTCATTTTCCATGGAGTTGCACCTTTGAATGTATCCATCCTATAGCTTTACCTTATTATTTAATTCCTCAATTAGACTTTAAATCACTTGAGAGAAACCACTTCCTCTTTTTTTCTATTTCTATTCCCAGCTGTAAAAACAATGTATGGCATATAGTAAATACTTAAAAATGATTTTTCTTTAATACACACATACACATGCACACATTCCCTCATCAATATTTGACTACTGTTTCATAGAGAGGTTTATTTCAGTATAATTTCTTTTGAACTATTAATTAGCTTTAATCCAAATTCTGTCATCTATTCATTGTCTTTATGGGTCCCTATCCTATACTCCCACAACTTTCATTCACAGCTTGGGTTTCCTAGGGAATGGCTACCCAGTTCAAGGTTTTCTGATCATTGGTCAGCCTATAACTGATTCCCAGACACCCATTGATGCTTGTCCCTCCTTTCTTTATTTTGTTTGTTTGTTTCTTTTTTGAAAGCCAGAAGACATATTAGGTCAAAATGTTTAAAGAAATAATATTAAAAAGCAGCAATAAAATCTTCATGAATCGAGGGTGCCTTTCCCCACAAATACTCAGTGTCACTGGGAAGAATAGATGCACATAAAGAGAAGCAAGCTTGTAGGTAACACATGTAGTCAAGACAAGTTATTTTCTCTGCCCTACTCCTATGTGTTTTCATGAAATTCTTTCATTCCTGAAATTTTATCTGGTGTTGATTTATATGCTAGCTACTAGCCACTTGAAATCAGAATACAATTTAGGCCAGGAAAGACTGGTGTGGATGCAGATCTTACATCCTGTTTGCCAACTAAGCCTAAATTCATAGTCACGGATGAAAATTCTTGCAGTAATTGCAAGTAATTGCACTTACATCATAAAGAGTATCATCAATCCTCTTAGCATTAGTTGTCCTTAAATGAGACTGAAGCAACAGTGAAGAGCTACAAAAAGTAATCCAATCCAACAATCAAGTAAGTAATGATTACAGACTCAAGCTTTATACCTTGGAAGGCACTTAAATATTAAGATAATGGCAGAGGTTGGAGCTATGTTATTGAGTGATATATCAGACCCCACATATGGTACCAAGAAACTGATGGTGTCACAAAAGCATTTCAAACTATGAGCATAAAAGTGCTACATGATGATGTTAGACATTTGGGTCAAGAGAGAACAATTGAGCTATGGAAGTCTGAATAATAGTTGGAACAACAAAGTCTGATACTGGGTCTAAGGGGAAAACTGAGAATTTACTGGGGGAAGGAAAAAAAAAAACATTTACTGGGTCTAAGGTTGATATAAAGTTTATAACAATTTGTCAATTTTACTATGATTGACAAAAAAAATAACTAACAGTGGAAAATATAATCCTCACTTTGTAGTAATTCATATTCTATAATAATACATAATTCCTGATTAAGGAATTCTGGTTCAAGGATCAGAAGAACAAGAGATAGAAACAATAAAGCATCCAGACTGACGAATAGGACAAAGTGATAAAAATGGAATCTAATGAAGTTTAAAATTTGGAAAAAGTAATATCCTTTAATTATAAAAATCATATGGGACCAGCATAAATTTAGCAGAGACAAACAATAAGAAAAATTTATCTATACAGAAAGAGAAATGACTGGGTGGGTATGAGGGATAATACAGTATTTGTAATCTCTAAGTTTCCTTCCAGCTTTAAAATTCTATGATTCTGTAGTATATTCTTCATATAGTCTCTGGTTGCATTATTTTTGTAGAAAGCTTACTCTGCCACCATTCGTCACATATACCCTGTGATAAAATTATACCATTTGGGCCACTCTTTGCCTGAATAAGAAAGGACAGCCCTGCCTTCCAAACTTTAAAAGAAGTTACATACTTATACTAAGGATTTATTTCCTGGAATATGTTCTTTTCTGTGTGTGCATGTGTATAATAAGCATATATATTCATGAATATATGAATTATGCATATGTACACATATGACCTGATACAAACATATACATATAACATATACCAAAATTTCATATATTTCTATATATGTATAATTATTTATAGGTATCTAACCTAAAATATTTATCGATCTTCCTGGGTGAAAATTTTGCCTCAGAATCATGTGTAAACCTGCGTGAGTCACTTAACCTCTTAAAATGTCAAACAACTCTTTAAATTGTCGATTATGGACCAATTGCAAAAAGGCATTATCAGATTTTCTTCACCAAGAAAAGTGGTACATTTGTAGTATAGATGGTAGTTATATATTTACTACTAAATTCTCACTCAGAAATGTATATATCTGTCACGTATAAGTACACACACACACATACACACACACACACATATATATATATATATATATATACATGCACACACAGATGTATTGCATAAGTGTGTGTGTGTGTGTATGTGTGTATACACACATGAAGACATGCATTTTGTTCTTTAGCTGTGTCCAACTCTTGGTGACTCCATGAGTCTTGCTATACTCCACTGTCTCTTGAAGATTCTCATGTCTTTTGTTTTCATAATATTTTCTATCCATCTCATCCTCTGCAATTCCCCTTTTCTTTTGCCTTTAACCTTTCCTAACATCAGTGTCTTTTTCAGTGAGTCCCATATTCTATTATGCCCAAGCATTTAAGCTTCATCTTCAGAATTTGAGCATCCAGTGAATAGACTGAATTTCTTTATTTATTGAATGATTTGACCTCCTTGCTATCCAAGGGACTCTAGTATTCAAAAGCACATTTTCTGTGGCTCTCAGTTTCCCTTTTAGTCCAACTCTCATAACCATGCATTGTTTAGAAAAAACATACCTTTGACTATATGGACCTTTGTCAGCAAGGTATCTCTGGTTTTTAGTGTACTATCCAAATTTGCCATAGCTTTCCTTCAAAGAAGCAAGAGTCTTTTAAATTTATGTCTGCAGTTATTTTATAAAATCTGACCCTGTTTCCATTTCTTCTCCCTCTATTTGCCAATAATATTGATATGTTCATGTTTCTGCTTTTATGTGCATATATACATACACGTGCTCATTCTGTTACATGTGTGTGTTCATACATGTACCCATGTGCACATATTTTGTGGATTGTGTATATTGCTTACCCATGTATTTGTATGTGTATTGCATGCATATGCACATTATATGTATAGGTTTGTATGTATATATACACCTATGTATATTCTATATGTATCTATGAGTATGTTTATGTATATAAGCAAAAATATGCACTCATACCCATGCATATATATTATATACTATATTTATGTGTATAAATATTACCTATATATATGTATAAATAGATAAATAATCTCTTTTTAAAAATATTTCTATAATCTATGTAATTCAGCTTTATCACTAAGCTCAAACAATAATGAGAGAGATGCAGGTAGTAATTTCTTTCTATAATTTGAAGAAAATCTTAAAATTTCATCTGAATTTCCTTCAAATTAATCAAGCACATATTGATCAGGGGACTTTGTGGCTAAATTTTGCAATGAGTGGAGCAATGCCCACTATGGGAAGAATTGGTGTAACTGTACAATATGTTATAAGAACACGCAATCACAATTAGTTGTAATATCCTGTCCAGTCTCTTTCGCAAGTGACTAAGCTGTTTTTACAATCAGATGCATGTTTCTATAAAAAGAGGTTCAAACTTGCATTTGAAAGTACCATGAATCTGTCAAAGAAAGATTCTGTGTTCCTGAAGCAAGAGGCTGTGACTTTTGTTGTCAGGTAAGGGAGCAGATACATAATACTTTAGGTCACTGAGGCAACTTCCCTTTCAAGTCTTTGGTTTAATCCATCTTCCATCTGAGATCTGACTGTATCTTTGTCTCAGGTTCTTAGAAGCAGCTGCCTTAATAGAATAAAAATGTACTCTCTGTATTTCTTCCTGGATTCAGGAGCTAATTCTCAGCTACCACCATTTGACTATTACTGACCAAAATGATCTGTGACATCAGCCTCCATAATCCCTTTTATGAAATACTCCATTGATTGATGATGTTCAACCAGCCATATAATAATTCTCATTTCTTAAATTTGTAAATATTTACTGCTTCACAGATAAGCACAATAATAAATGGGATAAAGAGAAGAAATGGGATTATTTTACTGTGTTCTTTCACAAGAAATGAAAGCTTAGAGGATTTCTTTTTGGGGGTAGCAGGAATTCACACTCACATATGCATATACAATTTCTATTCATTTCAACAACACTTAGGACACTGAGTTCTGTGCCAGGTGTTGCATCCATTAAAATATGTGCTTTTTGAAAAGCAGAAAATCACTAATCCTGAAGAAAAGGAGCTAGAGATTTCAATGTCCATATGTTTTGGAAGAATTTAGGAATTCAAAGGCCTGATATTGTGTATCTCAAAAAAAAAATCTAATTCCTAATGAATACTTCTGTCTAACTGTGCTCCTATCACTATCCTGCCCTGGGAGGTTCATTAGCAAATAAACTTTAAGAAAATATTTTTCAATCTTTCTCTTCAACTTTGTTGGGATAATGAATCAGGAAGAGTCAGGAAAACTTGAGTTCAGTTCTGGCCTTAGATCCTTATCAGATTTAGGACTGTGGACAAGTAGATTTCTTCATCCTTAAAATGAGAATAATCACCTCATCTACCTTATAAAGCTGTTGCAAAGATAAAATCATTTGGAAGAATATCCATTTAAGACAATTTGCTAACTTGCAAGTACCATATAAATGTTAGAGAAAGAAAAGAGGATAGAGTTCTAATTTCATTGGCTTAAGAAGTTCCCAAACAAAAAGAATACTTATATTCACATATTCACATGTATTTGTATAAAAATATAATACATAGACACATATATATGCACATATATAAATATGTATATGCATGCACACACATACACACATAAACCTCTGCCACTGCAGAACATCACCTTCTCTACAACTTCAAGCCTGAATTGCTAGGGATAGAGGTTAGGTGAATAGCCTAGAGTCATACATTCAGGATGGTCAGAGGTAGAAATTGAATTCAGGTTTTTATGGCTTCAGGACCACTTCTCCATTCACTATGTCACACAAGCTCTCAAAATAAATGTAAGCTACTATTACTGTTATTATTCCATTTGATCTCAGTGCTTCATTGAATCAAGGATAAATCATTTCATTGACATGGATGTTTATCTTTACAATAAATATACAATCTTATAAGTTTTTGTCGCATCTGATACTAAACACACACACACACACACACACACACACACCACACACAATATCTTTGTAATAAGCTTTCTATTTATGAGTTTTTCAGAGCATAATTTAAGTAGTCCTTAGAAAATGAAGAGACAATTCATTGTTCACTTTGTTCACATTTGCCATCTTATCAGAACTGCTCCAAATCGCATTCCTTTAGCATATCTTTTGGAAACTCGAGTTTATCTCATGTCACAAAGGGCAATCAGGAAAGGATTAGCGTACTACTGATTGGAAATTTACACTCCATTCATACTCCCTTTTATGAATCTCTGTTCATTGTCCACTTTCTAAATGTGACCATTTCTAAAGCATCCATGAAAATCATATCTTTTTTTTTTTTACCCTAAAAAATGATAACTAATTTATGAGGCAGAGACTCCTGAATATTCAAAGAATCATTGAAGAAGACCAGTGAATCTATAAGTACACCAAGCATTATTATTTTGTTATTATGTTCCTCCCCCCTTTAATAGGTACTAATTGAATTACTATGGGCAACTAGGTGGTGCATTAGACAGTACTAACCTGGAGTCAGAAACACCAGAACTCAAATCCAGCTTCAGATACTTACTAGCTATGTGACACTAGACACTAGACACTTAGTCCTGTTTGACTCAGTTTTCTTATCTGAAAAATGAACTGGAAGAGGAAATGAAAAACCATTTTGGTACCTTTGACAAGAGAACCCCAAGTGGGGTTATGAAGAATAGGATATGACTGAATAACAACAAAATAGAAGTACTGGCTTCCAGGTGTTACAGAATGTTTTGATGTTTTATATTAGAAAAATAATTCAAAAATTGTGAACCATCATCTTAATTTTTCTAAAACTTTGCTCATTACTCTTTGCTTACATATCTTTGCTTATAACCTGCCAGGAACTGAAAATATTACAACAATAATTGTTGAATATTTATTTCTCCTCTAAGTAAGTCCCTTCTCCAGAAAGGAGTACACCTTCTTTTCAGCAGTTCATGGAACTTATACAAAAATTGACCATATATTAGGACATAAAAACCTCAAACTCAAATGCAGTAAGGCAGAAATAGTGAATGCATCCTTTTTAGACCACGATGCATTGAAAATTACATTCAATAAAAAGCCACGGGGAAGTAGACCAAAAAATAATTGGAAACTAAATAATCTCATACTAAAGAATGATTGGGTGAAACAGCAAATCATAGACATAATTAATAACTTCACACAAGAAAACGATAATAATGAGACATCATACCAAAATGTATGGGATGCAGCCAAAGCGGTAATAAGGGGAAATTTCATATCTCTAGAGGCCTATTTGTATAAAATAGAGAAAGAGAAGATCAATGAATTGGGTTTGCAACTAAAAATGCTAGAAAAGGAACAAATTAAAAACCCCCAGTCAAACACTAAACTTGAAATTCTAAAAATAAAAGGAGAGATCAATAAAATTGAAAGTAAAAAAACTATTGAATTAATTAATAAAACTAAGAGTTGGTTCTATGAAAAAACCAACAAAATAGACAAACCCTTAGTAAATCTGATTAAAAAAAGGAAAGAGGAAAATCAAATTGTTAGTCTTAAAAATGAAAAGGGAGAACTCACCAGTAACGAAGAGGAAATTAGAGCAATAATTAGGAGTTACTTTGCTCAACTTTATGCCAATAAATTCGACAACTTAAATGAAATAGAAAAATACCTCCAAAAATATAGCTTGCCCAAACTAACAGAGGAAGAAGTAAATATCCTAAACAGTCCCATCTCAGAAAAAGAAATAGAACAAACTATCAATCAACTCCCTAAGAAAAAATCCCCAGGACCAGATGGATTTACATGTGAATTCTACCAAACATTTAAAGAACAATTAACTCCAATGCTAAATAAACTATTTGAAAAAATAGGGACTGAAGGAGTCCTACCAAACTCCTTTTATGACACAGACATGGTACTGATACCTAAACCAGGTAGGCTGAAAACAGAGAAAGAAAATTATAGACCAATCTCCCTAATGAATATTGATGCTAAAATCTTAAATAAAATATTAGCAAAAAGATTACAGAAAATCATCCCCATGATAATACACTATGACCAAGTAGGATTTATACCAGGAATGTAGGGCTGGTTCAATATTAGGAAAATTATTAGCATAATTGACTATATCAATAACCAAACAAACAAAAACCACATGATCATCTCAATAGATGCAGAAAAAGCATTTGATAAAATCCAACATCCATTCCTAATAAAAACACTTGAGAGCATAGGAATAAATGGACTTTTCCTTAAAATAGTCAGGAGCATATATTTAAAACCATCAGTAAGCATCATATGCAATGGGGAAAAACTGGAACCTTTCCCAGTAAGATCTGGAGTGAAGCAAGGTTGCCCACTATCACCATTATTATTTAATATAGTATTAGAAACACTAGCCTCGGCAATAAGAGTTGAGAAAGAAATTAAAGGAATTAGAGTAGGCAATGAGGAAACCAAACTATCACTCTTTGCAGATGATATGATGGTATACCTAGAGAACCCCAGAGATTCTACTAAAAAGCTATTAGAAATAATTCATAATTTTAGCAAAGTAGCTGGCTACAAAATAAATCCCCATAAATCCTCAGCATTTTTATACATCTCCAACAAAACTCAACAGCAAGAGATACAAAGAGAAATTCCATTCAGAATAACTGTTGATACCATAAAATATTTGGGAATCTATCTACCAAAGGAAAGTCAGGAATTATATGAGCAAAATTATAAAAAAGTCTCCACACAAATAAAGTCAGACTTAAATAATTGGAAAAATATTAAGTGCTCTTGGATTGGCCGAGCGAATATAATAAAGATGACAATACTCCCTAAACTAATCTATTTATTTAGTGCTATACCAATCAGACTTCCAAGAAAATATTTTAATGATTTAGAAAAAATAACAACAAAATTCATATGGAATAATAAAAAGTCGAGAATCTCAAGGGAATTAATGAAAAAAAAATCAAATGAAGGTGGTCTAGCTGTACCTGATCTAAAATTATATTATAAAGCAGCAGTCACCAAAACCATTTGGTATTGGCTAAGAAATAGATTAGTTGATCAGTGGAAAAGGTTAGGTTCACAAGACAGAATAGTCAACTATAGCAATCTAGTGTTTGACAAACCCAAAGATTCTAAATTTTGGGATAGGATTTCATTATTTGATAAAAACTGCTGGGATAACTGGAAATTAGTATGGCAGAAATTAGGCAAGGACCCACACTTAACACCACATACCAAGATAAGATCAAAATGGGTCCATGACCTAGGCATAAAGAACGAGATTATAAATAAATCAGAGGAACATAGGATAGTTTATCTCTCAGACTTGTGGAGGAGAAAGAAATTTGTGACCAAAGATGAACTAGAGACCATTACCAATCACAAAATAGAAAATTTTGATTATATCAAATTAAAAAGCCTTTGCACAAACAGAACGAATGCAAACAAGATTAGTAGGGAAGCAACAAACTGGGAAAACATCTTTACAATTAAAGGTTCTGATAAAGGCCTCATTTCCAAAATATATCGAGAACTGACTCAAATTTATAAAAATCAAGCCATTCTCCAATTGATAAATGGTCAAAGGATATGAACAGACAATTTTCAGAGGATGAAATTGAAACTATTACCACTCACATGAAAGGGTGTTCCAAATCACTATTGATCAGAGAAATGCAAATTAAGACAACTCTGAGATATCACTACACACCTGTCAGATTGGCTAAGATGACAGGAAAAAATAATGATGAATGTTGGAGGGGATGCGGGAAAACGGGGACACTGATGCATTGTTGGTGGAGTTGTGAACGAATCCAGCCATTCTGGAGAGCAATCTGGAATTATGCCCAAAAAGTTATCAAACTGTGCATACCCTTTGATCCAGCAGTGTTTCTATTGGGCTTATACCCCAAAGAGATACTAAAAAAGGGAAAGGCACCTGTATGTGCCAAAATGTTTGTGGCAGCCTTGTTTGTAATGGATAGAAGCTGGAAAATGAATGGATGTCCATCAATTGGAGAATGGCTGGGTAAATTGTGGTATATGAATGTTATGGAATATTATTGCTCTGTAAGGAATGACCAGCAGGATGAATACAGAGAGGCTTGGAGAGACTTACATGAACTGATGCTAAGTGAGATGAGCAGAACCAGGAGATCATTATACACTTCGACAACGATATTGTATGAGGATGTATTCTGATAGAAGTGGATTTCTATGACAAAGAGACTTAACTGAGTTTCAATGGATAAATGATGGACAGAAACAGCTACACCCAAGAAGGAACACTGGGAAACAAATGTGAACTATTTGCATTTTTGATTTTCTTCCCGAGTTATTTTTACCTTATGAATCCAATTCTCCCTGTGCAGCGGGAGAACTGTTCGGTTCTACAAATATGTATTGTATCTAGGATATACTGCAACATATTTAACATATATAGGACTGCTTGCCATCTTGGGGGGGGGGGGTGGAGGGAGGGAGGGGAAAAAACGAAACATAAGCGAGTACAAGGGATAAAGTTGTAAAAAAAATTATCCTGGCATGGATTCTGTCAATACAAAGTTATTATTAAATAAAATAAAATTAAAAAAAAAAAGTAAGTCCCTTCTCTATTTTCCCATTAACTTCCTTTACAAATTCCAATTCCTTACTCGTCTTTGAATCAGTTGGTCAATGCTTACTGATGGTTTCCATTCCTGATTCTTAAAGAACCAACATTCTATATTTTTTTCTTAATTTATTTTTTCTTCAATTACACAGTAACACAAATTTTAATGTCAGTTTTTAATTTGTTTTGAATTCCAAATTCTATCCTTCTTTCTCTTCCCTTACCTTTCTTGAGACAGTGAGCAATCAGATATGCTATACACATGAAATCATGTAAAACATTTCTATATTAGGCATTTCTTGTACAATAAAACTCAAATAAAAGAAAATGAAGAAAATAAGGAATATAAAAAACAACATGTTTTAGTATTCATTCAAGCAATATCAGCTCTTTCTAAGGAGACAGTTAGATTCTTCATCATTAGTCTTTTGGATTGCCTTGGATCATTGTATTGCTAAGGATAGCCAAATCATTCACAAATTTTCACCATGTAACATTGCTATTACTGCATATAATGTTTTCCTGGTTTTGTTCATTTTACTTTACATTAGTTCTTGTAAGTCTTTTCAAGGTTTTTTTTTTCCTGAAATTATCCTACTTGTCATTTCTTAGCATACAAATATTCCATCACAATCATATATCACAGTTTGTTTAACCATTCTCAAGTGAAGGGCATCCTTTCAATTTCCAATTCTTATCCATGACAAAAAAAGCTGCTATAAATATTTTTTTTTGCACAAACAGATTCTTTCCCCCCCTTTTTAGATCTTTTGAAAACCTAGAACTAGAAGTGGTACTATTGAATCAAAGGTCATACATAGTTTTAAAGGCATTTGGGTATAAATTCAAATTGTCCTTCAGAATAATTAGAAGCATCCACAGCTTCACCAAGAGTATATTAGTGTTCCACAGTTTTCCCCCATGTCCACCAATATCTAACATTTACCATTTTTATCATATTAGTCAATATAATAGATTTAAGGTGTCATCACAGACTAATATTCTATCTTACTTAGACTTCTACTCTTAATGATTTAGGTGTGTTAATGGACCCTTGAGCCCTTGAAGCCAAAAAAGGAAAAAACTGTTGGGGTCCAAGGCCCCACTTCTTGCACACATTGACTATGTGACCATTCATAAATTATCTAACTTTTTGGTATTCTAGGCAATTTTCTATGACTATAAATCTCAGAGAAGGTGTCAATATGTGTTGGTAAAGGAAATTTCTTCATCTGTGATTTCCTTATATCAGCAAAATAAAATATTCCATCAATATACTTTTTTCCCACCCAGTTACTACCCTGGACTTAGTCATCTCCAAGAACTCTTCATTCTGTAAAATGAAATCATCTCAGAAACAAGCCACAGCATTCCTTTCATTTGATTAGAGAAGATGGAAGATGGATATTAGAAGTCACCTTCCACTATTTCTTCTCATCATTTCCTATAGAGCTATTTTCTTGTTTAAAAAATTATCTTTCTGCTAGATGAAAACAACTTGTAAGTTTTCACCTCCTCAGATCACTTTCCACCACTACCACATGACTCCATAATGGCTTCCTCCATCCTGTATTGTCTCTTCCATTGAATTGTGGTTCCTTAAAAGCAGGAATTGTCTTCTTTCTTTGTATCTCCAGAACTTACTTAGCCCAGTGCCTTTTACATATCAAATGGTTAATAAATATGGTTCAACTCTGACTTTAATTCTAACTCTATTTCTATCCCTATTCCTATGCTATAGAAGCAAAAATTAAACTGTCAACATATGTATTAGAAACACTAGCCTCGGCAATAAGAGTTGAGAAAGAAATTAAAGGAATTAGAGTAGGCAATGAGGAAACCAAACTATCACTCTTTGCAGATGATATGATGATATACCTAGAAAACCCCAGAGATTCTACTAAAAAGCTATTAGAAATAATTCATAATTTTAGCAAAGTAGCTGGCTACAAAATAAATCCCCATAAATCCTCAGCATTCTTATACACCACCAACAAAATCCAAGAGCAAGAGATACAAAGAGAAATTCCATTCAAAATAACTGTTGATAGCATAAAATATTTGGGAATCTACCTACCAAAGGAAAGTCAGGAATTATTTGAGCAAAATTACAAAAAAGTTTTCACACAAATAAAGTCAGACTTAAATAATTGGAAAAATATTAAGTGCTCTTGGATAGGCCGAGCGAATATAATAAAGATGACAATACTCCCTAAACTAATCTATTTATTTAGTGCTATACCAATCAGACTTCCAAGAAAATATTTTAATGATTTAGAAAAAATAACAACAAAATTCATATGGAATAATAAAAAGTCGAGAATCTCAAGGGAATTAATGAAAAAAAAAAATCAAATGAAGGTGGTCTAGCTGTACCTGATCTAAAATTATATTATAAAGCAGCAGTCACCAAAACCATTTGGTATTGGCTAAGAAATAGATTAGTTGATCAGTGGAAAAGGTTAGGTTCACAAGACAGAATAGTCAACTATAGCAATCTAGTGTTTGACAAACCCAAAGATTCTAAATTTTGGGATAGGATTTCATTATTTGATAAAAACTGCTGGGATAACTGGAAATTAGTATGGCAGAAATTAGGCAAGGACCCACACTTAACACCACATACCAAGATAAGATCAAAATGGGTCCATGACCTAGGCATAAAGAACGAGATTATAAATAAATCAGAGGAACATAGGATAGTTTATCTCTCAGACTTGTGGAGGAGAAAGAAATTTGTGACCAAAGATGAACTAGAGACCATTACCAATCACAAAATAGAAAATTTTGATTATATCAAATTAAAAAGCCTTTGCACAAACAGAACGAATGCAAACAAGATTAGTAGGGAAGCAACAAACTGGGAAAACATCTTTACAATTAAAGGTTCTGATAAAGGCCTCATTTCCAAAATATATCGAGAACTGACTCAAATTTATAAAAAATCAAGCCATTCTCCAATTGATAAATGGTCAAAGGATATGAACAGACAATTTTCAGAGGATGAAATTGAAACTATTACCACTCACATGAAAGGGTGTTCCAAATCACTATTGATCAGAGAAATGCAAATTAAGACAACTCTGAGATATCACTACACACCTGTCAGATTGGCTAAGATGACAGGAAAAAATAATGATGAATGTTGGAGGGGATGCGGGAAAACGGGGACACTGATGCATTGTTGGTGGAGTTGTGAACGAATCCAGCCATTCTGGAGAGCAATCTGGAATTATGCCCAAAAAGTTATCAAACTGTGCATACCCTTTGATCCAGCAGTGTTTCTATTGGGCTTATACCCCAAAGAGATACTAAAAAAGGGAAAGGCACCTGTATGTGCCAAAATGTTTGTGGCAGCCTTGTTTGTAATGGATAGAAACTGGAAAATGAATGGATGCCCATCAATTGGAGAATGGCTGGGTAAATTGTGGTATATGAATGTTATGGAATATTATTGCTCTGTAAGGAATGACCAGCAGGATGAATACAGAGAGGCTTGGAGAGACCTACATGAACTGATGCTAAGTGAGATGAGCAGAACCAGGAGATCATTATACACTTCGACAACGATATTGTATGAGGATGTATTCTGATAGAAGTGGATTTCTATGACAAAGAGACTTAACTGAGTTTCAATGGATAAATGATGGACAGAAACAGCTACACCCAAAGAAGGAACACTGGGAAACAAATGTGAACTATTTGCATTTTTGATTTTCTTCCCGAGTTATTTTTACCTTCTGAATCCAATTCTCCCTGTGCAGCGGGAGAACTGTTCGGTTCTACAAATATGTATTGTATCTAGGATATACTGCAACATATTTAACATATATAGGACTGCTTGCCATCTTGGGGGGGGGGGGGGGGAGGGAGGGAGGGGAAAAAATGAAACATAAGCGAGTGCAAGGATAAAGTTGTAAAAAAAATTATCCTGGCATGGATTCTGTCAATACAAAGTTATTATTAAATAAAATTAAATTAAAAAAAAAAAGTAAGTCCCTTCTCTATTTTCCCATTAACTTCCTTTACAAATTCCAATTCCTTACTCGTCTTTGAATCAGTTGGTCAATGCTTACTGATGGTTTCCATTCCTGATTCTTAAAGAACCAACATTCTATATTTTTTTCTTAATTTATTTTTTCTTCAATTACACAGTAACACAAATTTTAATGTCAGTTTTTAATTTGTTTTGAATTCCAAATTCTATCCTTCTTTCTCTTCCCTTACCTTTCTTGAGACAGTGAGCAATCAGATATGCTATACACATGAAATCATGTAAAACATTTCTATATTAGGCATTTCTTGTACAATAAAACTCAAATAAAAGAAAATGAAGAAAATAAGGAATATAAAAAACAACATGTTTTAGTATTCATTCAAGCAATATCAGCTCTTTCTAAGGAGACAGTTAGATTCTTCATCATTAGTCTTTTGGGATTGCCTTGGATCATTGTATTGCTAAGGATAGCCAAATCATTCACAAATTTTCACCATGTAACATTGCTATTACTGCATATAATGTTTTCCTGGTTTTGTTCATTTTACTTTACATTAGTTCTTGTAAGTCTTTTCAAGGTTTTTTTTTTCCTGAAATTATCCTACTTGTCATTTCTTAGCATACAAATATTCCATCACAATCATATATCACAGTTTGTTTAACCATTCTCAAGTGAAGGGCATCCTTTCAATTTCCAATTCTTATCCATGACAAAAAAAGCTGCTATAAATATTTTTTTTTGCACAAACAGATTCTTTCCCCCCCTTTTTAGATCTTTTGAAAACCTAGAACTAGAAGTGGTACTATTGAATCAAAGGTCATACATAGTTTTAAAGGCATTTGGGTATAAATTCAAATTGTCCTTCAGAATAATTAGAAGCATCCACAGCTTCACCAAGAGTATATTAGTGTTCCACAGTTTTCCCCCATGTCCACCAATATCTAACATTTACCATTTTTATCATATTAGTCAATATAATAGATTTAAGGTGTCATCACAGACTAATATTCTATCTTACTTAGACTTCTACTCTTAATGATTTAGGTGTGTTAATGGACCCTTGAGCCCTTGAAGCCAAAAAAGGAAAAAACTGTTGGGGTCCAAGGCCCCACTTCTTGCACACATTGACTATGTGACCATTCATAAATTATCTAACTTTTTGGTATTCTAGGCAATTTTCTATGACTATAAATCTCAGAGAAGGTGTTAATATGTGTTGGTAAAGGAAATTTCTTCATCTGTGATTTCCTTATATCAGCAAAATAAAATATTCCATCAATATACTTTTTTCCCACCCTGTTACTACCCTGGACTTAGTCATCTCCAAGAACTCTTCATTCTGTAAAATGAAATCATCTCAGAAACAAGCCACAGCATTCCTTTCATTTGATTAGAGAAGATGGAAGATGGATATTAGAAGTCACCTTCCACTATTTCTTCTCATCATTTCCTATAGAGCTATTTTCTTGTTTAAAAAATTCTCTTTCTGCTAGATGAAAACAGCTTGTAAGTTTCACCTCCTCAGATCACTTTCCACCACTACCACATGACTCCATAATGGCTTCCTCCATCCTGTATTGTCTCTTCCATTGAATTGTGGTTCCTTAAAAGCAGGAATTGTCTTCTTTCTTTGTATCTCCAGAACTTACTTAGCCCAGTGCCTTTTACATATCAAATGGTTAATAAATATGGTTCAACTCTGACTTTAATTCTAACTCTATTTCTATCCCTATTCCTATGCTATAGAAGCAAAAATTAAACTGTCAACATATGTATTACAAACTTGTGAGGTAGGTAGATAGCTTTTGGAATCCCTTTTAGCTTTAGTAATAAGGAAGATAAAAGCAATCACCCCATTCACACCATCACATTATCATAACTTATCCATTTTTATGCACCAAAATTTCAAGTAATATGTAATGTCATCAATTTGGATATTCCTTTCACAGATGCAAATCATAGTCCTGCCACCAGACAACCCATCTTGTATGACTTCATAGAGATTTCATACAGGTAATTACTCTATGTGCTAGGGTTTCTCATGTTCTTTTTACACTTTGATGATTTCGGTGAAATATTATAATAAGCTATTCCCATGCTTTTAACACATGGCCATTCCATTTTTCTATGAATATTTTTATGATAAATTATACATAATTTCTCCTGCATAATTCCTTGTTATGGTATATTTATTCCCAGCATGTACCACTACATTGATCTTTTGATGACCTTAAATTTTTCAGAAAATAAAGCATTCAAAAACTGAAAGAGAGAATAGGAGATTCCTTTGTTCTTTTTTAGTGTTACCAAAAAATTCATTTCCAAATGCATAAAACATCTCATCCTAGTTGTTTTATATCCATCTTAAACTCAAAGTGTCCCTAGATAAATTATCTTTCTACCTAAATCTTTACCTCTTCTTAACTTTCCTAATGTTGTTGAATGTACTACTGTCCTCAAAGTCCCTTTGACTCATTGTCTGTCACACTTAGCACCTCATTTTCATCTCTCTCTAATCAGTTGTCAAATCTTATTGTTTCTGCCTTAACATCTTTGATATACAACCCATTCCATTTTCTCCTCTGACACTGCCACAATTCTGGTGCTATCCCTCATCATTTCATGCCTGCACTATTAAAAATGTTC